>NC_132991.1:73960000-74585000 GCF_048564905.1 Vicugna pacos | reverse complement strand
ACGTTATTTGGAAAAATAGTAAGTTTAAAATTTTTCTTTCTAAATTGATTGCCTTTTTCTTTCTAGCCTTATGGCACTTCCTAGGACATTTGAAAGAATGGTGACTGGAATTGATAAGAGCATATGTACTTAGCTTGTTCTTTACCTTAGGGGAAAAAACATTGTAGTGTTTTCCATTAGGCTATGCATAAGCACTACTTACAGCTATTTATGTCTTTAGTGGCCTTTAGCATCTTGAGGAGATTTCCTTAAAAATCCTAACTTGATTAGAATTTTCAGAGAGAAGAGATAAAATTTTGTCACATGCCTTTTCTGCAAAATTGAAATACATAATTTTTCACCTTTATTCAGTGAATGTGGTGTTTTACACTGTCTGATTTCAACTCTTGAATCTAACTTGCATTCCTGTGATAAACCTGACTTGGTCACAATGATTTATCTCTTTTTAATGCTTTGCTGATTTGATATACTAGCATTTTGCTAAGAATTTTTACATCTGTGTTCATGCAGAATTTTGATGTGTGATTCTCTTTTGTTGCAGTATTTTTTTTCAGGTTTTGGTACAAAATAAATATTGACTCATAAAATGAGTTGGAAATTGTTCACTCCTCTATTGCCTTCAAGAGTTGATGAAGCATTGCTACTGTGTCTTTATTAAATGTTTGGTACCATTCATTGATGAAGCTGTCTGGACTTGGAGTTCAATCTCTAATTCTATTATTTTAATAAATAAGGGGCTCTTTTATCTTCTTGTTTCTTCTATGTCATTATTAGTAATGTATGTCTTGCAAGGGTTTTGTATATTCTATCTGAATATATATAGTTTAATGTTGATATAGATGTTTGCAATATCCTGACATTATCTTTTAATTTCTATATGGTCTCCATTTATGTTCTCTTTTGGATTACTCATGTTAATAATAATGTGTGCCTTATCAGTTTTTTCTTAATCATATTTTTAAGAGTTAGTGACATTAATCTTTTTAAATAATCAACTTTCAGCATTGTTAATTTTTTCTATTGTGTCTTTTTTGTATTTTCTTGATTTCTGCTCTTATTTAATAAGTTCCTTTTATTCATTTAGGTTTTAATTTATTCTTCTTTTTCTAGCTTCAGAACAGACATTAAATTTATATCTTTACTCTTTTTGACTATAAATGTTTAAAGTTATATAGTTTCCTCTAAGTATTACTTTCATTGCATCTCACAAACTTTAATATTATGTTTCATTACCATTCAGTTCACAATAATTTCAAACGTCCCTTATAATGTTTTTGATCTTTCAGTTAATTAGAACTGTATCTCTGCTCAAATATCTATGGATATTTTGTATCCAATCTAATAGCATTATAATAAAAATATACTTTGTATGATTTCATTTTTTAAGATATTTATCAATGCCTTTTCTATGAGCCAGCATATCATCTATCCTGATGAATGTTTCATGTATATTTGAAAAGGAAGTGTGCATTCTGCAGCTTTGAGAATACTGTTTCACAAATATAAACAGATAAACTTGGCTAATGGGGTTGTTTAAATATTCTTAATTTTTCTGATTTTTGATATACTTATTTTATCAATATCTGGGATATATATATTAAAAATTTCTATGTTAGAGAATTAGTCAATTTTTAAACTTTGTTTTAACTTATATTCAGAACTAAGAATATTTTATTGTTAAATTATCTTTTTACCATTATGAAATGTCATTTTTTGGGTCTCTATTACATGCATTGATATTATTCTATTTCTTTTAATACCAGCCTTCTTTTGCTGTTTGCATGGTACATCTTTTCTCACCATTTTACTTTTATCCTAGCTGTGCCTTTATAGATAACATAGTTTTGCTGTAAATCATTTAAGGTTGGGTCTTGACTTTTTGCCAGTCTGACAGGCTCTAACTTTTAAGTGAAATGCTTAGTCAATAATTATAGGTATAGTTAGGGTTGAGTTTCTCAATTTTTTCTTTTTTACCATTTATCCAATTTGTTTTTTGTTCTTCCATTCCTCCTTAACTACCTTCTTTTGGGTAAACTGATAATTATTTAGTGATTGCATTTTATCTCTGGTACTGATGTTTCCAGTAGTTACTCTAGAGCAGAATTTTTCAACTTTGTCACTACTGAGATTTTGGGCTAGATTATGCTTTAGTATGAGGAGGCTGTCCTGTGCATTGTAGGATATTTACAAGTGCCCTGGCTTCTACATAGTTGATGCCAGTATCATCCCCATCTCAACTTTCACAACCAGAAATGTCCCCAGGTATGTCAAATATCCTTCAGGGAGAAAAATAGCCCCTAGAAGCAAACCACTGTTCTACAGACTACAACATTCATCTTTAATTGATCATAGTCTACTTTCAATATTATTACACTATTTCCACAAAAAGTGTAAATGACTTCTTATGGACTCATTCCATTTTATCACCTCTGCCCTTTAGGGACTTGCTTTATAATTTGATTTTCTATATGCAAAAACACTATAATTGGGTTTTTTTAATTATTTACTCATGATTTATTTCTGCTTTAATTAGTTAAAACTCATTTAAACACACACAATTTAAATATCTACCAAATATGCACAATATATGGTATATTTTCCTCTATACTTCTTATGATCTGGTATTATTTCCTTTAAACCTTAAAAACACTTTTGTTACCATTTCTTATAGTTCAGGTATGCTAGCAATAAATTACTCTAGCTTTATTATCCTATTCTGAGAACAAATTCCTCCAGCTTTACTATTTAATGTCATTCCCTTCTCTATAATGTATTTTATCTCCACTGACTGATCTTATAATTTGCTCTTTATCTTTATCTTTTTAGCAGTTTAACTACAAAGCACTTGAGTGTGGCTGAGTTGTAGATTTTTTGCATTTATCCTGCTTTGGTTTTGCTGAGGTCCTTTATTCTGTGGGTTGTGGATTCCTTTAATTTTGGAAAGCTTTTAGCCATTATTTCTTCATATTTTTATTTTTCTTACTCTCTCTGAGGCTCCAGTTACATCCTTAGACATTTTAGTATTGTCCCACAAGTCTTGGATGCATTATTTGTCTGTACTGCTTTTTAGTTATTTTCTCCTCTTTTTATTTTGGTTTGAATTTTTTTCTACTGATCTGTATTGAAGTTTATGATACTTTCCCATAATATGTCTATTATTTTAGCCCACTTAAAAAAATCCTTTATTTCTGAAATGATATTTTAGATTTCCTGAATTTTATTATATAATTTCCATGGCTCTTGTGAAATTTCCCATTTCTTTATGAAACTGTTCTCCTTGATAGTTATCATAGTCATTATAGTAAATTTAAAATCTTAAAATCCTTGTTTGATGATTCCAACATCTATCCCTCTCTGAGGTTTATTATATTATTTCCTCCTTTGACAATGGGCTATATTTATATTATTGATTTTTAATGTGACTGGTAATTATTGATTGTATGTCAGGTAATTTGTGAAAAAGAACATTGGAAATGAAAATAATATTTACCTCCACAAATAGGCAAGTTCATTTTACTCTCAGGCTGCTAGTGTAGGGAGGGGTTCAATCACTATAACCTATGATTGAGTTGGTTCTAGGCTTTGTTAAACCTATAATTTGTTCAATTTACTACTGTCTTCAAATGTTTTACAGAAAGGATCAGCACTTTCTTTTCAGCTTCTGGTTTCTAAACATTGGTGAAGTACCAGAAATATAATTCTTCTTTATAGCCAAGGCTCAGAGAATTTAGTTGACCTGCTCAGGTTTATATCATTTATAATTTATAAACCAGCAACTCTGAACTTTCCTAGTTTCACAGCCAGCAAATACCTAATGCTTCAAATGAATAAAGAAAATTACACAGCATGCAGGAGTACGTGAGGCTCTTTTATAAGTCCTATACATTAAACAGGTGGTTTAGTTCCCAGACCAGTTAGAAAGAATGCAAAGAAAACAATGGATTTCAAAATGTGAGAAAATGATGTGATACGTGACACTGAGGAACAGATCATGTAGGTTATCAAAACAATTAAACCTAAAGAATAACAAACTGTATTTTATCTTGAAATTCCTATTCTTTGCCATAATATTTTCACTGTTGCCTTAGACCCAGGTTACTGATTTGGGATTAATTTCCACTTCAGATTTAGGCAAATGCTAATCAGGATGTAGAATATGTCATTATTATCTTTCTAAGCCCCTTTCAGCTCCAGCATTTTACTACCCCCATGATTTCTCTTTTGACCCTCAGTAGAAACTTCATTAATAATTTTCTTTATTTGCTTTGTGACTGGTTGTTTGAACTTCTAGATGTGACTTGGTGTGCTCTCTTCCCCACATTTTACCTTCCCATTTTTTCTCTCTCTTCCTTTAATCTTAGCCAATCCAACCAATGCAATTTAAAAATCCCAGTATCTCAAATAGAGAATACAAATATTTGTCTCAGGGAATTCATTGCCTGTTTTGCTATGAACTTTACAAAAATCCTTGACATAAAATCAATTTAGTCCTTTGAGTAAATGACTGAGCAATGGACTTAAGGTCAAACATAAAGAACAAACTCTTCTTTAAAAACTGTAATCATATTTTATTGATAATATATATGTATATATTTATGGATTAAAGCATTAGAAGAAACAAATTTATATGATTTTTTCAAACTTTGGGTATATTTTCCTTAAATATATTTTAAAACTAATGATATTTTAAGCTTAGTTGTTATACAAAATTATAAATCAATTAAAAGTACACTGTACTTCTGTTAGGCACAATGTATCTAGTGCTAGCATTTACCTTGCAACAATTTATTTAAATTTGGTTCTGTTAAAATTTCAACTCATTAAACTTACTTGAAAATATTTTAGATAATTCTGAAGTCCAAGCTTCACTACAGATTAGTTAAATTATAATCATTGGGGTAAGGATCAGGCATTGGTAAATTTTTTAAAGCTCAAATTATTCTAATATGCAAACTGGGTTGAGACCACTGTTCCAATTTAAGCTTGGGCACAATTTTGGGAATAATCTCCTTGAAGAATCAAAGTTATAAATTTATAATACTAGTCACATTTTTGCATTATATGTTTATTTGCTTGGCTCATTAGTGCTAATATTCATGTTAAATAAGATTGACTAGTTTAAACTAACTTCCAAGTAAGTTGAAAAGGATCTGACAGATTTAGACTAATAAGAGTTTAATTGATTATCCATGGTAATGCATTTTACTAAAGATGACCTCAATCCAAGAGAATGACACTCTGCATTAAATTTAAAGAACCAGGGTGAACCCAATTGAAGACACCTGAGAGATCAGGATACCACAACAATTTCCTATCACATCACCAAGTCATGTTATATAATTGTCACCTTTTCACCGTATTTACAATGCATATAGTAATATTGCTGTGGTCAGCACTATGATTAAATTAGCTCCCTTAATCTACTGAGTTATGTATTATTGTCACCAATATCTAGAACCGAAGAAACAGAGGCTCAAAGAGATGAAATCTCTTATCCAAGATTTCATAACAGAAAATGGCCAGGTAATTGGACTCCAAAGCCTGCTTTGGTAAACACTCTAAATATAGTCTAATATACAACATTGAGAATGCAGTATAATTTCCCAAGATACATAACTAAAATTATTCAATACTGAGCAAGAGTTGGTAGATAATGTATGCTGCAATGATAATTATGCAGTAACTAACTGATATATACCTATGGTTGGCTTATAAAAAGGTATATAATCATTAGAAAATGACTAAATAAGAAGGAAGATTTATCATCATATTGATCATAGCACTTAGCATGACAAAAAGATTTGTTTTCTGGGGTTTATATTTTTTGTTTCTTTGTTTTTTATCTTTTTTCTCCTCAGAAAACTATAGCTTACTTTGTGTACATAGACTATAAAACATATTATTTGTTAGCTTACAGATTGGCTCTCAGCTCTGGTTATATGTAACAACAATATTTTTGTCATGATACAATGTGAATAAAAGAATACACTTCCCTACTTAGTTAATGTAGCTTTTACAGGTCCTTATCAAAGTAATATCATATAATATAAGTCATGCTTATTCCTGCTTTCATATCTTAGCCTTTAAAATTGCCCAAGCCCATAGAATTTACAAGAATAACCATTGATATTTCTCAAAAGTCACATGATTTTCTTTTTTTCTAATCTGTGATCTTTTTCACTTGCTTACTATCAAATATTCTTATTAAGAAAGATTACTAATGTCATATGTAAAATGTAATTAAGCATCCAATCAGGGTGCTTATAGTATCATGCAGTATAACAGAGACATACTGACCTACATAAGAAGTGTAAAGGTCACCTCATCCCATTGCCTTCTGATGTTTATCAATACAGTTATTGCCATAGCTAATTTGTCACTTAACTTTGACCTTCCTCATTATCATTTCTTCACAAGTTATGAATTCCATCTATATTTTGGTATTTCTAGCTTATAATGGGAAAACAAAAAAATTAAATGTACTTTTAATTAACTCACTTTACTTATTTTGCACAAAACCATTTATTTTAAACATCATAACCATGCTACTACTTTCCTACATCATATTTACATTATATGTATACATTATATGTTGTACCTCCTCTGATCCATCTCTATAGGAAGTCACACTCCTCATTCCTATTCCAACCTTCTACGATATTTATTGTCTGATTCAAGTATTTGATTTTATATAGTGGTTGAGCCATTGAGACAGGATAAAGTATTAATATAATAATCTGAAGAATCCTATATTTGCTTCTTTCCAGGAAGATAGCTAGGAATTTTGTACTTCCTTTTTCAGAGAATCCAGAAAGCTAAGAGTAAAAACAGCTGGAGTCATCAGCTTCCTCTATCTTTTCTACCAGTCAGTCTCTAGAAGTATGGTCACAGATAAGGGAAGAAAAGAGAGAGGCTTTTGGGAATAAGACTGTGTAGGAGAGAAAAGACTGCAGATCTTTTTAACAGAGGCTCTGGGTCCTGTTAGCTGGCAGCACCTGGAGAAAGTTGAATACATCGGAGAAAAATAGCCACCTTGTGCTCCAATGAAGCAGATACTGAGTTTTTTCGCATGAATGTCAAAGATGGTACAAAAACAGCAGAGCTTTTGAACCTAGAGGGACTCTGAACATTGGGATAATGGGTGTTTCAGTAGATACCAGTGAGGGCTGGTGAACAATGATTGAGATCTTGTCAATGTCGGATGCTCAAGGAATTGCACAACACTGATGGAGTGGGAACCAGGCCCTAAGACTGAATTTGAATTATAGCTGACAGCTTGGACAGGGCTTAGATTTAGAATTAATTGATATAAAAAATAGAGACATGCATCAGTTCTTAAAACTGAATCTATGATTCATATCCTCTGTAATATGTTAGTGTTTTATTATTCCAATTTAATTATGTTACTATCAATAGTGTTCTCACTTATTTGCAGCCCTCTTAACACATACCCAAAATAGCTTACATATAATAGGTTGTCAAATACTTGCTGGTTTTTCTCTTTTTTACCTATGGTTTTTAGGATTAAACTGAAAATTTCTGACTTACAAATGAAGTCATCAGAATTTTTGAAGTTAAAAAAATGAAGAATACAATCATACTGCTAATCCAAAGGTCAAAAAGTTGGAAATATGTCCTAACACATAGTATTTAATGAGCCCAGTATCATTCTGTTTCTCAAATATTTTATCTTCTTATTGATGAGCAAAATTTATAAAAATTAAATTTTTGTGTTAAATATCAAATACTTAAAGATTGGCTGAAATAATATTAGAAGGCTTAGTAGCTTCACAGATGGACATGAAAGCATCTGGGAAAATGATTTGTCTTTCCAAGTAGAGCATCTTCACCACAGAAATATGCTTTAAAATTTTTCATAGAACAATAATTTCTTCATAATAAAATATAATATGCTTTATATATTTGTACACAGATTGTGTTGATATATCTGTGATATAGATATTTAAAACTATGTACAATAGTAATGTTCCAGAAAAGCAAACATAAATAGAATTTATTTTTATTCAAGTAGCATGGTTGCAATCTCAATGAAACTTTGAAAAGACAGGAATTCCTTTGTGTTGCCAGTAACTATACGCTAATTAGAATGTTTTAAACATTCAAAATAATCATTTTATATAGAGTTTAATTAAATTAGACCACTTCTAAATACTAACAAATCAGCAATCAACAAACAAGAAGCTTCTCAAAAGCACCACATGAGCCCAGTATCACCAGCAATGGATATCATTCAAGAGTCCAGTTCACAATTAGTGGCCGGACAAGCATTCTTGTTCGCTAAGACTTTCCTTCTACACCAAGAGATACTAGGGTGGCTGATTAACAAGGGCAAGGCCAGAGAACCCAAATTGCACCCAGAATTCTAGCTTTAAGGAAGTCTGGGAAACATGATTTTTAGCTTTCCTGCTTCTAAAATCAAGAAGAGTAAAAAGAGGTTGAGAAAATCAATGTATAACACCCAATATAAATCTTAATTCTTCATAGTTATGAGCCTCTCCATTCTACCAATGTCAGTGTTCTTTCTAGCCATGTCTCTTGAGCAAGGCACTATTCTGGAGCACAGAACCATCTGAATTAGTCTACTACTCTCGACCTTGAACAGAGAACTACACTCCTACTTGTTTGCTTCCGGTTCTTCAAACATAGCAACCTCGCCTGTATTTAAGAGTCATTACATTTGCTGTCCTCTGCCTGGAAAGCTCTCCTCTTGAGTTTCCTCATGGCTTACTCCTCAAAGTTCACGTACCTGCTCATAAATCATCTCATCAAAAATTCTTTGCTTACAACACTATGCAAAATTCTAACCCTCTTTAATTATCATTTTGTTCTCTTAAACATTTTGCTTTTCTTCATAACATTTATAATTATTATGACTTAATAACAAGATTGAAGATTCCTCCCTTCTCTCACTCTCTCTCTCTTTATTTTATCTAAGATTTATTTATGCTATCATCCAGAACAAAAATATCAGAGCAAACACATTTTGTTTAGTAACAACTGCAGCAGTGTAATTTTTTCTTTCTGCAAGCTCCTGCCATTTTGGAGGTCTAAAATTGTTTGAAATATTTAAATATATATAATATATACATATATTATATATATTTAAATATATACATATTATATATATATGTAAAACACTTAAAATGTGCTATTTGTATTTTAAGAATATAGCCATGGGTTAAGTAAGTTTTTAAAGGTAGATTACTATATTTAAGGAAGAGAAATTTACAACAATCTCTAATTCCATTTTAGATCATACTCTTAAAGAAAAGCCCTTAAAGAGATGCCTGGTGGTGATGCAAGTAGGCAAGGTAAAATGAGAGCAGATGTTCTAGGGTGAGAAATGGAAAGAATAGGTAATAGAGGTTTGAAGTCAGTAGTGCAGATTCAGATTTTATGAAAATTCCTCTAGAAAGGAAGGAAGAATACACAATGGGAAAAAGACAGTTTCTTCAATAAATGGTGTTGGGAAAACTGGACAGATTTATGCAAAAGAATGAATCTAGACGAATTTCTTACAGCATAAATAAAAATAAACTCAAGTAGATTAAAGACTTAAATGTAAGACCTGAAACTATAAAACTCCTAGAAGATATAAGCAGTATGCTCTTTGACATTGGTCTTAGCAATATTTTTTTTGGATCTGTCTCCTCAGGCAAGAGAAACAAAAGCAAAAATAAAAAAATGGAACTATATCAAACTAAAAAGTGAAGGAAACCATCAACATCATGAAAAGACAACTTACCAAATGGAAAATATTTGCAAATGATATGTCCAATAAAGGCTTAATATCCAAAATAAATAAATAATTTATACAACTCAATATCAAAACACAAACAATCCAATTTAAAAATGGGTGAAGGACCTGAATAGATATTTTTCCAAAGAAGACATACAGATGGTCAATAGACACAGGAAAAGATGCTCAACATCATTAATCATCAGAGAAAGGAAAATCAAAACACAATGAGATATTAAATGCTATTTCTCATCATTGCCTGAAAACAACATCATGACCAAAAACTCTTTTTGTTCAAATAATAATTTTTTACTAAATAGATTTACTCATCAAAGTAAGTCATGGCTGTTGACTTTAACTGCAGAAATTTAACTAAACAGATTCCTTTTCGATAAAGTTGCAAATTTCATAGCCCAAACACAAGAATCTAACTTGACGTTAATTTGAAAGAGATATAACTTAATTAAGAATTGTAAATTATTGACAAAAAGCAGGAAATGTTTAATTTTCTTTGTTATAACTTATTCGTAAAACTTAATTTTTAAAGCATTTGTTAAAAGATAAAGATAAATGCATTATATTTATTTTGTTAAACTAAACTTGATTATTTAATATACATCATAACACATGCTGACTGTAATACGCACACAAATTTCAAACATCAACAGAAAATTGATTTCTTGAAATTCTATATTATTTCTAAATTATAAACCATTTTCTTTAGTATTGCATCTGATACTATTGCAAGAAATAGCCTTCTCCAAGACTACTCATAATGTGCATTTGTGATTAGAATGATGAAATCACATACTGTATGACTATTAAAAAAATGAACATTACGTGACAGAATAGTTTCAGAGAAGTTATATGACTCTTGACACATCCTAAATTGGTTGCAAATTACAGTGTATTAAGAGGCAACTCTCTTACATGACCTAATTCTCTCAAAGTTATATCATTTCCTTGTAATACAGGATTTAATTTAAATGTTTTCTAAGAGAAAATGATGTCATTAATAGAAGTATTATATTATTTCTATTGGACTGTATAGGTTAAAAGCATCATAATATATTAATAAAGTACATATGTAGTCACCATATTAGGCTTAATATGGTATTTTTTGTTTCTGAAACTCTTAAATCTGCTCTGTTCCCAAAGTGTCTTCTAGTCCCCAGTGATATGGTTAGATATTTTGAAGACTGTCACAATAAGAGTATGTACACCAGCACATACACTATGTGTGTATTTATAACACCCAAAAGAAAGTCAAGCATATTCACTTAACAATCCACTTTCTACAATGTAATTGAATTCAAAATTCAAACTATACAATTGTCATTAAAAATAATAGTAAAAGACATATGAAAATACGATAAAGAATATAATTTTAAACTTAAAGTTATTCATAACAGAACGCTGTAATGCTTTCATACTTCAAAGTCTTTTAGAACATAGTTGATACAAAGCCATAAAAATAATTTAATCCAAGTAACAATTTTGCATATAAATCTCCCCTAAATATCCCTCAGTTAAATATACACACTGTTAACCAGGCCTAATGATGGAATATTTGCTATTTAATAACTCAAATCATTTCATTTTGAAACTTAAATACATAGACTAGATAGAACAAACTATCTATATGAATTATTTAGAAAAGGTCTTGCGTCTTAATTTTCTAGCTGAAGAATTATATTCCAAGTGCTTATGGCTGCCTGTGATGATTCACAAGTCTAATTTAAACCCTCCAATCTTAAGTCAATTTTTCATTACTGAACTATAATGCTTCTTTAGTCTTATAATCAGCAACCTGTTTTTGTTTCTCGTTTAATTCTGAAAACTCAAGAACATGTTAGATTAAAATACAATGTAGGTATCCATGTATGTATGTCTGTATATTCTTACTCTTCTCAAAATATATTTGCCAAATTTTTTATTTCTTAAATTTTGAAATAATTCAGACTTTTGGTCACTTTATAACCATTTTTTTTTTAATTTGCCTGGGAATTTTACCTGGTACCCATCAGTTAAATTTGCTGCTATTTCAAATCTGTTTCTATGAATCTTAGTCTATTTTTGTCATAAATATGGTTGACAAGATATAACTTATCATCTAAACAAAAACTTTTGAAAAGTGAAGGAGGACATAGTTAAGAATTACACTAAAAAATAGGTAAAACTTGAAGTTTCCTATCAAAATAAGGCATATGATCATTCTAATCATAGATATTATGAATAGTTAAATAGCATCTTTAAATGTAGTTTTTCAACTATGAGCATTTATATGCTAGGAAATATTATAAATATTGGGAATATTGATGCCTAAGACTTAGTCCTTGTTTTGTTTGCTCACAGGAAACACAGGAAAAAAGGGAAGACATAAAGAATCAACAGTTATGTGATAGTCAGTGGATGAGTTATTTGAGGGAAGATGAAAACTTTCTTCACGAGATATTCAGAACACAACATACACCCTGTTTGCCTCCCACCTCTCCAGCCATTTGTTATCACTTAGTTTGCTGGTTCCATTGCATCTTGCCAACTTCAAAATCCTGGAGTGTCTCGAATCTCAATCCTCAGACCTCTGCTAAATCTCACACAGTCCTTTAGTCATCTCATCCACTTACAAGGATTTAAATACTACCCATATCTGACCACCCCAGAATCTATATCTCTGGTTCAGTCCTTTTCCCTTAACTCATGACTTACACCTTCTCTTGAATGGTTAATACATGTCTCACATTTAGAGCTGTAAACTGAATTCTACAACTTCTCCCCAAACTACTCCTACATTCCCCACTTAACATTTCAGGGACAACAACTCCATCCCTGCAGTTGCTCACACCAAAATGTTTGGAATTGTTCCTTAATCTTCTCTTTTTCTCAATATTCAATCTGTTGGCACATGTCAATCTTTCAAGTTTATCCTTATTTCAATCACTTCAATTTAATTATCCTGCTGTCACCCTGGTCTAAGTCTGGGTTATTACAGTAACTTTCCAGCTGTTCTCTATGAGTCTACCATTGTTCCCATAGAGTTAATGGGAAAAACACTTAAGTCAAATCATTCCAATCCTTTCTTCAAAACCCTTCAATGGCCTTTTTTTTTTTAAACACTCAGAATAGAAACCCAATTGTTCACAATGGCCAACAAAGGCTCATATATTTCTACCTCTATAGCTACCCTGACTTAATCTTTGTTTTGTTCACCTCTCCAGCTTAATCCATCTCAGCTACCCTAGCCTCAGCGATGCTCCATGAACACATGAGGGGTAAAAGTCTTGCACCAGAACTTCTGCTTTGAATTAATACTTTTTTCTCAGATATGTGTACTTATATTCTTACACCCTTCAGGTCTTCAGGAGGCTTTCTTTGAAATCTCTCTTTACTAAAACACTTCAGAATTTAACTACCACCCTGCATTCTTTATTTCTTTTCTGTCTTTATTATTTTCTCCATTATTCATTATATTACCATCTGATATATTATAAATTTCATCTTTATTCTTAAAATTTTCGCTCTCAATTATGTTGATTTTGTTGTATTCATATCCTAGCATCTGATATGTTCTCCAATAATATATATTAAATGCTGAATGAACTTCAGTTCTCCTCAAAAGACACCGTGTATACAGTCTGAATCAATGTTTATACTCATGGCCATACCTGAAGCCAGCCCTGAATCTATTTCAAATCAAAAATGTTCTTGCCCATTTTTTTTTTTAAGTCTTGTGTACTCTGAAAGTCAAGGGAAGGACATTTTTTCCTTTTACTTGATATTTACTGAAGTTGAAACAATGTCAGGGTTTATAAAAATATAGTCCAAGTTTTCTCAGAATAACATTATTGGCAGGGAATTCTTAAAAACATTAATTTTTAATCCATGATACTGTGTTATCATTTTTTTGGACAATGAAAGCTATGAAATACAGGGTACAATGTCACAGAGGTACTACAATCAACTAACAAAATTAATACATTGGCAAAAGACCCAGAATAGCCAGTACAATATTAAAGAAGAAGGAGGGCTAACACTACTAGACTTTAAGACTTATTTTAAGGCTACAGAAATTAAGAAAGTATAGTACTGGTAAAAGAACAGATAAATAGATCAATGGAATAGAATAAAGAATGCAGAAATAGACCTACGTAAATACAATCAACTGATCTTTGACAAACGAGCAAGGGCAATACAATGGAGCAAAGGGAGTTTTTTCAACAAATGGTGCTGGAACTGGACATCTGCATTGAAAAAAAATGAATTTAGACAAAGACCTTACACCATTCACAAAAATTAACTCAAAATGTATCACAGACCTAAGTGTAAAATACAAAATTATAGAATTCCAGAAGATAACATAGAAGAAAACCTAGATGACCTTGGATATGGCAATGATTTTTTAGATACAACATCAAACATAATCCATAAAATAAATAATTGATAACCTAGACTTCATTAAAATTAAAAAAAAAAATCTTTTGCTTAACTAAAGACATCATCAAGAGAATGAGAAGAGAAGCCCCAGACTAGGAGAAAATATTTGCAGAAGACACACCTGATAAAAAATGTTACCCAAAATATAAAAAAGAACTCTTAAAACTCAACAGTAGTAAAACAAGCAACCTAATTAAAAATAAGCCAAAGATCTTAAAGGATACCTCATCAAAGATATACAAATGGCACATAAGAATATGAAAAGATGTTCAACATAATGTGACCAGGGAAAATGTGTACAGTATTGTTTCTTTATATATCTCACTGCAATCAGTATTTCTAATTCTTTTTTTTCATTTGAAGTACAGTCAAATACAATGTGTCAGTTTCTGGTGTACAGCACAATGTCCCAGTCTTGCGTATACTACATATATTCTTAGCATTTCTAATTCTTTAAGCTGAAACCAAATCTAGACCAATTTTCTCTAAGGCACTAATTTGTTTTTGTACGATTTATGAATATGTTTAACTGCCATGTATTTATTTTAATAACTATTAAAAAGTTTCATGTTCACTAAAATCTGATGAACACAAATGATCATACAAGTAAAACATTTCTACATATTTGCCCTGACTGAATTTCAGGAGGTCCCTGGACAATAATATAAGAAGGACAAGTACCTTCACTGTCCAATTTTTCAAAACTTGGATGTGTCCTTTACACATCCAACAGATCGATACTTGACAGCCTTCAGTGTATGTCTCTTTCTTAGAAAATCATTACCATTGACCTCTTTACCTCTATTTCTTAACCATATCCAAACAGTAAAAATGTCTTTCATAAGTCTTAAATAGATTTTAGAATTCTGACTTATGCCACTGGAAATGTATAATGTTTATCACATTTTTTTAACACTTCTACTCAATCTTCTACTTTCAATCTACAAATTTAAGTGTTCTTTATTGAAAAGTCCAAATTCTGGGCTTTTAAACATTACTGTTAATATCTCAGAGAATTGATAAGCTCTCCACTAAAATCCTCAGTCTCTTACAGCAGCAAACTCTTTCTGAATGTGTACTATGCCAGCTTCTGCATTAGGTTCTAGGCATATACAGGTAAATTAGGTATGGCTTTAACCTCAAAGAGCTCAATGACAACATCTTTGTAAAGCTCTTTCACACATTATTTTTATTTAATCCTCATAATGTATTCTGATATTTTACTAATAATTACATTATTGTTTACTGAATTACAGTCTACAGTGAATTAAAGTACTTATGTACAAGATCTTGATGACATATAATACAATTAAACATACAGTATGATATCTGTTTAAAAACTATGGTATATGTATATATATAATCTAGAGGGAATTATCACAATTTCACTATCCTTGCAGGTAATCAGAACTTGGTAGACTATCTCATTCACATGCATACAGAGAAGTTGTTCTATAATGGCATATAGTTTCTAAAATAAATAATGGATATCTATTTTCTCCTTTGTGCTTTCACTTATTGTCGAAATTTTTGTAATGGTCACGTATCACACATGATCAGGATTTTATACATATATTGATATCTATATCTACATCTATGTATATGTATCTATATATCTTATTCTCACAGTCTTAGGTAGCCATTTTGTTCAGAAGAGCCAAATGAGGTTATATAGAGCTATCTACTAGTGACTATGTTGCCAGCAAAAGTAACTGACAGATTTCCTGACCTCCTACAATCCAAGACAAGTATTTCCCAGTACATTGATGAGCAAATGCCAACCAAAGTTTTCCCAGATTGCTTTCCCCCCACACACACACACAAAACCCAACATTATTCTTGGTGCTTTTTGTACATTCTAGTACAAAGAAGATTTCAGTTATAAATTTCTCTCTAAAATAACACAAAAAATACAACTTAATCATGCTTCCATAAATATTTTCCGTAATGAGCAATCTATTAATCTATCAGTCTATCAAATATTACTTATCGCCAATCTAGCAATCTTCTTTTGCAATTGATAACATTTAAATAAAAATAAATACCTGAAAGTTAAACTCACTTTATTAGCAATTTTGCTTGGTTATATAAGTAAAGATTTCAGTAGTGCAAACTGTCCAATTCCACTATTTTCATAGAAATTATTTTGGGGTTAAAAGAAAGCAAATTTATAGACTTCAGAAAGAAACAGGATAATTATATTATACTAAATGTGATTGAAAATGAGTTAATGTGAACTTGGCTTGACACTAAAAATGAAGAAAACTGACTGCAAATATTTTAGTGTGCCATTAGTAAAAGCACATAGAATGTATGAGTATGCAGCTTTCCTTCCTTCTGATACATGTGTGAATGGGTGTGCATTTATGCATGTGTGTTTATGTTTGCATGTAAATCTGCCTATAAATTTTTCTTTTTTTTTATTCCTAAAAAGAAAGCCTCTTGATTCCTTACAACCCAAGCTGTGTCCCCAAGAAATGAAGGATTAGGCTAATTGTGGTGAGATTTTGATAATAATAGTGAAATTCTATTATCTTAAAGAGGGAGGTGCTTTTTCAGGCTTAGCCAAGATAAATAATAGTCTTGAGAAGCTGGGGTTTCGGATGTAAGAGAGACTCCACAGGCCTGCTGTTACTAAACGCCAGGCAAAAACAGATGCAGGTTGAATACACTCCATGGGTTTTTGAAAGTAACTTGATTCACAGCAAAACAGTGCTTAAAATCAAGAAACTTCCTTTTCTTTTCCTTTGTAAAAATTGCATGGAACCTGCTGTGGTATTGTTATTGTTCAAAAGGCTGTTTCATAAAGAAATATGTTAGAATCAAACAAGTAGATCAGCTAGTGTCATCACTTACATAAGAAAATACGGTACCATAAAAATACCCTTAGGCCTTTTTCTGACTCCACATTATGGGCTTCTAAAATTAAAGCAGGATTCAAAGTAATACAAACAGAGCCACCCTCAAAAGACCTTGCCTTTATTAAGTCCATTCTCTTCATGACAAAATTATCTTCTCCCTCCTGCTTCTAGAAAACAGTCTCCTCCCAGAATATTTCTATTGATGCTAGCTTTCCCACCCTGTTGGCTCTAAAAAGATTGCCTAATACTGAAATATATTTAAGGCTGACGTTGATAATCAGACATCAGATTTTACACCTTCAAAATTCACTTTGTCTGTCAATAATTCCAGGCTGACATCTAAAAGGTTTCTTTATTGGCAGTGAGAAATAACAAAAATCTAATATGAAATTGCCCCCTAGTGGAGTTAAAAAGCTCTCATGATAACCACCTTTAAGAATATGGGTCAAATCAGCGTGATAAATTTGTATCAGTTGTCTCATATTCCATGAAGTGTCAGGATGCATAGAGAACATAATAATAAATTTTAGTAATTAAATCTTGGCCTTTCTCAAAGATAAGCAATCAAATTCTACTCAATCAGGAAAATCTGCCAGGGTATGAACAAGCTACTTAACCTTCAGCCCTCTATATTCCTTTATCCTTCACATCTATTTTGTTAAAATTATGTTGAATCTGACATATGGAACACACTGTACAGAAATAATGGTATCCCTTTAAAAATTAGAGTATGCCCAAATAGGAGATTCTATCTCTCTTTATTAACACATAATCAATAACACTACTTTTGCAAAATTAAGTCATTATGACAAATTTTGTCCTGAATCAAATGAGTCACATAATTTTTAAGGTGACAGAAATATCATCTTTTACCAAAATGTCTTAAGAAATTCCACTAACCAAAGAAAATTCTACCTAGTACAAATAACAAGACTAAGTAACACTATGAGGACAATCCATTTTTTTAATGAACTAATTACTAAAGTCTCAAAATGTTGTTTTCCAGATAATCAGCAATTTTAAAATATTTTAAAAGGAAGAATGTGTAAACAATTTCTGCTCCTTTTAGTCCACAAGAAAACATAACTCGTGAGTACTCTTTTTAATTAGCAAACACATAAACACCAACAAGATAACATGGCATCTCAACTCTAGTGATGTTTAGACATTATTGTAAGGAACATGTAGTTGATAATTAATAACACTAATTGTCCATTAGCATTCTTACTAAATACTATTTTATTTTCTTTCTCTCCCTCTTTAATTTTTCCTTCTCTTCTGCTTTTTTTTCTTCTAACATTTCCTTTTTTCCACCAAATGGCTAGTAAAAGCCTTAGGTATTTCTTTTACAACACATTTTTTTTCAGACATTGAATATTTCACAACAAACTGAAATTCTAAATGGCAATAATATTGTATTCACATCAGTTTGTGATCATGAATATTCTTTCATTATTTCATATATGTCCTTTAGTCATAATATCTATGAATATTCACAATAATACTGTTGTGGTCATACTTGAATGTATATAAAATATAAAAATAGAGGAGTAGGGCATAATATTTTAGATTTAGAGTAGATAGTAAGTTCCCGCTGGTTTGGGTACCATGGCTGTTGCTTACCTACTGACCTGAGCCATTCACAGGCAGAAGCTAGACACAGATGGGGTAGTAAAGCATAATTATAAGTAGCATAATTATAGATAAAAATATATAAAGCATAATTATACATAATAAATATGTTTATTATGTATGGAGAGGATCTTTTCCATGGAGAAAGAATACAAATGAGGAGACTATTTTTTTAATTTTTAGAAGGTGAATAGAGACCTATAGGGAAGCCATGTGAAGGGATTTCTGCTTACATTTTTAGTCACTTCTCTGGACTGAACATGAAACACTGTTCAGTGCAAGTGGAGAGAGTCCTAACAAAAGTCAAAGAACAGAGCTGAAAGTTTGGTCAATTTTACCTGCTTATAGTCACAAGCACAAAAGCATATGGAATAGGGACTAAAATATACGTTATCTAGCAAGAATGATTAAATTAGCTCATGTTACGCTAAAAACATAGAAAATAGAAAGAAGTTAAATGTAAATTTTCATATTACTTAATCTGAAAGTGCCAAAAATTTCTCTTTCTTCATATCTTGTTCTAAATGTTTTCTTTATAATTATTCATTTCTCCTAGTGTGTTTGCAAAAAAAGTCTATTAAAAAATTCATTTTATAGACCAGAAATCAGAAGACAAATTTTGTACATAACTGCCTCATCAGGTACCCAAGATAGCACTGCTCTTTGTTGACAAGTCCCTGAAATTTAAGCATCTTAATTACACAGGGAGGGCCTAGCCAATATTCAGGATTGTGTGTAGCAAATTGCGTCTTTTAATAGTGAGACGTATTAGACATGAACAATGGGTTTTACAGTGTCTGGTTTCAGGGCAGTAGTATTTATTTACTCATTTATGTGCTTTACAATCAATGGTCAATTTAAGTGAAACTATGGTACTTAAATCCTAGAAACTGGTTATGGAAAAATGGGCTTACACTTGCATAGTTAAAGTAGTATGAACATATTTGCAAAAGAAAGATATACTATGCAAAGTCTGCCATATTGAAGATTATGAAACAACAAAAAATAGGATTAATGTGGAAACTATATGAAATGCAGAGCACAATTTTAAATGACGTGAATAACAAACAGACAATAGTTGTAAATCAACCAGAAATGGAAAAATAAGAAATTCAGCAAAAATCTTTAAATTGAATGATAATGGTTATAATTAATTGAGCTATAATAATTTGTTTAGAAACAGATTCCTATTAATAAGTAGATGCATATGTTAGTCTAGATAGAGATAATTCTAGATTGTATAAGATTTTTCCACAGAGATACCACACTAGCTTAGAGCAGTGTACTGCTTACAATAATTAATGCCTTCAGCACCAAATCCTTTACTAAAATTTTTTTAAAAACTACAAAGATAAGGTAAAATAGCATAGTGTATAAGTACTTGGCAGATTAAATTTAGGTGTCTTTATTTCTCTATTTCTTCAATACTTCTATGTATAGGTTGATCTGAATTTTGTTCCCCAATTGATAATTGTACCAAGCTTGCAATATTTTTAGTTTGTGCTAATGCAATGTCAAATGTAGCAAAAATAAGATTATATTGTAACCTAAAATAACAGATTAAGAAAATGGAAATATTCTTATGAGGCAAATTAGAGGCAGTGTGGTTAGGAAGTGCAACCCTTCCTGAAGCAAGACTCCCTGGGTATGATTTAGCTCAGTCGCTTACTAGCTATGTGACATTGAGAAGGATACTAAATCATGCTGTGCCTCAGTTTTCTCATCTGTAAAATGAGAATACAATTCTATATTTCCTTCTTTGCAGTGTTGTCATGAGAATTCAGTGTGTAAGTAGTCTACAGCACTTAAAATAGTGCTCAGCACAGGGTAAATACTCTGTAAATGTTAGGTCTTACTATATAATTATATTATTCATCATTTTCCAATCTCTGATGGTTGCTATGAAACGCTTCTAAAATTATAAGCGTAGAAAATTTGAGGAAAAGTTATTGAAATGGCTGCAATAATATTCTTCTAAAGCCTACATTAGAAGATATTGAAATGCACAAAATGGCTACAACCAATGAGCAATAGTGTATTTCAATTCCCAATTAACATACCTAAAATTCCTGTTTACTCAAACTCAAACCTGGCACTTTTACTTTCTCCTGAAAGGGTCTCAGCTCTTATTGAACCTGTCAGATTGTGATTTCTTGTTAGCAAGAAACAAACAATTATTTTCCTTCTGGCTTTATATGAATGCTCTAATTGATGTTAGTGGCCCTCATTAGAGCTCTCCACTTGAGTATAGACAATTTTTTGGAAAAATATTATAATGCTGAATGAATAAGCAATAAATCATTAACATTACACAAAATTCAACATATTTTTGAGAAAACTCTGGAAATTACAGGAAAGAAAGCACAGTTGTGATGAATATACTGAAAGTAGAAATATCTATATACCATCAAAAGACCCAAAGTGAAAGTGAACATTTTAGTCAGACTTGCAGATGCATGCGCCACATGGCAGTGAGCCCCTATATGTCCAGGTATCATCCTGTGCTCTCCTGACAGCAACAGGTATCAAACTGTATTACAATTATTCAGTACAAGCCCACTAACAGATCCATGAACCTGAGATTATATAGTGTGTCCATCCTCGTATCTGCAAGGTCAACTCTATTGCCAGAGTAAGTTCTTAAATAATTCGATGGAATAAATAAATGACTTCAGTTTTTAAATACCTGACCACTTGCAATAATTCGAAATAAATACAAAATATCTGATCACATCTAAAAATTTGACCAAATAAATACAACTTTTAACTCCCATCTTTATCTCATTCTACTCAATATCGTTTTTCCAGAGGTCTGACCCATGAAAAGTTAAGCAATAAAACTGCAAATGTTCAGAAAGATCAATAATTACTGATCTAGTCTTTATGTTAATTTTAATAAAATGGTGCAATATTTGCTGAGATAAAATACAAAAATACATTCTTATAATCTCAATCTGTGTGTGTTTGTGTGTATATGGACAGTTGCACAAAATATCTGCATCTCATGGAGCAGAAGGCCAAAACAGTTGATTTTACATCGTTTTGTTGTTTGATGCCAGATAACAGTAATTGCAGAAATATCTGCACAAAATACATGCTATTCTGTATATGTTATATCTGGGTAAATTTAAACTTTGCATATGAATTTCAGGAGACGTAACTAAAATCTGAACAACCACAACTTTAAAATGAGAGATTCCCCCAAGAAAACTGGTCTAAATATGCCTATCATTTTGTAGTGTGATGTTTCTAATTTTTCACACAGTCTTATTATGAGTACATAATACAATTTAGAAGGGCTTTCTTTTCATATGCTTGTCATCTCCAGAGGAGTTAATATTTGTTCTAGAGATCAGTGAGCACCTGAGATAAAATTAGAGCTAATGCATAGATCTCTTTTTTCATCAAAGAAATCCCTTCTAAGCCTCATTGACTGAAGGCCCATTGTATATGTCAGGATGTGAGGAACAAAGAAGGAAAATAAATAGAAAAATTCTGAAAAAATATTCCTTAAATTCAATCTCCCATTTTCTATTTTATTTTTTATACTAACTTGCTATTCCCCATAGTATGTATTTTTTATTTTTCTATAAACGTACTGAAGACACATATGAATTTATTTGTATGTTTTAAAGCTGCTGTTCTACCATAAAAATGGAAATGAGAAGAATTACCAATTGTGATGTTACAAAAGCACTGTAAATATTTAGCATAATTATTAAAGGAATATCTCATTCTCATTTTCATTTGAAAGAAATTTAGGTACTCACAGTAATGTCTCTGAATTATTCTGTTGAGTTTGCTCTTTTTCCATGATTTAGATGATGCTTAAATAGGAAATAAGTTCAGTGAAATATATTTTTATTCTTGTTTACCAAATTTTCTACTTACATAGTAGGAGAATTTCAAATTACATATTTTAACATATCTGTTAGGATAAAAAGCTGGCTATTTGTACATAGGGTTTTAAAAATATGTTGAGCAAATCACTTTAGTGTGGATATACTTTTATAGCAGAAAAGGTATTTTTATTTACATTTTAAAATACTTTTTCCTTGATTTTTAAAAAAAATGAATTAAAAAACCATGAATTTGGGTACTCTTTCCCCCTCCTATCATATAGAATCTAGATTTTTTTAGAGCTACGCTTCAAATAAGAAAGTATTTCATAGTAGAAGTTCAAAACACTGTATGAAACAATAGTCTATGTCTTGCAAAAGACTGAAATAGGTATTATATATGAGGTCTGTTCTGATCAATATTGTTTCAGTGATCAATATTGTGAGTATATTATAGAATATTGAAATTTCAGAAGATTATGTTTAGATATCCTTATTATTACTATTAGAATACAGACTATAATCCCTCTATGTACAAATATATGCACATGTATATGTGTGTATACATATATAAAATATTTAAATATTAAATATCTATCATAAATATTGCAATGTAAAAACTGTCTATAACTATTTAATGTGGTGTAACTATTTGAGGAGGTGTCCACAGGAGACATAAAAGTAGATTAGGTGTCCACAGGAGAGTAGGTGTCCACAGGAGACATAAAAGTAGAATAAAACAATAACAAACAACAACAACCTAACAATGATAAAACTGGGGGAGGGGGCAAGGACAAACTCAACCATTATGTCGTAGTGACCAGAGACACTGCTAATTTAGACAATGCACATAACATGCTACACATACCACTCTCAACTATCAATATTTAAATCATATGGAAAAATACAGATATGTTGATTTACTTGAATCACTCATATCCTGGCTAGGTATTCTGTTAATAAAACTTCTATATTTAGGAATATTTGTGTACCTGCTGCAAGAAATAAACATGATGTGTGGATCTCATCAAAGTCCAATTTTATTTTTAACTCTATTGTCCATTTGTAATTCATTTTTTGTGGAAAGCTTTTCCCCTGACACTAGATGAAAGTTCTTCAAGCTCCATGATTATTACTTTATACACATTCTTAAACAATAGACAGTTCCACAGCCACTTTAAGATAGACAATAAAAAGTAAATCAGCATTTAAGAGCACAGTCCAATATATTAAGCAATCTTCATTCAATGGAAAGACTCACCCTCTGCCCCAGGGGTGGTCAATAGGTGGCTTTGTGGCAAGGGACTGTGTTTGACTTCTTTATCTTTCAGATTCCATTTTGTATCCACCACGTATTAGAGCTGCAATTTTGATCCACAGTAGGAAAAAGGAAAAGAGCTGCTAGAAATAGGGCACAAAGGTTCTCTCATGGCTGGTGGATGGTACTCTCCTACCAAGAGATGTCTCTCCTTCCATTGGTGTCTCCCTTCATTCTCCTGGATATGGATCCACTGTACACTAGACTCCCTCTGTTGAAGACCCCTCATCCTTTAGGAGATCTCCTTGGCCAAGATTTAATACAGTACCAAGCCATTTCTCTGCCCAGAGAAGCCCACATCTCGTCAATGGGAAACACTGCTGCAATCCTTGCCCAGCCTTTGTTAGAAGTGCAGTTACTTCCCGCCCTCTGTTCACTCTCCTTATCATCCTCAATAGTGAGTCAGACACAAGGGCATGGTGTCCCTGAATGTAAAGAACATCTCAAACTCTCTAAGTGGCCTTACTGAAACTGACTTATCTACACTTGACATAAACAAAGCAGCACCCTCCACTCTTCTCTCTGTGATAAGAACGGGGGCTTACACAGGGAAAAAAATTCATCTCAGGAAATCTGATCACAAATGCCCCATCTATTCTTTCTTTCAATTTATTATGCCCATCCAACTGAGGTTTAGTTTTCTTTGCTTATTTTTAAGTCATTGAACTTTTTCTCAGGAAGCTCTTTTGAAAATTTATTCCTTGCCTTTCTCACAACTTACTTTGGTATATGATATCTATTGAAATTGGGTGTTCATCTGTCCAAATTTCAAAACTAACACCCTTTAAAATAGTGAGGTGCTCACACATCTGTGGAGAAATTGTCTTCATGAAATGCAACTAATATTTATCATCTTTATAAAAATGATGAATTAAACATGTTTGGGCCTTTATTAAATTAGCCAGTGCCCAGGTGGAATCCAATGGACCAGAGATAGATTTGGGAGACTGTTTACTGAAAGTGGATAAAAATAATGAGTCTAAAAACAATGACTCTGAGCACAGAAAAAGAACACTTTCTCTCAAGCATACTGAAAGGATCATGCACACATCACCCAACCCAGTATGTGAACTAATAGTCAAACACTAATTACATGTCAGTCTCAACCATGAAACCTCAAATAGAACAGACACTAGTGGGTCACAGACTGGTAGATGATATTTTGCCATGATGGTGAATTCAAGTTGCCCTTTGTTAAAAAAAAAAAAACAAAAAAACAGTGAAATAACATTTTTCTTATAGTTATGTAAAAACTATTGGCTTATATGAAAGTCACAAATATGATTCTTTTGTAAAATAATTTATTAGATTAATTCTATCTTTTCATCTATTGTTCAGGACTGGATTAGATTTGCTTAGCTCATATAACAATGTCTCTCCTTATTAATTTTTCATCTTACCATACAAATAGTAGCACATTAATCAACAAACTTCAGTTACTTCAATATAAGCCATTTCATGATTCCCTGAGTTAAACCACTCTGGAGTATTCTCCACTTGAGAAAATTTGTCTGAGTTACTTAGTCACTATTCTCTATCTCTTGTCTTCATTTATAAAATAAAATTGTGATATATTTTATTTTCTAAATATGGAATATAAGCTCTATATTTAACTACACATTTAAAGGGCTTTCTCTGTTTAAATAACTTTATGAATATCCCATAGAATAATCATGTTTGGTGCCATGGAATGTTCCTTAATGTTAGTCTAATAATAGAACACTATGATTTCTTCTATCTTATAAAAAGCTGTATATCAAAGGTCATTTTTCCACTTATATATATATTAGAAACAGTTAAAATAGTTAATTTTTATTCCTTTATTTTCTGAATTCAACTGGACACAATCCTATCCTAGCATGTAATAGGTGTGTTACGGAAGAGATGGAAACAGTAAAAGAAAATTACATGCATTGGCTGACTAACGTCTTTTTTAAAGTGTTGCCTGGAAGTCAAAAACGAGCAGTTTTCTACCACGACATTAAAACCTGGTAATCAATGCACTGTCAAATTTGTATGCAGGAAGCAGTTTGTCATTAGAGACGGTATTTCCTCAAAAGCCGAACCTGAGGTTATAACAATTTGCTGGGAAAAGAAGGTAGGGGTACAGGTACTATTCTATGGAGTCATTTTCAGGAATGGTACAAATATTTCTATAGACTGCCCAGTTCCCAAGGCTACAATAAATTCTCTAGCAGATGTTTAGGATAGATTGTTATTTCAAGTTTGTCTTCTGAAGATATTGTTATGTAAGCCTAAAGATTAAAGTTTATTAGCTTAGAAGAACAAAGTGATGGGGGAAAATATCAGAATTAAATCTAAAGGTATCCACATTCCATTGTTTGTTTTCTAAATATGAGTAGCTCATCACTGAATCAACCTAGCATGTAAAACATACAGGACAATAAATAGCAAATGTTAATTCCTATGTAAAAGAAATGAAGCAAGGATAGTGAACAATTTTATTATGCTTGTATGCCGGTACGTCTTTTTTAGTCCTTGAATTAAAATTTTGATGGTAAAATTGAATGGAGGTCATATAAACTCGATTCAAGAGAGTAGAAAGTATTTTTATGTTTTTTCTAACCTTAGAGACAAACACTGTATTGCTTATTGCCCATGTATATTAGCAAACGATGCAGAGATACCATGTGCATCTCACAACCCTTCATCTTGGCAGTGGGGCTATGGTGAACAGCTGAATGTTAAGCACTACTGACACACCCCCAATCTGTCTAGAATGCAGATGCAGCTGGAACTGGCACTGGGGTGGTGCTAAATGTTGTTTTGCTCAAAACCTTGAGTGCTTTTAAAGTGACAGTTAATAATCTGTGAATCATATAAAATTGAAAATTCATGTTCTTCTTCCTGATTCCCTATGACCTAGATCATTTCTCATAAAATGTTTAAACACTACTTATAAGTTTAATTATTTATCTGGATTCACTCAGTTACCAATGAATTGTTATTAGGCTATTTGAGTACATTTGTATTTTTCAGGTTATAAAAATATTTAACCAGCAATTCAGCTTACTAACATTCAGACTTAACTCAAGATAAAATGAGCAATCTTGAATATAGAATCATTGAAAATGTTCAAATATTGGTTGAATGACTATTTGACAAAAATATTGATTTGGTGTATATGACTTTAAAGTTAATATTTAAATCTGATCTCAGGATTTTTCTCAGTAATCAGATGATTTAAGTTAAGAGTAATCTTTCATCCTAGTCACTCTTTCACTATATATATATTCATGTAGGGCATCTATTTTTAAATAGTGGAATTAAAATCTTAATATTGTTTTTTTGTTTTTGAAATGACTATTGCTTCCTGAAGCTATTTCCACAATGAATCAAAGGCATAATATTTTTCTTTTAAGAACTTGTTATTGTAGGTATTCGTTAACTTGATAATTAGTTTGATTGTTAGTGTTAAGACAGTTTCTATTGAAATTTTCAATTTCTTTTTTAATCTTTTTTGATACCTGTGTTAACCTTATTAATTTAAGGATTCTTTGACAACCCTAGCTGTTGGCTGTATTTACTTCACAGAAAAAAAAGAACATTATGATAAATTAATATTTTGCTTTGTCTAGGAGAAATTACACTATGCAGTTAAACAAAGATTTATCATTTTTATAGAAACAATTTAGAACTCAAAGTATAAATCATATGTTTGACTAATTCAGAATTTCTGAGCTCCTGAGCTAAGTTCTGGCAAAAATATATTTCAAAAATATGATTTCTACTCTATTCATTTTTAAATTGTCTGAGTGATCCAAAGCGCTTTTTACTGACACACATTTAAGGTGATCCTATTTACCCTTTCATTCTCTATGTCTGTGCACTTCTAAAAATGAATTAGGAAAATAGTAGAAATCTAATTTCCCCCTCTTATTTTTGACTTAATTTATATTTTTCACCTTCATTTCATTTCTTCATGTGGTGAGTGATATACACTTTCAATTTCTCAAATTCTTACTTCTTGCAGGCATGATCAACCTCCTAACTAGCAAGTAGTCACAATTTAATTGTGGTTCCAAGTAGCTGACAAATCCACTGTTGTAAATATAGGGTGAAATCCAGATACTTGAAAAATACAGAACCTACACAGAGTTGATCTCTATAATTTTGTTTCGTTTTATTAGGGGAAAAAAGAAGAGTGAAGTTCTTTTGCTGCCTAACAACCCTGACACTAACTGACCAGGATAGTTTCTGGTAAAGATTTTCTTGATAGAAATCAGTTAAATCATTAATAGAGAAAAACATACATCAAATTTCAAAAACTGAAAATAAAAGTGCTTATAGCAACTCTATCAAATAGGTAGATAGAATTTCTAAACCAGTTGGTTAGAAATGACAGTCTCAGAGAAGTTGAATACATGCTCAAATTCAGAGAGCAAGTCGGTGGCCAGTCAAAACTAAAATGCTATGACTTGATTTCTGAATGTGAAGTCTGGACAGTTTTGTAGCTTACGTGAGGCATTATCTGGGATTTCAGTGCACTTGAACATAGAGAAGATTATTATCTGCTTATGTAAGAAATGCCAAAGGCACTGAGTAATATAATTCTTCCTGTAGGAGTAAATGGGCCAAACAGGTTGTTGACTGTAGTAGAAAATATGCCATCAGTTAGACAACAGCCATGTGTCAGTAGTTTACCCTTCCAGAGAACGATTATGAAGAACTAAATCTCAAGGAGTACATGGATGAACAGAGAATAAAGAAACAGAATAATCTGATTTACTTCATGGCCTCTATTTTCTTTAATCAACTGATGGCCAGAGTTTGCTGTTTGAAGTTCAAATGAGTCTTTTTAAAGGTGCAGCAGAAATAGTATTTAGGAAAAATTTTGAGCACATGTCCAAAAGTTAAAATTATTATGATAAATCATACAAGAGAATTAAGTACAAAAAGTATAACAAAAATAAAATTTAAAATGTTTTATTATTTAAGACTGGCTTATAATCAAACTATTCATTAGCTAATAACTATATTACTTAAAGTTTTCCTTCCTTCATTAAAATTTTCCTATATCAGGAATAATATTTTGCAGCTTATGATCTTTTAATGATATATCTTTAAAATTGAAGGTGCATCAATATCTAAAGAGGATAGTTATAGTCACAAAGGTATGAGAATTAAAAATTAAATTTCTAATTAACATCAAAGGTGAATTTAGAAAGAAGACACAGTAAAACTTTGATTAACAGAAACCCATAGCCAGGGCTTCAATTAATCAAGATTTTCCATAACTTTGAGATGAAAGCCATATTACAAGAAAGTGACCTTATATCAAAACTTTGGTAAAAAAAATAATTTAACTTTTGGAGTAACTATATTGCTGTTCAGTTTTCTGCATTATATATTGTCTAAGAGTAAGTGATATAGAGATCCTAATCCTAGAGCACTGCAAGCTCCTTGGTCCTCACTGAAGATCTAAACTAGTTTAAACTTGTTAGAATATCTAAAATCCAATGATTAATGCTCAATTTACTTTCAGACAGTGATGCCTACTTCACCTTCGTTAATGCTGATTAACCAAACTAAAAGAAGAGCATTATCTGTGCATAAGTGTTCGTAGAGTAACAGGCACAATAATGCCTATGATTATTAGAATGCTAAATTAATGCAAAATTATCTAGACACATTTTCATCAATTATATGTTCAAATGTTAAAATAACATTTTAAGTCTTAATGATCTTTTCATGCAGAGATAGGTCATTCTTTCACCTTTGGTACAGCTACTTATACAGGAGATCTGATTTCCACTTAGAGAATACAGAGGCTATGATACAGTTGATTTATTGCTTTGCTCAAAAAGTCAGGAAAGTGATACTGCTTGGAGACCATGCAAGCCATAATTTTATAGAGACAAAATACTCATGAGTGTTTCAAGAATTAGACATATGCCAAGAGATAGAAACAGTTGGAACCTTATTAAGGAGCCATCTAAGTGCCGTGGAACAAATGGGAATTCCAACAAGTCTTTGAGGAGTAGATGACCAGTGGTTCAACTTGAGGGATCTCTCTTTCACCATTTTCCTGAACTTTTCACTCTCTCCAAGTGTTCTCTTGGGAGCTCCCTTGTGATTTTTCCACCAAAACAAATATATCCTTCCCCCTCTACAAACACATGGTATGGTTCTTCAGAGAACTTATCTTTTCAGAAATAGGCCTCTCATGAAATATATTTTTCCCTTCATTTTCTACCCTCACCCATGTCTACATCTCGAAATGGGTGAGAATGTTAAAGAATATGTTTTGTTTTGTTTCTTTTCCTCTGAAAATTCTGCATATGGAAATTCATCTTGCTCATGCTTTAGCATATCTATGATACCAGCTCCTCAGTGGAAAAAGGAGGTAAAAATAGCTTTGTACTAATATCCTGTTAACACTAATTCATTGCACTATATTTATTTAGCATAATTACTAAACACTACTCATACACTAGTTTCTGAGAACAGAATTGTGAACAAAATAAAGGTGGTCCCTAACTTCATGAAACTGACAGCTTAGTTCAGAGACAGTACTCATGTGGCACTCATGAGGCCACACTCCACACACAACAGCTTAGAAGGCAGAGCTAACTGACTCATGTCCAAGCTCAGCAGTTTCTAAGTAGTCACCATAAATTCATTAAAATTATCACCAGATAGGAAATATTTTTCATTGTCATTTGTTAATAGCCAACTATAAACTGAAAGCAGGGAGCAAGTGTTGTCTACCATTATATGCCATAGAACACATATTTGATCAAAATATTTATTTGTACAACATGTATTTTTTTACTTAAATAAATGTTATTGATGATTGGTTTTTACTTTAATATCAAACATATATTAGGTGTCTACTAAATTACAGAAGAAGATGAGCTTATCTATCTTCCTAAGTAAATTTGGAAAAGTTGAAAAGGGAATTGCTGCTATAAATGTGTGGGAATAATTAATGCATTTAATTCATTTTATTGAGCACCTACTCTGATAAACCTTTAGCCAAACTTATTAAGAGGAAAAGAGGGAGGACACAAATAACCAAAGTAAGAAATGAATAAGGAGAAATTATAACTAATATTACAGAGATACAAAAAAAATCACAAGAGAATACTACACAGTTATATGCCAACAAACTGGACAACCTAGAAGAAACGGAAAAATTTCTAGAAACATAAAAACTTACAAGTCCCAGCAAACAAAAGCCCAGAACTGGACAGCTTCAAAGGGGATTTCTACCAAACATATAAAAGAGAGCTGTGGGCTGGCAGAAAATTTATCCCATTAAGTTAAGGATCAGGTAGGGTTCAGCTGGTCTGTGAGGCTCATAGATACCCAGGTAGCACATGAAATTTTAGACCTTACAATATATAATTCCACACCAACTTATTTGAGGCAAGCCACCATTACTGCAATAGTCTACTAACTAGTCTTTGTTAAGAAGACTAGACCTCACAAAGTGGTCACAAAAACTCTCTTAAAATATATGTCAGGTCAAATCTCTTCTCTGCTCAAAACCCTGTAATGCCTTCTCATCTCCATCAAAATAAAAGCCAAAATTCTTACATAGCTTCAAAAGCCTAACATTTTCTGGCTCCTATCATCTCTCTGACTTTACCTCCTAGCAGTCTCTTTCATTAACTCACTTTACTTTAGCCACATTGACCTCCTTTCTGCTTCTTGAAAACATTAAGAATATTCCCATACCAGAAACTCTGCTCTTGCTTTTTCTTCTGCCTTGAATACTTTCCCTTCAAGTCTTCACTCATTCACCTCTTTTAAATCTCTCTGCTCATATGTTATCTTTTAAAAGAGAGCCATCCAAACTTTCTTGTTTTAAACTCTCATTCAGCACATGTTACCTACTTCACTGCTTCATTTCATTTCCATAGTTACCACTATCTAAAAATATCATTAAATTTTCCTACCTATTTTATTATTTGTTCATCTCTTGCCACTAAGATGTAGGGTACACAGTTAAGAAGTACTTTGTCTATTGGTTCACCCTCATTAACAGAATCACCTAAAACAAAAGTTTGGCAGATTTGACCATGAAATAAATATTTGTTGAATGGAGTAAATTAATAAACCTATATGTGTTTTATTATTTAATTCACATAAGATAATGTGAAATTTTTAAATGTTTTTCAAATATTGAGCACTATTTTTTCCTTAAAAAATGTTTTTAAATGGTCTTAGATCTTTTTGTTTTCTCCCAATACTAGGCATGGAGTCAGGCTTTGAAAAGGGTGACCCAAAGGGCTGGAAACACAGACAGCAAGTTCAAAAAGTTACGTGTCCTTTGGGCTGAACTTAAGCCAAAAAGAGAGAGAATGTAGGAAAAATCCGTAAGAACAATTTCTTGCTCATCAAGTCAGTAGTTTATACAACTTCTCCTAAGACTTTCCACGTGGTCAGGTCTATTATCTGGTGAAGCTATAACCAGCTCTGTAAGGTGCTGTCTTCTCTTTGCTTTCCCTCCTTTTCTGCCTTGCATCCCCTTTTCCTTCACCATTGCACTGAATTACACCTTTCAAGAAAGAGTAGGAGAATATGAAAATGCATCTATGTCCAGTCATGTATGTATATACATGTATGTACAGTGTGCTGTACACCAGAAATTGACACATTGTAACTGACTATACTTCAATAAAAAAAAATTTTTTTAAAGAAAGAGTAAGCATATAAGAGGGTCATTCAGGCTTAATTTCTCTATGGAAAAAGGATAGAATAATTTTCTATCCCAGAACAAAACTACTCCAAGAAGTAAAAGAGGTAAGTTACTTGAAAGGAGTCTACAATCTAGTTAGTAATGCAGAAGAGACAAAAATGTTAAATTGTATAATAAAGAACTAGAAACTAAATCCACATGTAAAACTGTGTGGTATAGATAATAACAATAATAAAAACTGAGATAAGCAGTATGATTGTTACAGGGTACATTTATCAGACAATACTGATCTTAAAGGACTTAAAGATATGACTTGGAAGAGCATAAGTTTCAGGGAATTCTAGTCTGGAGAAATATGGGCCAGGGAAATGTTATGGGGGAGTAAATGCATAAAAGGGAAAGTAGGAAGACTGGAAGGGGAAAATTTGTTTTGGGTAATAATAAAAAGCCATTAAAATAGGTAAGATATATATTGAATGCCAAGGAACTTACTAAGGATAAGTGCTTAGAAATATGATAATCAAATATCTAGCTTTGCCCATATAAAAAGATATAGATGGCTTCTCTTTTCAATGAGATGATAGATAATATAGCAAAGAATAAGATTTTCCCAAGAATTTTCCATAAAGTTCTCCTGACTTCACACTCATCATGTGTGGATGCACATATTTCTATCAAAATAACACCAGTAATTCTCTTGAAATATTTTATTAAAATGCAATTTACTCAGAAGATTCATATTTTAATAGATAACTGAAATTGGGAGGTATAAGGCTGCAACATGGATCATTTCTGGTTATACAAACCCAAGAGAAAAAAATAAAATGAAGAGTTTTGTGAACCACAGAAGCTCATAATAGTCCAGGGACTTGAGAAATTGTGCCATGAGTGGGTGAAGGCACCGAGAAGAATGACAAAGGATGCTAGAGACTCCATCTGTCTTACGGTGTTGTGCAGGAACAACCCTGACATAGAATAAATGTAATTTAAAAATCTAGGGGTGATAATAGATTGTAGGTGAGAAAAAGGCATATAAATAGTAGATAGCGTTCACTCGATTCAACATAATCATATACTTCTACTGTCTTGTCATAGATTAGCAAATTGACAAAAGCCTGCACTGGACAGTGAAATCCACAAAGCCAACAACTACTATTGCTTTCTGTATCACTATATACGAGACTTGGAATAGCACCCATCACACAGGGTTCAAATAGTATTTATTGAATCAATGGCTTCCCAAATTTCTCAGTTCTCTGTAATGCAAGGTATCAGTAACTTTTTTTATGGCCCCTTTAAACCTAAATAAATAGCTAACAATTTTGTTTATTAAATAGCTAGATCCAAATATTTAACAAGTGTTTGTGTCCTAACAACATGACACCTGTTCATAACTATATAACATCTCAAATCGTCATTCCTTGTTCCACATTGATTTCATCCCATACCTGTTTTTTATCATAACTGTTAAAAACTCAGTTTCACAAAGATATGACATCATCAGACACAGTGTAGCCATCTAATATGGAAACTACTTGAAGCTAACAGTTTGCTTGGTGTCTGACAGAGATTGCTAATTTTCCCAGGAAATTTAAAATATATCTCAGTGCTCCTGGAATTTGTTATGGTTCACTATTTGGGAACCTGAGGCTTAATTTAAATGAAAAAGGTATTTACTAAATTTTAAATTTCAGAATTTTTCAAGAATTGGTTGTTATCATTACATGTACACACATAAAATTTACTATGTAGGAAAACGAACCATTCTGTTATGTTTTCACTGTAGAAAGAAAAATAAGTACTTATAAAAACACAAAAATTAGGAAGCATATTTTGAGTGATATTACTCGCTTACTCAATGCATTTTTGTAATTATATGATGAATATTAAATATTTTCATAACTGTCACACAAACTGTAAATATTTTTTATTCCTTATCACCCCCACCTCTGACAACCACCAATCTGTTCTCTGTACCTATGGGCTTGTTTTATTTTTTTTTCTTTTAGATTCCACATATAAATGAGATCATATGCTGTTCGTCTTTCTCTGTCTGACTTACTTCATTTAGCATAATGTTCTCAAAGTTCATCCATGTTGTCACAAATGGCAAGATCTCCTTATTTTTATGGCTACACAATATTCATATATATACATATATATGCACACACATACACACCACATTTTTCTTATTCATCTATTCATCAGTGGACAATTAGGTTGTTTCTGTACCCTAGCTATGGTAAACAACATTGCAATGGACATAGGGGTGCATATATCTCTTCAGATTAATATTTTTGTTTTCTTTGTATAAATACCCAAAAGTGGAACTGCTGGGTCATATGGTAGTTCTATTTTTATTTTGGGGAAGGTCCATACAATTTTCCATAGTGGCTGCACCAATGTACATTTTCACCAATGGTGCACAACGGTGCCTTTTTCTCCACATCCTTCCCAGCATTTGTTATCTACTATCTTTTTGGTGAGAGCCATTCTAACAGTTGTGAGGTGGTATCTCATTGCAGTTTTGATTTACATTTCCCTGATGATTAGTGATGTTGAGCACCTTTTCATGTGTCTGTTGGCCTTTTGTATGCCTTCTTTCGAAAAATGCCTATTCAGAATCTCTGCCCATTTCTTAATTGGAAAGTTTGTTTTTTCACTGTTAAGTTGCATGAGCTGTTTATATGTTTTGGATATCAACTCCTTATCAGATAAATGACTTTCAAATATTTTCTCCCATTCCATAGGTTGTCATTTCATTTTATTGATGGTTTCCTTTGCTGTGCAGAAACTTTTTAGTTTGATATAGTCCCACTTGTTTATTTTTGCTTTATTTGCCTTTGTTTTTGGTGTCAAAACCACAAACCATAAATATGATAATTATTATCATCTCTATTATCAAATAGAAGGAAAATACTACTTAACAATTCAACAAAGCACAGATTCTATATCCAAGGCATTGGTGCCCTGTATAATATTCTAAGGTACCTGGACTCTGGTATTGCTCCTAAGTGATAAACTATTGGAAGATGTTCCCTGTAGGATACATAGCAATTGAGTAAATCAACCACTTCAACCATAAAGTATTATCTTCATGAATATTATCTAGTGGACTCTATGTAAAGAAAAACAAATGGAACAAACAAACAAAATACACTTCTGTTGATGCAATATTCCTCTTAAGCTACTGTTCTATCTCTTTATTCCTCTTACAATCAGACTTTACAAGATTTTTTGGGGGTCAGAACTTAATCTACAATTGGATGTACAAAAGAGTATGTATTGATCAGGGTTCACCAGAGAAACAACTAATAGGATGTGTATTTATGTGTGTGTTTGTGTATTTTAACTATTTAAAGAATAATCCTAAAAGTATGTACTATGATTCTTTAAAACTTACTTGCAAAAACAAACTAAAAATAGAACATACACATATAAGTAGTAGACATAATTGTAAAAAGTCCAACAAGGAGCTGGGGCTCATCATTGTGTAAGTATATTCCTTAGAAGGAATATATTTCAACACATAAGAGCTCTGAAACTTGATAATTTATTTCAGATCTTGCTGCCTAATTGTATTCATCAGTAAAATATAAATAATAATGAATCTCTGAAAAGAGCCTGAGCCAATAAATATTTGCCTATCTATTACTATATCATCCTTGGGTTTCCATATTTTTTCCAAATCCCCAAAGTACACAACCTCCTGTCACTATAAAACTGACTCATATAGGGATTGCTATTTCCTTTATTTCTAATCATTTATTTTTCTTTTCACCTACTATGAATTTTTCTTACTGTTTTTCCCACTCATTATCACCTTCATTTACATTTACCCACTATATATATAACTTTTTATGCATCTAGACTTGATTTGTCCAAAACGTGTACACACTTAAGATTAATAAATTAATAAGTGTTTTTATTTTTTTATATGCATGGAGATTAAGACTGCAGTTCTTTCACAAAAAAAACAATACAGTTTTCAGTGTTTCCATATCAAAAAAATAGATTAGCTTTCAAAAACTAAGTTATGTTGAACTCCTTTAATTTCAAATATTTTTGATTAATTACTTTCTTTTATTTAAATATTGTATACAAGATAAAAATTGATTTTAAGCTACTGATTTTGTGCCATCGTGCAGTGTATCTTGAAGTCAACTATTTAGAATCCTGACTGCTCTCAGAGAGGCTGTGGCTAACCAAACAGCAGCAGTAGGTTGGAAAATGTTTTAGGAATATTCCAAACATGTTTACACTTTAGCACGGGGCTTTACTGCATATCCTTCTCATATATTCACGGTAAGAATTTTCCAGAGACCATAGTTCTAAAAAATGGCTAGCTGATTTTCTGGCATTAGTCAAACAAAATTCAGAAGTAGTAAGGCAGCACAGAATTATGGATAACCTTTAGAGGGAAGGGTAGTAAAAACATGAAAGCAGGTTTTATATATATACATAATGATGGCCTAGTTTATTGTAAACAAATTCTTACCTATTTCTATTGTTGATCATGCAATATTGAAAACACTGGGCATGGCCCTTTAATTCTACTCAATGACTGAATAAATATAATGCTCTCTTCTTACCTAGTATCCTCCACTTTTGACTAAAACATAGAATCAAGTTTATTTTTATACTCAGATGTGAATGAATCCAAGTCTGAGGAGGAATCTAGACCCTGTCAATTCTTCTTCAGTATTTCTGGAACCTTTAAAGAGACACTGCATTAACCCACAAACTTGACTATTGGCTAGAGTCATCACAAGCAGCCAAAATCTCTCTCTCTCTCTTTCTCTCTGACCTTGGCTCTATCTATAGACATTCAATGTATGAAGATATCTGAAAATTAATATTATTGCCATTATTGGTTTCACTGAACTTGTATTATGTTGTAGAACAGGTCTCTTTTAGCAGAATAAAATAAATTATGCATCCATTTACTATCATTTTAAACATACTTTGGTAAAGAAAGCCATAAAACAATGAGCATCCCATGGTGTGATGTACATTTGAGAACATTAAAATACTTCTCCTTGGGGTTTTATTATTGATATAAAGGTTTCTTTTGCAACATTTTTATCATTTTGTATCATTTTCCAACACTACATTACCTCCCCAGGCATTAGCTATCCAGTATTTCCATTGCATCATCTCATGCCTGGAGATACCCCAAAATATGTTTCATTACAATGATTTGATCCTTCATTTTTATTATGCCTGAGCATGCATGATGTCTCATAAAGGTGGGTTTCAGTAACAGGGTTTTCACCATTTGCATCACCTCCAAACAAAAGAAGTAGGTTTTCAGTCTAGGCTTCACATTATGTATAAAAAACAGAAATAGACTTTTGTTTCATTTTGTTTTGTTTTAATACAATCCTGTACTGATTCACATCAAATGGCATCAATGGTTGATGCTTCAGGACTGGGTATGTTGTGAATGTTAATATTTATGTTAAAGTTAAGATCAGATCATGAATTTTTCAGGTGCTCTTGTAAAATATAGGTTAATTTAAAATAACTATAACAATAGTATTCATTTTCAGATGTCGCCTTTAATTTTTCACAGTAACATGTCCAGCTTGGCCTACCCTCCTTGGACCAGTGAACTAGCTGGGCATGTCTTTCTCACAGCACTGGTAGAAGCACAAGAAGGCATACTTCTTACATAAGCACATTTCAAGCATTGATCAAAGAAGTCCTTCACCGTCCAGTTCATTCTCCCAAGGCTAACTAATGAAGAATTATACTCCTCCAAGAAAAGTGAGGGGAGAGTGAATTGAATATTGTTAAACAATAATCTAATCAAGAGGAGGGGCAATATATATTTCAGTTGAGCCAGGATTGTAGCTCGATGAAAGGGGCAAACAGGAAAAGGACTGTAAGATTACGGTATTTAGAAGGTAATACAAATAGAACCTAGGGATGGTGTCTGATAAGGTGGGAGGAGGGTTTTTTAAGAAGGTGCCAAGTATTATTTCTGGGAATATAAATTCAATAACTTGATGCTTAGTGTGCCTATCCATAGAGATAGTAAACAGTGGAAGAGTTGAGGGTGGTTTCGTGGTGGTAGTAGGGGTTATAAACAACTGTCATCATCATTATTACTGTTATTAGCGGTTTGGAAGGTTGAAGGGAGTATACAGCCTTCAGCACTCTATTCCTCATATTTGGGTGTAAGTCTACTTAAGGACCCTGAAATCACTCAGTTAAGTCCATGGCTATGTGCATCTTTTCTTCTATGAAACAGCTCCTATAATATCATCCATCCAGACATCCCTCCCATCTTGATAATGCCATGGATACTCAACAGTAAAAATCACTGCATCTATTCACTGGTCTGTGCAGAAATTACCGTAGGTCCCACCTCTGACTTCTGTTTTGAACGTGTATGTGTGTGTGTGCATGTATCTATGCATAAACACGTGTATGCTTTGAGTGAATTTTCCAAGTTTCTGCCCAATGGACTTTATATGTTTTTTACTCTTATTATCTAATTAACCATTTACAGACCAGTAAATTGGTTTGATGTGAAATACAGATTTTAATTGTCACAAATATGCCACTTTTAATATTTCTGGTTCATCAATTGCAGCCATGAAGAAGGCATCATGGCAGCTACCATACTAAACCTGAGCATTCACAGACTCCACTCCATGCTGGCCTCAGCACCCTCGGCCCCTAGCTATCCAGGAGACAGGATTGAAAAGAAATTTTATACAGATTCTTATGTATTATTTCCCAAATGTGCCAAAATGATTGCTATTTAAGTAGGACAAAATCCTGAAACATTAAATAGTTTGGATTCCATTTTGGTATTCTTTTTTAAATACAGAATACTTTTACTCTGACAGTTGTGACAATAAACTCTGCCTAGAAATTAAAATGAGGCTTAAAAACTGGATTAAGAAAAAAAAAGCTTACTTCCACTTAAAATGTTTTTACTACTGAAGTGGTTAAATTACATTTCGATCTATTAATGAGCAGCACCACTTAGCTCAGTACCAGCAAAGTGCATCTAGATAAAACATGTAGAAACACACACACACGCACACATACGATTTCAGTTAAATTATTTAACATTTTCAGCACAGCTGCACTATGTATTTATTAATCGCCTGTAAAATCAGCAAAATATGTTCAGTAAGTGCCAGCTTGGCATATATTGTACATAATCACACATTTGAGCCACATAGTTGTTTATGTCATCTTATAATCATACTAATAATTACCAGACAACTAAATTATTCAGCAAACTATAAATGCTACATTTAATTACTTTATTATTTTTGTGTGTTGCCATGGAAATCAAATTGCTACCTCAATCCATAAATTCAGTTCTTTCATAATTTTCATCTTTATCAATATGAATGTGGAATGAATTAATGAAGATGAGAAGCAGATGCAAATAAGTTAGTATCTTCTTGATATGTTTTCTATTCACATAGCTTCTATATGAAGCTGTGAAAATTTATAAGGTTTTCTCTAAAATCCTCAAAGCATTCCTGAGCTCTGAAAATTAAAGGGAGAGAAATAAAATAAATCTTTATAAGATATAATTTTCACCTTCTGTCAGGAACTAACTGATTAGAAAACTCTTTACAGGTTAAACCAATCATTACATTTTTATAGTTCTGTGTATTTCCAAACATAAAGAATAAAGCCTTCTCACTATAAACTATTCCCATACAGTAAACACTAGCATGGTCCACAGCAGCAGTCTATATAACAATTTATCATATATCTAGTTTTGTTTTTCTACAGTATCTTTTTTATAGGTCTGAAAATTTCCCTCAGAATATTCCTGCATCTAAAATCACTTACAACTTAAAACTATATTGTGATAAACACTGAATATGTGCCAATCCTTCCCATAAAGCACCTGGTATCCATCTCACAACATTCTGAGTATAAAAACCTTGGGTCATTAAAACAAGTTACTCTGCTTGCAGGTAACAGGTATTGAAAATATCCGAAGATACACTCAGAACCTTAACATCACCAGATGATTCTAGGTGTATTGAAAACTTTAAAACTATATTACAATTTATTAAAATCTTGGGACTTTATATATAGAATTCTAACATGTCAGTGTTCTTCATGGGTGATAGAAAACACCAAGCCTTTTGGGCTTATCTGTCTACTATATACACAGGGAGACATTCACGCTAAAATGCCCCAGTCCATCGTTGGCTTATTTATGAATAGGGCAAGCCTAAGAGACCAGAGATGTCCAAACTTTGGACAGGATTAGATGCTATTCATTAATTCATCATAAATATTAATTTATCTAATTGTTGATAAAACATTAATTTTGAAGATATTTGAAAAAATAATGATACATTTGTTAGAGATTGTCGAGTACTTTTACAGATATTTCTCCAAAAAAATAACTGAATAGTCAGATAATATTACAGTGGGCTAAAATTTCAACAAATATTGGGAAAAGGGTATAAGTGAATTTACAAAACCATAGTAGGAGATGGAATGTTATTAATGCCATAATATAAACATAATATAAAGTACTATAAAAATTCAAAAAAGAAAAAAAATAAAATTCTTTAAATTCCTGGGGAGGCAAAATTTTTCTACATAAAATTGAGAGCTTTATATAAGAAGAATGCAATCAAATATCAAAACATGTACCCAGATCATACAAGGCAACATTAAATCTTGCCTGGGTTATTCATAAATTCTCCCATCTGATTTTACTGCTTCTAGTCAGCCCCTTTCCAAACCAAACTGTGCGGATGTTAGAGGCCTTTTCCTAGAGCACAAATTATATACAAGACCACTTCAGTACATAAAATTCATCTAGTGGTCTAAATTTTCTCTAGAATTCACTCCAATAGCGTTACTATGATACACAATTCAAAATTGTGCCCTTGCCTAATTCTCTCATTTCCTATCTTGGCATTTTCTCTTTATACTCTATACACTTGGCATACTGAATTTTTGCTTAGTTCTCAAATATATCATGTTTAATTTAGTTTCTGGATCTTTGTCTATGTAACCCTTCCTTTCTAAAAATATATTTTGCTTCCTCTTTTCCTGGAAAATACATAGAAAGGCCTCTAGCATCTAATTAGGTGTCACTCCTTAAGAAAATATTTCCTAGTACTCAAAAATTGTATTAGGTTCCTTTCCTATATCCTCACTGAGTACCTATGCTTCACCCAGAATTACATACACAATACTGAATTTTCTTTCTCCTTTTAGTTTTCTGTTTTCTCTGTTAAACTATAACATCTTGAAGGACTTGCAATTCTCAGCTCTGGAATGAAATTTCTCAGAATTAGGTATTAAGCAAATAAATAGTATTACTTCCTATTTTAATAAATATTAAAATAAAATAAAAATTAACAACACTTCTTCCACTAAAGAAACTCAAGTCTAAAATCTGAAACTTGAAAGAAAAGGAAATTCTTAATGTAAATATCATCCTCCAGCATTTATGAACCATTATGCACCCTCAATTATTTGATCCATGAATAAGGCTAAAATATGGAGGGAAATGTTAGACAGTGTAGATTACAATTAATTTGTACCTAATCAATATATATATAAATCAATATAATCAAATATATAAACAATTGTTCATAAGACAATGGGTATTAAAATCAAGAATCAAGAGATTTATAATAGTCTTCCTTATTTTTTTTCTTCAATTGAGACTTTTTTTTCTCAGAGAGCAATTTGAAGTTCACAGCAAAATTGGGGAAAAGGTACAGAAAGTTTCCATTTACCGTCTGTCCCCACACAGGCATAGCCTCCCTAGTATCAACATCCTCCACAGGAGTGGTACATTGGTTACAAGTAATGAACCTACATCAACACACCGTAATCATCCAAAGTCCATAGTTTACATTATAGTTCACTCTTGGTGTTTTTACATTCTGCTAGTCTGGACAGATATATGATACGTATTCATCATTATAATATCATACAGATTATTTTCACTGCCCTAAAAATCCTATTCATCCTTTCACCCCATGCCCTGCAAACCCTGGCAAGCACTGATCTTTTCACTTTCTCCATAGTTTTGTCTTTTCAAGAGTGTCAAATAGTTGGGATCATACAGTATGTGGGCTTTTCATATTGGCTTTCTTTCATTTAGCAATAATTTATTTTTAGTGCTGAATAATGTTCACTGTCTGAATGAACCACAATCCTTATTTTTATATTTAGGTTGAATTAGGAAAAGACAAGCAAATTAGTAAGGAAATAAGATATCAAACCACTGTGACATAGACAAAAGAGTTCCAGTCATTTATTTTACCAATAAAAAGATGAGTTTAAAATTATGTAACACCATTAAAAGCGATACATTATGGTAATGCTGACTACATTTTTTATTCACATATTATACCTAATAAATTACTTTATTTACTTTATTTAGTTACTCATCCTAACTTTTCCCCTGCCAACTTTTCCTCTTTTCAGATACCACCTTTTTCATTGTTTGCTAAAAAATCCAACAAACTGCCAAAGTGTCCCTGGAGGCTTGTCTGCAGTGTGATGAGAAAGCTACTCTCTCAGCCAGCGCTGGAACTTTGATATTGATGTGTCTCTCCAGGGGCTGTGGCGAAGATAAATTACTAGTTGTCATTTTTTAAAAGTGCCTTTTAGCTCTTCAGACTATAGTAAATGAATAAAATGACTTAAAATACTAATAAATTGGGGTTTACCATTAATGCCATCCCTGCAGTGGCATGTCAATATCAAAGGGCACACTAGCAAAGAAAACCACTAATACTAAACTTCAAGCTGAGATACAGATGATATTCGTGAATCTTGCCTAACAACTGAGGGGGGAAAATACCAAGCATCATGAAGGGAATAACAAGTGATCAGCAGGAAAATTAAAGACAGAAAGGGAACACACGGAGATTTAGGAAAAGGCAAATTCTATGTTTAAATTCAGAATTAGGCCAGAGAGCCCTTTTCTAGTACAGTTGACAATTCAGGCACTTAGATCAGAATAAAAGGTCTCAGTATAAATTCCAGCTGTGTAAATTTCCACCTGTTGAAAAATTAGTTCTCAATAAACACTGCTGTCATCTTTAGTTCAGGTAAGTTTGTAATTCCACTGTAGATCTATCTAGCTAAAAGACTGGTAGTCTTCTTGGAATGAGGCCATCCTAGATGTATTAAAGTAGGAAAGTTTAGGTGTAATCTGGTGACCTATGTTGAATTCCTAGAAACTAAGACACATGGCTATATGTCTGATTCTTGAGCAAAAGGAGCTGCAAACAGAAATAGAAAAGAATGCTTCACTAAAAATTCTAATGTCAGAGGTATAAGGAAACACTTCTTGGGGTCTAATGTTAAACAAGTGAAGTGAGAAAGAATTATTCTCATTTTAGTGGGAGTACTACATAAATCTTGTATGTCAAGAGCACCAGAATACAGAGCGCAAAACTGATACGCATTGGAGAGATGCAGCAAGTTCTATGGAGAAACTTAGGGCACCTGAGTTTCTCTTTATGGTATGAGACAATATTGATGCAGATAACTAACATTATGCACACCAGGCAATTAATAGGGTTTAATGTATGTGGAAGTGCCTGGCACATAGTAAAGCTCAGTAAATACCATCATTATATTTTTATTCTTCTACCTACATACAATTTCATTAGTTTTCATAACTTTAAACACCATCTGAAACCTTAGGATTTAGGACCTAGTTTGCAGGTGAAATTAACAGGATTTGCTTGGATTGGCTATGGAGGTTGGTGAATAAAGAGAAAAGTCAAAGATTACTCTAAGTTGTTTTGCCCGGCCAAAGGAAGGATGCAATAGTCATTTACTGAAATGGGAAAAAAAAAGTGGAAGTGGGAGCAAGATCTCTGATTGAAATATATTGTTCAATCCAGTATTATAAAGTCAAGCTGAATCTGGAGTCCAAAATAGCAGTCAGTGCTAGTAAATAAATTTAAAACTCATCAAGTATGAGAATTAATGAAATCAATGAAGGGTATGTTGATAAAAAATGAGAAGAGCTCCCAAAGTCTGAGTCCTCGGACACACGAAGGTTTAGAGATCTGAGAGGCAGAAGAAATCAGCAAAAGTGGACAATGGTCACAATGGTGTAAAAAAAAAATCTTTCTCTTAATTTGTTATATTTAGTGAATTTCCATCTGATTCTTCTGTGTTGCTCTGGGAGACTGTTTTTACTTCATCAAAGAATAAACAACATTATTATCCACTGAGTTACACAAAATAGGTCAACAAAATATCTGAAGGAGTAGATTTGTCCTTAATGTTTAATTTTTACACATTTTAATTTATTGTTAGCAATTTGCCTTTAATAAGCTACATTCTACTTATCAGAAAGATTACTTAATAAAGTTTTAAATTATAAGTAATGTGTATAACTTGCATATATATGTAAATATATACCAGATCTTATGGGGTATCTTAAAGGGATATCAAACAGTACTCATATTATACAAATAGACATAATGGCAAAATATAATATGCATATCTATTAGTATACAACTGTAAGCTAGTTTTACAATATATGGTACAAAAATCTGTGGACTTTCACTACAAAACTATGTGGGAGACAGGTGTTAGTTATACTTTATTCTCCTCTTCCCTACCTCACTAGCTTCAAAAGAGATTTTTTACTTTGTCAGTTTGAATATTATTGTGTTTTAACCCCTTTATACTTGGCTAAATAATGGTGAGTAGATCACTTTTGTTATTGAGAACCTGAAAATTCTGCTTATGATATCTTTATTGTTTCAAGTTTGGAGAACTAAATTATTTGTACATGCAAAATAAGTTGTACTTCTATGGAAAAATTTGTGTTAATCGTGAAAGGTGCTAAAAAAACTATTCACACCTAGCAATATGCTTTATTCATCTTTATCATAAGAAAAAATTTTTCCACTTTAAGTTGTAACTGAAGGTATCTTTTAGTTTGGTCAAAGTAAGCAAAATATATAAGCATGTAAGCCTCAACTTTGAATAAATTTAAGTACTATTCCAGAGGCTATACCCTGCCATCTGTATCTGCCTCAATGTAAGTACAGAGGAAACCTGTCTCTATAACTGCTGTTTATGCTTCTGGTAGGTTTATACTGTCCCCATAGAAGATGAAATCCTAGACTATTTGGTTGTTAGCAATCAAATTTTGGGTATAAAAAGAAGAGGAAAAACATTTTAGGCCTCTTCAAGTCCAGAATAACATGATTCTTAACCAAAAATGTAGTGGTCCTTCTAGGATCAGCACTAAATAATATTCCATGGTATGAATGTACCAGTTTGTTTTATTCATTCACCAGCTGAAGAAAATCTTGGTTATTTTCAGTTTAGGACCTATATGAATAAAGTTGTTATAAGCATTCTCATGCAGGTTTTTATATGGACATAAAATCTCAAATAGCTGGGTAATACCTAGTAGAGAGATTGCTAGATCTTTTAATAAGCTATCAAACTGTCTTCCAAAGTGTCTGTAGTATTTCACACTCCCATCAGCAATGAATACCAGTTTCTGTTGCTCTGCATCCTTACTAGCAATTATTATTGTCAGCTGAGGGGAATTTTAGATGTTTTAATAGGAATGTGATGGTATCTTATTGTTATTTTAATTTGCAATTACCTAATGATAAATGACAGGGAGCCTATTTTCACATACTATTCATCATCTATGTACCTTCTTTGGTGAGATGTCTATTCAGATCTTTATCCATTTTTAAACTAAGAATTATTTAGTTTTTTACTGTTTAATTTTTAAGAGTTCTTAATTTTGGATACAAGTTTTTTATTATGTATGTTTTCACATATTTTCTCTCAGTCTGAGTTTGACCTTTCATTCTCTTAACAATGTTGTTCACAGAGCATAAGTTCTAAATTTTAATCAAATCCAAGTTTAGAGATGATAGGCCAGTAACTAGACATCCAAGCCTATTTATTTTTATGTTAATATTATACTCTGCTAAGTTTCTGAATATTTTTGATTTGTGTTAAGTTTATCATTACTCCTCTTGTGTTTTCCAGTTTTATAATCATATCATCTGAAAACAGTTTTATTCTTTCTAATTCTTATTTTTCTAATTGATCTCTCTTGTCTGATTGTATTGACTAATAAATCCAAAACAATGTTAAGTAGCAGAGGAGATAGGAGACATCCTTGTCTTGTTCATACACATTTTAATTACCTATTGACAATCCTCCAATTTGTTACATTATATAGTTGACAGCAATTTTTTCCTCTACTGACAAAAGTATAATAATTATTATTATTATTTTATTATTGTTATTCTCTCAAATATAGAGAGATAAATAGTTATACTATCTGGCAAACTGTATCATTCTTCTATATAAGGCACTCCTCTTGTTTTATTTATTTATTCTTTTAAAAGTCCCATTCTTTGTTCTTGTTTTTTCTCCCAAATGCAAATACTCTACTGTATTGAATGTGTATTCCTGCATTTTATACATCCATTTAAAAATATTCCAGGATGTGCTGTGAGAATGTTTTAAATGCACATAAATTTTCTTGTGTTAAAACCACATTCTGTTTCTTTATTCATTAAGCATTGTGTTCTTAAAAGTTATTGGTACTGCTGAGTTTATACCTAGCTTGCTGTTTCTAATTTTTTAAGGATCTGTTTTCACTGTATTTTATTTATATAATCTCCACTTAGGGACATAAAGATCACTTTCACTCCTTACTTCATTATATTTGGCTTTATGGCCTTGTTTGTGATATATGTACCTAGGTATGAAATTAATGTATACAGAGCATAAATATAAATAATTTGGCAATGCACTGAAGTGTTGCACATTAGAATGGCCAAAGCGTATAAACTCCCACAAACAGTGAATGAACAGTCTGGTCTTCCAAAATTCTTATTACCACTTGGCACTATCTAGCTAATTTTTGCTAACCCAATGACTGTAAGCAGGTATCGCTTTTTAAGGATTTTAATTTATCTAATTATTTATGAGTTTAAATCTTTATTCAGATACTTGCTAGCCACTTATGTTTTCCTTTCTGCGGATTACCTGTTTGAATCTTTGCTCAATTTTTTTTATATTTCTTATCATTTGTTGATTTTTCAAGTGCTCCTTCTGGATTCTAACTATCAGCTCAGTACTAGTTTAACACAGTGAAAGTGTTCTCAATTGTTTGGTTATCCATTATCTCTGTACATTATGTTTTTGTTAAACCAAAATCCTTAATTTGGGTGAGAACAAATCCATCTATTTTTTACCTTATTGTTGTTGCTTCTTGATTATCAATTAATTCTTATTCAATACATTTTATTTTTCTTATATTTAATATATAATGATAAATTCCCTATTGAATTATTCAGTTCATCTGGAGTTGGGTCATATTTTTATAGTAGGTAATTAAATTAATTAAGATATTTTATTTACAAATTTTATTTCCCCTATTGCAACGTATATTTTTTGTTCTTTCAGTGAAGCTCAGCAAGGTACGTTTCCTTTACCAAAGGTATGTGTCACAATGTATCCTCAAGGTCTCTGAACCGTCCTCTCACAATTCTTATCAGTGTGCAGTGTTTGGGTGAGTATCTCAGAATGACCAATTCATCATTTCTCAATTCAAGCATGACTAATCTAACTTTTATCTCATTTTTAAAATTTTAATATATATATATATATATATTCATTTTAATGAATGAATATATACAAATTTGGTTTCCAGGGTTTTTTCTTTTTCCACTTCTACCTGACAGCTTTGTGAGGCCATGATACCCAGATATTTCATCAAACAGTATTCTAAATGTTTATATGAAGATATTTTATGGATGGTATTAACATTTTTCCCCAGTTTTATTGAGAAATAATTGACATACATCACTGTAAAAGTTTAAGGCATACAGCCTGATGATCTAATTTCACTTACACTGTGAAATTACCATAATAGGTTCAGCTATATTCCATCATCTCATATAGAGACAATAAAAATAAAAGAAAAAGATTATTTTTGTGATGAGAATTCTTAGGATTTACTCTCTTAACATCTTCTCTATATACCATACAGTAGTGTTAACTACAGTCATCACAGTGTACATTAAATTTCTCATACTTATTTATCTTACAGCTAGAAGTTTGTACCTTTCGATCAGCTTCCTCCAATTCACTCTCCCCCAACCCTCCACCTCTGGTAACCACAGTTCTGATACGTTTTTCCAAATGAGTTTGTTTTTGTTTTTTAGATTCTGTCATATTAATGAGATTTGTCTTTCTCTGTCCAACTTATTTCACTTAGCATAATGCCTTCAAGGTCCATCCATGTTGTCATGAATGGGAAGACTTTGTCATTTTTTACACGACTAATGGGATAAACATTTGAATCAGCAGTCTTTGAGGAAAGCAAATTGTTCTCCAGAATGTGGGTGGGCTTCATCCAATCAGTTGAAGGCCTCGAGAAAAAAATGCAGATTTCCCCCTAAAAGAAGGAAATTCTACCAGCCATCTGTCTCTGGACTCAAACTGCAACTCTTTCTTGGGTCTCCAGTTTGCTGTCCTGACCTGCAGATTTTGCATTTACCAGTCTATAGAATAACATGAGCCATTCCTTAAAATAATCTCAATCAATCTTTCTCTCCCTCTTTCTCTCTCTTTCCCTCTCTCTCTCATTCTGCATGTATCAGAATATGAAGTAAACAACACAGACTCAAAATGAATAAGAATCAATTGAGTAGCGAATGAGTAAATATACAAACATAATTATAATTTGACCACTAAGTGGGATATATTTGGTCATTCTACAAGTTTAGGGAAGCAGCAGAGCATGTGTGATTTTAAGAGCAGCATGAAAGAGGGGAAAAGAGAGCTGAGTACTCTAACAAAACAAAGGAATTCTTTTATCACATTACTTTACATATTAGTATTTACTCCTGTGTTGGTTTTGCAGCAGTTTGTCTTATGATGGGCTCTTTTTTTGCTTACGTAAGTATTTCTGAAGTTACAAAGATGTTCTGATGTTTTGACAAAAGGAAAAAAGCCTTCTTTTGATTAGAATTTCAGAGTTGTTTTACTTTAACCATTCTTTTTCTCTTGCCTCCAGAAGAAAGGCCAAAGAACATTATCTGCTATGAGACTTTCCTATCAGAAGGAAATTTATATGCCCTAGTGGAAAACAGAGTTGATGCCATTCATTCCCTTAAGACTTGTGGTGTGAATAAATGGTAAGGCTACACTAGCTATATATTTAAATTAGTCTGGGCCAATTAGTTTTAGGAGAAAAAAAAAGCCTTATATGTATAGTGTTCTTCATCTTGCTTATTCAATGGTATTTCTGCAGAAGCAGTCACTTCTTGATGTTCATGTTACTTTAGCAACAGTGGGGTTAAAAAGCTAACTGGCTTGAACTGGACATAAGATGGCTGGCTGGACTGGATGAGTTTAAAGAGTTCGTAAACCATGAAATGATGTGATACTTCAGATATCTGGCACTGTGATGTGGTGGAAAGAATAAGAAAATTTAAGTCGTTCTATATTGATTCTGTGTCTGGTCTGTCATTTGCTAGTTGTATAAGCCTAACTTCCAGGAGCCTCTATCAATTGGTAAAATGTGGGTAAACAATGCTGCTTATCTGTTGTGACTGACTGTATACTGAGAAAACAAATATAAAGTACATACTAAAAATAAGCTATATTTTCCCCTCTATTAAATAAATGCTAACTGAAGAAGATTTTAGATACTTTTGATATTTTCAAGATACCGAAATACAATTTTTAGGACATCAAAGCACAATCACCTTACTGATTAATCAAATAATGGAAAACACACACAGTTTCTCAGTCTTTAACAACAACAACAACATTACCTTCAAGGATTATTTTTATAGTGTATTTCCACCTCCTTCCTTCTTTGTTAATAGCTCAATTTTGAAACTATTAATGGTTTCTTTATCATTATCACTTTAGGCTCTTATTACTGAATTGATGAATTCCATGTTATATAATAGGATGAATAAAGGAAAATTTTAAATATATCTCTGTATTTTATAAACTAGTCTATAAATATTTATAGATAAACTAGTTTATAAATATTTTTGGCCCTTGTTGTTTTTCAAGATTTTGCAGCTAGAGTCGAAGATTGGTTGCTGATTTATTCAACTCCTTTAGTTTGAGGCCCAATGGTATATCTGCTTATCAACATAGCATATATCCTGATTGACAACATTGAATAATCATTGTCACACCACTTTATGGCTTTAAAAAAATGTATGTTCTGCTTAAAGTCACAAAAACTCAACTGAATAACAGATAATTAGTGACCACATCACATGATACCAAAATGACTTTCTCTAGCAATATAGGAAATGTTCCTGTACATTCTTTTACAAAAACTGGTAGAGTTTTTGTATATGCAACTAAAATTTCAGTCATTGCATTTTACTTTTAATCTTCAACAAAGGAAATGGAACATATTAGTTGTTATGTAAGTGATCAGAATGAGTAGAAGGAATATATTGGGCTGCTTCCTGTGACAAAACTTTCAAGAAATCTTTATAAAGAAATTTTTTAATTAGCAAAAAATGAATTATTAAATGGCAAAAGGAAAGCAAAAATTAAGAGACATTTTACCGTAATAATGATAATGCTATCATTTAACTTAATTCTCAGAAGAGGCACTACTGTCTATATTTTCACAGGTGAGGAAACAGACACAGAGAGACTAAGAAACTTGATGAGGACCAATCCAACATTAACTGCTGGAGCTGGGATTCAAATCCAATAAATCTGACTCTGGAATCCAACCTTTTAAACTCTATGCAGCCTCATGTGTGTACCACAAAACTTACATCAAAAATACATGTGAAAACATCTCCCAAACTTCTTGGCACATAATAATGTTTAGTGAATCTGAATTTAGATTTACCTTTAAGGCTCATACAAATCAAAGCTTCTTTCAGTGATATGATCTTTTACCACAGAGATTTTTATAACCAAGGTTCCTTTACAGTTTCTGAAAATAATTAGGGAAAAACTCACAGCTGGAAAGAGAAGTGGTTGAGGACGTCTACTTTCCAGTCCATGAAACCAGCTCGAAAGTCATCACTCAGGTCCCCACAACAAGAAAAGAACACAAACTGAAAATCAACAGCTCTTCTTAGATTCATCAAAGAACTGAGGTCACAGGTGCAAACTACTGCCTAGAATCCGGAGAGACAGACAAGCAGATACAGAGAATCATAGCTTATCAGGAGCAAAAACCCAGAAGTAGTCACCAGCACCTGCGGTCAGGATCACAGCTGGAGCCAGTATCAGTGGGACAACTTTAGACAGTGATGAATTGTTACAGGCTCAGGGTAGACTAGCTTCGGAGTCAAAACCTCTGAAGAGGCCCAGCATTAGGGGCCCCCCACATCCTTGTGAGTTTCACCTTCAGGAGGCTGATTGCTGTCGCCATAAAAGCTAAAAACAGTCTGTTTGTACTTCAGGCAGGAGGAGGGGAAAAAGTAACTATATGAAATACACTCAGAGCTCTCCATTCCCTCCTTAAGGGAACCTATTGTACCAGAGCCTAAACCTACTGGCATTTTACCAATGATTAACCAACCTGGGGAAGAGAACTACCCAACTCAGCCCCCACTAGCCTTCAACATGCAGAAAGAGAAATACCCAACTCAGGTGTATTTAAAGACCGATACCCAATAGGAGGACTATAAAAAGCTTGGCCTCCCTCTACATCTGAACAGCAGTAACAACATCAAAAGGGCTGCCGTATAATAGCAAAGGATTGCAGCTAAAAGAACTGCAAGGCTCAGACTCTATTTAAGGAATCTCTACAAAAACTCAACAACAGAAGGGTCAGAAACAAGGACACTGGAAGCAACTTGGCTCTGCTGGCAAATTTGCAGCATCCAATAAACATGGCCCAACTCCTGCCAGATGAAAATAAGCCTCACACTAAAATCCTATTTACTTCAGTTACTTTTACCTGATATACAGTTATAAAAATTAATTATTTAAGTAGGCATTAATTAAACTACATTAATAATCATTGTAATGCAAATGGTCTAAATATGCCAATTAAAAGATACATACTGCCAAAGTAGATTAAGAAAAACAAGACCCAACTATAAGTTACCTACAGGAAAGATAAGTGGTGAGGTCAAGATTCTTGTCTGTCAAGGAAAAATTATTAATCCCTCTTAAGACCAACTTCTTCCCCCATAAATTATTTCAGTGACTCTATGTCTAGTACAGCTCTTAAAATATGTAGTTTTGCAAATAACAGAAACCCAGCTGAAACTAATTTAAACAGGACAATTGAACATTCCAGATCATGGAAATTAATTCATCCAAAACCTCAGGTCTTGGCTCAACCTAGAGCCCAAATTCTATCACCAGAAGCTCATTTCTGTTTCTCCACGACATTTCCTCTATGTGATTTTATTCTCAGATGGGTTTCAAAAGGACTGTTACAAGTGCCCAGGTTCAAAAATATGAAAACGAATATATGCATGACTGGGACATTATGCTGTACACCAGAAGTTGACACATTGTAACTGATGGTACTTAAAAAAAAAAAACAAAAAAACAAGAAGTGCCCAGGTTCAAAGCCAACTCAAAACAATGAGATTCTTTCCCCACCATTTGGAGCAAAACTCATTTTGTTTCATTGTTCTAATGGGTTTGGTGGCTGTCCTTAAACCCACCACAGTAGCCTGAACAATATGACATGCTGTGGGGATTGGGTCTATGTGGAGTAAACGCCACTGGAAATGTGCAACAAGAGGAAAGAATGTGTAATCTGCTTCAGGGAAATCAGGTACCTTTACCAGGAAAAAAAAAACAGTGTTTGAAAACAGATGTCTACTACATGTAGTTGAACTAAAACATCAGGTACTTTTTTCTACATTGTACTCAAATAATTTGCTCATGGTTCCTTTCTACATGGTTTCTCATATGTTGCTGGAAAATTGAACTAATTTAAATTGTTATGCTGAGATGGGCTGAGACCTGGGACCCTTTACCTGAGTGCTTGCACTTGCACCTGGACAAATGTCTCCTCCTCTCCTCCAGCAACAGAATACAAAGAAACAGTAAGGGGCTGAAAATAACTACATACATATGCAGTCAGGCCAATTATAAACAATAAGATACAGAAAGGCCACCAAGTAACTGCCACTTCTGAGGTGCCAGGAGCAAAAGGCAGGGTACTGCCATGATCCCTGCACACTGCACCACGAAGCGTGGTGGGCAGACCATCTAAGCCACACTCAACCCCACCCACCCACCAGCCCCTACCCTGACCCCATTTAAGGAACCTGTGCTCTGAGAGTGAGCAAGGTCACCTGTTTCTTGGTTTCCCTCCCTTGTGCTATAGCACAAGTCCAAATAAAACTGTGCCTGAATTTCTCGTCTTAAGAATTTCTATTGATTAAACAGTCCAAGGCCCCAGGTTGGTATCAATACTGAAGTGAAAGAACATAAATTGAAATGAATTGAAGAGATGAATATGAATAATGAAAAGAGGCTCCTCCCAACTGCATGATTTTGTAAGGTAGAAAAGATTACAGTAATAAACTGGCCTTTTATTCTATTTCTGAGTGAAAAATGAGTAATAGTCTAAACAAGAACAAATGGTAATCCTCTAAAGTATGAAAGTGTTTTCTCCTAGTGTTTCTGATTTTCAAGTTGATGAATAGGAGTTTCTGTTTGTTAGTTTTTGAGCTTTTTGTCAGAATGCTGCCACATTCTGCTGTGGAAGGTCTATATAATAATAATAAATCTTTTACAAAGAAAATATGTGGAAGAACAATTATACTCTCTTCAGAAACATCTCTTTGCATTTTTAAGATGAGATTCACATCAGGTTTCCCTCTTCTCCATTCAGACCTGCCCTTTTCATATTGAGAGATTACATCAGATAGGTTACTACACTTCAAGGATGACTAATTAAAATTTTACAGAAAGCAAGAAAATAGGAAGAGAGAGAAAGAGAGAAAAGAAATGAAGGATAAACATATATTTTGTCATCTGCATTTTTCTAATCAAATTAGTCACCTTCATGCAAGGCCTCCCCTTGTTCCTAAAATGAAGCATAAGCAAACTTTCCATATTGGACATCAAGTCACATGATGCGGGAAGACATTTGTAACACTAAACACACCAAAGGAGCACTCTGAATCAGAATAAGAACCAAATGTATTTTAAAAAAAAACAAAAAAACAACTATCTTTCCTAAAGACTGAATTTCCTAAACATTTTAAGTCTTAAAAAAAATTAGCAATTTACTTTCAAACAGCCATGTTACCAAAGCTTAAAAGTTAACCACATCCACATCCATAACATGGAAACACTGTAGGAAGAGTTATTAGCAAAGTCAGAAATAAATGGTAATTATACTCTAATTTTCATTTATAATTTTGCTTATTATGAAGTATTCTTAATTTATTTATAACATTCTCAAATATTATTTAATGGATTGTATAACTGTATTTCTGTTGAAATTCCCAGCTATGGTTAACTCCATAATATTGGTTTTAAGGAACATAACTGAACTCAAGTAACAATTATATTTCACAACAGAACTATAAAATAGCACAAACACTATTTTATTTTATTTTTCTTGCTAGTTTCCAAAAAAGTTCTATCTTCAGCTAAAATTTATGTTTTAGAAATTTACATTTTGATCATCCATAATTACACAATCAATGAGTAGGCACTTGAACTTTACCTATGTTCCACAAAGACCCCAAGCAGCTGCAATATAGATTAAAAGGTAGAGCTTTCAGGCCTGGCTGTGGGGTGGTCACAGGATGCCATCGTTAGCTGTTGCGTAGAGGCCACTGTGTGGCTCCTGCATTTGCTCCTCTCACACTTCCTCTCCCTCTAACCGGCCTGACTTCTCACCTTTGCTTTCCCTGGAGGGAAAACCAGATTAGGATAACTGCCTAGTCCATTCAGGCTGCTATAACAAACATACCATAAAGTGGGTGGCTTAAACAATAAATAGTTCCCACAGTCTGGCAAATGGGGAGCCCAAACCATCAGCAAATTCTGTGTCTGGTGAGGACCTGTGTTCTGACTCACAGACAGCTGTCTTTTTGCTATGTCCTCACATGGCAGAAGAGATGAGAGAACGTACAGTCTTATTTTATAAGGCTACCATCCCATTCATGAGTGTTCCACTCTCGTGACTTAATCACCTCCCCAAGACTCCACTTCCTAATATCATTACATTGAGAGTTAGGATTTCAACAAAGGAATTTGTGGGGTGGTTCACAAACATAAAACCCATAACAGTAGCCATGACTGTCTAGTTTGCATGTCAGACGTTATTCATCATGTGCAGAGGAGATGGAGTCCTGCTACAGCAACACGGCTTCAGGGAGTTAATTCTGCTAGAGGATGAACAGAGCACTCAAAGAAAAGTGGACATACCGATAATCTAGTATCTTACTACAGCTTATGCAAGAACAAGATACAAAGCCCATGAGTTAAGCCATATCAGAAAAACCACTAATATAATCTCTTACTATTTAGTGGATTTAACAGAATTTCAGGGAAAAATCATAAGCATCACTCCATAAATATTATTTACTAGAATATCAGTATCTCACAAGATAGAAATATTCTGTAGTCAAGCATCTGTATACCTATTTATAGAAGAGAGCCATGAAATAGAAAGTAATAGCAACCAATTAAATGTTAAAACCTCAGCATTTGACAAATGTATTTGATCACAGAAATTACTTTTTCAGATCACCTATTAAAATCTCAATTGATATTAATGTTTCATGGCACATAATTTGAGATACTCTAAATTTTTTTAAATATAGGTGTGTTTTCACTAATAACTCTGCCCACCAGCTTTGCAAGATATTTCTGCAAAGGGTGCCTAATGTTTTCATGGAAAAGAGCACAGGCTTCATAAAGAAACATGGCTCTACAATTGACTTCTTATATAATTTTAGACCAGTATCAAACTTTGACAGACCTAATTCATCCACCTGTTAACTGGAAGTTTGTGGACTTCTAAGTGAAGATGTTATCTAGCTAATCACACACAATTAAAAGACTAAACAAAAGTAAACTGAAAGAATGTAAAATTGCATTTGGTCATCTTATTTTTATATAAAACAAACTTTCTACTTTATAAAATAAGGGTATTCAACTGAATAATTTCTGGTATCTTTCCATAGCCAAGAAAAAAGAAACAAAATACAACAAACACTTGTTGATATTTAAAAACATATTTAATGCTTAAAAAAACAGAGAGCTGCTCATTCATCTAATGTGTGATCAAGTTGTAAATTATATTTTTCTTCAAGTCTTTTTAGAACTGTGCCATTTACCACTGAAAATATACTGAATTTCCTCAAATTTAAGACATCATCAAATGTGAGAAACATCTTTGTTTTATGTACCATGAATAAAAGAAAAAACCTAGTTAAACTACATTGTATCATTAAATGAAAGATGCATACCTACTTCAGAGATGCTGAAATGTGGGGGAAAATGTGCTCCTTAGAATCAATGGGATATACGTATTTGGAGAAAGAAAAATTAAAATAACTTTCTTTGAACTTTGTAACACTTCGTCCAACACATTTTTTATAAAGGTACTTTCTCAAAGAGTCATTACAATATTCTGAAAAGCAGTCCTTTAAGAAGGTCAAATACTCCTGATATCAACCTTGAAACATTTATGTTCAGCTGAGACTCCCAGAGTCCATCATTTAGGAAGGGAAAAGTGAACCAATCCCATTTAAAATAAATCTAATTCCTAAAATTTCTGAAGATTAGTGGCTCCTATTATGCCAGATAAAACTATAAATACAGTTCTTCAAAATAACAATAGTTATAATAAAAAGGCTTCCTTTATACCCATACTTAGCACTGAGAAAATTGGAAATTGAAACTTTTACCTGTGTTGATCAAGGAACCTGATAACAATTAGCTACAAAGATCTCATAAGACCTCTCTTTAATGGAAATAGCAAATTAATTTACGTAACTGTAGATGCACAGAAATTTATAGAATTGGCAGCAACTAAAGTTTCTTAATCTGATCTCATCACAAAATCTACATTATATCATTATTCAAGGATTAAAACCACCCAACCCTTCCCATAGCAATTAAAATAACATTGCAAAGCCTTACCATGGACTGTGAGGTGCTACGTGCTCTGGCCCCTGCAGGGCTCTCTGACTGGGCCCTCACCTCTTCCTCTTGCTTATTCATCCTCAGCCACAGTGACCCTCTATGACTTAATCAAGTTCATTGATCAACATGGGCATAAGTTTCAATTTTCAAAGCACTAGGTATAGGTAAAATCAATTAATCTTTGTTCCTGTTGTTTTCTGCACAAGAAGTAATTTTATTCCAGAACTTGACCTGTTTTATCTTTTTTTTTTTTTTTTTGTATCTGAGTAATCTGCTCCATTGATTTGGCCTTCTAGAAGTTTTCACCAAATGCCATAGTTAGCGTCTCCCCATTTCCAGTAACTCCTAACTCTATTGCCCTATTTTATTTCCTTCATGTAGTTCCACCTCTCTGAAATTACACAATGAGCCCCAATGAAAGGGTAGGTCTTTATTATTCGGTATTCTTTCTATAGCAACTAAAATTGTGTGGCACTTCACTAATGGGTGATGATTAAACAGGCTTGGGTCACTGAGGAGGACTCACAATAACCAAAATGGCAGTGCTTACAAACCTGAAGTTATCTATCAGAAAAGAAAACAATACAGCAACGCATCAAAGCCAAGGTACACATCACAGCAAACTGTCTCAGGGAGGTCTGCAAAGGCCAGGGGAGCACCACTGCCCTCACTCTGTAAGGGCTGTATGTACACAGTACTTTCCTTCAGATCAGGAACCACCAACTGTGCACAGAATACCTCGGGACCAGGATGCCCAAAATAGAGACTCTGCTGGGGCTTCTCAGGGTGCTTCATAGAGACCATGGGCAAACTATGCATTTCATTGCTGTCAATAAACAATGCTGATAAGCTAGTACAAACTGGCACAAAAATCCTGGGATCCGTAGTAACAAACCAACACTGTTATCAGTACATTTCATTTCATTCCTAGGGATTAGTGTCATGCAGGGGCATTCTTATTTCAGTGGAATAGTTCTGGCTAATTTCAAGTCTGTTGGAATTAACTTTACCAGCAGAGGCACATATTAGAATATGGTGGAGGGGTGTGTGTATGTGTGTGCATGTACGTGCATTGAATGAATTAATAAATCCTGGTTTTTAATTTCTATTTTTATACAGTTTTAAAAGTTACTTTCCATTTACAATTATTACAAAATATTGGCTATTTCCCCCATATTGTATAGTTCATCCTTGAGCCTATCTTATACTCAATAGTTTATACTTCTTACTCTCCCAACCCTATATCGCTCTTCCTCCCTCCCCACTGGTAACCACTAGTTTGTAGTTTGAGTCTGCTTCTTTTTTGTTACATTCACTAGTTTGCTGAATTTTTTAGATTCCACATGTAAGTGATATCATACAGTATTTGTCTTTCTGTCTGATTTATTTCACTTCTCATAAGGCTCTCCAAGTCCATTCATGTTGCTGCAAATGCCAATATTTCATTCTTTTTTACGCTGAGTAGTATTCGAGTATTCATTTGTTGATGGACACAAGTTATTTCTGTATCTTGGGAATTGTAAATAATGCTGCTATGAACACAGGTGCACATATCTTTTTGAATTATTGTTTTTTTGTTTGTTTGTTTGTTTTTCTGGATAGATACCCAGGAGTGGAATTGTTGGGTCATATGGTAGTTCTATTTTTAGTTTTTTTTTTTTTGAGAAACCTCCAGTTTTCCACAGTGGCAGCACCAATTTACATTCCCACTAACAGTGTATGAGTGTTTCCTTTTCTCCACATCCTCGCCAACATTTGTTATTTGTGTTTTTTTTTTTGATGACAGCCATTCCAACACATGTGAGGTGATATCTCGTTTTGTATTGATTTACATTTCTCTGATGATTAGCAATGTTTAGCATCTTTTCATGTGCCTGTTGGCCATCTGCATTTCCTCTTTGGATAAATGCCTATTCTTCTGCTATTTTTTAGTCAGTTTTGGTTTTTTTTTTTTTATGTTTAGTTATACTAGCTATTTATGTATGTTGGATATTAATCCTACATTAATTATATCATTTGCAAATATTTTCTCCCATTCAGTGGGTAACCCTTCCATTTGTAGATAGTGTTCTTTGCTGTGCAAAAACTTTTAAGTTTAATTAGGTCCCATTTGTTCATTTTTGCATTTATTTTCAATACTTTATGAGATGGATCCCCAAAAATATTGCTGCAATTTATGTCAAATAATATTCTGCTTATGTTTCCCTCTAGGAGTTTTATAGTATCCAGTCTTACATTTTGGTATTTAATCCATTTTGAGTTTATTTTGTATATGGTGCTAGAGAATGTTCTAATTTCATTCTTTTACGTGTAGCTGTCTAGTTTTCCCAGCACTGCTTATTGAAGAGATTACCTTTTCTTTATTGTATATTCATACGTCTTTTGTCATAGATTAATTGACCAAAAGTGTGTAGAATTATTTCTGGGCTCTCTCTCCTGTTCCATTGATCCATGTGTCTATTTTTGTACCACTACCATACTGTTTTGATCAATGTAGCTTTGTACTATAGCCTGAAGTCAGGGAGCATGATTCCTCCAGCTCTGTTCTTTCTCAAGATTGTTTTGGCTATTCAAGGCCTTCTTTTGTTTCCATATAAATTTTAAAATTATTTGTTCTAGTTCTGTGAAAAATGCCAATGGTATTTTGATAGGGATTGCATTGAATCTGTAGATTGCCTTGGATAGTATGGTCATTTTAACAATATTGATTCTTCCAACCCAAGAACATCTTTCCATCTGTTTGTGTCATCTTCAGTTTCTTTCATCAGCATCTTACATTTTTTGGAATACAGGTCTTCTGCCTCCCAAGGTAGGTTTATTCCTAGGTTTTGTTTGTTTGTTTGTTTGTTTTGATGTGATGGCAAATGGAAGAGTTTCCTTAATTTCTCTTTCTGATAGTTCATTGTTAGTTTATTGAAATATAACAGATTTCAGTATATTAATTTTGTGTCCTGCAACTTCATAGGATATTGTAATAAATGAATTAATAAATCTCTACTTCAAGTTTTTCTTAAGATTTGGAATTTTTGTCTTAATTATCTCTACATAGAAAATAGACTTGGCTATATTTCATTCTGGTGACAGAGGTGACTGACTGTCCACCAATATTGGTGCTTCTGCTTCCATAGCACAGACTACTTGTTGGGAAGTAGTTGCCCAGCCTAGGACTACATTTCCAAACCCTCACCAAAGAATATGAGAAAAAGCGATTTGTGTTGTTTCCGGGTTGAGGCAATTAAGAAACAGACATGGCTTCCCACTCTATTTTCCCCATGTACTTTCTGGATTCAGGAGACCTGAGAATCTAGGGCATAGTCAAATCATAAGATGGAAACTGATGCTGACCAGGAACACCCTCATTTGCTGCTACATGTGTGAGAAATGTAAGAGTTGCTGAAATGTTGGGATTTATTAGTTATGTTTTCTTAGCCAATACTATTCCTAATAGAGAAGGGAACCAATAAAAAGGAGACTACTAGATTACTCTCTGGTGATTAGAGTTTACTTCATATAGTTGCAGAATTACAGCACATTAATTTTTCATTTAATAGCTGATATTTAAATTTCAATTCAGCAACCCGTTTTTATATAATTTACTGGGCACATGTCAAATATGCTTCTCTTGATATATTTTACTTAATTAGTAACATAATATTTTATGATTGCTATTTTCTGGTGCAGATGTGCTACATTTGATGTGTTCAAGATATTTTACAACCTAAACTGAAAGAACAGTCCCATATTTCTGTATTTACACATTGTACACTGCCTACCAGTGAAATATTTAAAAATGAATTTTTCAACTTCCAAAGCATGCTTTCACTCTGGATTTCTCCCCTCCCTAAACATAAATATTTACTCTATGTGACACACAGTTTGGAAAATGTTAATGCTCTGTACTATATCTTCTTCTAAATAACACAGCACACTATTAGGTTTTGTGCAAGTTGAATAAAATTTTCAGTTGATTTGTAGAGATTTGTTTGTTACATGTTTACTATTATTGCCCTCTTTATCCATTTTTGAATTAGTTATCTACTTTGTGAAACAACCATTATTCAGTAATAATGTGTAAGGTAGCAACTACAGATAATTTATAATAATAAATTATAATAAAGTATAATTTATTATAAACAAGCACCACTACTAGGTTCTTAGTAAGGTTACTTTTATATAATTATGTTACAGTAGGTCATATTGTATAATGTAGTACCCAGCATATAGATCTGACTTTTTAAAATGAAATGATGCTTTGTGGATTATTCATCGCCAAAACAATTCTTTTACTTTTAGACAACTGTTTGAAATTCTTTTAAAAAAAATTCTTATAATCTTAGTATTATAAAGTTTTTTATGTTTCTATTTCTGCTTTATCTCTCTAAAATTAGAATGACGATTTGATGCAGATAATTTAGTCACTTGAATAAAACTACTTGTTCAATATTTTATCAAAAATGAATGTAAATGTGTATGTCACAAATATTTTTGATACTCCAAAGAAGTGTTTTGGCAGAATTAAAATAATACACCTTTAAGATCCATTCCTTGTATTACTTTAGGAAGGTGTTCCTGTTTTCTCCACTTTATCCATCTCTGCCAATCCCTTCCCCAAAGGCATTCAGTAATGAGATTTGGTTAAAAATGGTAACAAAATCATTTCTGCTAAAGAAGAATAGCAATCCAATTTTTTGTACATGCATTCCAGTTTCAAAAATTATCTGTCAAAAAATTTTTGCACTGCTTATAAATTTAGTCATTTCCAAATTCTGAATGACAATGCATCAACCATATGAAAAACAAGTGTTTGTCTTGTTTGGGGTCATTTTGCTTTTGAATCACTGTAGGTGCTAAACTGACTTCATCTCAAGGATCTTTTTTTTCCCAGAGACAGTGAATCTAGATACAGACAACCCTGCCTTTGGTGTTTAGTGAAATTCTTTTTCTGAACAAAATTCACAAATATGAATAAACTAGGACTATATAATATCTTAAATCAATCACAAACTTACATTGAAAACAAAGTAAAATTAGCAATGGTTAAAAGTAGATTGGAGACTCAGTGGTAATTATCAAGGTTTCTACATGAATTAATTTTTGTAGTAAATAACTGCTGAGAAGAAATCTTTGAAGTATTTTCTTATTTCTTCTGTTGTGGAAATGGTTTACTTTATCTTCCAAGTTGGTAGGGTGAATTAGTGTGATTATCTCTTTCAGAAAAGAAAAACAAAAAACAAAAGAAAACAAAAAGCCAGAATTTTTAAATGTATGATTACTGGCAAATTGTTCCAGAAATAGAATCAATGCACAACCTCCCCTGCCAACTTGAGTATGGTATTAATTAACTTTGTGGTTTAGATTTTCTTAATTGATAACTGATGTGCTCATATGTTGCTTTTAGTTGTGGTTCTTAGTAAGACTTGAAAGAAGAGTTTTTTATTGAGCACATGCAGAATAGTGAGTATCAGCAATTCAACACCAATTGCACTCACAGTCGGTACCAGCTTTGGTTCTAAATGTCAATGACCAGATTTAGACGATTTCTTTTTGGAGTCATGAGGAACAACAGTCTGCAAGGACAATGAAATGTTTTAAAATGTGAACAAATTAGCAAATGCAAATTAATTAAATTAGGGCTATTTCCCTTACATCTTTTAATCTACTATCATATTCTATTAACACGTTAAGAAATTCTGCATAAAATTAAGTACAACTGTAATTATACTACAAATCATAAATCAACAAATTATGATATTGCTTTTCTTTTGTTTTTTTTAACATTTTTTATTGATTTATAATCATTTTACAATGCTGTGTCAAATTCCAGTGTTCAGCACAATTTTTCAGTCTATTGCTTTTCTTTTGCATCACACAAATGAATCAAACTTAAAATCAAAACGGTATGCAATATGTCAGAGAAATGTCATGAATCATGTTACCCAGGCACCTCTTTTGTGTAGAGTAATATATTTTCACAAAGATCTCTCTTCCTTCTCTGTTTACAGCCCATAAAATATTTGATGGCTATGATGGTTAAAGTCCTAGGATCAGATGGCAGAAAGATCCTTGAGAAGACATTTACTTTTGAAGTAATCAAACTAGATAATACTGGAAGCATCATTTAAAGAACTTTTTAAAAAATGATAAATATTTTATAAAAATATTTAGAAACATATTCTTTACTATTTTCCCTCTATGAAACAAATTAAACCAGAATTTTTAAAATTGAAAATAATAAATTCATTTTTCTTGATGTTTTTAATTCTTTTATTCTTCCTTTAAAAGTTAAGATACATTTTTCCATCAATATTTATCTATACTTGGCTCTAGGAAATATTTCTTTATCTTCTTCTTTCAACTTTAACAATTACCCCCCACTCCTATTTTATAATCATAGCTACAAAAGAAAGCTATTGTTTCTTCTTCAAATCTTGGTCAACTGAATCCAGCACTTTGAGATATGACACTTTCCAGATGTTTCAGTGCTGTCTTCTTATCTTAAGGCCTTTTTCTTAAGAAGTTGATACTTTGTTTATCCTGGAAATTTTCAAATAGCCTGTCTCAGAAGTATATTATGTAGTTCTCTATTTGCTTACAATTTATCCTGTTCCTTCTTCTTGCTCTCACACGTTTTTTGCATGCATATAAAGTGAAACTCTACATCTACCTTCCTGAAATTATTTTTATAAATATCTTATTTGTTCTAAATTAATACAAATAAGCTCTGTCTTGTCATATATGCTGTTTTTCCTTTAACTCTGTATCCTTTAGCATTTATACGTTTTCATAATCTATCTCAGCAGTAATACCTGAGCCTTTACATCTTGATGTTTGCTAAAGAGAACTGACTAAAATCTTGTTTTGCTCTTAGTTTTCCATTCCTAAGGTCTTCTAAATGCCCTTTATACTGCACTTATATATTCTATAATGTACATTGTGTAGATTTCAAAATTATTTCTCTCAAATTTTATTTTCAACAATATATACCTATAATTACCAGAAAAAATTCTTCTACCAAATCTAAATTTTTTAAATTATATTTAAACTATTCTATTTTTGTCTTCCTAGAGTGGAAAGTTGTAGATTAGTATCCAAATTTATATATCTTTTCAGGTCTACTCTCAAATTATCCTCTTCTTTTTCTATTTATTCACATTTTTTATACATGACTTTCAAAATATTTTCAATCGACTGCTTCCTGTTTATATTTGTGAAATTTAATGTTGGTAAAATATTTGATTAACATTCAGATTATAATGTTATTTCACCATTATACATGCATCTATCTAGAAAATCAATTCTTATGTAATAAGGATTTTTGACTTGTCTTTGTTCCTGGTTTCTGGGAGATAGTCTCTAAATATTTGCTATTTTCCAGTTAATAGAAGTAACTTTGTTATTCGTGGTGGAACCTGATGGTATATGCTAATTATGACTCATGAGGGAGCTGTAGATAGTTTATACTAAAGAGCTGATTCAGTTTTGGGACTGGTCATGCCAGAAAGAGCAACCTGTGATTTAAAATGTTGGGGTTTCAAGCCATGTGATATCAACCTGACCTCCAGGGAGCAGAGGTCAGTTACACAGCTGATGACTCAATCAATCTGCCTATATAATGAAGCCCCAGTAAAAACTTTGGGCATTAAAGGTCACGTGAGCTTTCTTATTTGGCACTCCTCTGCACATTGTCTCAAACTGATATGCCAGGAGGGAGACATTTTCTGACTCCGAAGAGAGAGAACATGGAAGCTTCATGTTTGGAACCATCCCATAGCTCACTCTATGTCTCTTCTTTTGGCTGGTTCTGATTTGTATCCTTTGGCTATAATAAAATTTTAATCCTGTGTACAACATTTTCCTGAGTTCTATGAGTTGTTCCAGTGAATTACGAAACCCTGAAGGGGGTAAGAGAAATCCGGAATTTGTAGCCAGCTGGTCAGAGGTGCAGGTGGCTTGGGAACCTCTGAACTAGCAGCTAGTGTCTGAGTAAGTAAAAACGATGCCCTTAATTTTTAAAGTTTGGCCTAACTCGCCGTACTTGGTTACAGAAGTGATTGCACCAATTAAACAGATATCTGCATATGTTCACCATCCTCAGCAGTTAAACAAATAGTGCATACATATTATTTAGATCAGAGGTTTTCAACCTCAGCATATTGACACTTTGAGCTGGATAATTCCATTTCTGTGGTGGGCTGACCTGTCCCTTGCAGGGATGCTGCTAAATACTGAGTGTTTGGAGAATCAGTGGTTTACATGTATCTGCCTTAAAGATAGGAAGATGCAAATTAACATGTATGAAAGTGATTTTGTATGTAACACTGTTGGGAGTCAGTAAATGAATAAATATATGATGATTATACTCTTTTTTCATATAAGCATGTATTTCCAGAGAAATTTCCAATTCTATTTTTGTTGTTGTAACTTCTTTTTAATGGGACAGCACCTTTACTATACCTAGAACACAGATTCTGAGGGATCTTGCGCAGGTTATTTATACATTTTATATTACTTCTGTTTTCCCTAAAGCTGTGTACTAAAATATGTCTTCAGGTGTTCCAAAAGCCATCTTATGTATGTCCCCCATTTCCATAGGAAAGAAAAGACATCACAAATAACATCATATTTCATAACTTTGTACAGTTTCTGATGCAGTAATGGAGGTTATCATTCTTCTCAATGCCAAACATACTACCTCCTTTTTCTGACTGTAAACAAACAGAAACAGTTTGTACCCAAAGTACATATGATCAAAGAAATAAGACAACTTAGATGTATTTCAAGATGCATGTAAATACAATATATCATTTTAATATCACAATTTACTTAAGTCTTAAGAGCATGCAATGGTTCAAAACTAGTCAATGATCTGAATTTTTTTTTTCTTAATGACTTCTTCTTGGCTAAGGCTAACTGAATAATTCCTGTAACCTGGGCCTATTCAAAAAACAGTTGAAGTAGTTTACACATATACTACAGGATAAAAACTTATTAATTGGAGAAATTGTATATAAGTGAGGAAGAAGGGTATTTTGAGGATTTTCAGGAGAAAGCCAAAGAAAGTAGCAGAACAAAGGGAGAAGAGAGGAAATAACCAACTGGATAAGAGTGTAAAAGACTAAAACTAAGAAATCCAAACATTCTTATCCAGTGACAGTAAAAAATTAACAGAAAATCAGTTAGCAATTTTGATACTGCTATATACATGTACACTGGAATTGAACAATTAAGCAAATTGATGGTGGATGGGGAAAGCCAGGTTTCTCACTGTTGGAGTTGGAATTTACAGATAAGGAAAGGGAGAGGGCTAGAATGATCCATGTGGTAATGGATTAAAGTTGGAGACAGCATGTTTAGCTTAATATATACACCTATGGTTATACAGAGAAATATTTATAGATAGCTGGATAGACATAGATATCTAAGATAGACACTTTTTTGTTGTCGTCAGCTGAGAGGACCTAGGAGTTTCAACTGACAACATCTCAGTTGCATCAAGGGCACCTGTACACAGATCTTGGTTTCCAAGTCCATTATCCAATAAAAGGAACCAGGGCTTTTTGGAGAATGGCAGATTCTAGAATGGGGCAGGGGCAGGAAATATACACAATGAGCTGCCTCTGGTGCATTCTGTAGTACCAGAATGTACGAAAATGCTAAAAAGAAAGAAAGAAAGAAAGAAAAAAGAAGAAAAATAAACCACACAATAATAGGTATATGCTCTGCCAAAGGGAAACAAGAGCCAACTGAAAGAGCACCTAGTGACCAAAAGTGGAACAACTAGAACAAGAAAATAAATTATATTGGATTATAACCCACAATAAAATAAATATATTTGAGTCTATACTGATATAAATGTACTGTTGAATAAATAAATATATTGAGGAGAAAAAACAAGTCTTCCATGAAGAAGAACTACAAATAATTTATGTAGAGACTCCACCCTCAAGGAGAGGGAGCATATAATCCTCACTCTAAAAAATACCACCACCTGTACCCTACTCTTTCCCCCAAATATATTAGTTTGCTCTAGGTACTAACATATGCCACATATTATCCTGATTCACCATTTCTAAAAGTTGACATAGAAATAATGCTATAAAGATAGTAGCATCATGGCCCTTTTGGGCCTTATAAAGCACCTTCATTGGTATAATCACATTTAAACTTTCCAGTAGTTCTGTATACTAAGTAATATATTTACCATTTTGAAGAAAAGTGATTGAAGTTTTTAAAGGTCTCAGAGTATCTGACACAGCCATGATGAAGGACAAGTTATTCTGACTCCATGCCCAGTACCCTTTCATCATATCTTGATAAAAATCCATCACCAATATGCTTAGGCCACAATGTCTATAAGTATCAACACAGAGTGATAGTTTCTGAGAAATACGTCCCCAAGAGTGAATGAATATATGAATATATACTCCTCTATTTAAGTAAATTCACATTGAATTAGAATCACATACACATACTCAATGCATTCAGTTTTCTTAAATATACTTAGAGATATACAGATAAGCATGCATTACATGCAGATATACATTGTTTTTATTATGCATCTGTGTATATATACATATAGACACACATATATGTAAAATCTTGATATTTACATAGATTGTTATTTTGAATGAAATATATATATATATATATTTCTCTGTTCCCCAACTGCCTTAAAATATTGTTTTAATGCTTTATGTTAAAAGATTTTCATCTGTTACTTTATTTTTATCTTCAAAATATTATTCTCTCCATTTTGTAGATGATAGAACAGCTTCTTTAGGGAAGCTATTAGCCTATAAAACAATTTGAATGATGGTCATAAAACCAAAAACCAAAGTTTTTAGCCCAGTGTTCTCTACATATATGGGGGAAACAAAGAATAAGTCATTTTAAAACAATATGTTCAGACTATGTTAGCAGTTAAAAAGGCAAACATAAGAATTAGTAGTTCTTAAAAGTCTAGTAGCCTATAAATATTTAGCTTACTGCAAGCAATTTTCCACTAGAATGAATATAGACCTCAAAAGTGCAATATCACTGGTAAAAATTTTAGCTTGAACTGAGTTTACCAACATCCTCACATCCTAGGTTAGTGAAGCAACTAAAGCTGATTTTTCTTTCTTGTTTAGTGCCCAAACTAGGAAAAAAGAAAAGAAAGGGCAACTCAATGTCAGGTATGTCAGTTTATAAATAGATACTTTACAAACTGCTGCAATACAGCCTTGTAAGCAAAACAATTGACAGCATAGTGTAATATTTCTTTTTAACATAACCTATGTATACATTATTATCAATTTAAAATTTATTTTGCTAAAGATGTTCAAATATATCTTTAAATTGTATTTTATGTTTATCCAGGAAGGTCAAATCACAGTACTTTCATTTTTCCTTTTTTCTGAGACACTGAACCCACACTTCAAGAGCCTTGGCATCAGTGCCTTGATGGCATTACTGGCTGCAATAGCGTGACTTTTCTTTGAGAATTTTCTCTTATTTATACTGTAACCTCCTTACAGTTTTTCACAGAGGGAAAAAAATCAACAAGGTAAAAAAATGAGAAGCTGACAGCCTCTGTTTGTTCAAAAGAGACTGCTGAGAACATAAAAGGCCAGTATCTTTCTCATTGATTGTTTGAACAATAGCTGGACAGATTCTCAGGGTTCAGTTTTCTCTTTCCCCCAAGTCCTTCAATCTGTGTCATTGCTTTGAAAAGCTTCAGGTACAGAATAATTGTTCTCCAAGTCACCCTTTCCAAGTTCGGGTGGTGTGAGGTGTGGGAAGTCCTCTTAAAAACGAAATATTGGCTATAATTCATTTTGCCCTTGTGCCATCTTAAAAAAATAGATTATAGTAAGCTCCATTGGTAAGGAATTTTAAAAGCTTACAAGAAACCAAAATCAAGAAAAAAAAATAAGAGATTAAAATACGCCTTTTTTCCCTCCACATCTCCTACCCTACATTCTCTCCTACCCCAAGTGATTTTAATGTTGACTATCACTCAATAGAACATGTCAGTTGGATCCTTGATATGCTTAAAAGCATTAACAAGAGATAAAGATAAAAATAGTTTGAAGCAGAATAAAGCAAACTGAAACAACTCAATTTCATTTACCCTAGGTGAAAACAAAGAAAATTAAAAGCATCAACATGTACCCACCATGAACAAACAGCAAAATGTTAAATTCAAGACTCATATTTAAATGTTTTAATATGGAACTCAGGCTTGACTTTACAATCAGCTTCTGTTCTTACTTGGAAACCTGACCTCAAGAATTATGGAATCCTATCCTTCCCTTTGTCAGCTGTGCCTTATTTTCTTGGTGGGAAATTAAGAGCTCTCCGAATAGCAGAAACATTTTAATTAGCATGTTCTGTATTTTAAACATGCATGTTATAGCATGTTAGCAATAAAGGGATACTGAAAATTTGGCCTATTTTGAAGTGAGAAGATAAATGTCCCTCCCAGGGTTAAGAGCACTGGCAAAGGAAAAGCCACAAAGGCCAGGCATTGAGTTAGATTTGAATACAAGAAAACAACAGTTCCATATGTCCCCTTGAGAGAGCCTCCACTCTGGTGTCGACTGTCATCCTGAAGAAAGACAAAAACTCCTTCTCCTATACCTCTGCGTGTCACCTACATGGAAAGAGATGTGGAGCAGCAGAAGTAAGGCTCAGACCTGGTGCCAGGTGGATGGCCTCTCTAAGAGAACATCTGAATTAATCATTCTTTCCTAAAAGGAAACACATCGCCTCACAGTGGAATGCTTAGATGCTGACTGAGTACAACAGAAGGTCCCCAATTCCCCCACCTCTACCAAAGTATCTGTTAAAGAGTAGGGACAGGTACCAAGGAAGTTCCTGAATCATCTCCCGGGGGAAGCTTGCACTACTTCAGTTTCAAGTTCTTTGCTGTCGACCCTATGGGTTTGGCATACTGCTTGGAAATGTCAGATGAGTAACCATATGTGGCCTGTCAATAGTACCGAAGATGCCCACAAGCATGAAAAAGAGCCTGCACAGAGGAGTTCAAGATAACATCACTCTCAGGGACGATCTGTGTACCATTCTCTCTGTCCTTGAGTTCTCTCTCACAAAATATTTCTGGACCTTCTGTTTTCTGTGTGTGACCTACACACAAATTGCAATTTTATTCTGTTACATAATTCCAAAATCAGCTCCCACCAGGATACACGTGTCTGACAATCCCCAGGTCAATCCCAGGTGGTACTGGTGGCAGAAGCAGCTGCATCAGGGTACTAGCACTAGCAGTCTTCTTGGTAGTGGTGGATATTCATTGATTTTTTATTCTATTCTATAAAATGTACTTGGTGCTTTATATTCATTGTGGTTCTTGTAACAATCTTGCAAGATAAGCATTCTTTTTAATTAATAAGGCAAATAAGCCACACCAATTTATATAATCTTTTTAAATTTGTTTTATGCACTTTAAAGAATGAAAGACCCTCACACTTCTTACTCCATCACTTCAGCTCTCTAATGTTCTCTCATGGTGATCACTATTAACTAATCAGTACATGTGCAATCAGCTTTTTTTCCTACCTCTTCATCTCTCTATCTCTCACTAAGCATTCTTCTTTTCCATGAATTACGTCCATCAAGATATTCCCTTGAATGGTTAGATCAAAACAAACACAGTTTTTAGCATATACAGAAATCAAAACAAAGCCTAGGTTATTTAAAACGTGTATCTCTTTCTATATTTTATAACAGTAATTTTCTTTTTCTTTCCGTGCTATGGAAAAGGCTATGCATATAGGTCTGCAACTTGCTTTTATACTTATTTGATCATGGGTGTTTCTCTAAGGTGGTTCACACAGATTGCCCTTATTTAAAGACAAAAAACATACCTACTATTTATGATGGAGATGCACTACAATTGATATAACCATTCCTCCACAGATATAGAGCTTGAGATTTCAAGCAGCACTACAATGAACATATCCATATGGATCATTGTGTTTTTCCAGGAATATATTCCTAAGTGTTGATAAACCCTGCACAATGTTGCAGCAATCCAGATTTTTATCAGTAGTACATAAGGGAGCTCCTTTATCCAGGTTCTTGGCAATATTGCCCCTTAATTTTTTACAATTTTGCCATACTAGGTAAACTTCACCATTTGAATTTAATTTGCATTTCTTTCATTATTAGTGGTGTTGAATATTTTTCATGTGTCTTGATCATTTGTAATTTTATAATTTCCTAAACTCCCTAGAAATATCCTATACCTATTCTCTGTTCCTTAGCTTATTATATAGTATATCATTTTATTTTGTATTTTGTATGTTTTATATATCTTTGTCATTTTTATTCACTTGTCCTGTCCTTTACTATATTAAGGTTTTTACTGATTATTCTTATTACTTCAAATCACTGACATCCTCTGGTATATTATGGTAGAGAGGAAATGGCAGGGGAAAGATCTTTAAAATACTAGCAACCCCATTACACTGGCTAATGCGGCAGTTATTTAGAAAAAACAGATTAACAACCTCTTTACTCAGCTGGTTCATTTTTTAAAGCATACTTAAACAACACAGATGAACCACAAGGCTTTTTTTTTTTTAGCAGCCAGCATAACTGCTAATTTGCTTCCAAATTGTGTTTTCAACTTTCTTTGAATTTAGGGGAAAAAAGTGCATGTCAACAGACCAGAATTAAAAAGGTGACAAACTGTGAAGAATTAAAAGTTCTAATTTAACAGATGAGCAATTGCGAATAACAAAATCTCAGACAAACAATTCTAATGAAAGGTGACATGCTGCAGATTCTTTTTTTGTTTTGGTCCTTTTCATCAGGTAACAACAAATTAGTTTAGGAAGCCATACTAGAATGCTGTGATTGGGATAACCAGCTCATAGCCTGTGCTGTTAGCTTTGTTTTTTGTTTGTTTCCTGAAACCATACATGACACTTCTTTTGTACTAAGTAGATATTTTCGTCACTCAGATGTATCACAAGTTGTTCAAGTCCACACTAGTTCTTATGTATTATTGCTCTCAGATGCTATTCTTGTGGTTCCCACTTCTGAAAGTATATTTTTCTTAGCGTTCAGAACTATATAGGACTGCATGGGAACATAGTGAGGAAATATAAAGTTGTTTTTTTTTAATAGGACAAGAGTAACATTTTGTAACTTACCAAAAAGAACATAGATCCTGGCTTGCCTTGCAAACTCAGAGAAAGCATTAATTTAAATTGGGAAAGGGGATTAAATGTGATTAAGGAATGAAGAAAAATTGAACATGATTACGGAAATTCCTGCAATATCAAAGTGTACAGATACAGTCTTTTTAAATTTGTTAGAGAGTCTAATAAATGCTGGTTAATTAAAGAGATATGCATCCACTTGTTTCTTGCACATTGATAAAGCAATAAGAGCAAAATGTTCATAACTTTAATGAGATTTGCATGCATAGCTCCTACTTATACACTTGTAAACGTGTGCGTGCGAGTGTTCCTCTTCCACCCCAGCTGATCCTGAACAGTCAATTATGTTTTCCTAGTTTCCCTTATTTTCTTTTCAAACAGCTTTTATATTGTTTTAAAGAAATAATAGGAACTAATACAATGAGAAAATAAACCTCCAAAGAGCATTGTTTTCTTTTCATTTAAATGAAATTACAATTCAAGGGTTTTTTTATTTTCCTTTAATAGTATTCTAATTAAGCATTTGTAAACATATTTATTTGATATTTATTATTATATACATTGTATTATTTATATCATTCTATCAACTATCTTATTTATAAATTATTTTATTATATTTATTGTATTTATTAACACTATTTATAATAAATTACATGTAATATTTCTCATCTAGCACAATAGTTCTCAACTGAGGGCAATCTGTCCCCCAGGAGATATTGGTAACTTCTAGAGACAGTTTAGATGGTCACAACTGGGGCGTTCTTCTGGCCAGTAGAAATCTAGTGGGTAGAGGTCAGGGATGCCACAAGGGTCCTGCAATCCATAGAGCAGCTCCCCACAAAAAGAGTTATCTAGTTCAGAACGTCAATAGGTGCTAAGGCTGAGAATTAAATGTACCTAAATTTGAATCTGTGTTCATTTTTAGAAGTGGTGACTGTGTACAGCCATGTCATAGTGACAGGAAATTGAGAGGACTATGGAATGATATAGGGGAGTTTTAGTTTCTTATCGCCTACTCTAAATATTTTTTAAAGACTATTTTTTTAGAGCAGTTTTAGGTTCAGACTTAGCAAAACTGAAAGGAAGGTACAGAGATTTCCAGTGTGTCCCTTTACCTCCACACATACTTTAGCCTCCAATATTATCAGAATCCCCACCAGAGTGCTCCATTGATTACAATTGATGAATTTACATTGTAATCATAATCACTCAAAGTCCATAGTTTACATTAGGTATCACTTGTCCCCAGATATTTTAATAGAATGATTTCATAATGGTACTTGTATATAACAAACATCTTTTTTGTAAGTGTTAAGTATTTTAACACTAAATAAAAGAAGACAGAATCAAAATTATAGAAATAAATAACTGGAGATATGAAAGGCCCACAGATGACCAGTTGAGACAGCTATAATGGGAGAGTGGCTCTGGGAGTGCCCCACATCAAAGTCAACATATCGAAAGAGATCAAAAGAGGTCTCTGGGAAAATCACCCTAAGTGTGTATATTATGGAAACTTACATAATTAATTGACAGAATTAAACTATGAAATATTTCTGGTAAAGTCTGGCAGAAAAAAAACTGGAAACAAATATTTTTAGTTTCTAATGATAGGGAGTAACCGATATTTTATCCAATTATTATATAATATAGTCAGATGTGTTCATATTGGGTATGACAGCCATCCTATTAATTTTACCCCATCTACAATACAGAGTTTTAGTTGTCTTTCATCTCTTGAAGATTTTTTCATTTTATTTTTTATTGTTGGGCTGAGAAGTGGTTGCCTATAACATCCCACAGCTCTCTGAATTTGTGGACAGTATTTCATTGCATAAATATTTGCAAACTAGGCAATTATTTTCTGAACTCATTTTTTTTTCTTAACACAACTTGCCAAACAGCAGCTAACACTTTGTTTTTCAGCCTCCTTCCTAGAGCAATAAATTCCTTAGGTGCATAATCTGCCTTCCATTGTACCACAGATGATAGTTTTACAGGTATTTTGCCATGGGCTGTCATCTCAATCTCTGATAATGTTTTCTTTTCCATTTTCCACTTGACCCTCAAACCAACGATACATGTTTTGAATTTTGTTGTTATTGGTTTTATTTTTTTGTTTGTTTTTTAGTAACACACTTATCCTCTAGTACCAACTTATGTATTTAGGACAGGTTAGATAAGGCTACAGTAGCAACCCCCAAATCTCAATGGCCTTATATAGAAAGGTTTATTTCTTCTTCATGCTATATATAATCTTAGGTTAGCAGAATGATTTGTTCTATGTCATGCTTCCCTCAAGGACCCGGAATGATCTGAATCCTCTATCACCGGGATCATCACTGTTCACTGTACCAGAGGACACCAACATGAAAAATTGAGCACTTGCTCTTAAATGCCTCATGCCAGAAATGATGTGTCCTATTAATATTTACTTGGTCAAATCAATTCACAAGACCACATCTAAATGAACAAGGGCAGAAAAACATAATCCTACTGTTTCCAAAAGGAGAACTGGAAATATCAATGAACATAGTAAATGATTACCACAGTCTCACCGACCTGCACTAAATGTGAAATGTAGTAAGATTTCAAGATTAAAAGTAGATTGAAAGAAAATCCTCTAGAACAAATAAAGTCTGGAACACAGGAATTAAACCACTCTAGTTTCCAAATTTATCATGCTATATACTATATTTATATAATCAGAAAACTCTACTATATAAATTTCTTTCACCAGCCCAACAATCCATCAAATGTTTACTGGATTTTATTTTTATACAATCATAATAAGATACCAAGTGATAGTAAAAGGAAAGTAGTAACATTTATGGCATAAGGTCTCATTGTTTCACTTGTGGCCACAAATAATTATGTTCCATAAATAAACATAACATTTGTATTATATGACAAAATTATTTTTATTTTATGACTAGTATAGTACAATAAACATATTAATAATGCATTCCTATTGGAATAGAGAAAGTCTAATTTTACTGGAACTCTCATTTAGTGGAAGATGTGGTGTAATTTATCCCTCTACACAAAGTAAATATTTTTAGTCAGGTAAACTTGTCTTGTTCTTAGAGTCAAAGTACCATTATATGAACTATTACTGTATTGCCTAACGTAAAATTTTTGCTTTTAGTTAAAATTTAAAGTGTTTAAATAATCAAAACTAGATATATATTGTTAAATAATACCTCTTTATCAATCACATCTGATTCCAAAAAGTGTCCAACTTGTACTTACAGGTCCTTCATTCACGTTTTAAAAAGGCATAAAGTCCCACTTGAAGATAATTTTAAAGTAAAAAGAAAATAGTTTTTGAATTGTTCTAAGTTTAAGGATGATAACTGACACTCACTATTTTCCTCAACCACCATCATCCCAAGGAAGATGAAAACTCTCTTACATGAATCCCTCTCCCAAGTTTCTTGTCTTCTTGCCTAGCAATCATTCACTCAATAACTCTTTCTTGAGCATTTTCTATGTGAGTATTATTCTATCACATCCTGAAGACAAAGCCCTCGTGGAGCTAATTTTCAATTAGGACAGACATTTTAAAGAATCATACAAAGTACTTACAATTACAAATTAACAGAAGTATTTTGAGAAGAAAAAGAATTTCATGAGAAATAAGAACACAAAGATGTAGCACATGAAGCAAAGACTTCTTTGAGAAAACAATATTTAAAATAAAGTTTTTACTTAGGTGAAATGTAAGGGAAATAATATTCCAGGCAAAGAGAGCACCATTTGCGAAGATTCTACTGTTAATTTCACTAATATGGAGAGGGAAGAATAGCAGTAGAAAAAGTTCAATAATTAGGGACTAAGTCCTACAGGGCTTCATAGACTGAGGTAATAAGGATTTTTAGATTCTACTCTAGGTCAGAATTTCCTAAAGGGTTTTACACAGGGGAGTGAAATAATCAGATTTATTTTGTAAACAACTGATTAAGTTATAATGGGAATAATGGGCTGTGAGGAAGAAGAGGAATACAAATAGAAGTGCTACTTAAGAGACACCAAGAGATCTCTTCCAGAGAGAAGCTAGTGACAGGAATCAAGATGATAGCAATAGAAATAAGTGGACAGATTTGAAAGCTACTTAGTAGGTACACCTGAAATTTATTGGTGCTTGTTGGATGTGAAGATGCATGGAGAAAAAGGTTGCCATTCAGAAAGTCCAGCTCTGGAATCCAGATAACGAAGTTTAAGCTTTACACTTTGCTTTTTTCCAACAATTCCCATTTCCTCATGAATGCTTCCATTACTATTTGATTTTTTTCTATGCATAATTTCTGGAATGTCTGATTCCACTCCCTCTATGGCATAAAGAAAAATTACTAGGGGGTTTCAAAATCTATGTGTCTAAGGATGGGACAATATATAGGTCTGAATAGCTATAAGTCATGTGAATATCTTTACATGTCTGTAGTTTCTTATTTCATATTCTGAAATAATTATTAAACAAAATTATAAATAAATGAATATAAAAATATAAGCTAAAGAAAGAATATAAAAGTGAGCTAAGCTTTTCCATCATGATGGATCTTTAGAATCAGTGAGATCTACTTTGCATGAGTTTCTAACTGCTGCTATTACCCACAGTGTATGTGAATGGACAGAGAGACCTGATGGAATCCCATTAGGGGATAGTTATTGAGGAAGGTTAAAGGCAAAAATGATTCCCATCGCAGAGGGGAACAAGTAGTCTTAAAGCTTTCTTGGTATTAAAAGTGAGCTTTTGCCAGAAGTATATGGACTTACAATTATTTACACATTCAAACACACTGAGCAAAGACATACATTATTATTTCCAAGAAAGTCAAGTGTCTATTCCCACACTGCTGAATCAGGTCTCTCCTTCTGATTTAGAACTGGACCACCTCTGCCATGTTCCCTAAGCTGATTGTACTTGCTTTATTATCAGTCTCACTCCAAGGAGTCATAATTTGGTTCCCTAAAACCAAAGAAAGCCCTTTTTAATTTGGTTTGTTACTCTTAGTATTTTTTTTTTTGGTATATTTTGCTGCTTATAAATTGGGGCATGACTTGACATGGATATCTGTTTGAATATGGTAACATACTGTGTGTTTTTTGATAACTAGTGAAGGAAATATAATTCAATTTCTTTGCTCTTAGCAGGCAAGTCATTAAATTAACTATTGAATATGATGAATCTGATAGTATCATGAAAAGATCTGTGAAACAGAACATCTAGCTGATTTTCTTTTAGTTATTGATGATGTAAAGCCATCCATAATGTTACTTCTTGTCAGATAAGAAGAAGAAAAAGTTATAATAAGAACATTCATTTCCATATTTATTACAAAGTAATAATTTAGAGGTAGTTACATTCTCTTATGAATGCCACCAGAGAGCTATTGAACTTTAAAAATTAGCAGCCTGCTATAATAAATATTCAATTTCAATGTAAATGATTCCTCCATAGCCTGCTATTTTAGAAATTTAGTAAGTCCAAAAGTCATGACACAAGAAGTAGTGTTAACAGGTGATGTAAGGAATCAGCAGCCATCGAAGTGGTAAGACATCCATGGAAACTGAGCTCTGGTACCATTACCAGAACTGATAGGTCAGGTGCAAGTGCTCATTGCAAAAATGAGTCATTATATTAAAAAAAGCATTATAAATCTTGTGAAAGTTAATCGCTCTTAGAACTCAAAACCACAATATTTATTCATAGACAAGTGGGTCCTCGTTTATAGTACCCATGCTTTACACACAACACAAAATGCAAAATTTCTTTCTCTCTTCCACTCCTCTTCCTTCCTTCTTTCTCTGTCTGTCTCTCTCTGTCTGTCTCTCTCTGTCTCTCTCTGTCTCTGTCTCTCTCTCTTACACACACATATGTATGTGCGTGTAAATTCATATATATTACATTATAATATATGTGTATATGTAAATGTATACAGCAACCTTTAGTGGATTAACAGATAGGCATTACACAATAGTTAATACCATCATGAAAAGAGAAAGACATGTAGATATTTTGTGCCTTCTAAGAGAATAACACACTACAATCCATGAAGCAGACTTGACATGAAAAAAATCTTTCAGAATCTTTTCTGTTCCCTAAATCCGACTACCAATAATGCAGAGTAACTAGTAACTAGAACATATTAATCATATCATTAATCAATTAAGGGGCATAATCACCAATGTCTAGACTGTAGAAAACACTACTACATATGGCCTACTTATTTCAACAAATAAATTATAAGAGAAAAAAGAGATGGAGTGAAAATCTATAGATTAAAGGAGATAAGCAACATACAAACTAATCACAATATGTAGGGTTTATTTGGATCCTTAGGCAAACAAACAACTAAAAACATGTGACATTAATAAGACAACTGACTGACTATACTTCAATTTTAAAGAAAGCAAAATAAGAGAATATTATGAACAACTTTCAGTAATATAAATTCAGCAACTTAGGAAAAAATAAGACTTGAAAATATCAAATTCTAGTTAGAAATTAGAGTTTGATAATATTAAGAAATTATTTTATTTCTTATTTTAAAGGTACTCATTACTTTAAGAAGTAAATATTGAAATATTTATTAATAAACTAATATAAGATATATAAATTACTTTAAAATAATTTGAAAGGAGAAAAAGTGAGTGGGAGTATAGATGAGAAAACACCAGTCATGTGATGATAATGTTGAAACTAGATGATAGATATTTGAAAGTTCACTGTATTATTCTATATTTGTATATGTTTAAAATATAGTTCATAATAAAAGGATTAAGAATAAAATTATATATTAAGAATGGTATAATTGATTTGAATTAGGACTATACTATACTACAATAAAAAATAAATGGTGACAACACATTATAATATATACTATTCATTAAAATAAAAAATAAAATATGTAAATCATTTTAAATATTAAACTGATAATTTAACCTCTTCAAAGGCAGAAATCAAATTTTACACACCTTTACAGGCTTCACAATTTCTGAACATATAATGGTCATTCAAAAATTTGTCTTGATAATTTGATTTTGCTTTTTCATACCAGAATATGAAAGAAACTTAAATGCTACATGAGTGAAACATAATCTATGACAAATTCAAGATGTATTTTCCACTTAATGATTTAGAAATGCAGGTATACTGATAAAAGTGGGTATTCCTATAGCCAGAAAAAAGTAGTACTTATGTAATAATGAATTTTAAATATTTTTCACTTGATAGTCTTTAAGAACAATCAGCTAACACGATTTTTAGAAAGACACATGATCCATTACTTTGAGAGGAAATTAAGAAAACCACAATGAGCTAGAAGAAATTCATTGCTAACCTTATCTGAAAATTCCTAGGCTGCCTATAAGCCAAATTTCAATCTCTTGAGGCATCATTCATAAACCACTAACCAAAATAACTACAAATGAGTGAAATATAATGAAAACATGAGCAATGAACTTGATGTGTTTGTAAAAAAGTAAATCATGTCAAGCAAACCTAATTACTTTCTCAATTGAAATACATAATTCATAGATGAAACGAATGTAGTAGATGTGATTGATTTATATTTCATAGAGTTGATGTAATGACTAAGAATTATGATTAGAAAAATAGATTTAATTGTCTTACATGAGTTGGCATTTCTTATTGAAAATGGAAACACTGATTAAATCTGTTGACAGAATGGATAAGGTCTACAAATTGGTAAGCAAGCCAACTCATTAATCCCTCTCTTATGAACCTTTGGTGAAGGAGATGACAGTGAGCTCTGCCATACCTCTCAAGTAATCAAGAACTGGGTACATTCCAGTTCCCAGAAAAAGTGAATTTAAGCTATAGGTAGGTCACTGCTACCTTGCTACTTCTTTTACTGACTCTTTTTCTTCATGTAATTTGCAAATGTCTTTTACCTCCACCTTTCTTCTAACTTAGAAAGAATGATCCAATAAAATCAATGTCATTAAATGTTGGTAGCTGAATGTGTTATCCCTCATAGAAGTTTTGATGATATTTTCATTTAAAATAATTAATAAAGAAATAGAAAGCAACCAAATTGAAAAGAAAAAAGTAAAACTATCTCTATATATTATCATATAAAAAATCCTAAGGAATACACACACACAAATCAGAATTACTAAACTATTTCAGCAAGATTATAGGATACAAGATTAATATATAAAATCAACCATATATTTGTACACTAGTAATAAGCAATTGAATATTAAAATCAATTTAAAATACAGACCAGTGGGATAGAACTGAGGGTCCAGAACTAAATATTTGCATTTATTTTTGACAGGAGTGCCAAGACAATTCAATAGGGAAAGAATAGCTTTTTCAACAAGTGATGTCTGGACAACTGAGTATCCACATGTAAAACCAAAGGATGATTTCTTAATGGTGAGTCTGTACATATTCATAAGGGAAGATTATTTTTGGACTGAAAGTTTACTAGAAGTTCTTGAAATCTCACTCACTAGTAAGCTAAAAGAGTGAATGTACAAGATTTATGCATCCCTCTATGCACTGAAAAGACATTTTGATGTCTCACCATCAGCCCTTCTTCCTTAATGTGGCACTTTCCACTCTGACTTTCTGTGACACCCCTGACTAAGCATGGTGCCAGATCAGTAGCCATTTCTAGGGCTATTTGCTTTATTTTTCCTGTTGTGAGTTAACATACATTATATGTTTGTTGATTCTACCTTACACATAGGAAGAGCAAGCAGACTTAGGTATTCATTTACTTATTTACTTATTTATCCATCCATTCATTCATCTAGTCAGTAAACAATTATTGCATACATTTTCAATATTCTATATTATGTTTTAGTAATAATAAATGTTTTAAGACCATGAGAATGTAAATTTCATGAGATCAGGGATTTTATCTTTTACTGTTAAGCCCCCATGCCTAGTAGGTATTCACTGAATATTTGTTAAATGAATAAAAATAGCTAATACATTTTGAGTACTAGTTTGTAAGTCTCTGTCCTAAGTACTTTTATCTTTTTAAATCACACTGCAATCCTTTGATAAAAGTACCATTATATTCTCCACTTCATACTTGAGGAAACTACAGAACAGAGAACGTAAGTGCCTTGGACAGTATCAGAGAGCTGGCAAATCTATGTTCTAACCAAGACAATCTGACTTGCAGATAAGGTTGACTACTTAGGTGTTCAGACAATAGTTGGTCACATAAAATACAACCACACACAATGCAGTCAGAGGACATAAAATCAGATGAATATGAAGTCAGTTCCTACTTACTTCCCAATTTTAAAACTGCTGTACACAAATACAAAGTCTTCTGTAGAAGTGATAAGAGAAAAAGGGTGGCCGCAAAAAGTATGACGAATCACTAAATTAACTAGCCCATTGGTGCCTGTGAATTCTATTCATTTGCTTTATTAAAAACCCTGGATATTTCATTAGATAGAATTTTCATTTTGTACTTGAAAAAGTCCCATTTTTCTCTAACCAAAAAATTAAGACCCCTCTTATACTTATCTTTTTTAAGTGTGCTATTTTTTTCATAATAACACAACTTATACAAGATAATAGATGTAGCAAAAAAATGTGCTTCAAATATGTCAATGCTTAATTAGCTAAAGAAATATAATTTGTTGTCATTAGAGTTTAAAATGTTAATACATTTAAAGGAATTATTACATTTTGTTTAAATATCTTGTTTTAAAAATAAAATTGAAACCTGCTGAGAAAAATTAGGGACACTCTCCTGACTTAAATTTCTTTGTATTTATAACTTTGTAAGCACATTCAAGGCCCTTTCATAAGTACTGATTTGGGTGACTCCATTTTGATTACAATAGATTCATAAAAACTTAAGACTGAAAGGGAACTTGAGAGGTCATTTACATCTCCACTCTCAGGCGGCACCCTACTTAACTGTCCCTGAGAAATCTGCATCTATCCTATTTTTAAAGCCACACTGCAGGAAGTTCACATAAATTAATCACATAGCCCTAGAGAATAGAGAGCTCAGAATGGCAGTCCTGATTCAAATAATCAAATTATTATTGATTGCATCAGCATTTCCATGGTTCCAACTTGCTTTTTGCTTGTAAATCAGTAACAACTGAAGGACTCAAAATTTTCACCTACTTCTGAGGATATAAGAAACCCCTCCTCATTAGTATTTTTACTAACCAGACCAAGTGAGAAGCCAGAACAACTGCACCGTTAGGGAAGGCAAACCGGCAGTGAGTAAACAAGAATCCCTAATTTCAAATGATACTTAAAATGGAAATCAGTAGAAGTCATGGTAAATATGGATACATACAAAATGCATTCTACTAAATGAGTGCAAATACTGATAAAGATTTTCCCTAGTTTAACTTTATATGATCTTTCCCTGTGGCCTTGCTTCTATTGCACACATCATTCATTAGATTATGAAAACCATTAATGTCAAGAAGCAGAACAAAATGAATTCACTGAGGGGCTGCTATTAGCATATCAAGCAGCTATTTCTCACTAAATATTCCTGGCAGCTCTCATTACATATGATGGATGAACTTTATAAGTAGTAGTAGTTTCTGAGGAAAATAAAATCTTTAGGCGTACGGCCACGTGTGGCTGAATAACTAGCAATCATCTTTCAACAGTTTATATTTTTCCCTCTTTAATGGGAAAATGTTATAAAATTCACAGGTAGGTTAAATGCCTCAGTCAAAATTCATTTAGAACCTGCAAGTCTAATTTATGACCTGAATATTATAAGTGCTTTTAGTTAAGAAACATTGGAGCCAGTCATTCAAATACTCTACAAACATAGGAAATGACAGTAAATTGAGAAAAGCAGTTGGAAATCAGAATTTTGGAAGTCACCAGTATTAGAGGGACTGAAAACAAGCAAAGAAACTCAGAACATTGGCTAAAAGGCAAGAAATGTGATATTACTCATATTTAGTGGAGCTTTAAACTGATAAAATAAATACCACACTTGATTTTAGCCAAAAGCCTGAAAAGTGATCAGCAGAGCTTTAAGAAAACTCTATAAACCTCTATCATGAGAATGAAGAAGTAATAATAATTGCAACAATATTGTTTCCTTTCCCTGATTAAGTCAGAAGGGAGCATTATAAGTCCCAAGGGTATAACTGTGACCCCCTCTACCTCTAGCATTATATTCTCTATATCAAGATTTCAGAAACTGTAGCAGAGACTGGATTCAGCCTGGAGAACTGTTCTGTTTAGTTTACAAAGTGCACTTTTAAAATTCAAATTTTCAGCATTTAAAATTCAAGGGATTGCAGATAACTGTCTAAATTTCTGGTTACTTTTTAAAAATTGTCAACAGTTGGTGGAAGTATCAGCATTTATTGACCCCTTTGTCACAAATTCCTCCTTTCCAAGATAGTCCTTGATGGATGAGCAGAGCATTTGTTGTCTTTTATCTTTAGGATAGTACTGTTGCGTTTCTGATGGTACAGAAACAGTTCTCTATGAAATGTGGAAAAACAAACAATAAACTTAGAGGGATACTTAAGTCACTGACTTAGGTTATCTTGTCTAGTCCCATTTTAATTTTATGAAATGGTTTAATATTATCTTTTAACACATTAATTTCTTATTAACAATAAGAAACAAATGTTCAATAGCAATATGACATTGATTTTTACCTTAATATTGCCTATATACCCTAGTATATATTATACATTTTATATATATATAAGGTTAGGGTTGGGGCTATATATATTCACTGCAGTTATGTTTTGGGAATTGCAAAAATGTAGATGCATGTACAACCTGTAACCTACATAGAAAGAAAACAAAAATTTTCAGTTAATCATATACACATTCCAAACATTTGGTGGTTAGTTATCATGTAGACTAAGTAAATCAACACATCTACATTGCTAAAAGCCTTTCTAAATCCAAAGAACTGCCCCTAATTCTCTTAATTATGTAACTTTAAAAGCACCCACTTGTTCATAAAGAGGCTTATTATTTTTCTGAATATATGTATGTATATGCATGACTGGGACATTGTGTAGTACACCAGAGATTGACACGTTGTAACTGACTGTATCAACCAAAGATAGTTAAGTACGGGTTAATTATTATTTTTATTATTTCAGTAATGCATTCCTTAGAAAAGAATATTTGAAGGTGCATCTTTTTCATTTTTGTCATTAGAATAATCTTTAAGGATTGCTTCCAGATAAACTATATTCTAAAAAAATGGGTATTAATTTATCAACACACAAAACTATGTGTAGACTTAGTTAAATAAACTTACATCAAAAGAAAAATAAAATCAGATAATAAAATACAATTTTATTTTCCATCCTCGCCCTAATTTTATTTTTCTTTTGGGAGAAATGTAGTTTTCAAATGCTGTAACAGAAACAGAGCACCAAAGAACATTTACTTAAGCATTTCACAGTCAGCATCAGTGTCTTATATAATGTAGTATAGTAGCACATAAAAATTTCAAATCTTCTTTTGTCTTGTTGACAAAAACAGCTAGATGAAAAAAAATTCAGGTTCAAGCTCATAGAGGAAAAGTAAACTTTGATGATATATAATATCAAATTGCACATAAACAATCCTTACAGTAAACAAGAGGAGTGCTAAAGCTTTTAGATTTATCAAGAGAATGCAGAGCAATGGGGTTTACAATGGAGAATGCAAAAGGAAAATGGAATTATTTCTACCCACAATGTTTTCACACTCCAGCCTAAATATTACCACTGCTGGCAGTGGACAACTGGAATACTTCTATTTAGTGCTACACTGCAATAAGATATAGATAGCAGCTTCATTTTAATAAATGTGCAGTGGGTACTAATCTTCATTCCATCAACTCAGTTATGCAAGAAATACCCATTTTATATAAATCTGGGAATTTGACACAACATTGTAAAATGATTATAAATCAATAAAAAATATTTTAAAAAAATAAAAATAAATAAATCTGAGTCCTGATAGAGCCAAGCTAGTGAAAAATTCAGAGAAAACTAGACTGAGTCCAAAAACAGAAGGAAGGGTTTTGATCCTCAGTTTATCAGATTTCCATCTTCATCTCCCATCTCATATCTGAAATTCAGCAGCACATCATTTGGTGCCACTTTAGAAATGTGAATTTCTTTGCAGACCCTGGAAAACCAAATGCCCAGAGTCTAGCTTCCCCCAGTGTAGTTAATGTTACTTCCAAGACACATGAATGTTACTCAGTATCACTCTATGTAGAAAGACAGTTATCCTACAGGAAATGGAACAGTGATCCCAGAAACTTTAATTATGAACAAAGGACATGTATGTTCAGTTAAGAAGAAAAATACTAGTCAACAGCCACCAGGTCCCATTCACGGATACTTTTCCTGAGAATCTCCAGAAAAGGATAGCATTTTTCAAAAAAAAATGGATTATAAAATTCATTTTCTCCCTAATTTCTATTTCTATTACACTGAATTATTTGGCTATACAAAACAGAGGGAGGGAAGGAGTTATCAGTAAGTAAATCAAAATCAACTCCTTCTGCATCCACCATCCGATGGTCTGGAGATGGACAGAAATAAATAAAGCATGGATATGCCATTAAGAAGCTCACCCTTTACCTCACAGATTCAGGTAGAAACAATTGCAAGAAAGGGAAAAAATACACTGAAAAAGTTCCAAATATGAACTTAGAAAAATAGAAGGAACAAATAACACCATCCTGGGGGAACACGAGAAATTGGAAGGAGATTTAAAATATGTTATCAATTGTTATCTCTGGGTAGTGGGTTTGTATGTAGTTTTTTTCATTTTATTTTCTTTTTTACTTTTTATTTTGAAATAATTTAAGTCTTATAAGAAGTTGCAAAAAATGATAAAGTCCTTATTTACCTTCACCTCACTTCCTCAATAAGCATCTTACACAACCATAGTATTTTTTCAAAACCAGGATAATAACATTGACGTAAACTATTAAACTGCAGAACTTATTCAAATTTCACCAGTTTTCAAATGCATGGAACTTTTAGGTAATTTTAATTTTCTCAAGTTTCTGGCTTTTACAGTTTTTTTCTAAAATGTGCATATGAATGTGTAAGAAGATAGGTCTAATGCAAGTAAGTAATTGTTATTTGCCTATTTTCTTTGCAGAAATGCCTCAATTGAGTTTCTCAAAGTAATGTCATATATCATATACAATCAGGTTTTAGGAAAAACCATCTCCATTTTGATCACTTTTATGTCCTTCCATATTACTAAGATAATTTAACAATAATTTCAGGGATTCCACAATGTTAACCATTCCACTGAAACATTTTACTGTATAATAAAGCAATTCCCATTAATTAATATATAAGCAATAAGGATTAATGTTATTATTTATGCATACAAACTGAAATATCCACATTGTTTTGATGTTTTGGTCCAACTGGATCAACTCCTTTCAAGGAAACTATGATTTATATGAACAATAAACTGAGCTGGCATTATTTTACTGACATTTTGAAGAATTGCTTTTTACTTTGTGATTTTCTTCTTAAACTTTTTTTTTTTCCAGAAATTTTCTCATGAAATGAAATGCTGCATTATTCATTCATCAACAAGTGTTGAATGAATGACATGTGAATGACAGTAGAGGAGTTAAAAACATGATTGAGGTGTTATTCCTGCTGTCAATGAGATAAAATGTGCACATAGATTACTGTAACACAAGACAGAAAGTGTTAAGGGGCATAAGAGAAAAGTAGAGTTCAGCAGAGGGGGAATTAGAGAGGAGTAAGCCCAGTGGGAGTGGTAGCATGTGAATGGGTAAGAGCACAGACTCTTTTGCTGGCTATAAATAATCTATTCCTTATTTGCCTTATTGAAACAGCTTTCTCTCTGGGTCTCATTCTTCTAATCTGTAAAATGGGATTAATATTAGTATTTACCACTTGAGGTTGTTGTGTAGGTGAAAGAAAACATTGCATGTAAAACACTTAGAAAGTACCTAACACACATATCACATATTTTACCTAATTCAACAGGGTCATCCATAATATTGATTGAGAAGAAAAGGGGGCATTGTGACTGTCCATTATGACAGAACTTGTGTGAAAGTTCTGAGCAAGCACTATGCTTCTACTCTCCTGACCAAATCTTTTGTAAAATTTTTCTTTCCCTTTTTCTAGTATGTTCAACATATAAACAAGAAATTAAAATTAAGATTCCTTGTGTATAATTAGATCTGCAATCTTACTTTTTTCCTGTTTTAAAAATTTCTTATAAAAGTACTTCAAACTATTTTTATGGTTTTTCTCATAATGTTCATATCTGCCAAGTGTTTTCTACTGCAATTACATGTATAGGCATCCTTGGTTGGCTTGTACCAGGAGGACAGGAGTCTGAGGAGAAAGAGATACAGTTTCTGGACAGCCTTTTTGATTTGGCTTGATTCTGCTGGCTCTAAAATATCGCTGCCATCCCTTACGTTGTTATAGACATGCACGTGTCCACGTCCTGGGTGGGAGGTAGCACAGGTCACTGTAGCAGACATTGCCATTCCGTCTGCTGCTCTGACGTGTGCATCCAGAGCAGCAGTCACTGGAGACCAGGGATGGGGCTCTTCCGCTCTGAGTAAAGAAGGATGACCTTCAACAATACAAGTACATTTGCTGCTCCTTCCCTTCCCTTGAGGAACCGAATGGTACTTATAGAGTGGAAGGGAAAAGGAATCAGTAATGAGACTATGGCCCAGTGATAATTTGTGCTAGTATATTCAAACTACTTGAATTCAAGCAGACCTGTTTCAGCCTCATCACAGATTCCCTCAAGCTCTGCTCCCAGAACCCTGTCCAGCAGCATTGCTTCAAAAAAGTTATCATCAGAAGGTTTTCAAGAAGAAAACAAAAATGATATTATCAAGGATGCTGGTTTAGGGTGAGACAAAGAGTGTCTCTAAATGCTGCATGAAACGAAGTTTTCAAAAAATAGTCGTTTGCTATAAGATACTGGATTTTCCTTGCCTTGCCTTAATGGAGTTAAAAGGCAACTTAATGGACTCTTTCCACCTGAGCAATTTCAAATTTTCTCAAAACTCTTCAACAATTTTAGAAGCACATGCTTCAGAATCCATTGTGAGTTTATTGAGCAATTTAATAATAAAAAGGAAACAAGGAAAATAAATCAATGGGATGATTTTAGCCTAAAAATATTATCTCAACAGCATTATATCTGCAGTATAACCACTCGTATGTGGTGGCTTGGTAGCAGCTGTGGTCATAAATCTTAGAGTCCAGGATATTCAGAGAGGATGATATACTGCTGGTAGCTATCTGTACGCAAATATATGGTCTTTTAATCTATGAACTGTAATCACTCCTTGGAACTGATGACTTAAAAGCATTCTCCATAGACAATTCACTTATGCATAACTTTCACTATGTGTTAGGTAGTAATTTCACTCCTTATCTGAGAGAGTGTTACAGCACTGATTGTGTTCACCCAGCTTCCAGAAACCAAACCCTTTATACAGTCACACACCTGCTGCTGGCACCACTGACTGCCACCTGAAATCTAAGCCCTCCTCTCTGTTCTCAAAGTTGACTCTGAGCTCTGACAGGAGGAATAAACCACATCCAGCACTGGGTCCAAGGCTCACTCTCATGAGGTGTCCCAAACTAGCTTGTCAATTTTGTTGAACTGCCCCAGATCTAACTGGGCTCCTGACTTGCTCTCAAGTACCAAACTCCCTTCTTAACCTTTTCCAGTTTGTATCAGTGGACTTCAGTTTTATGCCTTCTCCCTAGTGCAATATTAGTAATTTATGTGGTTGTCACCTATAGAAATAGTGTGGAGACGTAAACTCTGGCACCAGGCACACCTAGGTCAGAATCCAGCTAACATTGACCGTCTGAATTTAAGCAAAATTCTAAATCTGAGAATGATTTCCTCACAGAGCTGCAGTCATGATTAAATTCATTGATATAAACTGTTTTTATGTACCAGAACTGGTACTAAAAAGTGCCACATGATTTCAAAAAAAAAAAGAAAAAAATTAGTTCTTTCTCCCTACCTCCTTGTAATGACAGCAACATCTCCTAGACAGCTGGATGTCTGGGGCACAACTACACACAGGTAAGTATGCCCAGTACTGTATGCAGGGATTTCAGAGAGCCTTCCCTCTCTCCCTGTCAAAGATAAACAGCCAGACACTAGTTAAAATGGTAAGGACAGATTTTAATCAGTACTATACTCCTGCAATGGGAAAAAGTGTCCAGTGTGAACTGAATTCAACTTTGACTTGTTCCGAGGTGACTCAGCATTTTAAAGAGAAAAAGTGGAAACTGGGAGGGGGTAAGTACAGGTTCTGTAGAGTGGAGGAAGTGAAAAATTACAAGTGGGAAAAGGGGATGATGGTCTATGTGAAACCCATCTGGTGCTTATTGAAATAAGGCACCTAGTCTCTCACAGAGACTGGGGGATGGGACCCTATTTTGGTGTTACCTAAAATAAACAGTAACCTCTTTGGCAGCCTGGGTTTTCTCAGGCAAGCTCCTTTAGGATCATCCCTTAGGGTCATCCTATGAATGCATCCTTGAGCTGTACAAAACTGCTAGGGTTTTGTTCAAATCTTTAGGGGCCAAAGTTGAGGCTTAGTCAAGAAAGGGCTCAGAGGAGCCTAGCTAAAGTCTGATTGGAAGAGAAATTCTGTTATTCCCCTGCACCCCTCTTCCCTTTTGTACGCCATCTGTTAAAATACACTTCTTCAGCCTGGTCCTCACCCCTATATTGCCATTTCTAACTTGGAAAGAACCCAAAGAATGTTGCCATCTCTAAACAGAGTGTTTATCCATCAGCCAATGCCTTGCCTCTTAGCTCTAGCAAGTCAAAACCCTCTCCCACCCTATCACGTATCTCTGTCCCAAGAGCTAAATTCCTGCTTCCCTATGTCACTATAAATGCCCAGCCAGACTGCTTTAAATTATGAGACTGGGAAAACACTCATTCTTTATCTGCTTAAGTCTGCTTGTGACAACCAATTTTCTCCACCAGTAACTATCCAGCAAATAGTACATCTGTAAATTATTCCTATATATATTAATCTCAATAAATTATATGTTTATATTTTAAATGCAGGCCTCAATAAATGATTTTTTGTGATTTGTTATCAGTCAACTTTTAGAGTCAAATTTTCTAACAGGAAATATGTATATAATATTTTATATATATATATATATTTATAATACACACACAAACAAATGCAGCTCTTTGAATTAGAATGATTTAGTTGTGGCCTTGATTTTTTAAAAATGTACTAAAAAAGCACATCATGCATTCAGCAGTCATTTTCCCCATCTTGGAACATCTGCTTAAATTGGGGTTTTGGTCAGTATACATGTAACATACACATGATTGATAAATATACAGTGTATTTTCTAATGCTTTGGAGGTCAGACAGTATATCACACAACCCAAAGGAGCTCAGAAGTTCTCTTTAGTTTTAGGTGAATCTGGCCAGATCTGATTTCACCTGGATCTGATTTAAAGACTTTCTCAAGTTCACCCTGTATGGCAGACTCATAGCCGGCTCCTAGTGTATCAGTGTGTAAGCCCCAACTTCCTCTAAGGTGCCATTATAATCCTTTTTAGCTCCATGGCAACTCTCTCTTGTGAGCCTAAGACATCAGATAACTATCATTTCCTAAGCTATTAAAATAAAGGCTTTTCAGCTTCCTCAGGTGCAGAATTGGAAAGAAGCCTAGAAGCCTGGAAGGCTTACCTGTCTGGCTAAGTCCCACGATCTATCAATTAAATGCAGAGTAGGTTATGTCACCCAGTGCTCAATGGAATCTAATTTCTCATTCTAGCATCTTAGTGCTAGGCTCTATCTTCTGATTTTTTTGCTACTAAGTCTGTTTGTTGCTAGTTTCCCGTTTCTTCCTCTTAAGTAGAACTGTAATTAATGGGTGCTATTGTTTCTCAGACTCTCTTGGTTGCCACTTAATCATTTTTACTGTGTATACTGAAGATAAGAAAGTTTTAGAAATGCCATTAAATTGCTGCAACTCTACACTATTGCAGACAGCTATAAGCAGGTTACACAGTTTAATAGCAACAGGTGGTAAGAATTATTATGGTAACTAAAGGTAAAAAGCAAATGTCTTTTGAATTAATTAATTTTATAGGCTCCATATACAGAAACATATTCAGGAACTTTAAAGATCCAGGAAAATGCTGTACTACATTTGCACAAGTAATATTTAGACCAAGGGTTGACCAGTGGAAGGACCTGGAAAAGAAGGCCATGCACGGGTTGTGTGAATGATAACATAGCTCCCCAAGTGAGTCCGATGAAGTCTTTCTCCCTCTCTGCCCCCAGCTTCTTTAGAGAATAGATATGTTACCAGTTTAACTAGGGATGCTTTAAAGCCAACATTCCTCCATAAAGTCTCATCAATCTATATAGCTTTCACAAGCTATGTTAAGTTTGACCATAAAATTTTGCTGTTTGGACAGCAAGGCAAACATGTCCAGGTCATAATGAGGTCATCCATATAGCAAGAAAAAAGATCACCTTAGACACAAGTGGATATTAAACGAGCCCCTCTTTACCGTCAAATTAATCAAACTAATGTGTTTTCATGAAGATCCTTCAGGAACTATAGGTACCACTTGTTCTAAACAAATAAATGCTGAAAAGGGGTTAGAAACTTCAAAATAATAAGAGAAGGCATTTTGTCTACTATCTGTCACTGGCATGGTTAAATAATATTCATCAAATAAGGAAAGGAAGTTAGTAAAATATTTCTATTAATTCATTCGATTTTAAAATATCTTATTACCATGATGATTAAGAATATTTAAAGCATGTGAGAAAAATTTCACAGTCTTTTTAACTAAGAAATGTTTTCTTGCTGAACATAGAACTTGACAATAAGTCGTGTTGGACTATCTCTGAATTAAGGAATGATAATATAAGTTTTAGCTGGAGAACACAGATCTAAAGGTGCTAATGGCACAAGGTTTACCTCTTTTGTTCAGCTTCCCTTTATCTTCATAACTTTGAGTTCTAACTATGTATTGTAATTCTGAAAAACAAAGTTGCTCAGATATAGGAAACTCTGAGACATCAATTAAAGACCTCCTTCATACTGATCATGTAAAGGTATTTTTTCAGAGTAAGCACTAAAGAATAGAATGTTTTTGCAATATCTCACTATGCTTATTTTGAAAGGAAAATATATCAGAATATGTGCAAACAATATTTCACACACTAAGGGTAGGGATAATCTTAGGTAATAATAGTAGGGTTATATAGTCAGGAAACCTAGGTTTGGAATCCATTTTCACACATTACTTTACCCCACAATTCATTGTCACCATACATCTATCACTTCTGTCAGTTACAAAGCACAAAAAGTAGAAACATCTTCCCTCACAGAAATGACAAATCCACAATCCATTTATTCATTCTTTTACCTTCAACTACTATCCCTTCTTTCCATTTATCATTTAGGTTTACCCAGAAGTTTTTCCATGAGGTGAGAGTAGAGTGGGGAAAGGAAGTAAGACAAAGTCTTTCTTTTGCTGGCAGAAGGGGATATTAAAGGAGGGGCTATCAGAAAAGAAAGTACAGGAAAAAAAGACATTATGTAAATGTCTTCACCCCCTGCTTCTCACTACTAACCACTAGAATAGATATTTGGGATGGGGTGTATGATTTGGCTGAAGCTCCCATGGAGATTTGGGAAATCTGAGAACATGGCTACACCAAATATTATTTGAAAAACCAAAGGCTACTCAGAGCAGGCCAAGGGCATTCAAGATGATGTGCATGGGGAGGAAACAGGGACACAGCAGCTGAAATAAGTGCCAAAGGGCAGCTTTGTAACTTTCTGTAACTTATTTTATTCATATGGGAAATAAACATACCAGATATTTTTCAAAATATAGTTGAAGCTTTGTAAAGTAGATAAATCATTTGGATACATTGTTACTGATAAGCATGTTAAACATAAATTTATTTAAAACATTTATATATGAATAAAGAAAATACTACAAATTGTTTAGCATGATTGCAAAATGTACCTTGTACATTTTCAAAGATGGTGTCATTTCATGATACTAAATAATGTGAGGTTAATATAGCATTTTACTTTCTAGCTCATTAATGACACTATTAACTTCTACTTGTTTTGTTTGTCATTAACCATGGCTTAGATCTTTTGGAGGGAGTTTGAAATGTACTTAAAGAAATAGATATAGGATAAAGAGGAAGTCTTTTGAAGCATTAACTTCTGGAATACATTAAAACTTCCAAGTTTCAAAAAAAAATCTTTTGGTTAATCTTTTAGGATCCAGAATAACTTTTCTATTTGAAAACAAGGATAAGAATAGTATAAGGTGGGAGGGTATAACTCAGTGGTAGAGTGCATGCTTAGCATGCACAAAGTCCTGGGTTCAATCCCCAGTACCTCCTTGGAAAAAGTAAATAAATAAATAAATAAATCTAATTACTCCCACTCACCCCCCCAAAAAAAGAATAGTACAAAAAAAGGAACTTATAGACCAATCTCACTCATAAATATAGATACAAAATTCTAACTAAATAGTATCCAATTGAATGCAGCAATTACACAAAACCCTTTATGTTTGTAGATCATATTTAAGTAACATTTGTATCAGGAAAGCAAAGGTTGTTTATCAGTGAGTTACATAAATGTTATTTAATACTAACAAATAAAACAAGATGAATCATATGATTATTTTAATAGCAAAAAAGAAATGTATTCATATAATGGATAAGGCATTAAAAATAAGTGGGTTCAATAAATGATATTAGGACAATTAGCTTTCCATATGGTAAAAGTAAAATTAGATCCTAATCTCACTCCACACAGAAAAAATAAACTCCAGATGGCTTAAGGATCTTAATGTGGAAAACGACTTTAAACAATTTAGAAAATATGAACAAATATTTTAATGAATTCTAGGTAGAGATGGATTTCTGATGCAAGACACAAAGAAGAAATAATATGGAAAATAAATTATAAAATTAGTCACATCACAATGAAAACTTTGTGTAACAAGACATGCTGTAAGTACAGTTCATAGCTATAAAACAAACTGGGAAAATAGTTGTAATAAATAAAAAAGTGATATACTGAACACATCAAAAATTACTAAAAATCAACAAAAAGAGGATAAACAGTCTAATTAGCAATGAAAAATGGTTATAGATAGGAAATTCACAGATGAGAACACTCAGTTTGATCTAATTATTTCTAAAAGTTACAAAATACTCTAAACCAGGGTACAAATTTTTCTCAGCTACAGAGACACAAAAGGAGGGATTCATTTTAATGCTAGAGAAAATTCTTTACATATAATTCTTATGAAAATGTTGATAATAGAAATGTTTTAAGAGAAGAAATCATTTTTTAAAAAAAGAAGAAATCATTTGCACCTCTCAAATACATATCACAAATTTTTTTTCAGTGGTGAATCTGTTTTTTTAACAAAAGCCGTAATTAGAGGATTGGGGTATGCCAACCAGTGAAGCTTATACAGTATAAGGTATAGAAATAGACGTATGGCATATGGGTGTACTGGTTCATTACCAGGTCCTAGCTCTGATTCGTTGTGGTTACATGGCTTCAGCAAGTCACTTAAATACTATCCTGCAAGGTCTCTTAGGAAACAGGTAACAAGCCTTTTTCTGAATCATCCCTTCTGCTTTTTATCATGCTATTAAAAGTTTATTATGGCACAGAATTAGAGAAAGCAGAACTTGGAAAAGACCTTTAAACTTCATCCAAGTCAAAATGTGATACATAAAAAGGATTCACTGAATGATAGTGGAGAGTTATATATGTAGATTATTCTCAAAGACTTCTTTAAAATACTTCACAGTCTCCTAAAAAGCTCCATTTTCCTGAAAGATCAAAGACCAGTAGAGAAACGAAAACCACTTGGCCAATGTTATCTAAAATGTGCCATTTCATCACAGGTTGGAGTGATTCAATTACTTGATCATTCTACATAATTTCTATCATATTCGGTAATCCTAGAAAATGTCACAGGTCTGAAAGAATCTTGAATCATTATTATCTTCAAACATTGAACTATACAGGCAGCTTTGTTATGTCATTGAATGCAGCACTTCTAACACCAGCACCTTGGTCATTTCTTTTGCACTGATTATTGGACATCCCTTTTAACACCAATACAACTTAGTGAGTTTAATGAGTTTAAATTAGAAAGAAGGCAGATGGGTAAACCACAAGAAAATTAGCGCATGAATGCTTTTATTCGCTGTTATTCATTGATCGTTTTGAAGCTTTTGACAAATAATAAGATTGGATCCTTTGCAGTATATTTCACAACAAAATGAGCAACAATATAAAATATAATGAAATCTGGGTGATACATTTCATATCACCAAAGTATAAAACAAGTCAATTTCTAAAGTGTGACAAAATCAATCCAGTTCAACTTATTGAGCTCTCTACAAGATATAAGAAACATAAAAATGGCCATTTGACCAAAGATACTATGCTCAGTCATTGTATATTATTATCACATCATATCATATCATATAGTCATTGAATATCCATTCACAACTAGAGAAAACGAAGAAGCATAATCCTTGCTTGTATAGAATTGAAATTTACATTCTAATTGGGGTATGCCAAGCTATGAGCCCATCCATAGAGAACCTACAATACACTGCTGTATATAATTGCCAGAAGAGCATTATATATAAGAAATGTTGCCATGTGAGCTAATATTATAAAGATTATTTTAATGATAAATGAAAAAAGTGAGTGGGCTTCAGAGGAATGTAACATAGGCTAAGAAAAAAGTGAGAAAAGGACCAAAGTGCTGCAAATAAATGTGAAGTGAAATAAATAGCCTACTTTTTCAGAAAAAGATCAAGTTGAGGATATCCAACTAGGATTGCCCAAGAACCAAGGATAACCAAGAGAGTGAGATACAGGGAATATCCCTCTCTTGAGATACTCCAATATGCATAGCTAATTGTCATTATCTGAGGGGTCACTGGGTCTGAACAACAGGTGTGTGTCAGTAGTGTCTACCCCTATAGGAAAAGTCCTGGAGTGGGTGGAAACCAGAACTACTAGACCAAGGCTCAGACCACAAATCTGTCCCTATTCTTCTACTGCCTCAACCTGATTGCAACCTCACCCTCACTTGCCCGCACAGGTTAATTCCTTTGCCTGCCCTGCAGCACTGATCATTCTTTCATACATTAAATAATTTTATAGATGTCTTTGATTATTTTCTGTGCCCATCACTAGTTTGTGAGCTTCATGAACATAGCAATTGTTTGGTTTTTGTTCCAATATTGAATCACCAGTTTCTAAAAGATCACTTGTTGATACTCAAAACATGTGTGGGTGTGACTGCCTGGGTGTGGATAAGCATAATATTCCAAGAAGAACTAGTGGCCTGAAAAAAGGACAAAGGGATACTTAAAGGCATCAGCAAAAGCTAATAATCCAACTTGATAAGGACATAAGGTACAGAAAGAAACAGATATATAATGAGAACTTAAGTCCATAAAAAAGGCCATGTATTTTATGAATGATATGACAGGCCTATGAAATAATATTTAAAAGTTAGGATTATGCGTCAGTTACAATAAAGGAAAAATCATAGGCAGAGGCTTAAATATTATTGTTACTGAAAAACATTACTGTTGGCCCAAACAAATCAAGTAAGGACTGTGTGGCTAAAATACAGAAAATGAAAAATGATATACACTAAAATTATATGCTAAAATTCAAAAGGAAACATCTTTTTTTTTTTAGAAGAGGGAGAAAGACAGAGAGAGTTGTTAATGTATTTTAAAATGAAAGTAACACAAAGAGAGAGAAAATATTATTGTGTCTAGAAAGATTCAAGTAAAACCTAAGAGCTCAAAAATAATTAGAGTTGCAGTCTATCAACTTTCTTGGAGCATTATGAGTCACCAGAAAACATTATGTTGCTTTGAGACACATTACTTGTAACATAGACCCTAACTTGATTTCATAAATCTCCTTGAAATTTCTGATCTTTCTGATCTTTTCTAAAAGAAAATTGTTAGTATAACCTGAAAATAGAACAAGATAGCAGACAGCCTAATGGGAAAGTCAAATACATAGGATGAACAAGAATATGAAAAATGAAGTTGGAGCTAGTAAAATTATAAAAGGAGTCTGTTTGTTTGTTTTTAATTTGATTTGTAAAACACCAGTTAATGAGGATGCCATTAGAGGTCCAAGATGTTAATTCAATGAAAAGCTCCAATTATATTGTTAGATTTTGCAGTAACAGTATCAACTTTTAGCAGTAATTTTCATTAGACATTAAAAGAATATCAAAGAAATTAAAATAAAGAACATGTTTAAACCAATAGAATTAGGATACATAAAGACTAGCTCAATTCAAGAGTGAAAATTTGTAAGAATTAAACTTCCCCAGAAACCAGAAAATTCTGAAAGACAAATGTAAAAAATTATCAAAAATTATATCATAATTTCAAACCATCATAGACATGCTGTAATTAGTCTAACCAGAAATTTAGACTTGCATTCTTCAATGTGGGTATTTTCTGGGGAATAAAGCCTTGATTTACATCTCTCCAGTTCTGTGTTATAAATTCAACCATTACCGCAACCAATTCCAAGCTTTATATAGATCCCTGTTTTTTAAAGCTTTTAATTAGAAAGATTTCTTTGACAGATTATTTCCTATTTCTTATAGTGGTCAATATATACAGTTTATAAATAGCCCACACTAATGAATATTTAAATAGTGCTGCAATAAATATCCTTGTCTATTCATCATTTTGCTTATGTGTGGCATATAATACTTTAAATACCTCATGAAGTGTACTAGACACATCACAGTGCCTTACTGCCCACAGCTCAAAGTTTTTGCTAAAGCAATGGACTTACATATGCAAATTATTACACCATATGAGTTCCCTTCCTCAGCCTAGGAAAACTGGAGTGGATGCATTTCTGACTTCAGTAATCAATCTACCAGTCTATTGATTTGCCAGAACTTACTACGTGTCACAAAAGCAATTCGGACAATTTTTCTCTTTCAGAAAAAAAAGTTTAAAGCTGTTAATTCTTTCATTATATTCTCCAATTACTCTCATTGTCATTTTAAATATCTTTCTTATTTTCTTGAGTATATTAATTATTGCTAGTTTAAAGCTAATTATTTCACCATCTGCATCATCTGCACATGTTTCCATTGTCTGTCTGTTTTTTCCCCTTAGATTTTAAAGTGAATGCTGAATATTGTATATGAAAAATGTTGAGGCTCTGATAATGTTATCTTCGTCCAGGGGAGGTTCACCTTTTCCTTGGATAAACAGATAGAATGGAGTTTGACATCTGCTTCCAATCAGGGACTGAGCTGACCTGAGACTGGGCTGCAGTTTTGGGCTGTCAATCTCTTTGTTGTAGATCCCAGGGTCTACCTCTTTGTAAGTTTTAACTAAGTGGGGGTGGGGGGCAGGTACAAGTGTCCATAGTGCCTCTACATTGAATGCTAATCACCACTGTGAGACTGTGAAATCTCTGCTCTGCTTTTTATTCTTTAAGAATGTAGATCCAAGCCCTTAGCACTCTCTTACTATGGGGAATTCTGGCCCTTTAAATCTCAAATTTTTGTCTCTCGAGCCCTGTGAGGCTATCAAAAGTTCTACCAGCTCCTTCATCTCCAGGTAATATCAACTCTTATTCCATTCTAAGAATCAAAAATGCCCAAGGGAGATAAATAATGGCTGCAGAATAACTTCTCAACTCTGTGCTCAGAATCTGCTTTATCAAGATTTTGTCCCTTCAAGACCTAGTTGCTGCACAGATTACCCACTGCCTTCAAACATTTATTTTTCATCTAGCCTTCTGAATTTTCCTCAGTGAGAGCACCAGTCTATCACAAACTACTTCATCACAACAGGAAACTGAAATCCCTCCCTCGGGAATTTGCACTAAGAAAAAGCAAACCAAAAGCAAGCAAGCAACAAAAAGAATTAAACCATTTAGCAGTGGGTACTAAGACTGTAATGACACATAGGAAGAAGAAATTTGAGACAAAGTCAAGATTAAGATGTTAAGCCAAAGTTATAATGAAAATGAATAATATAGTAAAATAATAAATAAAATACTAAGAACAGTAACAGAAAGCCTATAGCAGCACCCACTGAATTTAGATCTCCTTGGAAAGTTAACAGATATTTAACAATAAAGAGTTCTGCAATACAGAAACCATTGTGAGGATAAGCTGAAGAAAATCCAACAGGCTTTTAAATACAGAAATTATCAGAAGCTTCAATACATTCGTGTGTTTTGTGAATCTTCCGAGATCTCTCATACAACCTTATCCTAAATGTATTTGACCTGGGGATCCTTTCATTACAGAACTGCAAAAACTTAGACACCTAAGTGGTGCAAGGCAAAATTCAATAACATTTGAAAAATCATAAGTCTTAATATATAAAATAAACTAAAACAACATAGAGTAAATAGAAAAAAAATGAGTGACTACTAGTAGAAGCAAGAACTTAACGCTGTTGAGGTCCTACAAACATCTTACACACACTACTTTTTTTATTCTTGGATTTATGCTAACAGCCATACTTACCTATTGGCCCATAAAAATATCTGTAGTAACTACTGCTACCAAAAAACTGAACATAATTAATATAAAGTAAAAAAGAAAAATAAAGTTTTTCAACCAGTATCTTATTTGATATTTCTTTCCATTAAAAATTACCCACTACATTTATGTGTTAAATGTATTCTGAGAAATGCTTTATCTCAATGGACAGTTCTCATGAACATTCTTCTGCACTGAAAAAATTAGTCCTGCCCCAAGTGGTGATGTTAATTATCATGGATTCTACTGATACAATCTGCGTAAACACTGAGCCAGTAACTATCACCCCCTGTGAAAGAAAAAAAAAATAATGTATCTCTATAAAGACCCTTTTGTGACCTGAGAATGCTTCCAGTATTTTGCATTCATTTAATATATTAATATTATTGTGAAGTTATGATAGTCATATGTTAGCTTCTCTAGAAAAATAAAATTTGAAATACCTTTTGTGAACAACAAAACAGAATTCAAGAATGAAATATCTCATAAAACAAAGAAAAACAAGGAAATGAAAATCTGTATTATTCATTTTCATTTTTGTTACACCGAAGAAAAATCAGCTAAAGATAATTAATTGAATTCTCTTCAGAGCAACTTTCAGGATGGCATATTGACCCAATATTCATTTTCCTATTGCAAGCCAATGAAGTGTTTATTGTCAGGGTTTCCACAAATGCATAAACTAGTTTTATCTTTCAGATAGTAAATAAAACTTGAAGAGAAATAGTGATTTTTAAAAACAAGAATGGAAGAGCAAAGAAAAACACTGTAGACAAAGTATTTTAGGATGAAGAGTTTAGACATCAGGCAGGTGGCTTAAGTATGCCCATTGTGCCAGGTGGAAAGCAAAAGACAGTGTGAGACTGTGACAAATGTGGAAGCACGTGCTAAATCCATATACATCCAAATTCACTGTGTGTGGACAAAACAAAACACAACAAGGCCTAGATCCAGCACGTGTGTGGCCATTTTTCAATCTCTGCTTTTGACAGTCTCAACCCCAGACAGTAGTAAGAAGCAGCAAATTAGAGAAGACAGATTATATAATAAGAAGTAGCATCTATTGGTTGCTTTCTGTGGGCCAGGACTATTCAAAAGGCTTAACATATATTATATTAACAAATATCTTCACAATGTAAGATGGAGATACTATTTAATAGCTCCACTTTATAAATGAGGACTCTAGTAAAATTTGCGATTGGTCATTTTCTTTTACTGAGCCTGGGGTTTTAAAAATAACTTATTTATTGAAGCTTTACTCTGTATTCCAGATGCTCTACTAAGCATTATTTCATTTAATCCTTATGACAACCCTTTGGAGTGGGCTGTATTTGAGGAAACTGAAGCCCCAACAGCTTAAGTAGGCCAAGCACTAAAGTGAGTAGGCCATGGGGGTGATTGCTACATCACTGTTAGAAATCCAACTTTCTTGGCTTCATTGGGCTTTTTGATAAGTACTGATGGACAACAGTACTTGTTCAAAGTGGACACGAGCCGTGAAGTCATGCCCCTTGAGCCTCCCTGGTTTTTATCTGTAGCCATGGTGACAGATAATAATAGAAAATAATCCCACCCCATGCATATTTGCACTAAGTGACAAGGATGTTCCTTGTTTCAGCTGCCATTTTTTTTAACTGAGGTATAGTCATCAGGTGCCATTCTTAATCTGATTTTTCTTAAGAGTATACTGGTTGATGTTCCATAATTTGCTCTTTCTAGAACTAGTCATTTCTTTGAAACTCACACTATTTTAACAGGATACTTTTTACCAGGAAAAAAAATTTACTTCTGGAAGCATACTCCTTTCAAAAGAAAACTGCAGACACCCACAGAAGTGATTAAGTGTAAGAAACACATTTTTTTGTATATTTATATAATGATAATTTTTTATTCCAGTGCAATCTCTATAAATAAATTTGTTGTCATGATAATATGAAAATAATAACTGTTTCATTAGATGTTTCAAAACTAAGCTTCTGTTTCTTTAATTTAAACCTAAAATGTGTTTCTCTCCCAAAATAGTTCACTGGACTTCTATCTAAAAATCCCAGAAGATTCTCTCACTGCATGTCCCTCTGAAGTCAACCTTAACTCTTATGTCCGATTCAACACTCACTGTTTTTTCTCTCTCTTTATATCCTACCTATCCTAACCTCTGCAGTTTTCCTCTTCTATTTCTACTTTTCTCCCACCCACATTGTAGCACTTAAAACTGACAATGCCTTATTCAATAAATCAATCCAATACTTCAGTAACTCAGAGGTGTTCACCAGTGTCATTGTGCACCCTTCAAACCTGGCTTCAGCAGAAGGGTTAATCCATGAATGGAAATTTGTGACAATTACCCTTAGCAGAGCCATGGGATTTCTAACTTAGATTGCTAGATTGACATAAAAATTCAGCCTAGAGCTCTAGCCACAATAAAGGAAAATCTTTTCTCTCTGGAGATAACTATGATCACATGTGATATCTTTAACTCATCTTATGTACATTTGAGTCTCTATATCACAGGCCTCTAAGACTATTGATCAAGAATTAAGATCATGGTGTCTGAGAGACAGACTTCTAACAGAAATTTCAGAAATCCAACAATACCAGTCCAACGTGTCTCTCACCTCCATCTTTCCCAAAGACTGGTCAAAATAGACTCTGCAGTCTTCTCAGGGTCTAAGATCTGCTTATAGAGCTTTCCTCCCCATTGTTTTAACTGTTAACATGCAACCCAGAATGAAACCCACTGTAAAAATAAAGTGTATCCAAGTAGCTTTCCCTATTTTCTTGCTTTAATTGAAACCCAACTGTTCTCCAACAAGATGATTTCTTCCTTATGCTAAATCCTCTGGGTAGAAGCTGCCCATTCTTCAGTATACTGTGCTGCAATGACATTCCCCAAACTCCCTATCAGAGGTCTCAAACCATAAATTCCTGACATCTGTACAAAAACCAAACAAGTAATTATGGTAACAAGAATAATAAACTTAGGATGATGACACTTGGTTATGTGCCTTTTTCTACTGTTTAATGTTGCTGTCTTCTTCTGACCTCATGGTTATACTTCCTCATTTGCCCAGTACTTGGGTCCCTGGTTCATTGGCTTTCTTTCCTTCCTGTCTCCATAGTTATGACCCACCAAGTAACCTAGCCTCAATTATCCTTAACCGCTTAACTGTCAAAAAGGCTTACATTCTTTATTACCATCCCTTTTTTATGGTCTCTCCCTGATCTGATGATGGGATGGATAGGCTGAAGCATCACATTCAAAGTACAGGTGAGAGTTTATAGTAATTATAGCCATAAAATCTCTAGATACTCAGGTTACTAAGGTGAAACACGTAAAGAATCTGACTTAAAACTCCAGCCAAATTAGACATAAATCTTTCAAGAGCTATTTCTTTTGAATGGATCTACTCTTAAACACCTAAAATTTAATCTATGAATCCCTAATCACCATCTTTCCACATCTCTTACACACTAACTCTTACTATTTGCATTCTTCAAAATTTATCATGGCTATTTAGGGCCTCAACTGCTCCCTTTTATTCTACTACATCAGTCTTGAAATATATTAATGTTATTACATATCAAGCATACAACCCATTGCTTATAACTTCAACCATCTCTTTCTTTAGAATCATCTATTAGCCAACTCACATTCACCTTTTTTATTTAGCAATAAAGACTTGGCTCCAGGTTAAACTCCTCTGGAAAGACTCTTTTGAATGGCCCCTCCAAAGAGGCAGAACCGCCCATTTTGCTGCCCATTGTACTCTATGTGAACTTCTACCAAAACTCTTACAATACTTTATTAGCCTTGTTCACATAGCTACTTCCCTATGAGAGACTATAAACTCTTTGACAGCAAAGATCATGTTTTATTTCTGAATCTCAGTGCTTGGGTACAAGGATGAGTGCCAAGTATGCACTTAGTAAATGTATCCTAGATTAATCAAATTATTCTTCTTAGAAATTGCATTGATTTCACTTGCCTCTATCAGAAATGTTAGGTTGATTTCATTCACTTTTTTATCAATAGATTTTTTTCCAGTTTTAGGTTTACAAAAAAATTGAGGAAAAGTTACCAATATTTCCCAAATACCCTCTGCACCTTCCCGTCCCAGTTTCCCTTACTATTAACTCTTGATCAGCATGGCACATTTGTTATAACTGATGAGCCAATGTTGGCACAGAATTATTAACTGAAGTCCATAGTTTCCTTTAGGAGTCATTCTTTGCGTTGCAGAGTGCTAAGGGTTTTGACAAATGTATAGCGACATGTATTCTCTATTACAGTATTATATAGAACTGTTTCAGTGTCCTAAAAAGGCCTTCTGCTCCACCTATTCATTCCTTATTCTCTCACCTCCAAAACCCCTGGTGATCACTGATCATTTTACTATCTCCATAGTTTTGCCTTTCCAGAATGTCATAGAGTTGAAATCATGTAATATGTAGCTTTTTTTCTGACTGGCTTCTTTCACTTAGCAATTTTGCATTTCAGTTTCCTCTGTGTCTTTTCATGGCTTGATAGCTCATTTCTTCGTATTGCTGAATAAAACTCCTTTTGTATAGATATAATACAGTTTATCCATTCACTTACTGAAGGACATCCTGGTTGCTTCCAAGTTTTGATAATTACACATAAAATTCCTATAAACATACATATGCAGGTTTGTGTGTGCGTGGACATAAATGTTTAACTCGTGTGGGTAAATAGCAAGGAGCATGATCACTAAGCCATATGGTAAGAGGATGTTTAGTTGTGTAAGAATTGCCAAACTGCCTTCCTAAGTGGAAGGACTGGTGCACTTTGCTTTTGTACCAACAATGAATGAAGAGGCCCTGTCCCATTCACTCTTCAGGACCCAATGACCTACTCTTAAACATATGCTCATATAGTACTTTTTTTGAATACTTACATATTCCAGACATCATTCATTGCTGCTTCCTTTCTGATCTCATAACATTTGGTAAAAGCCTTCACACTACTTCCCACAGCATTTCCCATATGGCAGTATTAAGATGCCCCTGCTACCCCAATGATGCAGGTCTCAGTTTTCTTTGTATCCCAAGACAATATGTCTAAAGCAATGCCTGTAAGTTTTTAATATTTGTTTTACTAACTCATAAGTGTATACATAAACGAATGTACAATAGGATAGTTCTGTTTTCCTTCATGCACAGTGGCACAGATGGCTCTGAGTGTAAAGTCCAGCTGTACAAGTCTTCCCTGGTATTTCTACATGGTAGAACTACAGGACTAGCAGGATATTGATAGAATCTGAATTAAGAACTGGGTCAGATTGCAACGATAAATAATGCTCTGGAGACAAACACTACTGGAGAAAGTGCACTACTCAGAAGAGAACTGAGAAAACGCATAACTAGGCTTCACATGTGATGCCCCTCTGTATAGGGTCAAGCATACCTAACTCTGTGCATATCCAAGGGGGCGCAGTAAACAGAACATCAAGCTGTGTGTCAGGAGAACTGGCTCCATCCCTGGCTCTGCTGGTGACCATCTGTATGGCCCTGGGCAAAGTCCCTACTTGGCTTTCTCCTTGTGTGTAAAATGAGGGCTTTATTCATCCAACTTTTAGAAATTGTGTTGATTGTCTACAATGTGTGTCCTAGATGCTTGGACCACAGCAGGACCCAAGCAGTCAAAGTCTCTACTTCAGTGTGTTTACATTTTAGGGGATGAGAGAGGCAATATTATTGTGAAGAGGCAATAAACAAATAAAAAATTATATATCCAATAGCAATAAATGGCATAAAACAAGAAAACGAGGAGAGCCTCCTCATGGGATAATATTCAACTGAGTGGTCTGTCAGTCTCTCTGAGGACAAGATGTTTAAGCTGAGTCTGAGTGGCCAGCCTTGTGAACATCTGTGAGAAAACATTCTATCTATGAGGGACAGTTGGTACAAACTACCTGAGTCAGCTGCTGCTTCTAAGTTCGCTCCTATCTCTCAAATTCTGGTTTGATTGTTGCTTGATCATGGCCATTGAAGGGGTCACATTTCACCAGTGAGATTATACAAGAAAATTAACACTTCTCCTTGAGAGGACTGTGAATGGCAAAAATGACTTTGCAAGGTAATTTATCAACCCACATTTAATAATTTACAAATGTTATTTATCCTGTCATCCATCCTTACCCCTTCCTCCCACAACAGTACATTTTAAAAGTCCGTCATTACACAATTTAGCACTTGGAAGTGTTTTATGTCCCAAGGATCATTTAACACTTGTTTCTGAACTCACTTAAAGATGATCTAAGTTAGAAGTACTTTATAAAGTCATTCAGTATTAGGCAAATCAAAACATGACTCAAAATATGACTCAAATGCCAGGAAAATACATTCTTATCTAATTTGCCTAGTTAAAGGGCCTTAATGAACATTAATCAGTTTTGATGTTAAATTAGCAGAGCTAACATTCTTGGTGAGTTTTATATATTCATTAATTTTCCATATTTATTATATCCAACTTGATTCTTAGGTGAGCATTATACTCATTATTAAATGCAAAATAATAACCTCTTGAATTTATATAGCCCACTGCATTCTTCACATAACTCACAACAATACAATCACATATTATCTCCATTCGAGACATGAAGAAAGTGATGTTGAGGAAGATTAAGGAATTTATGCAATGTCCACAGTCAATTATTGGGCCGGGTGTTCCTTCTTTCCTTCCTTCCTTCTCCCTTCCTTCCCACTATCCATGTGACAGAGACTGTGTAAGCCACTGGCAGTTTAGTCATGAGTAAATCCAATCTCTGCCTTCAAAGAGATTACAATCAAACGGAGGAGACAGAAAAAGACAAACTTCCCCTCACTGTCAACAAAGTTGCAGTAGAGATATACCAGAGCCCTTGTGGGAGCCTTCTCTCATAAGAGCCCACTGCCTTCTTTTCCATAATGCAAAACCAACAGGGCTGTATTTGCTTATTTAAACATATCATTCACAATGAATCCAACTTATCCAGTTGAAATCTCTACATTTGTTTCATTGAATAGAAATAGCCATGGTCTGTGTAAAAAATTGGCCATAACAGAAGAGCTTTTTCAAATGCAATTCAGTTAACCCTTCTCCAGTGTTGCCCTTAATTTGCATCAAAAGTTACAAATCTGTTTAGGTTATATTGACTTTGAAATCTGGCAGGTCGTTTTTCCTATGCTAATATGTAAACTTAACTAACTAGCTAATTGTGTGGATGACAAATTCCACTAAAATAGTAAAGCTGCTTTCAAGTATCAATTTAGAGCTTGGCTAACTTGTTCCCACCTCCTTCACACTTTATCACGCATAGAAATTATACTTTGGAAAGGAATAAAACGTAAACTGTCTAAATAAATCAAGTTTCTAAATTTATTGACAAAGTAGCAGAGTCAATAGCATGAAGTTGGCTTCAGACTTACTAACTGCATAGCAACCTGCATTAGTAAAGTTGGTTAACCTTCATAAGCCTCAGTTTCCTCATCTGTAATATGGGGATAGGGTCCATGTATGGCACTGATGCTAGTACATTATGTAATATTATTTGTATAATTCTCAGCACAGTTCCTAGTATATCCTAAGTGATCAACTAAACAATAGGAAGAATATTATTCCTGTACAGCAGAATTGCACCCCATGTCCAACTTCCTTTGGTTTTATAAGTAAATCTACTACCTAAAATGTTTCAAAGTAATAAAGCTTATATGAAATACTTGTATCTGCAACATCCATGATTATGACCATTAAAGACAAAAGGATTTCAATGTCTACTTCATTCTCTCCTCTGTTAAGGATATTTTCTTTATAGTTAAGGTTACTTTGTTTTCTCTTTGAATATCACATTATGCTTAAGATCTTTAAATAACTAGATCCAACTAACCAGTTATTATAGGCCAATCATTTTATTATTCATCAACCCATCTAAACTTCTTAACTATCCTGGTGTCTCAGAAAGCCTTAGAATAAATCAGAATGACAGTGGGATGACTCGGACACTTTGTATTTTCCATTTCAGTCTCTTTCCTGGATTCTAGGGTATCTCCTGAGGTTTTCTGTTTGGTCTGAAGTAAATGGAAGCAGTATGGAGATGTTTAGACATCAAGTACAGTAGAGAATGAGTAAATTGTTGTTCATAAACTGTTATCTGTGGCTACTAACTGTATTATTGTAACTACTTATAATTGTAATTCCAATTAAAATGATACCAGATCGGCTCCTTTGGGAATGTCTTATTCAGAGAAGTGAAGGTCTCAACTAAATGAATGAAATCACCTAATTCCGTTGTTTTTAAGTTGGTAAAGCAGCCAGAACATCCATAAAAATAATTCATATTTCTGCCTCAATTTCACAGCACTGGGGATTACAGCATATGAAAGGGGTGAGGGAAAGGGGAAGTACAAGTCAGAACAACATTCTGCAGTGACCATCTGGCTAGATTAACCCCCTGTCTGTGGTACATTTACAGGAAAGTCAGCTGAAGTTAAGCAAAAGCCAACAGCAAATCATCTACACTAACAAAAATGAAAGACTTTCACTAGGAATTTTTAAAGCTTCCAAGAACAGCCTGAACCAAAATGAATGCAGTCAGTATTTCAGAAAAGATGGTACTGGTTTGTTAATAACTACTGCCTTTCCTATTGACAGCTGTTTCAAAGCACCAGGTTTGGAATTTGCAACCACTCAGACTTGAAAGTGTTGGATTCTTTGTATTATTTGGAGCCACAAGCACTTCCTTCTAGAGATTCCAAGAAAATGAGAAACATAATGAGAAATCAAAATTACTTCCCCATCCCTTGGTATGTTAAATATTTGCTCCCATATAACATTTCCAAATGCCTGCTTTGCATTTGGGCTTCCCACCTGCCAGAATCTTGTCAAGAGAAGTCCCAGAGCATTTGCTGTTCATCCACTCTATGTGCCCTGCAGACTTCTTTAATTGAAGTGCAGTTTGCACACTTTGGAAGAACTCCTTCAGGACCAAGCCCTGTACATGAGAAATTGAGGACCAACCTCCCTAGAAAAGTCATAGGCTTCATTTCATTGGCAGCCTCTGCAGAAAATGCTGCCAACTAGCAAGGATATGCTACCTATGAATCTTATATCTCTAATGGGCCTGCTTTCAATCAATTGTAAGATTGGGATAGTATCTTATCCATTTCTACAGCTATGTGTATTTATTCTTATCTATCAGTGGGAGCAATATATATGTACAATAAGATCACACAAAAAAGAAACAAGCAGAAAAGGAATCTAATTTTTTTAAATGACTGTGAATCTTTAAATGTCTTAAGATTTTCTTAAAAGTCAAATAATGCAGAGTATCATTACCTGAAAAAAAATCCCCTCTTTATGCTTTGCCTATTAATTGTGTTTGGCTTTTTTTTTTTCTTATAACTATTTTGCTAAGAACTTTGGGAAAGCTAAAATATCAAAGTTCTTTTCTGTTTGTTTAGCTATTAAACTTCCTCCCGTGCAATGTATGTTTATTTAAAGTATCTCCAGCTACACATTTACAATGCGTTTCTTAAATAAGTTAAGAGACTGTAATTGGGCATTAGGGATTAGTGACACAATTCCCAAATCTCTTTACTAAAAATACATGAGACCAGTGAGCAGTTTATTTATAACCTTGTTACTTTGAGCCATTAGTGATGCCATCATTTTCCCTCTTCACATTTTTAATATGTCAAACTCAAAATTCAATTCAAAGCTCAGTTTGCTCATGTTTTTATAAAGTAGCCTAGAACAATTTTAAGTTAAATACAGTGCACCCACCTGCCAAATTTGAAACAGAAAAAGATGGCAAAGTTCGCAGAAAAGCTGCATTCAAACTGCAAATAAAATTTGTAACTTTTTCCTCTTCATTGACAATAGAAAGAATTTACAAAAATATCCTTCTTCCATGTAAAAATACACAACAGTATATACTATCATGCTTAATTTTGGAAAATCAAAACTAAAAACCAAGAATATTTCTCATAGGGAAAATCTTTTCCATCACTATTCCTATAACCATGATTTTGTGTCACTTCTATTTGTATTAAGAAGTAGATAATAACATCTTGTCACTTGTATCAACATCTGAAAGAATTTTTGTGACAACTGTGTGTCCAGAAATCTGCTGGGCATCTGATAATTATTAACACACAGTAAAGAAGGCTGACAAATTCAATCTCACTTCCCTTATAGCCCGAAGGTATGAGTTCAGCCCAGACAACAACTGGGTTCATACTAAGCCATGACACTGGTAGGAAACATGCTAAATCATCTCTCTTCTAAAGGGATATTCCTCTGCAGGTTACACATTCAAATTAGCCCTTAAAATGCACTGGGCCCTTGTTTTTCTCTAAATCAAGGAGATCATGAAGCAATTCTCCCCATAACCTATCCTGGGTTAGGCAAACCTACATCAGCCTCATCTGGGAAATGAAGACTGAGGCATGACCCACAAGGCATTTGATCATAGCTTTAGCCTACTACCCAACTTTCATCAGTACAAAGAGGGAAGTCCTATATTAAAACTACTGACCAAGAGGGCTTTAACATTCCTCTCAGCTTGACTAAACTCGATACAGGTTCAGCGCCCCCCCCCCCCGACTACAAGGTCCTGACTTCCCTTTTCTTAGAGCATTTACTTTAGAACACTTGTGATTGTAAATTCTTTCTCTGCCCCTTTGAAACATAAATCTTCTACAACCCAGAAATGTCTTTCTCAAGGTCCTGGAATGTAATCTCAAGGTCTCTGAAATGTAATCATGAAGGAAAGAGAGGACACCCTTATCTCCCAGTTGTGGCAGGATAGGAACCTAACTTCAAGAAGCAACAGTAACTAAATGCAGAAGGCCTAAGCACATGGATTAGCCCACCCCTAATGTCCTCCAGGACTTCTCCATTAGCTCAGCCCAACTGTAAAATCCTCCTGCCATTGTTTTAGCAGAGTTGAGTCCCATCTCTCTTGTCTATTGCAATAGTCTCTTTCCTATACTAAAATATTCTTGAACAAAAGCTTCCTTGACTGTGCTGGTGCAGTGCAATTTTTCTTTTACTCTTTTACAGTACTTTTTGTTTTGTTTTGTTTCCCTCAACAAGAGCAAGACAGATGCTCAAACCTAATTACTAGCAACTAGTCTTTCATTGCATGAATGGCAGAAAAAAAGAAAGAAAGAGACTTTCACAAAATGAAAAAGTTCTGGCGACTACTGAAACTCCTTTTATGGGAGATGAATTTATAAATACTGAAGACTGCCTATGTTTGTAGGACTTTAATATGAGTAAGGGCAGCTCAGTACTGTTCCAGCCTCTATAATTCGAATACATCCACATAGAAAATAACCCCATATTGGATCTGAGTCGTACTGGCTTCCAAGTTTTTTCCTTTTTCTTTTTCTTTTTCTTTTTCACCTTCTCCTCTCCCTTCACCCTCAGGACACTGGTCTATCCCTCAGTTCTTAATGAATAATTCTGATTGATGCTTACTGAGGATGAGGGCACCAGTGAGAGAGATGTCTAAATGAAGATATGAGAAAATAATTTGTCCATTATCTCTTTAATGATTCCCTAGTGGTGCCAATTCCCTCTAGTCCTGTAAAAGCAGGTGGCAAAGATAAAAGTACATTCCTGCTGATGAAGTCTACTGTGATATGAAGAATGAATCTCATTGTGGCTGACGGCAGAAGGTTAACAAGGAAATGATTAACTTACATACAAAAGCTCCTTTCTCTTCCTGTGCCTTTAAAGTCTTCAATACAGAAGGAAAAGGCTGTGCCAGGGAAGAAGAAACCATTTATGACTTTCTTGCAGAAATTTTGATATTTTTCTTTAATTTACTAATGCCACGTTCTCTTTCATTTTTATGAACTTGTAATGTCAAATAAATTAGAAGCAAAAATGTGTAACTAAGGTAATTGCTTCCATAAATCAAGGGAATGAAAAGTAGCAGCAATAAATTTAACAAAATAATAAAAAAAAAGATCTAAAAGTACTTTCCTATTAAACATGATATGTACAAAATTTTGGCTTTATATTAGTTACATTCCCTATGTGCTCAAGATCTCACTTATAAGACTTGCACTTGAATAATGAATGATGTGTATATCACAGGTATCCATTGTCTATTTTATATCATGTTGTGCATGTGTGCATATATACATGGTGCAAATGAAGTTATGAGATGAATTAGTCAATGTCATGAAATATTCTCTAGTGCTGAGAGAGAGCGTGCATTGATTGAAATCTATTTTTATAGCACAGGAGAAATTCTGCATAAGTCAAATTGTTTAGTATTAATGAAAATATACTAAGCAGTGTACATAAAAAGTATTTATGTACCTTTTAGGAAATGAATATTTACTTAATTTTAGGAGTAATTATTTCATTTTAAAAAACTGTCTTAATCAGATATGTTAGCATCTAAAAAGTCTAAAATCTCTAATGTCATCAGAGCTAGGTATAAATTTAACATAAATGGGTGAAGCTGTATACTTAAGAAGCAGGATTCAATATGGAATCAATTACTCCAGTTGTAAACTAGAAGAATGTATCCTTCCTAGGACATTCAAAATCATTTTTAAAACCATCTCCTGGCCTTCTCAAGTCTGCTCCTAGATATAATCTTCTGTCTACAAGTATGCAATCCCTGCAGTGTTGGGTGACCTTGTTTTTCAGGTATGAAATGTAATATTGGTATAACTTACGCATACTTAGGATATAAAAGTCCATTCTATTTGTAATAGTCATAAGTCAGGTCAACGAGTTGTATTTGAAGTGGTACTTAGTTTGCAAAAAGAAGTATAAACAGAACATTAACTACTTTGATAATGTTCCCTTTGCCCCTGTCCTCACTCTCTCCCAGTCATGATGCTCATACCTGTCCCTACAGACTACTGCCTATGCACTTACCCTCCCCTATTACTTCTGCAGTCTTTCATCTGGATGTATTTTCTGAGGTATAATTACCACATAATCTCTTAATGAATTCATGACAGATATTTTAGAAATAGATTTTACTTCCAGGTCCTGTCATTTGAAATGTTTGATATTAGATGATTGGTTTGATCTTCAGTATGTTTCAGAAACTTTCACCAGAGTTAAAATCATTATTTGCAAAAGTGCTCTAAGCATTGGGGCTTTGCAATTGAAAGGAAGCAAGCCTAATGAGTCCTTTTGGGGTTTACAGAAGCAATCAAAAACTTGGAAGGAACAAGAGGCAGTAAACTGACTGATGGTCCCTGCACACTGCAGCATGCAAGAAGCCCATGAGGAGCTCACAAGTGTGTGTTCTTTCGAATATGCAGGAGGCTTTCCCTGACTACTTAAATTATCTCATGTGCTGTAGTAAGCAGTCTAGGAATAGAAATTAATAAACAGCAACCATTATATGTAAATTGTGTTTGTATAAAAGAAGATCTCTTGCAGTGGCTTCTGAAAATAAAGACTATTTTAGTTACTACTTAAATCTAATTATAAACATATTTTGTTCTCACTAAAACTAGCTTTTCTTCTGCTAGATAATATTTGATATATTTTCCCACATGCCAACCTCTGTCTCCCAAAGCAGTTATGTCAGACCTTCTCCCAAAGCTTTCCTAAACAAGAATTAAATTAAAAATCTAAAAGTCTAAAAGTCTCTGGGTAGTATATATCAGGGAACAGTAGCCATGTTCCCAGTGAAAAGACAGCTCAAAGAAAAGCAGCTACCATTTTCACAATGTGTCTTGATCAATTTAGGACTTTGGGTCCTGGGAGCCCAGATTCATGCCCATCTGGCAGTGCTGAGAGACGTGAACTTAAATATCTGATGTGCGGCAAAGCTAACAGTACCACAGAAGAACCAGGCAGTCACTCACTCCTGATTTCCACCACTCACCAACTGCAACATATTTGCCAATTTTGCTGCCCAAAACACAGAAAGAGAGGCAAGGAAGAAAGAGACAAGATGGTAAAGTAAAAAGATCTAATAAAAGCACCAAATGATTCACAAGCAATCTGGCAAGCAGTGATCAAACCTATTGTGCCTCCAGTTCACTACTCTGAAGACAAAAAGGCTTTATCTTTCCCTAAACAGAAAATGCTCAATTAGGTTTCTCTTCCTGAAAGCTTGCAGATACTATACAAAATGCCCCTTATCTATCCTTAGAGTATAATGGGAGGAAGTCAGTGTGTTCTTGAACGATTTCAACAGACTTTATTCTTACAAATGTTCTCTATTCTTATATACGTTAATAAAATATATGTATTTCTTTTCTTTTAATACAATTAATTTATTACGCTAGTGGTCCCAGGTATTAATTTTAATCCACAATTTAATATATGAAACAATTTCTTTCGCATTTTATGGTAACACATGCTTAAGAAAAAAATAGATATTGCTTTCATTTTCTTACTTACTTTGTGGGTATGACATTTGGTAGCAGCTCTTTAGCATTTACTGTAAGTGTAAGCAGTGTGGGTTGTGCCAGAGTGGGAAGATTGAAAAGAATGGCTCCTTTCCTTGAAATTCTTCAGTAAAGGTTTGGTAGAGTTTTGAAGTTTCTTTATCTTTAAGAGTCCCCTATATAAGCACGAAGATACACACAGTGCAAAATTCAAGAACTATTCAGTAAAGCTATACACAGCTACTCACCTATAATTATAAATTCAACTGAAAATACAATGTTGATTTGAAAGCTTTATCACTCAAGTTATAGACTTTTCTGAGATAAATCAAAATACTTTCCATTTCTAAATTACTTATTTAAAATCAAGGCAAATATTTCCTACCTATCAAAAGTGTTTTCTAGTTTTTGATATATGTAATAAAAATATTAGAGGAAAATCTTAAATCATAACTATTGCTATGAATTTGAACCTCACCTATATACTTGATGAAAAGACAAAATGTTCTCTTCTTTCTCCTTTTTTCAAAAAAAAATAATTTACTAAGGTCCTGTATGTGCCAGACACTCTTTCAGGCACTAGGAAGACATTAGTGAATAAAATAATAATTTCTGCCTTCATGAAGTTTACATTCTAGTCAAAAAAAAAAAGACACCATGAGGAAGAAGTAAAACTGTCACTGTTTTATACATAGAACATGATATTATACATAGAAAATCCTAAAGATACCATGAGAAAACTATGAGAGCTCAACAATGAATTTGGTAAAGTTGCAAGATATAAAATTAATAGATAGAAATCTGTTGCATTTCTATACACTAATAACAAACTATCAGAAAGAGAAATTAAGGAGACATCCCATTCACCATTACATCAAAAAGAATAAAGCACCTAGGAATAAACCTGTCCACTGAAAACCATACAACACTGATGAAAGAAATTGAAGACAACAAAAACAGATGGAAAGATATGCTGTGTTCTTGGATTGGAAGAATCAATACTGTTTTTTAATTTGTTTTTTATTGAAGTACACTCAATTATAATGTGTCAATTTCTGACGTACAGCACAATGTCCCAGTCATGTTGGAAGAATCAATACTGTTAAAATGCCCATACTACCCAAGGCAATCTACAGATTCAGTGAAATCTCTATCAAAATACCAATGGCATTTTTCACAGAACTAAAACAAAAATTTTGAAACTTGTATGGAAACACAAAAGACCCAACATACCCAAAACAATCTTGAGAAATAATAGAGCTGAAGGAATCACGCTCCCTGACTTCAGACTATACTACCAAGCTACTAATCAAAAATATATGGTACTGACACAAAAACACACCCATAGATCAATGAAACAGGCTAGAAAGCCCAGAAATAAATGCACCCACTTATGGTCAATTAATCTACAACAAAGGAGCAAGAATATATAATGGAGAAAAGACAGTCTCTTCAATAAATGGTGCTGGGAAAACTGGATAGCTACATGTAAAAGAATGAAATTAGCGCATTCCCTAGTATCATATACAAAATAAACTCAAAATGGATTAAAGACCTAAATGTAAGATCAGATAGTATAAAACTGCTAGAGGAAAACACAGGCAGAACATTCTTTGACATAAATCACATCAATATTTTTTGGATCCACCTTCTAGAGTAATGGAAACAAAAGCAAAAATAAACAAGTGGGACCTAGTTAAACTTAAAAGCCTTTGCACAGCAAATGAAATTATAAAGAAAATGATAAGACAACCTACAGAATGGGAGAAAATATTTGCAAACGATACCACTGACAGGGGATTAACTTCCAAAATATACAAACAGCTCATAGAGCTCATTATCAAAAAACAAACAACTTGATTAAAAAACGGGCAGAGAAACTAAATAGACATTTTTCTAAAGAGTAAATGTAGGTGGCCAATAGGCATATGAAAAGATGCTTAATATTGCTAATCATCAAGTAAATGCAAATCAAAACCACAAAGACATATCACCTCACACCTGTCAGAATGGCTATCATCAAGAAGAACATAAATAATAAATGTTGTCTGGGATGTGGAGAAAAGGAAACCCTCATACACTGTTGGTGGGAATGTAAATTGGTGCAGACACTGGAAAACAGTATGGAGGTTTCTCAAATAACCAAAAAAATAGAACTACCATATGACCTAGCAATTCCACTCCTGAGTATATATCTCAAAAAAAAAAAAAACAAAAAAAACAAACCCAAAACCACTAATTTGAAAAGATACATGCATCCCAATGTTCATAGCAACATTATTTATAATTTCCAAGATATGGAAATAACCTAAGGGTTCCTCAACAGATGAATGGATAAAGAAGATGTGTGTGTATATGCATGTGTATATATATGTATATACCTATGTATGTATGTATGTATATAGTTTTTATTAATTATGATTTTCTCTAATTTTTGTAAATGTATACAAAAATTAAAATGTTAAGTTGAACCATTTGAAACTGACATTATTGTAGGCGATGGCATACAGTTCAACTTGTAATTTAAGACAATGGTTCTCATCTCCAGCTACACATTAGAATTAACTAAGGGAAATTTAAAACTCTTAGTTCCAGATGCCACCCTCTCCATGATCCCAGGTGTATTAAGTCACAATATTGTTGGTGAGATGCTGGGTGTCTTTTTTTTTTTTTTTTCAAAATTACCAGACGATTCCAATGGGCAGCCAGAGATGAGAAATATAGCTGTTTCTTCTAACACTTTTTTCATAGGAAATATTGAAAAAATCAGAACAATGTGATGTCAAAGAAAGCAGAAGGCAAGAAGAAGGAGAGGCCAATGACAGTAAATGCTGTAGAGAAGTCATATAATAGGAAAATCGTCATACTTAGGAGGCATATCCACTTGGGTCTCCCTTGAGGCAATGACTGCCTCCACTGGAAAACATAGCTCCTTTGCTTTTGCTGCTGCCCCATTTCTAATTGATCCTCAGAAGTGGTCCAGCATATAGGATTTAGGGAATTAGTTGTGAGAAACATTCATGGGAGAAAAAAAAAAAGAAAGAAAGAAAATACTTTGATCCTCGTTCTCCTATCACTATAGCAGAGCATGAGTAAACAGATTCAACTTAAAGAAAAAGTTTTTAATGGGAAACATCTATCAGTCAATGAGAAATGGTTTGAAGTTGATGACTTCAAAGTGTCTTGTGTTACCTAATGGAAATATGCTTTTTACAGTATAAAGGGTTATTGTGAGAAAAATCTTTATAGTGTAAATAGTTCACCATCTACAATAGGAAATCATTATTTCCTATTGGAAATATTGGGTGAATCAACCTGGGAAAAGATTCTCAAGATATCTCATAAATCTCAGTCTTTGGTCTTGTACTCTTTAACATTTTTAACATGAAGATACAATTTTCTTAAAGTAAGCTTATAAAACCTGTGAATGATAATGGAAGTTTGGAAGGAAGATAATTTGTTTGATAGAATAAAGATCCAAATAGATCTTGACAGATGTGAATAACAGGCCACATCTACGAGGATGAAATGAAATAATAAATAATTGCTCATTTGATCTCTTTGGTTGTCCTAAAAGCCTAATCTCTGTGGTCATGTACATAACTGAATCTCAGACATCATGTTAAAATATGCTTTATATGACAGATACCCACAGTATTTTTCAGTTATAAGTTTTATTTGCTACTTCCCTAGAACAAAACATGCTTATTCATCCTTATACCTTAAGTCATCTAGCAGAGTGTCTAGTACATTGATAAGTTTTTGCAGAGGTAAACAGAAATATAACTTAATATACTACTATAACAACAAACAACAAAACAGAATAAAAAGATGGCATGAGTAAATCAGAGAAAGTGTAAAATGGACATGTGGAAGAGATACGAGCTCCCTTCAAATATTTGAGATACTATCTTAAAGAAGCAGGCATAGAACCATTCTTCATGATTACAACATAGTAGAATTAGTTAATGTGTAGTATTTACAAGGACATAGATAAAAACCTTGTATCAAGAGACATTTTTAAAAAATCCCTAAAAATGGAAGTTATGACCATGTATTGTTTTGAGTTTCCTAGCCATGATGTTTTCAAATACATATTGGTGGCCATTTCCAGTAGAAGAAAATTGAATGTCATCCATTTAGTCAATAATGTTCTCTACATTTTGGGTAGAGTGTTGTGCTGTGTCCTTAGAGCATCATTCTGTGGCATCATTCTGTGCTCAAGAAGTCTATCACTTAATGGGAGATACAAACAAATAAACAGGCAATAATGATCATCTTGTGACAAATGCTGCAGAGCACAATGTGAGCACATAAAGAAGACAACCTCCTCTTGGGAGATCCTTTCCCCAACTCTACAACTTGGAAAATTGAGATTGATGATCAATTTCTCTGAAACCTTGATTTGTCCAGTGTGTGAGACTAGACATTACTTATAGCATTATGTAGTGGAAAAGTTAGACTACTTACGTGGAGAATCAGTTGGAGGTTTGAAAATTTTTTTGTTTAAATAACAGCCCCTCATGACACATATTTGTCACTCCTCCCTCTGCCGTGCCATCATTACAATTTTTAATACATGTACAGAAATACAAGAAATTTGGCGATTTCTATTGTCTTTAATTATATTGACTGGCACGTGATAGCAGTATACTTTGAGGACATAGTAACTTTTTGTTTTCATTTTCTAACACTGTGATCTCGGAAAATAGCAAAAAGTAAAACTTCACAATTATGTTAAAATCTATATATATATGGGATTATAAAAGCAAATAACTCAACTAAGGTGATAATATAATGATAATTCTCGTATGATGAGTGATGATAAAAACATCATATATACACTCTATTTTTTATTCTTGAATGTTTTTGTTGATGTTGGTGGTCAGCTGTTTTAAACAAGGATTATAAAATACTATATATTTTGATTTCTGTTTCTAAAATACTGAAATAGAAAACAATGTGTCTTAAAATTTTTTTTAAAACATGGAAGATGCTAAGAAATATCATCTGGGTCCTTTGTATAATTCTAAGCTACAACAACATATTTTATTAAAAATACGAACTGAAAATTAACATTTTAAAAGCTAAGGCTTTTCTCTAGTATATACATTTAACACAATAGTAAATGGATAGATGAACATATAGAGAGACTGTTGAGGTCAAATTGAAATTTTCCAAATTTAAGAAGAAAGCCTTCAAAAACAGTTACACAGTTCACTGAATTAGTGTATACTAAAGAGACATTTCTATTTGAATTAGAGTAAATAAAATATTTAAAATAAAAATATTATCCTTTCTATAATCTGAAATTGGTTTTTATACAAGGCCCGGGGGCAACTACTACATGCTCTTTAAGGCTCCTTGGATTTTTATAACATATAAACTAGCCCCTTGAGATTTATCACTTTCAAAATTGCAAAAAAGCAAAACAAAACAACAACAGAAAAAACTTAGGACACCAGATCAGAAAGATAAATACTATGATGAATTAATTAACTACCTTCTCCAATAACACTGCAATATGAGAAATCTGGCTATTCTTTAAAATGTCCACAATGATCTTGGGTACAGGATGTGAATACTCAATAAAGAAAGGCGTTAAATAATTCGTTCAAGTTTACCTCTTGCTAATTATGGCTTCACTTTCATCAGAAACATGGGAACTGCTATCACAAGCTCTGTTTCTCATGGTGCATACATATTTTTAACTCTTGTTGTTTTATTTTTTTCAGATTTGTATTCTGACTCCTAGCATTGTCCTGTTTTTTATAAGCAATTACTATGTGTCTAGGGGCAATGTATTCACTGCTGCAGGAAAGGGGGAAAGAAAAATATTGATAAAACATCACCAAAACCCAGTAAAAAAGTTAGAAGACTTAAGCAGTAAAAAGATCAAACATATACAATACCATGCTGCAAAATAAATTAAAAAAAAGAGACATGTTTAAAAAGTAAAATTGCAGCTCTTAAGAATGAAAGAGTAAGAGAAAAGGCAAGAGATGAAATGAGAAATGAGAAAATCAAAAAAACAGAGGCTCTGAATAAATTAAATAAAGATGAATAATTTAAAATACTAGTAGGACAAAGCACATTTCATGATAACTAATCAGACTTTAAAAATTAATAATTATATGTAAGCTTTATAATTAGCTTAGACATAATACATAATTCCAGCTCTGTAGTCCTTGCCTTTTGTTAATGCCCAATTACAATGTAAAATAAGTAAATAATAGGGCATTAAATATACAATGTGATGTATATGTATAAAATAAATGGAGATACATGTCAACTATTTTGAGTTACTATCTAATGAATATTTTAGAGTATCCAAGTGATTAAGAAAATGCAAAAATTGCTTTCAGAGATTAGCAATGCCTCTAGTATGTTATATGACTATGAAAGTAAAGCCAGCTATTCATCATCCCTCATAGTGATAAAGGAAAGGGGAATTATGGGATCACATAAATATTCAACACAAAAAATTAAAATACAATATGGATATATATTAAGAAAAATATTAGTAAATTAGTAAAGTAATATCTTTTTGCAAAATGATCTGGATTATATACACTAAGTCTACTCAATACAAACTTGAGAATTTTCAATTATTTAATTAAATTGGGCCATAAGATTTGACAGACAAGAAATAAAGATCTTAAAATATATACCCACTGAAAATTCTAAATTATCTGGTCTGTCTTTCTATGTGGATTAACAAATGTCAATATCATGTCTGCCACGTTTACCCTCTCTCCATGGTGTACAAACAACCCTTACTCCACTGTGTATGGACAACCCTTATGTCATGTATAAAGAAACCAATTCAAGATTGTTGGGCCCTTCATTTTGGCTGTATTATCTCTAATACTGAATTATAATTACAAATTTAAAATTAAGTATCACATATTTTATTATGTATTATTTTATATTTTCATTATAGTAAAACATAAAACAGTATATTCATGTCTTCTTTAATAAAATTACCTCAAAATACAGAAAGATCAGTCTAGGAAATGTAATTATAAAATAAATGAATAAATAAATATTTTACTTCAATTTAGACTGCCTCTCTCCCAAGGTATTTTTTGTCGTTGTTAACATTTTCTCAAGTGTATAATTTTAGATCTTTATAGTGAGTTTGGTCTATCAGACATTAATGAGCTAACAAAAGGGAAAGATTCTAAAGTTGAAATTCCTTCAAAATTATAAAGCAAATTATTACCTAAAATCCCTGCAAAGATGGATGATAGATAGATGATAGACTATGCACTCATAAACACAGACACATACACAAATCAAAGAGCTATCAATATACTTAAAGGCAGGTCTCTATCAGTACATATGAAAGTTACCATTATTTTAACAAATAATATTTTCATATTAGTATATGTATAATTAAATACACATAGTATAAAATCATGTTTCCCAAATTTTATGTTTTGTTCTTATATAATTATAATCAGGCCCAGTTAGGAAGTATTGGTCACTCAATGTACATTACAGTTGGAAAAAAAAAAGATTAATTTATAAACTGTGCATTAAATTTTTTCCCTTGGACTCTTTGATATTCATTTGTTACTCATCTGCTTAGCATAGTTCTTACCTTTGGATTAACATTTAATAAAGGAGTGTCCTTTCACCCTGATTTATGCTCTTATCCCCTCCATGCATTACTAATTTATGGAAGCATAAGTCAATGCGCTCACTAATTCATGACAACTGACTTAGTTTGTGAGGGTCCTGCTGACCCAACAAAGCAAATTTTATAGTAGTCTCCCACATCCTCCTCTTTCAAAAGACCATGTTCATCTGCTCCCCATATGGAGCAGAACAAAAAAGGTGGGAGGAAAAGACTCTGTTGTTTGCCTTTAAGAAGCTTCTTTGACATTCTATGATTAGACCATATGCCACTTAGAGTGTCATATATGGAGAGTTGTAAATTATATAATATTTATTATTTATTAATATTACATAATTTAGAACAGGAAAACACATATTCTTTACCTTTTAAATTATCTAAATCATGGTGGTTATAACCAGTCTCAAGATAGCAGGCACCAAAAAAAAAAAAAAAATAGCAGGCACCTAGACCTTCTCTTTGGTTGCCACATTGTTTTTTTATTCATTTAGTGCAGAAGAAAACTATTGTGCAATCCAGAGTTAGAAAGGTTAGTTGATCTTTACTGATGACACACTGCCAAATGCCTGCCAGAAAACAGAAGACAGGAAAATTTAATAAGTGGTCTTTTTTATAAGTTGGGCACCCACAGAGCTTACTTCAAGTCTAACTTAAGCCTCTAAATATTATTCTTATACATGTTCCAAATCTCACAGACTTCAAATGGAAGTAGTCTATTTGAATAAAGTTGGAAAGATATTTATATCTTATTGTCAAGTTCACAAGGGATTTATATATGTACATATATATTACCATATATAATCTTTACAGTAATCTTTTGAGATACTCAGAACAGGTACTGTCACTTAAAAAAACTAAAAATAAGAAGTTCACAAAGGTTAAGTAGAGAAGCATATATATATATATATAGAGAGAGAGAGAGAGAGACAATCAATACTTACTAGTTTTTTCTCTGTACTAGCCTTGCTATTGTTGAGCTTACAGTCTATGGGAGAAGTTAATCATTTAGTAGCTTTATCAAATATTTAATTCTGCTAATGATAAATGTTATGAAGGGAAAATTCAGGCTGCACTAAGTACATAAGGTACAGAGGAAACTTACCTATTCCTTACTTCAAGAAAGTTTTCCTATGTAAATGACTTTTGAGCTGACTGATAAAGGGTAGAGAATATCTAGACAAAGAAGAATGGTGCAGAGGAAATAGGTTGTGCTGACACCCTGAGATGAGAAGAGCATGACATGATGACATGATAGAACAGAGAGCAACTGGAATAATGGTGCCATGTAAGAGTGGTGAGAAGACAGGACAGATAACGCAGGGCTTTGTAGACTATATTCAGGACACTGGTCTTAATTCTAATGCCAGTAGGGTGTCAAGAAGTTTCAAGCAGTAAAAGTTGCATGCTGAATTTGAATATTAAAAGCATCACTGTGGTTACAATGTGGAGTACAAGGAAATCCCTCAAAAATCTATTACTAGTTTAGACAAGAGTAGTTTCTCGAATTTGATAGCAAAGAAGATGAGAATGGGACAGATTTGAAATAGAGAAGGCAAAATTTTAAAAGATAGTGATTGTGTTGGATGAGGGAGATATCAAAGTAACCCTAAGTTTTCATGTTTGTGCAATGTGAATAGTGGCATTACTATTATTTGAGATTTCAAATATTATAAAAGAGCATGGATTGGGGAGTAGGACAAATCAAGAGTTTATACTGGGGTATGCTGAGTCTGTTTGCTGTTGTGACCTCCAAGATTCAGAGTAAACAAGCTGGAGTTAGACAAGAAGCTGGGATGGAAAGATAAATATGAGAGCCATCAGCATATAGATGGTATATAAACCTGCTTGTTTGTATGTGGGGAGAATATAAAACACCAATATCTAAAACCTAGTCACAAGATGAGCCAGCAAAGCAAGCTCAGAAGGAGCAACCAACAGAGGCTAAGGGAAATACAGAAGAGTATTTATAGCATTGCAGACCAAGGGAAGGAATTCTTTTGGAAGAAGGAAATGCTCAACATCTATTACAGAATGCCAAATAGGCTATTGGAATCGTCTCTTTATATTCAGCACACATTTTGCCAAAGGAGGAAAAAAATCACAAATGATTCACACAAGAGGAATACAAATAGAATCAAAGTGTAAGAAAGAATGCTCAGCCACACCAACTATGCCTATAATTTGTTTTTTAAAACCAATGAAATGCTGTTTTGCATCTATACTAACAAAAGGCAAATGTTAACAAGGTTGCAAGAAAACTAACACACTCATTAATAGTTGTTAAAATAACTGGTCCAATTATTAAAAAAGACAATTTAGTAATACATATCAAAAGCCTGAAAATGTGTTGATGCTCACTGACACAATACTCCCACTGCTGCATGGAAATAACTTAGAAATCCTCAAGTAGCAAGCAATAGCTAGAAACAAACTGAGGCACAGAGAGTTTAAATCACTTTATTAAGGTTGCATGTTAGTGAATTGTAGAGCAAATATTAGAAAATGGGCACCTGAACTGAGAGCCAGCATTTTACATAATTCTGCCCTTCCCTTCTGAACACTTTTACTTTGTACCTCGCATTTAGTTTGTAAATCTTCAATTTCCCTCTATAAATCCTATATCAGATTCATCTTTTCACCTACAGTGTCTGGAACATAGTAAGTGTTGGATAGTTCTTTATAATAAACAAACAAGGGGATTCACAAATCTTAAAAAAAAAACAAGAAACAAAAAATAAAGTCTCTGGCAGATTATAATTTGAGGATCATATATCTGCCTTTAAACCTTTTCCTACACTGCCACTACTACAGTACTACCACCACATCTTCCAAAAGCTCACCAAGTAGTTCTCTCTGCATCAATCAGTTCTTTAAAAATCTTGTAGTCAGTTGTCCCTGAACATTTGTTAGCATTTTTTTAAGTATATGAAACACTGTGCTAGACCCAATGGAAATAAAAATTAATTTCTTATGAGCCCATATTCAAAGAGTTCACAGCCCTCCAGGAGAGGCAAACATATAAATACACAGTGTGCATGTGTGTGTTATGTACTATTATCTACAACTATGTAATAGAGTAAGTACCATGATAAAATTATGCACACAGTACATGAGAACCAAACAGACCCCACTCTGAGGGTCTGGGAAAGTGGAGATGACATCTAAACTGAGTCCTAAAGTATCATTATCCAAGTGAAAGTTTGAAGAGTCAAAGACAATCTAGGATAGGGAAAACAGCATTATATATGGAAATAGTGCGTGTGTGTGTTCATGTGTGTGTGTCTTGAGGGTGGAAGAGGGGCCAATGGAGGGAGGATGGTCTTCTAAGAATTACTTGGGAAAGAGCTATCAATTTTGCTATGATTCTACCTGAATGCACAGTCCTAGTTACTGCATCCTTATTTACTACTAAATACATTAATCCAGTTACTGTTCAGAACTCAAAATACCAGATTTTAAAAGCATATTAATTTCAGCTGGATTAACTCTATGCAAAGTTGCAGCCTGATTCAGTGATCTTCATCTCATACCATGCACCTATTCTCACTCTGAGAATGCTTTTCTTCTTCCCAGAAACCAAGTGTTTTCATGTTAGTCACCTGCCTAAATATTTTTTAACCCACTTCCCCATCTACATTATTCATTGGCCTTATCAGCTAATCTCTTAAATTAATTTAATACTACCAGTAGTAGTAGTATCTCTTTAAAATAGCACATTTCATTTTCACTGGACAATTTCTGTGCTTCAGCTCAAAAATATTAATCTTGCACATGAGATTATCTCTTTATAAATGATAAAATACTTTTACATATAATCTCAGTTTATACTTAAAATAGCATTGTGATAAAAGCAAAGTAGTTATTATTATGCCATTTTTTAAGATGAAGATAATGAAGTTCAAAAATTAATTGACTTATTCAAAGTCACAGAGTCCTTGATGTAACCAATACTAAAGCCCACTTTATTTATGTCTTAGTGGGAGCAATTTTATCCCTTCCACCCTCCACCTAAAAAATACAACCAGTGAGTATGCTACTGGAGCAAGCTAGGTGTGTATGTATATACATAAAAATGAGAGTCCTTTGGTTACTTCTTCACATTACACCTCCTACTTAGCTACACTGATTAAACCTGTGCTCACTGTGTCTTGGAGTGGCATTCAAGTAAGTTGACACTTTACTATGTCTTAATAACAGTGATCTGGTTTACAAAGAGTTTCACATTTGCTCTTTGATAATTTTAACCTTAAAAATCAAACCTGTTTACAAAGACATAATATAACTTTTCACTGCACTAGCAGCCTTATTATTTTTATTTATGAACTAAAGTCATGGTAGTATTTTTTGCAAGTTTTTTACCCTTAAATTATTTTGTCTTTGCCTTTCACTCACTGTGACTGAAAGAAAATTTTGACCTGTAGACAGAATTCTGTAAGGCAAAACCATGGAAAATGTCAGAATGGTCACTAGTCAGTCAACAAGAAAAGAAAGAGAGGCATGGGCCCACTGGCAGTAAGGGGCACTGTGAGGTGCCTGGAGAGAATATTGCACTGCCCCTTTCTTCCTTAAGCATCTCCAGCAAGTATGGTTTCACTTACAATAGCTTGTTGTCATTACTCACATATAATCAAAGTCAAACTCATTAGCCCTGGCCCTCCACCCCCCCAGTCTTTTCTTTTTTATTCGCCCCCGCAGTTAATTACATTACCATTGTCAGCCCAAGCTGGGAAACAGAGTCATGATGCCACATTGCTTTCTCCTATTTTCTTGCGCTAAATCTTCCTCAGAAGTGTTTCTCAATTCCCTTCCGTACTTGGAATCCTAGTTCAGGACCTCAACATTCTCACTGGGTTTACTAACACAACCTAAAACTGGCTGCCTGAGTCACATTCCCCTTCCCACTCCTCTTCCACTTCACCATCCCAATTGTCTTCAACAACACAGACTTTTTCATGCACCCTCTCTTTTAAAAGGTTTTGATGGATCCCCGATATGGAGATTTTATATATTGAATTCCTTAAAAGTTTTTTTTTTTTTAATGATCTGGCCCCAATCACATCTCTAAAAACAAACTTGCTTTTATCAGATGCTGGAGGAAAAAATATCTGACCTAAGGATGAATCTAGGAGAGCTTTTACTTAGAGGGAATTAGAAGGCTCCCTGTATACTGAGATTTTCCTTTTAATTTATCTTTCTTTCTTGATGAAAGTTAGCCTAGCTTATGCTGTTGTTAAGAAATACATCTATTTAAGGATAGTAATAGATACAGCCAGATCGGTCTTCCCTTTAGCAAATGAGTTGGCTTGTTTAACTGTAAAATAAAATTAAATAAGTTTCTTGTTTCACTTTCAGGAACTTTCACATTTTAACTTACATTTTGAAATTCCACGGGGAAGATTTAAAATGCACATACCCCAAACATTTGGGGGTATGAAATATTGTTCCCAGAACACTGCTTGCTTGATATCTCTCAAACCCATGACAGAATTTGGGAAATGCTGATATATACCCTATTCACATTAAGATTCAAATTAGTCCTCAGAAAATCAGGTTGGAGAGGTGAAAATAAACAAAAGTGGTAAAGCAGAAAACACAGAAACCTGGGATCCTGAGGTGTGCATGCTGGGTGGAGGGAGGGGTATAGTAAGTTGAGAAGGGGGTGGGGCACCTGAAAGTCCAGGAATTGAAAAAGACTTAGGCACCTACATTCAAACTTCATCCACTTCTTGTACACCCTTTTTCTTAGAAGATTACTCTTAAATATGCTAAATACTGATGAAACATTATTTAGAATAGATGACTATCATAAATGTAAGTCAAGAATTGACTTCTCCTAAGTTAGATAACAGTCTTTTGACATTACCAAAAAACAGACACATTAAGCATGGATATAAGAACCATAGTCCTAAAATATACTTACAGTCTATAGGATCATAGCCACTCTTATAAGGCATTAATAGTTAAAGGTATATATAAATTCATTATGTAAATTGTCTACCAAATTTCTCTATCCTGCTCATTTTGAAAATTTTGCTTGTTAATGTCAGTATCACTTACATCAATAAATATGCCTAGTATTTTCAAAATAAGCAAGTTAGAGAAATTAAGTTAGACATTTGAGCACTATACAACCTCACAGTATTCTAAGTTTTAGCATTTGAAAGTTATCTCCAGGGAGAAAAAGTGCATATTGTGCAGTTGATTTCCTGATAATAGACTGAAAGTAAAAACTAAAACAAAACTTGGAACACACAATTTAATTTAGGGGTCAGTGGAAGCAGGTGTGGGTTTAATGGGAAAGAACTAAAGAACCAAGCAGCGTCACTGTCAGGAAATACTTCCACAGAAAAAGCTCTGAACTCCCTACTTCAAGAAACTGGAGAAAATTCTGGCAATTTCAGGTTTTGCATTTCAGAAATAACTCAGCCTTCATTATTTTCTACTTCACTGCTTCTAAGTAGGAACAATTTAGGTCAGACTTGAGACTGAGTTAGTCATAGTAACTGTCAACAAATAAATCCCTGCCCCATATTTAATTCTTTATGAAAAATAAATGAGCATGGGGCAAAAAAAAATGACAATCTTAAGGAGTCAAGAATCTGTCAGCACCTGTATTTGCATTTTAAAATTACTTTTGAAGAAATGATAATGGACTTTCTACATTCTTCCCAAGACACTAATATGGGGTGGTCCATATTTGCTTTCTCATGTGCCTAATAACTATAACTATATGTGCATTTCCTTCTTGACTTGAAGATAGGTAAAATCACCACCTAGGGTAGCAAACAAACTCTAACAGAAAGTAATTCCAATTAAGCAACACTCTGAAAATGACCTTCTAATCTTTGCATTGTCTTCTACTGTCAAAAAAGTGTGTTTAAAACAGCCTGAAATTACTTAGGACAACAAGAATTTTTATGTTTATATCACTCTTGGCATCACAGTCAAAGTCAGTGTCTGAAATAATGCTTCATTTTCTACTCCTACTGATTTTCCTTTTCTTTGCACGGCTTATGAAAATTTTCTTAATTTGGTTAAAGTCACATTTATTTGCATCAGAGAAAATCTTTGGAAGTTTAAAAAAAATGTTCTGTTAAAATTTCAGGGCACAAAGACAGAAGGAAGAAACTATCTCAGAAAGCATCTTGACCTTCAGGGCATAAAACATGTAAATTTATCTCAGGTTCAGTGTGGGTCTCCATCACTGGTGGGGGAGAATATGACTCAGAGCTCAAGTGCTTCTCAGCACTGTATGACATTTGAAAATGGGTTTTTCAGCCTTGTTCACTGCACCCTTCTTGCTTCGCTGGGCTGCCCTTCTTTCTCCTCAAACTGTCCAGAAAAGCTTGTTAGTCACATTCTGACCGCTTCTGTCCTTGGTGCCTCCCATAGACACAGAGCTTGGGGAGGACCATGCCCTCAGCAGTCTTTCTGAGTTTCCCTGTTACCAGCGAAATATAGAAGATCATTTTCAAAGTGGATTCCTTAGGTTTCTAGGTATGAACCCTTAATGTGGTGAGACCTTCCACATGATTTCTCTACTATTTTGGATCTGATTCAGCATCCCTCTTTTTTATGTGTAGAGTGGGTGGCCATAAAAGAGAAAGATGCTAGTGGCTTGTTCAGCATCAAGAAAGAGACTCCAGTTATGAGATGATGGCTTCACTCTCAGAGGTGATTAGTGTACTGGTTACAACTCTTTCTGTTGAAAGTTTCAGAAAACTAACTCAAAATCAAACCAGTGTTTACTGACTAGTGTACCAAGGAGAAAAGAAGATGCTGGAAGCCAACTTTAAAGACAAGAATAATGAAATCACTGTCAGTAAGACTCTCCCTCTCTATTCACCCTCATAGCTCATCTCCTTTCGCTTGTTTCCCCTTTACATGTCACTCTCATCCTCTCCTCTTATTCAGTTACTGGTAAGCATGCCTCCCAGGAGTCCCTGTGTGGCCACCACAGCAGGTCATGTATCTTCTTCCCACAAATGCATCTAAAAGAGATTTACTGAGTTCCTACTATGTGCCAATCACTGCTTTAGACATTTAGGGATAGAGACTCAAATAAAAACAAGATCTTTCTGTATTCGTGAAACTTTCATCAAGTGGAGGAGAGAAGAAAATTATTTAAAAAATAAAAACACAGTATGTCAGATGGTAAGAAAAAAGGAGGGCGGGGGATTTATGTTTAACAGGTGGTTACTACTTCATTTTGGAAGATCAAAGAGTCCCAGAGAAGGGAGAAATTTGAGCCAAAGCTTGAAGGAATTAAGAAAGTGAGCAGTATGACTATTAAAAAAAAAAAACTGAGGGAAGTGGAAGGAGTTTCAAGAGGGAGCATGGTTGACTGTTTGCAGAGAGCAAGGAGATCATACATTGTTGGGCACTACACAGGTTTCTCACTTATCCTTTGGTCACACAGCTAGAATTTAATTTTAGAAGAGAAAATAGAGTTTTCTTAAAGATAAAAATAATAAAAGTAATAAAAATAATAATCACCAAATAAAATTGTTTGTATTAGGGGAAAGAAGTTATATTTGGTTGAATAATATTCCCTCCAAAATTCTTGTTCAACCAGACCTAAGAATGTGAACTTATTTAGAAAGAAGATCTTTGTAGATGTAATTAGTTAATGTGAGGTCAGACTGGATTAGAATGGGCCTTAAGTCCAATGACTGGTGTCCTTACAAGGAAGCCATGTGAAGACAGAGACATACAGGGAAGAAGCCCGTGTGACAATGGAGGGAACAGCTGGAGTGATGCATCCACAAGTCAAGGAATGCCGGCTGCTTGCTGGCAGCCATTGTTAACTAGGAAGACAGGAAGGATTCTCCCATAGCAACTTCAAAGGGAGCACAGCCCTGCAGACATCTTAATTTCAGACTTCTAGCCCCTAGGAATCTGAGAGAATAAATTTCTATTGATATAAACCTCACAGTTTGTGATACCCTGTTACAGCAGCCCTGGGAAACTACTACAGAGGTCCTTTCACTTCACACAAGAGACGCACATTCCTGGTTTCCTCTGCATGCCGTTTGACAGAGGGCCATCTCTCAAAATGTCCTGCCAATTCATTGAGAAATCAGGCCTGAGAAGATAGACTGGCCTCAACTAAAGGGAGCCCAAGGCTGCACTGGCACTATGTCATACTGAACAACTCAATCTGGGGCTTCCCCTCATATATTCAGTCAGTGCTGCCACTGAGTTCAAGTAATTACTGCAGGCCTGGCTGGGCATGCCAAACTCCTGGCTCTTTTCCCTAAAGCAGCTAGTCACAGTCACCTAGTCACCAGGAAAGTTGCCTAGGTCCTCCAGTAGGTGGCTGATCAGAGATAAGATACTTTCACTATTCTCAAGAGGCACCCATGTATTCAATGCTTTTTGGCTCTGATGTGTCAGTAGGAAAGCCTTCCCTCTTCACTTGTTAGAAGTCTTGCCCTTAGGTGTACTCAGTTTGCAAGATCTTCACACTAACTCTTGCTGTGCTCTAGCAGTTCAGTTGTGTTGTCCAACTCATCAGCTTCTATGGGGAGAGGTAGGGGAACTCTTTAGTTTCAGCGAGCTGTTGCTCTTTCCTCTGATAATGAGGGGTTGCTCCCCCACAGGGAGCCAGACTCCTTAGCTCAGAGTTCTGCTCCACCAGATCATCTATGGAGAGATTTTTCATGGGAGAAAAACTCAAAGCTTGTTTTCACCAAGTCCTATTTTGACAGAAGGAGACAGGGGTAGCAATCCTAGCTTTGGCTACCTATGGGAAGAGACTGAGGAAGATTTTGTCAGTCAACTGCTCTACAGTGACTATAATCCCCAAAATGTTACCTTATCAAATGTGAGCAAAGTACCCCAATCCCTGCTTCCCAGAGTCCCACAGAAAGTCAGGACTGAGCACAGCTAGGACAAGCAGGCTCTAAGGAGAGACAAGGATGGGTAGACTGGGACAAGGGATTCCAATAGCCCAAGACCCTGATTTACTGGTGCAGTTTCACTAATGGGGACTTAAATCTTCCTCATCTGAGGCCAAATACACTTCTAAAGGCTAAGAGTTGTATCCTAGTGTCTAAGTGTTCTTCATATCTGGCTGTGGCTATAGTTACGCTTGGAGCCTTTAGCTCACGATGGACACCAGGAGGGAAGGGAAGTAAAGATGCAGACTCTGAAACTAAGATGGATTAGTCACATTTGAGCCAATGCTAAAAGTCAGTCCCATGCAGAAAATCATGGAACAGCCTAAAGGAAAAACTACATTAAGATTCTAACAGTCACATGGTATAGGTCACTCAGATACAGCAAACTCAATTTTTCTTTTGTAGCTTCCAGATTGTCTAATGAGAGAAAAGCTAAAACGTCATTTCCATTTTGTTTAGTAAGAACCAGAAAAGGAAGGTGATTTCTCAAATATGCATAGCAGGGAAGATTACCACATTTTGTACCCAGAGTTACTCAAGTGTAACAGGTAAAATATTTTTGAAATACCCCAGCTGCCATCATTGAACCTAAGAAAGGGGAGATGCCACCTTAGAACATAAGTGATTTTTCTGAGTAGACAGAAAGAGGGAGGGGAAAGCCCAATTCTTCTTTCCTTGGTGATTGTGGAATGAAGACAGGAAAGGAGATGAGAAATAGATAAGAAGCCATGTTGTTCCTGATCACCTCTCTCTGCAATGAAGTCACGGAGAAGGTACCATCTGAGAGCATTAGATAGGTTAAGAAGAAAGCCACTAACTAGAGGATTTGTGCTGTTTTCCACATGGAAGGCAAGTTTCACAGAGTATTACCAAAACAACCCAGGCTAACTCCAGGGTTAGGGAAATGAAGTCCTGATCTACCCTCGCCTGGTCCTCCTAGACTTCCATGTGGCACAAAAAGTATTGGAGGCTCTTGGGAGAGGAGATCACTGCAATGAGAGATAATTGACTATTTATCTGAAGCCCACAGGGTATACCCAAGGCTAGGGAGCAAAGAGAAGTTAGAGCAGGACCTCAGAGAGGACAGAGGTGAAGCTAAGTCAGCAGAAAAGACTCCTGATCAACCTGAGAAATAACTACACAGACAGGAAGTCCCTGCTATAATCAGAGGATGCTAGCAGGACACTCAGGCACCAAGTGAGGCTATCACTGCAAAGACCAGAGAAGCCAGAAAATCAAGCAAAGTCTTACAGATACAAATACTGAGATACGTACTGCCTTTCTTGTTGCCAGTTTACATAGTGCCTCATGACACACACATCACCTCAGAAAGAAGCAGGAAGGAGAAGGAAACCTACAAGACTGTATTATTCAAAAAAGACAAATATATGAAGAGATTGAATTTGAGGCTGAATTTATCAGATGGATCAAATTTGGTTTCATGACTTTGTTTGCTTTTACCTCCCCCTTGCTGCACTGCAAGATCAGATGTTTTCTATATCAGATGTAGAAAACAAAGCATCCACATTGAGGTTGTACAAAGAATGTATCTCAAGTTAGTTAAGAACATATGCAAAATACAAGAGCAAACTACCAAGATTCCTTGCATTACTACAGGAATTCTTGAATTTTTCAAGAAAACTCTGTCACATGAACCTTTTGTAGATTTAAGTCCATACTTTTAGGAAACTAACAAACCAAAAATAAAGGTGAGACCAAGAAGTTTTTGAGGTCATAAATTAAATTTCCAATCGATAAAAGGATGGGGTAGGAAGGTAAGGAACTATCTCCAGATTTTTTTCTAAACGTTACTCTTAATTGCTCCATGATTAAATCCATGTTAAAAGCATTTAACATAAAATTAGCTACTCACAATGAAGAACTATCAGTTAGGACTCAAATGGACAGTCAATTTTCTAAGGTCTCTCTTTCCAGAGGTAAATAGTTACTAAATATTGTCAGCTTTAAATGATTGGTTTGACCTAAGAAAAGAGATCCTCTAAACTTAAAAGGAGCTTTAGGTAACCTATTTAGAAGATTAGGCAACACATTTTAAAGAATTATTTTCACAAATATCAACTGGTGATAGAAGTGAAAATTGATCCACTGAATATTAAGTGGAGTGGATGTGTCTTCTATATGTAAAACTCTTGTGATTTTAATCAAATGATTTATATAAAAAATATTGCACTAATATATACCTTACAAGGACATTCATGTTTAAAGCACATGATAATATGCAATATTCAATCAGCTTTTATTCTATGACTAGAACGGTGATGGGAAAGATTAGAAGCTTATTTTATGTGAGCTGCAAGTAATTTCCATTAGAGAGGTACTTTACTATTCCTTATCTTTCCCCCTAAGGCAATACAAGTCATTGTGTTAAAAATTATAAATTTCAAATTAAATGGCAATATTTTAAAATAGCATAGAAATGTGAAATACAAGTGGAATAATTTTATGGAAGAGAAAGATACTTCTTTTTGAATATGTCTAGGAATGTAAGCCACTCTAGACTTCAAGACATTATTTTTACAAACTAAATTAGAAACAGCTCACTTGGCTTTTCATGTGCTGAGTTGTGCCCTGTTCTTATTAAGAATCCAAAAATCTAGCATCAGATTTCACAATGATTAAATGCAAAGCAAATATGTGTTGATACAATTCTACTTGTCTTAAAGGAAAATATTTTCTCTTTATCAAGTGTATATGTGTATATATTTCAAAATTAGAAACCCTTTTCCAAACCTTTTTTTAAATTGTTCTTTAATTGGGAGTCTATTTTCATGTCCAGTTAATTTTTTCCCCAGTAGATAAGTAATACATCATTTTAGAGAATTCTAAGAACATTCTCATTATACCTAGTATTTAGGATTTACAAGAAGTTAGGGGAATAATTGTTTTTATGTATATTCACTTCTTGTTGCCCTAGGAACTCAGTGAAATGCTATTTGTTCCCTGGAGAAATTATTTCAGATCTCTATAGCAATAAGATACCAGTATATATGCGTTTTTCACTTAACTTAACATGTTAATTCCAGAGAAACAAGAACAAAGCTATTTGAGATTTCTTTAAAACTTGGCTTTATTTCTAATTTCATTGGCTAGTGAATGACCTGAGAGGTCACCTCCTCCAGTCCCTGCTCTACCTTGAGTGGTATCTGAACAATTCAAAAAAGAGGATTTCTAGTTTTTTCAAACCTATTAATTTCATGGCTTATATTCCAGCCAGACTAATATGACTTTCTTAAAATTAAAGATTCTTTAAATGTAAACCCTAATTGAACTATCAGCTGGATTTCACAAATAAATTAATAAATACAAACATTAAAGTGCATTAAAAACAGATTACAGAGGTTTTATTTATAAAGCAGCCTTACCCTTTAGAATTTTCATTTTTAAACACGAGTTATTCCCAGGCATTGCTCTGTCTGTACTGAGCTAATCTAATTTCAGAAACAATCAGCTGCTTGCAGCCCCTCCATGTGTCTACAAATATCTGTAGGTGTGAAAATGTCATAAACAAAAGAAAAAGTTCCCATATTAAGCCCACACCTTACTGTGAAATGAATTAGATCAGAAGATGAAAATCAAAATTTCCATTAAGTATTTTCTGCACCCAGGTTATTGAAGCATTTATTGTTTTTGAAGTAAAGAATTTCAGATAAACAAGAGTCCCAAAGTCTAAAATTATCAGGGCTTTTTGTTGTCAGTTCTGTTTTTGTTTGGAACCGACAAAGGTCCACCAGCCTACTTTATCAACTGAGAAGGGGGAAAAAGAAAGGAAAAAACAAAACAAAACAACTCAGATTTTAAAAAGGAACTCCCTTCTCCCACTACAATGAAAGCTAAAATAACTGACAGAGCAGAATCAGTACCTGTTTATTTTTCTCCTTAGCTTTGCCCATGTCATGTCTGCTGATGCTGAGGGTTATGGTGACTCCAGTTAGTTGTCCTCAGCAACAGAAATTTTAGGACCAATGTAAACTGGGATATTCCTCTCTGACTTCCTAATTTATCTTTATATGAAAATTATTAGAAAAAAATCATTCCACTCTTTTTGACCACAGAAAATGAAACTGAAAATTTATATCCTGTATTAGGTAAACTGATCATTACAATGAAAAATGACAAGAGGGGAAAAAAAAATCAAAGAGATTATTTACAAATAAACAAACAAAAAGATCGCTTTAAGGAATGGGTCTTGGCCAGGGAATTTGATGAACTCATCTTCAAGTTATCATCAAGAAAAAGAAAACAAAACTTCCTGAAACTTCTAGAACTGTAAATTTTAAATGCTTTTCATGTGTCACCTCCCATAAAGTTGCTGAATGTCAATGTACAAAAAGCAACTGCAGTACATGAGACACTGACAGTCACCTATTTCTTCTACCTTAGCCTCTGTAGCAAATACTTATGGATTATCTTTTTAAAGAGACTCAAAATTTACAGAGTACTTGGGAAAACTATACACATTTGGTAGAAATGATATAACTACCACATCCTCTCTGCTTCCTCCAAATATTAAATAATTAAATTTATTAGAAAAATTCAATCTGTAGTTTATATAAACTCTGTGCTTTAGAGGAAAAGAAGATAAAAACAGTATTTGTTAGGAAAGTATATTCTCTGAAGGAGAGAGATGGCAACTCCCTAGTCAAAAACTGGTTACAAGTTTGGGTATTGGTATCCAAGGCCCTCAACTCAAGTACAGCTTTCTACATTTATAGCTGTATAATGGGTAAAGTTACTGAAGTTTCTTGAATTGGACTTTGTACTTCTTCATGACTTTTTTTTAAATAAAGGTACTGGGGACTGAACCCAGGACCTCGTGCATGCTAAGCATGTGCTCTACCACTGAGCTATACCCTACCCCCATGATTTTTTTTTAAATAGAACTTTCCTCTTAGAGTTGTGTTAAGGACTGATTGTTTGTATCCCACCCTCCAAATTCACATGTTGAAATCCTAGCCCTCAATGCGATGATATAAAGAAGTAGGACTTTTGGGATGTAATTAGGTCATGAGGGTGGAGCCCTCATAAATAGGATTACTGCCTTTATAGCAGACCCTAGAGAGCTCTCTCACCCTTTCTGCCATGGAGGGACACAGGGAGAAAACAGTCATCTTTTAAGCAGAAAGTGGACTCTCACCAGATGCTGAACCTGCCAGCCCCTTGACCTTGAATTTTTCAGCCTCCAAAACTATAAGAAATAAATTTTGGTTGTTTATAAACTACACAGTCTACAGTATTTAATAGTTTGTTAACTACCAGACTGATACAAATTGTTACGAACATGATAGTAAATTGCTTATGGAAAATGTGTTGCACAGTATTTAGCACATAATATGTGTGCATTTACTTCTGATATTGAGATAAATAATTTGCAAAAGAATAACTGAGGCCACAATCATTGCATAATCAATCATTGTTAATACAATGGCTTATACAAAGGTCACTATAAATTTTATTTTATAAATATATCTGTCATTTTTTTCTGTTGTAACTCCCTTAGGACACAGTACAACAACAGCAATAATCATGATAGAGGATGAGAGCGAATGCTGTTGGTTCTATGGCAAGCACTATTCTATATATTTTAATAGTTTAAAATATAAAATTTAACAGCCACCTATGAGGTAAATACTGTTATTTTCTCCATTTAACTAAGGGAACTAGCCACAGAGGCATGCACTGATTTAGCCAACATCACACAGCTAAAGTGTTGGAACCTGCGTACAAACCCAGGTAGACTATTTTCAGAATCCTTGCTCTATTCTGTTTTGAAGTCTAATATTAAGTAGTTTGTATTGACAATAAGATATGGAAATGTGTTTGTTGAATGAACAAGTATAAATATATGCAATCCTATGTCTAATATTCCAAAAGACAAAAGATTTATTTCAAAACTGTCACCAAGGATTTAACCATACAACTCCCACTGACACTAGTGACAATCATGCAGCTGAATCACTATGCACTTTTTAACCAATTCATTCCACAGTGTACTTATTAACTTGTTTTAATCTATTCATAATCTAATAAAGAGACAATAACATGCAGTGATAGGATTAATCCAGTAAGTTTTAGGCTATGTTGTTCACTAAAGAATATAATTATTTTTAACCACAGCAAGAGTCATGTTGTCATTAAATTTACTTTTTTATTTTAGCATTAAAAGTCTTGGAAGGGGATGCTAAGTTGCTTAGTGATTACAAAGCTAAATGCAATTCTGATACAAGCATGGATACTCATTTGTACATTTGCCTATTGACATATTCATATATTCATAAATAATATGCTTATAAGAGTGTAGCCCATTTTAGCCATTCATGGAATTGGCAATGTCCAAAATTTATATATTAAAAATCTTGTTTAGAATAATTCTCTTTATTTCATTTCTTAGGTGAAATCTACCTACCTGTTAAGGTAGCATAGAAACGTATAAGAAAAGAATTTGAATTCATTCTGTGACTCTTTTCCTTCAAAACTTTCTGAACCTCCCTTGTAGCTCATGGGTAATGTGATATCCTGAATTACTAGTAAAATTTCAAGGCAATATTGCACAATGGTTAAAAATCTCTGGGTTTAGCTTGGATGGAAAAAAATATATTCCTAGCTCTAGTGCTTCTTAGATTGGATATTTGGGTAACATTTAATCACCTGTGAAGTGGGGATAATAAAACTCTAACTTAAAAGGACTACTGTGTAGATGAAAGGCAATGATGTATATAAAAATATAAGTCATACATTAAATGCTGAACAATTGTTAAGTTGCTGATAATATTAATTTTTATAGTCTTTTGACTATGTATTTAGAATAATGTTATGAAGCTGCAAGCATATGTGTTTCATTTTCCTGAAGGACTCCGAGTGCAACAGGTAGAAAATGTTTTATTTACTCTGGATATCCTGCTTCACATTTTCTCTATTCTTTGGCCAAAAAATAAATCCATTTTTCTCCTAATGATACTATATAAAGAATCTGTTTCCTTCAGGTTCTTATTGATGGTCATCTGCAATGAGCTTTCTCTCAAAGGATCTCATGCTGAAAGTATGATATGAAATAATGTCCCTTCATAAATACATAATTACTAAATAGGGCAGTGTGTTTTTTCATTCCTGTTGAATTTATGCTGCACAACCTGTCTTTGAAATTAGTGCCTCTTGTACTTTTCATCGTTCTCAATTTATAAGAGGATTCTATTCTGTTTTATAATCTATTGTTTATCTATCTTCTAGAAAATGGATAGCTGAGATACACTTATTTGGGGGAAAAAAAAAGCTATATTTGGTACCACCACCTACGTGATCTAAGTTTAGATCAATACAAGAGTCTCAAACTTCAAGTTCCAAATGTTAAAGCAGTAAGTCTCAGAATTTATGCACAAATCTGAACACTAAATTTCACAGTGGAGTTCTAGGTATTTAAATTTTATTTTAAAATACCTAGATTTTCTTATTTTACCTAATCAATCTCACTTTAGTCACTAGAGTTCTCTCCACATCTTATTATCATTGAGTTGAAGATGTAATAGAAGTATCAAGAATACTGAAGTAAGTTAAACAGGGTTACCCACATAAATAATAAACAATTGAAGAATCATTACAAAGTGACATATCCAAGAATACAAATGAGCAGAGTATTAATTATGTATCTGACTAAATTTGGCCACAGAAATGATCAAATGAGACCAATTAGAAAAACTTCCTGAAAAAATGCATTTTTGAAGTTAGAAAGGCAAGTGAAAGAAAAGTCCTAGGGGCATAAACATATCAACACGCAAACCAGAACAATAAGCTTGGACAGGGCAGAAGACTCCACCATAGAGTAACAGATGTGAAATGATGAAATAAGTGTAAATAAAGATGAGCCCCTAGGATGTACTTTTAACAAGTAGTTTTCCATTAAAAAATCAGAAAATGACCCTTGCCTTTAGCCAATGTTTATAGAAAATTCAGAGGTCTTTCAGGAGTTGGTGTAGATTTCTGAACCATGTGTAGTTTGTTTTGTTTTTGTTTTCCTGAACAGTGGCTATGGTATTTCAAAATGAGGCATGGCATTAGATCACTTGAGGTATTCAGTACAAAAGCAATCAGCAAACCATGTAGCTGCAATTGTTTCCCCCAACCTACCCCCCAAAGAAGCCTTTCTGGGATTATTTATTACCTGAATGATTTTACAATGTTGATGGAATTATTTAGTCAATGCTTGCAAACTTTCATGCTATCAGCCAAGTTGCAGCAGGTAAGAGATTGGTTATATGTTCTTTTATGTCCCAGAGCAGCAGGAATCCACAAAATAAAGCGTCATTAGTTAGAAACTGTAATCATCATATTACTTTCAGAAGTTAAGCATGTACCTGTCGAGTGCATTAGGAGAACAAAATAACAAGCATCAGTTTCATTATATTTTTTCATTGTGTTGATAAAATATACCAGAACTTACCTGAAAACAACAAAACTATTCTCAGACCAGTTGTAAAACTCATGCTTCTCAGCTTCCTCAGGTAGAGTTTCAATTTACCCAAAAGAGAGATGGATTTATCTCAGATGGGTTTAGTCCCAGGGGAGCTGACAGGAATGAATTAAATTACTCCAATTTGGGGTACTTGGCAGACATAAGGACTTCAAGACTAGAAGTGAGACTGGCACTTATGACTTGTTATTAGAGATATACCTTTTGGGCCAGTATAATGTATAAATTCATTCAGAAAAATATCTGTGTAACACAGATTACTCAAGAATGACAATGCCTGAAGGAGGTAGTTTTAATTTAGGATTTTGTAGGACAGCAAAAGGATTTGCTGAGAATGTCTCTTAAGTCATAGGTCTAGATAAGAATTCTAAATAACTGAGAATAAAACAAAGAATAGAAGTGTATGCAGCTACGATGGATCTACCTTGCCCTGTGACTTATATATGTAAGTATGTTTGTGTGTGTGTGCACATGCACTTCTAGTCTCTCCTCAATAATGACCTAATAGAGATTTTCAGCAAATATTTTTATTCACTCTATATTCTTCTTCCACATTTTTAGATCCCCTGCTCTTCTTATAACACCCCATTTACTCTGAGTAGTTGTTTCCTTATTTTAGAACTCTTATTTCTATTTGCAGAAGTCTTTAGTCATTCTGTTTGCTAAAGCTCATCTCACATACAGACTTCATCAATGGGTTGCACAAAGGCTTTGTTTACCTCCAATGCACTTTACAAAATGTGAACTGCCTGCTTTTCTTAATGAGCCACTGGACTCTTCAGATCCCTCTAACTCTGAGCATGGGAGCCTGCATGGTCTCTGTCACAATCATAATTCTCTCCAGATATTTCATTGTTGGAATAAGTATATCTTGTGCAACTATGTCAGGTATAAACCTCAACAAAATCAGATTATGCTCTCAAGCAGTTGGTGATACACTGCTTTTGAGATAAATGTCAGTGGCATAGCCAGGTAGAAACATACTATAGGTAGCCGAAAATACAGATAATATGTATCTGGAGTTTGTATGTGATGTTGGGATTGAAGTATCAGTGCCAAGACAGTTATAGTCAAAAGAGTTGTTGAGATATTCTAGAAAGGTGGCATTTGGAAGTCCCAGGATTTCAGTTCATTCTTAGTTTTTCTGGAACTACCTTAACGGCACTTTCCTCAAACCTGGTACCACATAGATGTGAACTGCTATTTCAAATATTGTAAAAGGTCAAGAATTGAATCCAGACAATTTAGGATAAACTTGCTGAAAAGAAACTTCCTGTACAATCATGAACAGCTTTTTTCCATCCGTTGGATTCAAGCACATTATGAATTAAATAAGTAGATTTGACGAGGTGCTTTCTAAGGAAACTCTTCTATTCAGTGATCCTATGAAATCCCATGAAATAAATAGCATAGAACAGGTCTAATTTAGACTTGATCCCGAGTCAGAAGTTAACTGTCACAAGTTTTGTTATTTTCATAATACAAGGATGCTTTTAAAAAAGAAACGGGCTTCTCAATATTGAAATATTGCTGAAGCATTATTTTAGTGGCTCTAATTCCAGTGAAAATATTATTAGTAACCTATATTAACAAAATCTTTTTATCTTTATCATTTAAAGTATTTTCACTTGAAAAATCTTTATGTAATATTAAAAAGATTAAGAGCTCTTGATTAGAGATACAACATTCAGTTATCTCTATTCATAATTATATATATTTGAATTCTAAGACAGATCCATTATCTAATAAGACCCGCTGCCCTTAGTTGGAAAATATTCAGCTTCAATTTATTATTACTGAATTCAGACCACAAGTATCTTTAGTTCTAAATATCTTTTTAATTTTTGGTTATTGTATTGCTTGAACTTTTAGAATACCAGAGCCAATATCCTTGGTTACAGTTATTCATTATTTTATGGCCAGAACTAAGAAGATTAATATATGCTATCAGATTACAAAAATAATACACTTCTATCTATAATTTAGAGTATATTTTTGTTCATCTGAATGTAAAAGGCCTTAAGCAACAAGATTTTTCTATCTGATTAACTCCCAAGAGAAAATGGAGGCCTGAAAATCTTTTTTTACACTTCTGTAGAAAGCTGGGTGTTTAAAATGAAAAGCATAATTTACTGTAAAAGGATTCCTGAAATTATTCACTAAAAGAATAAGATAAGGTATATTTTTAAATGTCTTCTTTCAGCTGAAAATGTTCACCTAATTTATCCAACTATATTTCTGAAGACAGAGTATTATTATATTCCTCCATCATTTCTTTAAGGAAACAAGTGCGTTAATGTCTATTATTCATAGTTATCCTTCTAGTTTTGAAAGCACAGTGCAGTGTGCTGAATTGAATGATGCACATGCAAGTGCATTTATTCTCATCTATTTATCCTCATTGTTTTTTGTCTTCAGCATTATCTTACAGCAGCATCTGAATATGGAAAGCTACACTGCACAATTTCAATCTGACAAAGGATGCAAGGGATTTGGGATAGAATGACAAAGGAAAGGACTGTAGGATCCTTAAACATGAAGAAATCAAGAATGAAAAAAAAAAGAAATGTATCAGTAGATAGAAGAAGATGAGCATAACAATCTGGGAATAGAGAAATCAGATTTTACTTCTAAATCCATTTTTGATGACTGTTTATAGTTTTTCATGTATTGATGAATTTTGATATAATTTCATGTATAGAGAAAAGTTACAAGAATAGTACAAGAAACCCCTTATACCTTGTATCAACATTCAGCAATTTTTTTACATTTTGCTCAGTTTGCCTTATCACTTCATCCTCCCCTTCTGTCTCCCCCTCACCTCTCTTTTGCCTGATTTCCCCATCCCTCTGGGGCACACATGTGTGTACACAAACACATACACATATGATTTATTCTGAGCTTTTGAAAGTAAGTTGGAGACATCATGATCCTTTATTCTTAAATTATTAGCATATATCACATAAGAACTCTTAAATAACCCACAATTCAATGAGCAAAATAATAAAATATAACATGGATTCAATATTATTATTTAACCTATAGTCCATAATCAAATTTTACTAACTGATCCAATAATGTCCTTTACAGCTATTATTGTTCACCTGACTAGGATTCATCCAGGATCTCATATTACATTTAGTTGTCATGTCTCTTAATTTTTAAAAAAAATCTGTAATAATTTCTCAACATTTCATTATCTTTCTTGACCTCGACATTTTTGGCAGTTGAGGCAGTTATTTGGTAGAATAGCCTTCAGTTTAGGTTGTCTGATGTCTCTTGATTAGATTCAGGTTATGCATTTTTGGCAAGATGTTATTTATGTCCCTCTCAGTGCATCATATCAGCAACACATGATATTAGTTGTCCCAGTTAGTTAATATCAACTTTGATCAGTTGGTAATGTGATGCTCACCTGGTTTCTCCACTGTAAAGTTACTATGCTTCACTTTGTAATTAATAAGCAATTTTAGGGGAGATACTTTGAGACTTTATAAATATCCTGTTCCTAACAAATGTCCATTTACCAATGTTGAATCATTTTCATTTTCTAACTCCATCATTCCTTCCACAGTAATTAGCCAGTGTTCTTCTACAAGAAAGAGCTTTTCCTTCTCCCTCATTAATTAATTAATTAATTGTTATATAAGTATGAACTCCCAGAGTTTTTCAACAGTCAAATACTTATAATTCAGTACTATCATTATATGTTAAAATTATACAATCGAAATTTACGAAGAGAGAAGAACTTAAATGTCTCACAAAAAAGATTATATGTGAGTTGATTGGTGTGTTAATTTGATGGGGGAATTCTTTCAGAATATTTTCAATACATATATCAAATCATCACTTGTACACTTTGAACACTTTACAATTTGAATTATACTTCAATAAAGCTAGGGAGAAAGAAAGATCTCAAATAAACAACCTAACTTTATATTTCAAAGAATTAGAAAAGGAAGAAGAAGCTGAGCACAATTCTAGCAGAAGGAAAGAAATAATAAAGATCAGAGCAGAAATAAATAAAACAGAGACTAGAAAAACAATAGAAAAGATCAAGGAAACTATGAGTTAGTTTTTTGAAAAGATAAACAAAATTGACAAATCTTTGGCTAGACTAAAAAATTAAACGATTCAAATAAACTCAGAAATGAAAAAGAAAGATAATATAACTGATACCACAGAAATACAAGTATCATCAAGGAAATGCAAATCAAAACTACAGTGAGATACTACTTCATACTGTTAGAACGGCTATCATCAAAATGACCACAGGTAAATGTTGGTGAGGATGTGGGGAAAATAAAGCCCATATACAGTTTTGGTGGGAATGTAAACTAGTACGACCGTTATCGAACAGTGTGGAGGTTCCTCAAAAAATTAAAAATAGAACTACCATATATGAGTCAGCAATCCCTCTTCTGGGGTATATCCAAAGTAAATGAAATCAGCATCTTGAAGAGATATCTGCACTCTCATGTTCACTGCAGCATTGCTCACAATAACCAAGATATGGAAGCAACCTAAGTTTCCATCAACAGATGAATTGACAAAGAAAATGTGGTATAAGTTCAACAATGGAGTTTTATTCAGTCTTTAAAAAAAACAGAATCCTGTCATTTGTGACAGCATGAATGAACCTAGAGGGCAGTATGTTAAGTAAAATAAGCCTGGCACAGAAAGACAAATGCTGCATGAGCTCACTCACAGGTGGAATCTAAAAAGGTCACACTCATACAAGCAGAGAGTAGAATGGTGGTTCCAGGGACTAGATGGTGGGGGAAATGAGAAAATGTTGGCCAAAGGGTCCAAAGTCTCAGTTGTGCAGAATGAATAAGTCCTGGAGACAGTCGAATGTACAGCATGATGAGTATAGTTAGTAACACTATATTGTATACTTAAAATTTGCTGTGAGAGGTCTTACATATTCTCACTACAAAAATGGGGGGTAGCTATGTGAGGTGATAGACATGGTAATTAGCTTCAGAGTGATAATCATACCACAAGGTATAAGTATATCAAAACATCATATTGTTCATTGTCACCAAATGTCATCCAGAATTTTCAGGTAAAGCCTTATGATATCTTTCAACATTGTAGCAATATTAGGTGTTATGCTTCTTTTATACTTATTTTAGTCACATCTTCATACTCTAACTTACCTGACATGTTAAACAAATTACTTTTCAGAGGTTATACAATGGTGTTTAGTCATAATCTTTATCTAAAGCACTTTGACTATTACGTTTTATCTTAATTGATTTACACTGATAAAAAACTGAGTGTCTGCAAACAGGATGGAGACGTTCTTATTTTCATCTATCCAGTGTGAGGTAACCTCAAATTCAATTTGAGTAATGAAAATTGAACTTAAGAAACTAAGAAATAGAAATTTTCCAGACTACAAAGCAAGCATGATTCAGTCCCATTGCCATAACTATTCTCAAAAGATAACATAGTTTCAGTAGACATTTTGCTTAAAAGCCCTGCTCTGTAGCCTCCAGACAATTAAGAGTGGCTTCATTCTGCCTATATTATCCAATATCTACTTATTCTTTGCTTTAGAAACCCAACTCAAAAATTATATATGTACCATATGTACAGTCAAACAGTAATAATTCTTCCTAATAAAACTGAAAAAGGAAAAAAATTTATGTATGTACCAGTTCAAATCCTATAAAACTTCTTTTGTAAGTTTCCTTTTCAAGCTCTTATATTTATTTGTTGGCAAGATTATTAATAAAGCCAACTTTTTTTTTTTGATCATGGTTTTCCTGGTGATTTTTGTGAGGGATTTTACAATTTCATGAGGCTCCACTGTGATCTATCCAAGACTCTTACATGGCTCAAGACCTTTGACTGGGGACTCTCTGGAACCTCCAAGACCCACCTGGACCACTCTTACCAGGGGCCTATCCTAGACTGCAGTGGTGAATAACTTTCCAGCAATAGGTATAACTCTGATCTTTACAAAGTAAACCCTCTGCACCATTCAACTTCTATCCGAGAACTGATCTTTCAGGAATATTTCAAGATCTAATTAAAATAAAATACTTGTTTTCCTTGGTGAAAACTGCCTACTATCACTTTTGCCTTCCAAAGTCATATCTGAAGAACGTCATTTTCTGTTGTGCATTTACATAAGGAAACTCATAGTATAGAGGACAGACATACACCCTACTAAGTGTATTCTCTAAACCGACCCTGAAGACTAATAAACAAAAAGTTCTTGTTGTACTGTCATCCTTCCTACAACAAATTTTGCCTTGAGTAACCATTAAAACTATTAAGAACCCACCTCCATGTCGATTTGTGTTGACGAACTTACTCTTGGAGCAATTACTTCACCATAAATTCTGCCTGTCAGGGGCCACCAATTGTTTGGTTGGTGTCCAGAGATGGTCTGATCAACAGGATGGGCATGTAAAATAATAGTAAATGTAAATTATTTGTAATCATCTGTAAGTTCTTATATGTATTCACATCCCAATGTCATTTCATGTATTTATTCCTCTAAATAGTATATTTTTTCACCATGGACAATTTAGAATTACACTAGCTATTTCGTGGAGCATTTGATATATCTAACATTGTGCATCTTCCAGATGGACAATGAAAGAAAGATAATGAGGTTCTAACATCCAAGATTCATTTTCTCAGCTTAACTAAGGAACTATTGACAAGTATAATTGTATATACTTAAAATGTACAATGTGATAATTTGATATACTTCTGCATTGTGGAATGATTACCAAGATCAAGATAATTAATATATTCATCATCTCATATAGTTAACTCTTTGCATGTGTGTGTATCGTGTGATGAGAATGCTTAACATCTATTCTCAGTAACTTTCAAGTGTACAATACTGAATCATTAACTATTCAATAATCACGTTTCAATTGATACGCAAAGATCTTTAAATGAAATATAGAGCTCAGATTGGCATCCTTAGAGATCTCCTTGGCAAAAGTTAAAGAGAAAGTCATTTCAATCTTGGATACACTATTCTCATAGGCCCTTCTCTTTCACTTTATCTTGGGCTTCCTTCTCCTTCTCCTTCTACCACTCCTTCAGCCTCTACAAGAATGATACTCTACAAGGATCCTCTATAAGAATGTTCTTTTCACAGAAACTTTCTTGGAAGGAAACTTTCTAATTTCCCTTAAGGTTTAACAATGCTGAAATCAGGCTTATTATACAGGTAGAAATTCAATATTTGCAGATGGAAATTCAATATTTGTTTCAGGCTGAACTTCATGTCATTATCAAAGAATTTTTTAAACCAAAAGAAGAGAAAACTAAATACCATTCCTGTCAATTTGATCATCAGAGACTTATTGTATAATAAAATGGACTTTCAAGAGACTCTTTTTAGAAGCCCCAGAAAATTCTTCTTCCTATTAACAATGTGTTGCTAACTTGGTCATCTTTGTACTGTGCCATGTAAGCTTCAAAACAAAACTGAAGACTCGGCCTTGGTCAAGAATACTATGGACAAAAAAACAACAGATAGTCCATAAAATGTTAATATTGATGTTTATAAACTTTGTCTAAATGACTAAATCTAGCAAAAATGCTTCTAGATCTAATAAGTGAGTTTATTAGTAATCTTGTCAAACAAAAGGTCCATACAAATATAGACAGACAAAAAAAAACTGTACTTCAATATGTCAAGAATCATTGAGAATTGAAATAAAAGCCATATTATTTAAAATAGCATTAAAAACATAAAATACATTAGGATAAATTTAATAACATATGTGCTAGACCTGTATAATAAAAACTATAAAATAATACAAAGAGAAATTTTAAAAAAACAAAAAAATTAAGAATTCTACCATGTTGAAGGATTGAAAGACAATATTGTTACATTGGAACTTTCCCCTAATTTGATCAAAGGAAGCAACTCAAACCCTATCAAAATACTAGATTTTAAATAAATTGGCTGATTTGTTTCTATAAAATTCAAAGGACCTATATAAAAGCCAAAACAATTTCGAAAAGTGAGTAAAACTGGAGGACACTTATTTTAAGATTTATTGTAAAACTACAGGAATCATATCAGTGCAGTATTGGCACAAGGAAAGGCATATAGATCAATGGACGTAAACAAAGAGTAAAGATATAAATCAACATACATATGGTCAACTGGTTTTTACCATCAAGTTTACCAAGATAATTCAGTGGAAAAAGAATAGTCTTTCCAACAAATACTAGAATAACTGGACATATATAGGAAAAACAGACTTTGAACTTCCCTTTACCTTATATATGAAAATTAACTCAAAATTAATCATTAATGTAAAAGTGGAAATTATAAAATGTCTAAAATTAAATGTAGTAGAAACTTCTGCAATCATAGGGTAGACAAGATGTCTTAAATGGGACAAACCACAATAGATACTAAAAAAATTGATAATTTTTACTTTATTAAATATCTTTGAAACAGAGTCTTTGAAAGACTCTGTTGAGGAAGTGAAAAGGCAAGTTAGATGAGTATGAAGTATTTCTAAAACTCCCATAAAGGACTTAGAATATGGAAATTACCTAATAAATAGAACTTATTTAATAAAGGTCTTAGAACATTGGAAATACAGAACATGTATTTTAAAAAGCTGAATTCAATAATAAGATGACAACCAACCCAATAAAAATAAGCGTAAGTGTTAAACAGCCACTTCATCAAAGAAGAGATATGAATGACAGTTAAGCACATGTAAAGATGCTCAGCATCACAGGTTTTTAGGGAAATGCAGACTAAAACCACAATGAGATATCACTGCATATCCATTAGAATGACAAACATTTTTTAAAGATTGAAAATACCAAGTTTTGGCAAGCAAGTGGAGCAATTGGCACTCTTCTGTATTGCCAGTGAAAATACATAATGGTATAGCCATTAGGAAAAGAGTTTGCCAATTCCTCATAAACATGCATGTACCATATGACCCAGCAATCTAACTCTAGATATGGTTCCATAAGATATGGAAACACATTTACCTCAAAGATTTATACACCAATATTTATAGACTCCATTCCTGACTTAACAGTTTTATAGATGGCAAAGAAAATATTAAGCTGGGTACTCAGTAACCATCTTTATTTAACCTTTAGAATCCAATCCTTACTGGAAGCTTAGCACAAATTTCAAGAGAAAGTTTTAGCTTTCTCTAGAGCCTGCCAAATTGCCAATGGGGAAAAGCCAATGTCTATACTGATAGCAGACACGCCTTTGGGGTCATACATGACTTTGGCATGCTATGGAAAGGGAAAATTCTTTATATCAGATGTTCCTACTACAAATATGCAGTAAATACAAGAATTATTATAATCTTATTGTTTAAACAGAACAAATTGTTGAAACAAAAAGGTATCATTTATCTAGAAGTTCACAGTATAAAGTATAAACTCGAAACATAGTTGTTAGGTAAAAATTTAGTAAGTCATAAATATTAGCCAAATTTGTAATTTTGAATTCTCCCATTGCCAAATCAAAAAAAAGTATATAGTTTATAATATATTTTAAACAAATATGCCCGAAATATTATAATTTTAATATGTAAGTATATATTTAATATTAATGCTATATTTTACATTTTTCTTTTTTATTAAATGTTTAAAATCCAATGTGTATTTCACATTTATAGTACATCTCCATACAGACTAGCCAAAATTCAGGTGTTCAATAGTCATGCATGGCTAGTGCCTAGTGTACTGGACAGCCACACTCTAGACACTGCTAGTAGAAATGCCCTGGCTCATCCCTATTCAAAATGAGCTGTCTTAATGTAGATTGGCATATAAGAGTCATTCAATGATTGAGGGATAAATCTATGAATTCTTCAAAGAGTCCATTATAAGAGCTAATAATTCAACTTTAAAATCTGAGACAAATACTGTGAATGATCTGATTGAATAATTCATAAGGATAAATTTTGTGACATCAAAACAGCTGAGTGTTGGCACCTGAGACCCTCAAATGAATATTCATGAAAATTACTCAGGAAAATTCTCATTATGAAAGACAAAAGTTGTTCACCATGAAAAACTAATATTGATGAGTGGTGATGTGGCTGGTTCACAACTCATAATCAATATAATTTTAGAAAAAAAATAAAAAAACATGAATCACTTGGAGATATCTTCACCTATCATGGCCTTGAATCTTCTTTAAGCTGAGTTAGTTAAATATTGTAAGGGACTAATTCAGGTATATTGTCCATATTGCTTTATTATCCAGAAGTTAAAACTGCCTTTCTGCAACATCTCTCTGTTCTAGCATTGTACAACTTTCAACCTGAATGTTTGGTATTTTGAAAAAGTTAACAAAGAAGTTTACACTTGAACCTTGTTGGAAAGAATCTTACCAAGTACTGTTGACTACACATAGTAATAAAACTTCAGTGAGTTGATACCTGGGTCTTTATTCTACAATATAAGAAGTTCAATTTCATTTGGCAATCCAAACTCTTGGATGACCCCAAAATAAGGTCTCCAGATAGTCTCCAAACATAGATGAAATCATAAGGCAGATAACTGTCACTATGATTTTGGATAAACTAGATGACTTCTTGATGTTAATGGTTTCTGTTCAAAACCCATTTGACATAATCCAGATGACCAGACAAACAAATAATCATGTTTCAATCTGCAAGATCTTGTTCTTTTTTTGATTGAAGTATAGTCGATTTACAATGTTGTGTTAGTTTCAAGTGTACAGTAAAGTGATTCAGATACATATATTCATATATATATGAATTTTTTTCCATTATGTTATTAGAAGATAATGAACATAATGAATATAGTTGCCTGTGCTACACAGTATGTCCTTGTTTTTTTTTAAAACTATTTTATATACAGTAGTGTGTATCTATTAATCCCAAACTCCTAATTTATCCCTCCCCACTCCTTTCCCCTTTGGTAACCACAAATTTGTTTTCTAAGTCTGTGAGTCTGTTTTAGTTTTGTAAATAAGCTCATTTGTATCATTTCTGTAGATTTCACATATGTGATATCTCATGACATTTGTCTTTGTCTGACTTACTTCACTTAGTATAATAATCTCTAAGTCCATCCATGTTGTTGCAAATGGCATTATTTCATTCTTTTCTATGGCTGAGTAAAACTGCTTTGTATATGTATGCCACATCTTCTTCTTTACCCACTGTGGATGAACACTTAGGTTGCTTCCATGTAAAATAGTGTTGCAAATAGTGTTACTATTGGAGTGAATGTATCTTCTGAATTAGAATTTTCATTTTTTCCAGATATATGCCCAAGAGGGAGATTGCTGGATCATATGGCAACTCTACTTTTAGTTATTTTAAGGAAACTCTAGACTGCTTTCCATACTGGCTGCACCAATTTGCATTCCCACAACAATGTAAGAGTTCCCTTTTCTCCCCATTCTCTTCAGCATTTATTATTTGTAGAAGTTTTGATGATGGCAATTCTGACCAGTGTGAGGTGATACTTCATTGAAGTTTTGATTTACATTTCTCTAATAATTGGTGATGCTGAGCATGTTTCATGTGCCTGTTGGCCAAATGTCTTTTTAGGTCTTCTGCTCATTTTTTAATTGGGTTGTTTGCTTTTGATACTGAGTTTATGAGCTATTTGTATATTTTGGAAATTAATCCCTTGTTGGTTGCACCATTTGCAAGTATTTTTCCCATTAAGTAGGTTGTCTTTTGTTTTCTTTATGATTTCCTTTGCTCTGCAAAAACTTTTCAGTTTAATTAGGTCCTATTTGTTTACTTTTGCTTTTGTTTCCAATACTCTAGGAGGTATATCCAAAAAAATACTGCTGTGATTTATGTCAAAAAATGTTCTGCCTGTGTTTTCCTCTGGTAGTTTTATAGTATCCAGTCTTACATTTAGGTTTTTAATCCATTTTGAGTTTATTTTGTAGATGGTGCTAGAGAATGCTCTAATTTCATTTTTTTACAGGTAGCTGTCCAGTTTTCCCAGCACCATTTATTGAAGAGACCTGTCTTTGTCCATTGTATATTCTTGCTCCTTTGCTGTAGATTAATTGACCATAAGCGTGTGGGTTTATTCCTGGGCTTTCTAGCCTGCTTCATTGATCTATGGGTGTATGTTCGTGTCAGTACTACATATTTTTGATTACAGTAGCTTGGTAGTATAGTCTTAAGTCGGAAAGCATGAATATTCCAGTTCTATTCTTCTTTCTCAGGATTGTTTTGGCTATTCAGGGTCTTTTGTGTTTCCATGCAAATTTCATTTTTTTTTCTAGTTCTGTGAAAAACGCCATTGGTATTTTGATAAAGATTGTATTGAATCTGTAGATTGCCTTGGGTAGTATGGGCATTTTAAAAGTATTGATTCTTCCAATCCAAGAACACAGTATATCTTTCCATCTGTTTGTGTCATTGTCAATTTCTTTCATCAATGCCTTATAGTTTTCAGAGGACAGGTCTTTTGCCTCCTTAGGTAGGTGTTTCCAAGGTGTTTTATTATTCTTGATGCAATGGTGAATAGGATTGTTTCCTCAATTTCTCTGATAGTTTGCTGTTAGCATACAGAAATGTAACAGATTTCTCTATATTAATTTTGTATTTTGCAACTGTACCAAATTCACTGATGAGCTCTAGTGGTTTTCTGGTGGTGTCTTTAGGATTTCTATGTATAGTATCACATCATCTGCAACAGTGATAGTTTTACTTCTTCCTTTCCAATTTGGACTCTTTTTATTTATTTTTCTTCTCTGATCACTGTGGCTAGACTTCCAAAACTATGTTGAATAAAGTGGCAAGAGTGGGCATCCTTGTCTTGCTACTGAGGAGCTTGCTTTTTATTTTCTTATATATTATACATGCACACACACACATACACACACATATACACATATAAACACACACACACATATAGGGTATTTTCCAAACTGGCAAATCATTCATCTGCAGTTAATCCAATTGTCAGTAAAATTGTAATTGTATGGAAAAGAAACATTTGGAATTCTGAGTAGTGAAAACTCTTCTGAGAACCCTGACACTGAGTAAACAGAATCCTTGAAGGCACGAAAACTTAACAAGATGATAAAGATAGGAGAAAGTGATGTTAGAGAAAGGTGTGTATTTCTGACTCCTTTGTTACACAAGTCCTCCTCAGCTGTTCTGAGGCTATGCAATTCACCTATTTTACCACCCAAAGCCATTTATAAATAAATCAAGCAGAAGCTACAAAAAGAAGCCAAACCATCCTTCATGCCTCTAGAGGCCTACTCTACCTAAAAACAAACATCATTTAAATTCAGTTCACTGTAGCAGAAAGTAGAAATAACATAAAGTCTTTATAAGCCTGGCACTACCTCCTGACACAGAGATCTGATGCCAAGTTGCTGAGTGATTTCAGTATCAGAGTTGACTAATCATTTTCATCATTCATTTTAAATGAACAGTGGCATGCCATTAATTAGTATTAATCAGGAAATTACCATATAAGCACAGGGAGAATGGTGGTCTACACACAGTTCATTAGGCTTATATAGCTTAAGACATGAATTGGAATTTTAGACTATTTTCAGAATTTTATAGAAACAACTCATTTCAAATATTTCTAACAATATGAAAGAAAAATACATTTTAAGACAATCTTCTTAAAGTAAATGAAATGTTACTTTTGGCCCATAACCTTGACTAAAGAAATAAATATATTTTCATAGCAAAAGAAGGTCAAAGAATAAATGTCACATATGAAAAAGAAATCCTGTCAATGAATATCTCCATGTTATTTTATAAATTATATTTTCCATATTTATAGGCAGAGCTCAATAATTTTTAACAAATAGTTAATTCAAAACTGCAATTTAACCACTAATTTGATCTTTTTGCTGATTTTAAAAAGACCTATTACCAAATAAAAATGTCTACTTCTGTATTTTCTGTGCATCTGAGGCCTTCGGCAGAAATTTTCTTGAAAATAAGTGAAGTGAGCTTGTCACTTGAAAGAGAACAGCTGATGTTTGTTGGAAAAGTTTAAGCATCATGCATGGTAACATCATGCATATGTAAAAGATAGATTTTTTATAGTTTATAAATGTTTATTAAGCTAATTTTTACAAAGTAAATATTAATAACAAGAGGCAAAATTTTTGCAAAATATGTACAAAAGTAAAAAGCCTTAATGCCTAGCAACTGATTTTATAAAATCAAGCCATTCTTTCCACTATCAGACCTCCTTTAGGCAAGAGGGGCCAATGGATTTTAATGTCATGGAGCACACAAAGTTCTTTGATATGATTTCTGATTGCACATTGCAACTAACTTTTAAGAAACCAACAGCTGTAAGTGATAATTACAAAATTAAGAAAGGGTATTGAAAATAGTTCCACTTTTTTCAACTGTGAAGCCAAATTTCCTTCATATATTTCAGCTAAAACAACAGATTAATTAAACTCCAGATGTCTTATGTGTTACCAGCCATTAAAAAAAATTTGCAAAGCTGTAAAACAATGATACTCTTCTTGGGGTAAGCCAAATTCTCTGATGGCTTTCAAGATTCTTGTCCCCTGGGGCACATGCCCAACATAATCACCTCTCCTTGAGTGTGGGCAGGAATTGTAACTATAATGGCATGGTCATGCTCTTCATTAGGTTACATTATATGACTAAGGTGATAGGATAGTAATGGCCCTTGTTGTTACCTTATCTAAGACTCACAGTAGATTGAAAAAATTCTCTCTGTTGGCTTTGTAAAAGTAAGTAGCCACATTGAGAGAATATACATACAGTATAACTCCATTTCCATAATCACAAAAACAGGTGAAATCAGTTTACAGTGTTGGAAATCACAATAATGGTTACCTTTGCAGGGGCATGGAATATGGTTACTGAAATGGGGCATGGGGTAAAATTCTGGGATGCTGATAATGTTCTGTTTTCTTCTGGATGCTGGTTACATATGCTTGTTTAATTTATATTTCAAGTAGCTATACTGTTGTGATTAGTGCCCTTTGATGTATGTATGTTATACATCAATGAGGAATTTCCATTTAGTCATTTCATTGAACAAGCATGTTTTACCACCCTCTTCTATAACCAACAGTACTACAAGAGACAAGATGTATCAGAGTGCAATTGCTGTGTAACAAATTACCATAAATTCAGCAGCTTAAAATAACATACATTTTCATCTCACACAGGTCAGGAGTCTGAAAACAGCTTAGCTAGGTCTCTTGCTCAGGGTTTTTCAAGGCTGTCATCAAGGTCTCAGCCAGGATAAGTACTTCTATGAAGCTCAGAGTCCTCTTCCAAACTCAAGAGGTTGTTGGTAGAATTGACTTCCTTGTGGTTGTGTGACTAAAGTTCCAAGCTCCTAGAGGCTGCCCTCAGTTCACTGCTGTGTGGCCTTAACCATAGGCAGCTCACATCATTGCAGTTTGCTTCTTCAAGGCCAGCAGGAGATTCCTTCTAAGACTGAATTTTATATAACGTAACCAAATTAAAGGAATGATGCTTCGTCAACTTCGTCATATTCTATTGTTATAAATAAATCATAAGTTCTGCCTGTATTTGAGAGGAGTGAATTATACAAAGGAAGAGGAAGGGATTACTGGAATTCACTCTAGAGTCTGCCCACTACACAGAGTATCAATGACTGCTATGAAAAAAAATGACCACTCTTTATGTAGCATTTCCCCAAGTCAAGAAAATTTCACTTTGTGGGTTTCCAATATTAATTTCTCTCTTGAGAAGCTTTAGGAAGACCTTTAGAAAATGTCAATATAGCTGAGCAGATATCAAATGATAGCTAGTTTTTAAAATAAGTTATTAAAATCAGCATGTCTCTGCTCAGAGACTTCTGGGTTGTTAAATTAACGTAAGTTATAAAAGTAAGTATTTTCCCCAGTCTTTCTGATTCTTAAGTTCAGAAATTCTACTATATTTTCTTTAACAGGAAGATAGAATTTCTATAAGATAGAGTATGAGCTAATGTTTCAGCATGTGATATCATGGATAATAAAATATACCAATGAGACCATTAACTAAAGGTTTCCAAACAGTTTCTATTAAGTGTTAGGAAAGTAATCCAACAATAAATTATTTTTTCAATGTTTGATTTCATTAACTGAATGATAAAATCAGATTTTAAGTGTTTTATATATTTAAATGAATCATATCCAGACTCGAATTAATGTCAAAGAAGCACTTGCCTTCTGAAATATAAGGTGCAGATATTTAAGGCAATCATTCTGCACAATGGTATTTCCTAGGACTCTATGGACTTACCTCAAGATTTAAAAAGAAAGGTGAAATATGTGACAATGATAAGTAATTAAAGAAAGAGAAAGTGAGCTATTGAACAGAAATAAAGATATGAAAATTTTGCTGTTTTGTCATTACCCCATCTTTGTTCTTCTATCTCACTTTTTCCCTCAGTTCCTCAGTTTTGCAATATAGTGTTTATTGCCATATCTTTGGAGCCTAGAACAATCAATGTTTGTATATACTAAGCACCCAAAAATTATTTATTGTATTGATGAACATGTGAATGAATAGATGTATCCTGATATTTTTATTTTTGTACTGCCTAATCCCAAGTTTTTATCTTTTGTGCTGTTACATGGGCTATCTCATCTCAAAAGTCTGAAGAACAACTATGAAAAATGGAAAGAACTTGCTATTGACTTAATCAAGAAGGTGAAGTATTAAGATACTGATGTAGACAGAAAGATCTGCTGGTTCAGGTTGCAGGACAGGTAAGCACTGAATAAAGAATAAAACCCAAAGCATCAGGGAGAGATGAAATTCAATACAATTTTAGGCAGACTAGAAGGTTTGAAAGAGCCTCTGCTTTTACATTACTCTGAGCTGCTGATTCGGTTGTCCCTGCTAATGCCACTTTCATGTCTGATATTTTACAAGATCAACCGGCATTTAAACTCCTTGGGCTCTCCTCAAGAGACATTCAATTAATAAACCAAAGAGCTATTGGTTCACTATGGTTCCTCAAAGGTCAACTCTTAAACATTTAACAGATACGTGATGATTAAAAGGACTATTTACCATAGATGGTTCAGCATAAAAAATTTGTTTTCTAATTTTGACTACAAATTCTTGAGAACAAAACAAGATAATTCCTCAACAATCTGCCTGGACAATATTATTTTAGAGTTTTATGATAACAGCAGATTCTAATTTTAAATACCTGTATTAACATGATACAACAGTTGCTTTGACGTAAACATTTTGTCTAAAAATATTTTCACTATTATGAGTATATACTGGGGGTGCTAAGTATGAGGGGCTTTTTATAAATTTTTTAATAATGTTCTTGTTTTTTATTAGCACTTTTACTAGTAACTATTTTCTGAGATATTTTACTTCAACAACCTGATATAATAAATATGAAAGGATATTAAGTTTGGAGGAATTCTTAGAAGGAAAAAGGTCCTCTGCTTATTAGAAATTATAAGTACTGGTTAAAGGTGGGTGTCAACAGTAAAGGAGTAAAATGAAACGACCATGCTGGAGTTTTCAAGCAAAAATGTCACTCATGTTAGAGATTCAACAGCTTCGGAAGTTTAGCCCCAGGGCAGAGGTGCTAATGGTCACTGGCAGACAGAGCCTTGACAACACCACCTGATCTGAGTGTCAGCTGCTTAGAAAACATTCTCTTGGTTGTCCTAGGATGAGCTCACACAAAACACAAGGCAGCTGAATCACATGTAAACTTTAGGAAGCAGCTTCTGCTGTTGACTTTTGTTTTCAGTCATAAGCAATTTTGACAAAAAGAAGCTTTGACAGGATGATTGTTTCTTGGTTAGATCATCAGCATTCATCATTCAACATTCATTCACCACACACTGCATACCAGGAACAGAGGAAAAAATTGAAGAAGCTATTCCTGAATTCCCAATGAGTTGTACATAAAAGAAAATAATCAAGATTAGAAGGAAAATATGTGTAAGATATACTAAAATCACACAAAAATATAAATTAAAGAAGATACCAAAGAATAGCGAATAAGGCGCTTTAAACAACAGGATTGAGGGAGGGAAAAAAGAAAAAGCATGTCTGGATAGGAAAGCATTAGGAATGAGTTCCTACTTGAAGAGGAAATATTGTAGAAAGAAATTATCCAACAAAACATGTCAACTTTTAACTAAAGGCATAGCATGGAAAAAAGTAACAAACTATAATATGGTAATATGACACTTCCCCATTTAAGACTATCTCACATTTTGACTGAATTAGTCAGCTCAATAGTTGGCTAACTAAATTAAATAACTAAATTTACTAGTTTCAGTAATTGTTTTTCACAGAATTAATGGATTAGGCCATATTAAACCAGCCATATTAAAAATTGTATCATCTTAGTATAAGAGACTTTTTTTATACTGAGTATATTAATACATAATCAGAATAACTACAGAATTACAACATATAAATTATGTGCCCCTCTTTGAATACAAATAAGCAAATTAGTGGTAAAGATTAAAATATACATATATAAAACACTTCTAGTAGTGTCTTTTACAGGTTTAAATATAAGAACAAAAAAGTGTACTTTTTTAGTTGAAGTATAGTCAGTTTACAATGTTGTGTCAATTTCTGGTATACAGCATAATAGTTCAGTCAGACATGTACATACATATATTCGTTTTCATATTCTTTTTCATTATAGGTTACCATAAGATATTGAATATAGCTCCCTGTGCCATACAGAAGAAACGTTTTGTTTATCTATTTTATATATAGTAGTTAGTACCTGCAAATTTTGAACTCTCAATTTATTTCTTCCTATCTCCTTCCCCTCCAGGTAACCTGATAATCATAAGTTTGTTTTCTATGTCTGTGAGTCTGTTTCTGTTTTGTAAATAAGTTTGTCTATTTTTTTTCCAGATTCCACATACAGGTGTTATCATATGGTATTTTTCTTTCTCTTTCTGGCTTATTTAGAATAATAATCTCCAGGTCCATCCATGTTGCTGCAAATGGCATTATTTTATCATTCTTTATGGCTGAGTAGTAGTCCATTGTATAAATATACCACAACTTCTTTACTCAGTCAGTCATGTGTCAATGGACATTTAGGTTGTTTCCATGTCTTGGCTATTGTAAATAGTGCTGGTATGACATTGGGGAGCATGTATCTTTTCAAATTAAAGTTCCCTCTGAATATATGCTCAGGAGTGGGATTGCTGGATCATATGGTAAGTCTATTTTTAGTCTTTTGAAGACTCTCCATACTATTTTCCATAATGTCTGCACCAAACTATATTCCCACCAACAGTGTAGGAGGGTTCTCTTTTCTCCATACTCTCTCCAACATTTATCATTTGGGCATTTTTTAATGTTTCTATGTAAAAAACTTCAAAATCTCACAGGCAACACCAGTATCCATTTTCACACTCATGAATTCTTCAGTTCATTTGTCATTCGAACAATCTAGACTGGTCTCAACTGGGATGGGCTGGACTTCAGACATTTAAATCTGGGTTTAAGTCTGCTGTAGAGGCCCAGACTGATAATATAGCAGCAATCTGGAGCATGCAATGTTCATGGCAATCACAGAGAGGAATGGGTTAGCAGAAAGAAATGATGCCTCTTATTTTTTCAATGAATATCTAACACACTGTTGTTTCTACCCACATTCCACTGCCAAGCAAACTGCATGGCCAAGTAAACTATAGGGCTAACAGGATAAGAAAGTATACTCTGTCTATAGTTGAAGGCTTTGCAGAGCTACATGAGAAGGGATATACATAATTCCATGAGGAGATGGGGAAAGGGACTGCAAAACTCTAATCTATCACAAGGTAAATTATGTATAACATTTGTTAACTTGCATTCTTTCTAGTTCTTTATTGAACTTCTAAGGAAACAGATTTGAGATGGTTGCCCCTGGGCCAGTCTCGAGATCAGAAGCACTCATGATCAAGACTGTTAGGTGAATTTCAAGAAAATGAGCCCTTTGGAAAATGGAACACTCTGGCATTGATGTCATTCAGGAATACTGAGCAGAATCACTGCTCTCTCCTCCAAATATTCTTAACTGGTGCTGAAATTAGTTCATACATCACAATCCACTTTCTATTTATCAGGAGATGAATTACTCCAACTACTGATGGGGCTTGATTTTGCTAAAAAGGGTATGGGTAAGAATACAAAAACTGTTCTGGATTACAACATATAAATTTTACTTCTTTTTAATTTTCTTTTACTGGTTCCTCAAAAGTATAAAACATAAATTTTTAACTAATCTAAGTCCACCTTCAAAGGTATTGCTTCATGTGGATGCAAGTACTTCAAAACAGAGTATTCTGAATTCTCTACCATCCCTTACAATATTGTGGTCATGCATTCACTTATCCACATGCTATAATCTCCTGATACATTGTTACTATTATTATTTAAAGTTACTTTTTAGATCCATTAAGAATAAGAAAAATACAGGGTTTTACTTTGCCTTTACTTATTCCTTCTCCAAATTCTTCCTTTCTTCATGTAGATTTGAGTTTCTGACCTACATCATTTTTCTTCTCCTAAAATAACTTCTTTTAAAAGTTTATAGAGAACAGGTCTGCTGGTGATGAATTCCCTCGGTTTTGGTTTTTCTGAGAAACATTTTTTATTTCTCTTTCATTTTACTAGACACAGAATTCTAAGTTGATGGGTATTTTTTTTTCAACTTTCATTTCACTCCACTCTTTTCTTCCTTGCATGTTTCTGATGTAACTCCACTGTAATCCGTTCCCTTGTTCCTCTGTAAGTAGGGTAGGTTCTTCTCCACTCTGGCTGCTTTCAAAAATCTCTGTTTGTCATTGATTTTCTTCAATGACAATATGATATGCCTAGGAGCAGAGTTTTTGTCTTTCATCCTGCTTAGTGTCCTCTGAGCTTCTTGGAACTATGGTTTGTGTCTGTCCCTAATTTTGGAAGGTTCTCCGCCATTAGTATTTCAACTATTTCTTCTACTCCATTTTCTCTTTTCTCCTTCTGGTATTCCAATTATGTATATGTTGCATCCTTTGAAATTTTCCTCAAGTTCCTAGATGTTCTATTGTTTTGTTTGTTTGTTTTTAATTCTTATTTCTCTTTGGTTTTCAGTTTGGGAATTCTATTGACCTATCTTCAAGCTCACTGGCTCTTCTTCTGGCCTTGTGCAATCTACAGATGAGCTCATTAAAAGAATTCTTCAGTATTTTTTTTTAATTCTGAATTTTCTACTTTCTAGACTTCCCATTTGATTCTTTCTCAGAGTTTTCTTCTTGCTGCTTTTTACTTGTACTTTATATTCTCTCTGATAATTCCACATTTATGTGATATTTGAATCCATCTCTAATGTATACTTTGCTTCTTTTTTTAACATTTTTATTGATTTATAATCATTTTACAATGTTGTGTCAAATTCCAGTGTTCAGCACAATTTTTCAGTCATACATGGACATATACACACTCATTGTCACATTTTTTTCTCTGTGAGCTACCATAAGATTTTGTACATATTTCCCTGTGCTATACAGTATAATCTTGTTTATCTATTCTACAGTTTTGAAATCCCAGTCTATCCCTTCCCACCCTCCGCCCAATACTTTGCTTCTTTAGATTGTATTTTCCTTGTCTTTTCACATGCCTTGTAATTTCTGGTTGAAAGCCAGACATGATGTGTAGGTTAATATGAATTGAGGTTATTGGTAATAGGAATTGAAGTTATTGTTGTTGCTATTTATTTATTTAAATTGAAGCATAGTTGATGTACAATATTATATGTTACCAGTGTACGATGTAGTGATTCACAAGTTTTAAAGGTTATACTCCATTATACTTATTATAAAATATTGGCTATATTCCCTGTATTATTCAATATCACCTTGTAGCTTACTTATTTTATGCATAGTAGTTTGTACCTCTTAATCTCCTACTCCTACCTTGCCCCTCCCCCTTCTTTGTCCCCACTGACAATCACTAGTTTGTGCTCTGTATCTGTGATTCTGTTTCTTTTTTGTTATATTCACTAGTTTTTACACTCGATATATAAGTGATATCATATAGTATTTGTCTTTCTCTGCTTGATTTATTTCACTTAGCCTAATACCCTCCAAATTCATGCATGTTGTTGCAAAACACAAAAATTTCATTATTTTGAGGGCTAAGTGTATTCCATTGTGTATATATACCACATCTTTATCCATCCCTCTGCTGATGGACACTTAGATTGCTTTCATATCTTGACAAGTGTAAATAATGCTGCTATGAACACTGGAAGGTGTGTATCTTTCTGAATTAGTGTTTTTGTTTTTTTCAAATATATACCCAGGAGTAGAATTACTGGGTCATATGGTAATTCTATTTTTAGTTATTTGTATAACCTCCATACTGTTTTCCACTGTGGCTGCACCAATTTGGATTTCCACGAACAGTGTACGAAGGGTTCCCTTTTCTCCACATCCTTGTAAACATTTGTTATTTTGTTGTTTGTGTTTGTTTTGATAATAGCCATTCCAACACATGAGAGATAATATCTCACTGTGGTAATGATTTGCATTTCCCTGATGAATGGTAATGTTCAGCATTTTTTTCATGTACCTATTGGCCATCTGCGTGTCCTCTTTGGAAAAATGTCTATTCAAGTTTTTTGCCCATTTTTCAATCAGGTTGTTTGTTTTTTGATGTTGAGTTATACTAGCTGTTTATGTATTTTGGATATTAACCCCTTATCTGTCATACCATTTGCAAACATTTTCTCACATTCTGTAAGTTGTCTTTTCATTTCGTCCATGGTTTCCTTTGCTGTGCAAAAGCTTTTAAGTTTAATTAGGTCCCATTTGTTTGTTTTTCCTTTTAGTACCTTTGCTTCAGGAGACAGATCAAAAAAAACTATCACTATGATTTATGTCAAACAGTGTTCAAATTACAGTTGACTTTGAACAACATACTATAAGGTGATATAGCTCTGCCTTTATGTTCTATATTTTTCTATATTATTTATCTTCAATTTACAGAAATGTAAATTATTTGACAACACAGGGAAACAAGTGTTTCCCAAATATATTCTGCACAAATTATCTTTGGAAGAGAAAAATCTAGACTGAAATAAGTAAATAGTCATTCTTTAGTATTTTAATTATTCTAAAATATAAATTTCAATATATTTTCAAGTTTTCAAAATTTTCAGGAAAATATTATGCATTGAAAAATTTGTGCTCCCTTGTATCTCACCTTGCTTTAACTAAGTATATATTAATATCTATAAATCTTTTAAAAGTACTTTTTTAGGTATTATAAAATATTTAAGCTCTTAAGTATTTAATAAGTCAGTTCAATATAGATAAATAATAGATGAGTCAAATGAACTGTAAAAGTATGTTATATGTTGCTGTTTAATAATTTTGTTAAATCCCAGTTTCATATTTTTTATGAATGAATGAGGAAATGATTTAATTGAGGTAGTGTAATACTATATCAAGCATGAGGAAACAAATTATGATTGTATATTTTTTAGTAGTGCTCTCATTCTAAGTTATCTGAATCTGATATATTATTCTCTGAATTCATCAATGTTTGTGTGAAATAATTTTTCCTTGCCTAAGTTCAAAGATTTTAAAGAGACTATTATAAAATTGTAATTGTCATATTGGGTAATTTTTTGAAACAACACTATACCTTTATTATTCTCTTTATTCACCCACTACTAATCCACATGTTTGAAACAAAAATCTGAATACATTGCGAGGTTATGTCTTAAAGTTACCATTTTAATATATTTTACAGGTCAAGCATGTTGCAAACAAACTCAAAACTGTGAAATTGTCTACTGAAGTTTAATAAACAAAAATTAAATTTTGAATCTTAACCTATAAGCTGACAGAGAGTAATGTTCAATGATGTCTATCTAGCCTTTGAAATCATATAAAACCACTAAATAAATTTAAATCACAAAATATTAACTGCATAAAGAACATAAGGAAATGAGTTTTATTAACAGAATTAAAACAATAAGGATTTTGTTTAACTTTGAAATGGTGTCAACATTTTAGGGTGAAATATATGCACTTTAATCCTATCAAAGTGAACATGTCATCTAATTTGAATTTCTCAATTACTATCGATTTTTTCTATTGCCATATGTAAATAAGCCCTCAGGATAGCCTGCATATGAACAAGGAAAAGATAAAAATCCATATTATACATAATAACATTACACTTATCATTTCTCTAGAGAATTTTTCTGACTTCTATAAATATTCTAGAGTCAAGATTCCAATCTTATTTACAGGGCAAGATATCTATACTCTAGAACCAATTAGTAAATTTCTAGATTTTAATTTTATATAATTAAATCTCATGGAATTCTTAAAATAATATTTTAAATGTTGACAGTGATGTTCATTTTAATTGTATTTTTCAAAGCTATGCAAAATCTGTCTGTAGATTATTTAATAAGCGAAGGAGTTGATATTTTTTATTTCAATCCTAAATTCTATACATAAAATCTCATACTCTTCCATGCAAGCAGTTTGGTATTAGAAGGAGATAGAAAGAAGTACTTTGGTTTCAATATTCTTCCTCCTTTTCCCTGTCCCACTACCAGACTAAGAGAATATATATACCAAGGAAGAGATAACCTCTGTTGAAGAGGTGAAAACAAGACCACACAACCCTGAGCCAGTTAGACAAATCCCTTGAGGATGGATTATCATGTATCTAGGAAACTTACAAATAAAACAAAACACACACGTGTGCACACACGCACACACACACACCCCAAATGAAAAATAGATAAAAGCTACAGGAGATGATATTTTTGAAATGTTAGATTTAGTCTCTGCAATATGATAATTATTATTCATTTTGCTTACAAACCTTGCCTTTGGCAGTCAAATTTGAATGAAAGATATAGTCAGGTTTTTTTAAAAAGTAAATATTCCATTTAACTATACTAAAAGGGAAATACCTTATGCTGAATAAAAATCAGGAGTGAGCCTTATTTCATTAACTTGAACAATATCCCTCTATGAACAATATAGATATATATCCCAACTCTGTTTCCTATTTTGCTAATCATATTGCCATTTCTATATTCTCAAGGTTTAGAATATATTTTCTGTTATAACCATAATTTCCACAAATTTATGTATTTAAATAATTTAATTTTTACTATCAGTATCTTTCTTTATGTTTTTAAAATCCATCCCCTGATAAGCTAGATTTCTTCTATTTTGTTTTGTTTTTCTAAGAAGGATTCATGTTGCTATAGTTTTCTAAACACTTACATGTTTGAAGATGTTTGCCTGCTGCTTTAGCTCTAAACAATTTGGTTGAATAAAACATTCTTAAAGCACACTTTCTTTTGCTACAGATGTTATAGCCAATGCTCTGTTGATGGGCTATATAAAGTATAAAGCCAACCTGATTTATTTTTAGCAGCAATGGTGATAAATTACTTTCTTCTAATGTCTATAGTATTTTTCTCTACTTTTAATGTCTCATAACTTTATCAAGACATGTCTCTGTATAGACAATTTTTAGTCAACTAATAAATTTCCAAATAAATTATTATCTGGAGAAAATTGCATATCACCAATTTAAAATTTTATTTTTATAAAAATTAGTATGCTATGTATTGGGGGAAAATTCTATACGGGACTCACATATAAGTTACATCAAATAGTGTTTTGGGGCTGACAAATTCTTCAATTTCCAGCTATTTAACAGATTATATGTGATTTTGTAGTTTTATTCAGTTTTGCATAGTACAGTAGTTGTCTCACTGGATTAATAATATATCTTTTAAAGAGTCCAATTAGTATGGTTTAATAATAAGATGCAGACAAGAAAATGTTCAGGTTTTTACTGTCATAAAGAAATAAAAGGGAAAGTAAATGGGGATGGATACTTTTAATTTGAAACTTTTTTCTGTTTTACAAAGTTTTTGTACCTGCCAAAAGACTTAATCAAAAACCAGATTTACTTTCTTGTGTCAATGGTATTGTACCAAATATTTTATAAAGCACTTTACACAAACTCAGACTGTGCGCATAGTACACACACATCTGTAAAGCATGTTAATAAAAGATGTGAGGCATATAAACTCTTATTTTCTAATTTTGGTACATTTCTGTTTATTGTTAGTTGTTTGATTTCACTGTACACCCTCCTATCTCGCTGAATTCCTGCAGAAAACATTAAAAAAAATCTATGCCTTTTATTCCTTTCAAAGAAAGAAATCTTATTCCTTGCTTATATTAATCACACCAGCCATGACCTACAAAATCACCACCCAATGACTGATTCATCTTAGCCATCTTAAATGTTATTTAAAGGAAACATAAAATTATAAATGAATGGTAGCAAATTCTGTTTCAAGTAACTCTCCCTTCCAAAATTATTACATGAGGCTGACAATGAAAGGATGCCTAAGTACAATGAGCATATGCAGTATGTGTGTGTGTGTGTGTGTGTATATATATATATATATATACATATATATATACATAACAATTTTATAATGTAATTTTATATATTTTAAAGTAGTCTGATGTATTCTCTCATACCCTTTTCCATATATGACTATTTATACTCTATAGCCCTATACTATATCATGGAGAAATAGAACATGGAGTTTCATTCAGTAAGTTGTCCATATACTCACTCTAGTTTATTATTAGTAAATATCTTAGAACTCATTTTGCAGTTTTATTTTCCTCTGAATGTTTCTTGCTACTCTTTCCTCAAAAGGTTGTGGTATAGTGAAATCTTACTTGCTAGCATCTGGGAGTAGTGTTTCTCAAATAGGAAAAGTGTGAACAGAAAAAAAAAGTTAAAGAAACCACCTTTTATCCTCAGTATGAAAGGGAAAGAATGTTTTATAAAATTCAAAAATTTTTTCACACAGTCCCTAAAATGACTTCCAAAGAAAAGTTAAGTCCTTTCTCAAAGTTAGTTTGAAAACAAGACAGAGATTTCTCTGAGGCTGTGAATAATTAAACCACTACCTGAAGGAACTATTTTTCCCTGAATAAAATTGTTAAAATCTCAGCTACTTTATGTGTAAAATCTCTGTTAACAGTTTGGAGTTAGTTGTGTAGCCAGAACAAGGCTTTTAACAAGCACAACTTGAAAAAGACGTGGAAGTTTTTAAAAAAGAAATGCATAAGTTCTTTACATCAGAACTATAGGGAAAAGAAACTTCCAGGGAAAAGGGGGAAAAAAAGACACAGTTGCAGAAAACTATGAATGGTAACAAATAAATTGTCTTGTAGTGTTAAAAATAGATTTTCTATTTTGGCATTGACACTAAATGGCAAAACATTTCCTAGTTCTTAAGGAAAATACCATAAAGCCTCACTCAGGTTTCTGAACAGAATAAGGAATGAGAGGACAGAAGACTGAGGTGAAGTTCAACTGAATAAGGAGCTTTACACAATTTTGTTGTTCATTTACCACATTGTGTCTGCTGTTCTTTGAGAATTTAAATTTTCACACCATATTACATTTTAATACAAAGTCTTCTCCCTGGGTTTTCTGGATTGATGTGCTTGAAGAAAGCCGTGAGAACCCAATTGTGTTAAATAAATATGTTTCATGTTTTCTCTTGTTTTGAGTAGGGAAACAAATAAAGTGACTCAGCTAACACAAAAGAGATAACTAAATGTTTACTCAACAGTTTGTAGCTCAGCATGTCCAATTAAATGGATTATCATTCAAGCAAAGCAGCTAGCATCTTGTTTAACCAGTGTTAAGGGAGTTCCTGTTCCATAGGATGTTCTGGAATATTGCATCCCTTAGAGGAAAACAACTATGAATTTTGTAGTTATAGCTGGCTTTTGAATTTTGCAGTTAAAAGGCTAGTGCATTTCTCTCCTCTTAGACATTTTCCTGGAAATTACCCACTTTATCTTCCCCATATTTTTGTAGAATTAGTGCAGAGTATTTTCTGGTACCCAGTTGCCTAGGCGTGCTGTGTTTCATATGGTTTACTGTGGGATTTGGTTGCTGTTGGTTTTTATTAAAAATATAAAATACCAAAAATCATCAAACCATATATAATATATTGGTTAAATGGTCATTTTAAGAAGAAAAATGACAAAATGGGTAAACCATAAATATGCACTGGAATTAAGTATTCTGCTTTTCATATGTTTCAACTCTTATCTGTCATTACTTAATTTAGATCAGATAATCTCCTATTCAGGTATAAAATGAAAATATACCCCAAATCTTTGAGCTCCAACATTTCTGAGTGCTAGTCTTTCTGCTTCAGCACTTCTCTAAGTGTCTAGGTAGAAAAGCTTAACACCTCAACTTTTCATTTTAATTATTTGCTCTCTCTAATTGACCTGCTGATGGAGGCTTATCTATAATAAGGCATTTATCTGTGGCCTTGTTGTTTCTACTTAGCTATAAAGTGCTTAAGGCTTTTTTATCTTTTTGATGAAGAGTAGCTGCTTCTCCCCTTTACACAGCTTCTGCTACTACAAACAAAAAAAGAAGGCCAGAGACACTTACAAGTTGTGTATAATTGAGGACGAGATTTATTCCCTTAGCCATCTTCTACTCATTCACACCTCCCTCATTTGGAGCTCACTGCTCATAGCTTTTACTAATTACTCTGTACAAAATTGCTAAAGGTAATAACTTAATGAACCCAGCAACTCTTAGCTGCTTAAAAGGAGCTTTGCCTTTATCTTTTTACACATATCTGAACACAATAGTTCAGAAGAATTTAAATAAAATTGTAAAGTATGTTACCATGCCCAATTTGTCAAATTAAAAACCTACCTAGGGCATTTGAACTGCAAAAAATAATTTATCTTTTCATAATTATTTATAAGCCATAGGAAATACGTAATGCATTTTTAAACTGGCTGCTTGAAATTCAGTCTCTCAAGTAGCCTCTCCCCATCCCCAAATGTTATTAATCCTCTCTCTTGTATCCATCAACTTTTCTGACTCTCCAGCTCTCATTCTGATGCTAGAGCTCACCCTTGCCCCATATGCAAGTGTGTATGTTGAATGATAGATACACAGTCAATACAATCATTTATACTGAGGCGTTTCACTTTTTCCCCATAATTGTATAGCATTCTAACAGTCCTTTATTCTAAAAGGATCCAGAAGATCTATCTAGATGGCCTCTGCTTTCAAGGGTGGGCCCTGCTCTCACCTGAGCAGCAGATCATACTCCCATATTCCTCATGGAATAACTGACTAGCCCAAGGACATTAGTTCTCGCCTTCCAAACAGAGTGCCCACCATCCAGAATTAGGAAAAACTCTTACCAGAAAACATAATCTCTCAAGTAGTAGATGAAAGCAATACCCTATAATCTCCTTGAAGATAACTTCTAGGTTTGATTCACTTTTATGTCTCCTATAGTATCTAAAGTAACAATTTATATGTAGAAGATAATAAATAAATGCTAAATATATAGATTGAAGAATTGAAGAATCACAGTAAACAATACTTAGAGGTAGTGATGGTGAAAGCGTCCATGATTTGAAAAAATACAGTAAGAACAGTAAAAGAGAAAAATCTAGTTAAGTGAAAAACTTACAATTATTTTTATTAAAAATGTGAAATTGAAATATATTTACTGCATTATTTTTATAAAGCTTCTTGTTATTTTCAAAACACAAATATACACATACAAAACAAATAGCATTCAGGAGAAAAAATAATTTATGTGCTAGTTCTATTGACTTGTGTGTCTTGATTGTTCTTAAAAAATGCACACACACACACATACACATATATAAATGCACATGCACACACATACGCTTATAAGGTAAAGCCCATAGATCACAAATGTCACTGAGGTCACCGTAGATTAAAGATGCAGCCAGAATCCCTGGCTCCTCTGCTGCCTTCTCATGAAGAAAAATAGTGTTTTTAAATTTTCTTAATGAAGTTACATTTATCATTTTTCTGCTCCCTTTTCTTTCTGTTCTCAATATAATCCTGTCATCTTTAGAGTTGATGTCAATGAGCTTGAATTTTTCTTAAGTCAGACTCCCAACTAAGTGAGATGAATGAAATCAATATTCTTCCCTTTACAGGTGAAATGAGTTTAGTAACATATGTAGTACTGTACCTTCCTCTCCTTTTCTCCCTTTGTACTGCAATCCATCAGCGTATCGCTCTTGGCACCTGAATGAACACATCTTAATATAACATTTCAAGCAACAATTCTTTCTAAATGTAATGAAATATTTCAGTCTTTGTTCTTAAAAATCCACCGTTAGATCTATGTACTTTGCTCCTTCATAAGAATTTATTTCAACTATTTTTACAGGATTCTTAGTATTCACAAGCAATTAGTTAGGTCCTTGAGTTCATGAAATATCTGATCTCTACATACAAAAGCCTCAATGGTATTCAATTATGAGAGCTGACTGAAAAAACAGACTTTCAGAAACAAAATTTCATATTCAAGGCTACCATGCTTCATGGTTTTGTGCTGTATCATGAAGCAACTGTTTGCCATTATTCATGAGGCATCTATCAAGAATTCCCTCTGTAGTAGTCCTTCTTATAGGAAAAAAAGTAACTTTATTAGATTGCTTGTGATGCATTTGTGAATTACAAAGTACTGTGATTTTTTAAAACTTTTTCAATCCTGCAAATCATTATTACTGACCTATTTTAATTACATCATGTGTTACATCATATGATGATTTAGCAGGTGATAAAAGAATTCAGTAAAGAAATATTAATTCGTGCTGATTAAGACAAAATCATTTTTAACTTCATATATTCATGTTTTTCACAATTTTGAATACTGGTAAGAATTAGATTATATTGTCTAGTATTTGTCATAAGAAAAATATGGGAAAGTTTTTAGCTAGAAATTCACTACACAATAAATGGAAAAAGATTGGAAATATCCTGGATCTTAAATTAGTAAATTTGGAGAGATGCTAAGGAAATCAAACTAGGTAAGGAGACGAGACTACAGAGTCTCTAAATTATTGTTACCACATGGGTGGGATGAGACAAGAATACAGGTGAGTTTCAGTCAAATGGAAGAGACATCCTGGCTAGAGCAGAACTTAACTGGCATTGTTACCAATTTAATTCACTCCCCAACCCCATGTCCACCCTGCTTCTAATAACCACACTGTTATTGAAAAAGAGCAAGCAATGAATTAAACAGTAATTAGTAAGTAGCTAGTGAAATCCACGCTCTCCCTGGCTTAGAAAGAAGTCTGGGGAGTGGTTTCAGAGGGGTTTGTATAGCAGAAGAAGGTGCAACCACAATGTGGCAATGTGTGAATGCTAAAGATCTTATCAAGCTCATAACTTAGGGAGTTCTTTTTTTTCATTGTTTCTTTTCATTTTTTTCTATTTTTATTGAAGTACAGTCAGTTTACAATGTGTCAATTTCAGGTGTACAGCATAATAGTTGTCAGACATATACATAAATTTATTCATTTTCATATTCTTTTTCATTATAGGTTACTACAAGGCAGTGAATATAGGTCCCTGTGCTATACAGTATAAGCTTGTTGTTTATCTATTTTATATATAGTAGTTAGTATCTGCAAATCCTGAACTCTCAACTTATCCCTTCCCATCCCCTTCCCATCCCCTTCCCATCTCCTTCCCATCCCCTTCCCATCTCCTTCCCATCCCCTTCCCATCTCCTTCCCATCCCCAGTAAACATGTTTGTTTTCTATGTCTGTTTCTGTTCTGCAAATAAGTTCATTTGTCTTTTTTTTCAAGATTCCACATATAAGTGATATCATATGATATTTTTCTTTTTCTTTCTGGCTTACTTCACTTAGTGTCGGAGTCTAGCTCTAGTGGGTTTAGGAAACTGAGGGAGGAGTAGTGTCGGCGTGAGGAAAGATATAGACAAGACACATTTTTGTAGCTCGGTGGCAGTAGGTTTTTTGTCAGTTTTATTTATGTTGTGGTATTTATACTTATGTCTATAAGTACTTGTGGTTTTAAAGTACAGGGGAAGTTAGTATAGTATTAACAATATTAGTCTCTGTTACGCCTCCGTGGTTAGCTTTTTTGGGACAGTTTAAATAATTAGTGTCCTCGTTGTCCTTTTACTTGTTTTATTTGGCCGCTTTGTTGTTTATGAGAATTTTGATTTAATTTTGTTTTTTTTTATTACTCTGTTGTATCAGAACGTTTAGACCGACCAATTTTTTTTTTATTTTTCTTGGCTCTGAGAATTTTTAAGGTTATATTGACCTAGACAGACCGTTTTTAAATATCTGATTAACAAATATCTGATTAACAGTTTGACATCAGAATTTGTTGAAGCCTGATTTAAACTTTACTTAACCTATTTAGTTAGAGTCCTCCCTTTAAGATATGTGACAATAACTATAGCAGCACCACGGAACATTTGATGGTCTTCCAACCCAAGCCCAATTTTTTCTAGGTATCTTTTTGTCCTTACTCTGGCTCCTGATAAAAGAGACAGCTCTGCACAGATTTTTTGGGACACATTTATATGGAATTGCCCCTTAGTCATACTTGTTCCAGTCTTCCCCTGAATTTTCCCATCTTGTCCCGGTGGGGACTCCCTAGAACCATGATTTTTAATATATCCACACAGCAAAGCGAATATCAAGCAAAATCCTAAGAAGATGCAGAGAACCCCGCCACATCTTTTCTTACCACTGCTGTGCAGTGGCCCCCTCATAGGCCTCGCTGTACATATAGCCTCAGGGTCTGGTGGCGCGGCCCCCGACAACTTAGAATGACAGTTTCTAAAAGATCCATGTTGCTGCGAATGGCATTATTTCATTCTTTTTATGGCTGAGTAGTATTCCACTGTATAAATACACCACAACTTCCTTATCCATTCATCTGTTGATGGACATTTAAGTTGTTTTTATGTCTCAGCTATTGTAAATAGTGCTGCTATGAACACTGGAGTGCATGTATCTTTTTGGATTAAAGCTCCCCCTAGATATATGCCCAGGAGTGGGATTGCTAGATCATATGGTAAGTTTATTTTTAGTTTTTTGAGGAATCTCCATACTGTTTTCCATAATGGCTGCACCAAACTATATTCCCACCAACAGTATAGGAAGGTTCATGAATTCTTACATATCTCCAGACCTCTGGTATCTCTCAATGTAATCAATGCATTACAATAAATCTTCATGTGTACATGTTGCTTCACCTACTGTCTATCACTGATCAGGAGAAAAAAGGAACTATGAGATGACCAAGCTCATTCTCCAGGTTTAGTGGTTCCTGTAAACTGACCTAACAGAGCTAAGGAGTGCATTACAGACACACCTCAGAGATATTGTGGGTTTGGTCCAGAGCATCACAATAAAGTGAATATCACAATAAAGTAAGTCACACAAATGTTTTTATTTTCCCATGCATATAAAAGTTACATTTACCCCTTTCTGTAAACTATTAGGTGTGTGACAGCACTATGTCTAAAAATAAAAATAATGTATATACCTAAATTTTAAAAATAGTTTATTGTTAAAAAATTCTAACCATCTTCTGAGCCTTTAGCCGAGTCATAGTAACTTCAAAGATTACTGATCACAGATCACCATTACAAATATAATAATGCTGAAAAAGTTTGAAATATTGTGAGAATTACCAAAATGTGACACAGAGACATGATGGGAGCAAATGCTGTTGGAAAAAATGGCACCAATATACTTGCTCAATACAGAGTTGCCATAAACCTTTGATTTTTAAAAAACGCAGTATTTGTGAGGCACGATAAAGTGAAGTGTGATAAAATAAGGTATCTCATGTTTTCCCTGGGATTTGCACCACCCATAAAGATTGAATATACCCGGGGATAAGACAGTATATCAGGAGGACAATAATGAAACTGTAAGACTTTCCCCCAAAAACCTAATGAAAGGGACTAAAAATGATCAGTGGCAATAAAACAAACAGCAAAGTAAGCAAAGAACCCATTAGCATTCTTAGTAAGAAACTCCTAGTAAGAAAATGGCACAGTATTTGTTTTTGTTTTCTACCATAAACTTTAAAACATTGTAATCCAGAGAAGAGAGAAGAAAGACTCAAGGAATTAAGTTCATGAAATTAAATTTTAAAACCTGGTATAAATGGATTACTTTTGAAAAAGATATAAAATATAAGCCTTGTCAACTGCAGATCAATATCAGTGCTTCTAGACTTCATTTGCTGACTGCAACAGCAGCAAGAAGTTGGCTTCTGCCTCTATTTTGTCTTCCAAATCTCTCACAGGTATACTTGTTTTTCAGAAAATAATTGAAACTCAAAGTCCTAACTACAAGGGAATCTGCAAAAAAACGTGGGTCTTTTCAATCTCTTTATCTGGAAGAAAAGTAGAAGCCAAGCAACATGTCTGCAGAGCCCAAGATCTCCTGCCTTCAGTGCTTGGAGTGGCTATTATCATTGAAAGAAAGTAGTTATTTTTATTTTCCACCTTTAGCCACATACACATAGTGTCAATTATCTAAATTAAAAACTGAGATATTTTACCAACAACTTTAATTTTCAAGTATCTGAAAATTAGAGAATAATACACAAAAATATAATTAATATTTATTCATTTTCTCTAGTATATTAACAATAGAAATAGGCATGCAGGAAATATTTCAGATAATTAATTATTTGACATCACTTTGTGGTCTTTTTGTGGAGAAATGAATTCAGAGATACCTGAAGTCTGGAGCTACAGAGAGACGCTTCTGGGAAGCAACATCTTCACTCCATCCTGCAGTAAATATGAGAATTTTCCAATAATTTCCTGCATGTTGGAAGGTAGCAGACACAGGGTCATATCCCTGCAACAGTCAAGTGGCTCAGGTAGTGTAGCGGGGTTCTAAAGGATGGTGTAAATTTTCCAGAAAGGGCACTGTTCCCTCTCACCAACTGTTCCCATGTGGAACTTGGGAGACCTGAGAACACATAGCTCTACACAGTGTTATCTCTCACTTTTTGTTTTATTTAAACTTAAAGTTTTATAGCCCTTCAATAAAATAAAACTTCACAATCTCTTACTATGATTGTTGGTATCTTTGTGTTATATATGCTTATTATTTGGGACAATGATGCAATCTGCAAACCAAGAATTGAGATCTCCTCAGACAGTGGAAAACCTTATATTAGATCCAGAATACAACTGGATTGCCTTTAACACAGTTCTGTTGGAAAGGATTTAAACACACTACTTTCAAACTAATGACATTATTATGAAGCAAATCCTACTTTTATTAAAATAGCAGAGATAAAGACCAACGAATTAATTTTACAATCCATTTCTAGCCCTCTGAAATATTTTACAATATTTATCACTCTTTCCAGTCTAATTGCATCCCTCTTTTTTTTTAACCTCCTCCTTATGCCCAGCCCAACTTTTCTACTAGATATAACTTGATTTCAATTCTTGCTCACTCTTTTTTTCTCTAGACCAGATATAACAAAGGCCCATGTGGGCTGGGTCTAGTTATGCATGATCTCACAGCAACTGTCAGATGAAGTCTAGCTCTCTTTGAGGGATTAATAATTCAACTGCTATTTCTCTAGATTACCAACGTAAGGGTACCAATAGATTGTACGGGGCCAAAAAAAAAAAAAAGGTTACATTAATTCTCTGAAATAAGCCTCCAGTCTTTCAGGATTAAAGTGAAAAAAAGAGAACTTGAACTTTCTCCCACTACTGACTTCATCGTGTTGCCTCGTGACAGTAATGTCTCTGTTTGGCTAACTGCCCATGCCTCTTCCAAAGAATTCTTGCAACATTTGGACAACTTGTTCACTATTTTTGCTGCTATCAACCAATTATAACTGCACCCACTGATGCTTACTCAACTCAAAGACCTCCTTCACCCTGGGTAGAAGCAGGGTGCCAATGATTACTATGAATAGCAAATAAATCCTTAGAGCAGGTGTAAAATATGAAGCACACACTTACTCTTGATCTATTGTTTCTCCAGATGCCAAGAAAACAGATTGAAAAATGAGGACATTCCTAGATGCGAGAAAATCACAGTAAGTATCCTTCCTATTTATAAGAATAAAGGAAGCACTCAATCCTTATACAGTCTTGATTCTTTCTCCAAAATAAAGTATACATAGTCTGGGATTTTTAGCCTTTTAGGGAGAAGAACTGAATTGTTTATAGGTCATTTATTGTGTAGCATCCATTAACCTACCTCAATATTATGAAACATTTATTAAGAACATGGAATGGCTATTTTCTTTGTCAGCATCCATGTCTCTTCACTCTTGTTTTCTTTCTTCTCTTGCTATTTCATCTCAGGTCCCATCATCATATCTTCATCTGCTACCTGAACTCTAAACCCCAGATTGGATCTAAGACTCTATGATCTTCCCATTCTACACTATTTCCCTAGGTAACCTCATCTACCTCCTTCCCTAAACTTGTATAATGTTCTAAAATACCATAACCAACTAACAAATATCTCCTATTCTGAATCTTCTCTGAACTCCTGACCCACATACCAACTGTCTACTTGATATGGTTCCTAGATTTTTCAAAGACTCAGCAAAAGTCTTTAGCAAAAAAAAAATGGTGTTTGCCTATATCCTCCCAATCTACCTCGGAGATCGACTGTCTACAGCTGTATATGCTGACAGCCTCCTTAGCTCTGTGCATAAGGAAGTGTCAGAGTTAACCCTTCAGAGAGGCATTTTTTCCTACCCAAAGGCTTAACCATCAACCTTTTACTGTTTTCTCTAAACCACCAAGGTAAGTAGTCTTGGGTCATCCTTTTGATCTCTTCTTTCAGTCTTATGTATACTGCCAATCTAGATACTGAGTTTAAAATTGTATGCTAGTTTGATTTACACCTCCTCCTTCCACACATGCCTCCTATCTGTTCTGCTCATTCCTCAGAAACACTCTGGCTTTCACTTCCATCCTGCCCTTAAGATAAAAGTACTGAACTTCATGGTAATGTTCACTAAAAACCTTCACCAAAAATTTTGAGAGCTCAAGTTGAATGGTAGTGTTAAAAGTTCTATTAGATATATTATGATTGCAAAGAATGCTACAATGTTGTGATCTCCAAATATTTTGACCATGACTATCAGAAAAAGTTTGCTCTTGCCAATGTTCTCCCAGTATCTATATATTTATATGTATTTCTTGGTTAATTATAGCCATGCACTAACATACCGCATTCAGTAGATTAAAAAACACAAAAACACATATTTTTAAATGAGCTGGATTATATAACAGTATTTTCAAGTAATTTTTATTTGGTGTTCTTGAAATTTCTTAACAATACAAAAAGAATTTTGCACTTACTAGAATATTCTTATTGATAATTTGACTGAAGCAATTTTATTGACTCTCTGCTTAATTAATTTGAAAATTTTGTTTTAACATTTAATGACACAGCAATACAAATGACTTTCTATGTTTATGTTACTTCAATAACTATTTAAACAGCTTCCATAGATGAAAAATATACCTTACAATATACATAAAGTCAAATGGAAGAGGCTTTTCACATGCTCAGCTTACTGAATCATGGCATTTATTTTTCAATTTCATCTGCAAATTATGTAATAGGGTTTTACTTGTCTAGTATTTATCCTCTAGCAACAAAAAACCTAAAGCAAAACATCTTTTTCCTTTTGAGATAGTAAACAAAATGAAACAATATCATCAATCTTATTCAATATTATATTAGGGATCCTAATCAGTACAATAATACAAGAACAGCAACAACAGCAAAGAGATAATGATTAGAAAGGAAAAAACACAACTGTCATTATTCCCAAGTGATGTGATATGTACCCAGAAAATTTAATAGGTTCTACCTCAGTGTCCTTCCTCCTAACTACCATACAATCTACACTGCCTCTCTAATCATGGCAAGGGAAGGGCAAAAGGAAACCTACTGTACCACTCAGGGTTCTCCAGAGAAACATAATCAGTTGGAACTAATGGTTCCAAAAATATGGGAGGGGGTTCAGTTTGCAGATTTGTAGGACAGGCTGGCAGGCTGGAAACTCAGGCAAATTTCCTGAGCTTGCTGCATTTCTGATATTGAATTCCTTCTTTCCCAGGAAACCTCAGATTTTGCTCTTAAGGCCTTCAACTGATTGGATGAGGTCCACCCATATTATTGATAGTCATCTCCTTTACTTAGAGTTAACTGATGGTAAATGTTAATTGCACCTACAAAATATTTTCATTGCAACATCTAAAGCTATATTTTCCAAACGACTAGACACCACAGCCTACCCAAGTTGACACAATTAACTATCCCATTTACCAACTGCTTTTTAACAAAGTCAGCGTGACACTGAAACCAAAATTTGACCAAGATGTTAGAATAAAAACAAGACCATGATTTTAAATATGGTACAAAAGTTTTAAATAGACTTTGGGCGAATGGAATCAAGAAATCCATCAGAAGAACAACATATGACCACAAGTGAAGTTAACTCCAAAATACATGGATGTTTAGATCTTGTACTAATGTAATCAGTAATAACAACCGCTTACACCATTACAACTTAATACTTCTCTAAACTGTCCAATGCAATTAGCTGATAGAATATATAAAAATTGAAAGATAGAATCAGGCATTCATGGTAGGTGATATATTTATAGAATATCAAGATAATCAAATCTTATGAAATATTACAAGCAATAAAAAAATACTGTGGCTGATTACAAAAATCAAATATAATGGAAGAAAAGTTGCCATTTACAAAGCAACAAAAAGAAAATGCCTGAGAGTAAATTAACAAAAACTGGTAAATCTACATAAAAATTAAATTATACTGAGGGACATTAAATAATTGAGTAAATGACACAAAAATTCTTATACTTGTTTATATTTAAAATGTCTTTCTTCCCCTTTCCCCAAATTATTCAAAATTAATCCTATATTCATAGGTAAGAATTAGAAATGGGAAGGCCATGTTCTGATAAAGGGAGGTGTGTAGATGGTAGTACACATAAACACAAAACATCATGAGAAAGATTTGAGCTTCACAGTGTATAACTAGTTTTCTTAACAGAAATTCTAAATATTGTCACAATTAGAATCCAAGTTATCTTCTTAACCTTTTAAATTGAAATATATTATCACAAATCACGATCCAAAAGCACTGGAATTGCTTTTAAACATTACTTTAAGCTTAATGTTACAAATTTTAAAATAATCATGGAGATAGGGTCACTTGATATTACTAGAAAAATCAAAGAACATAGAGAATGATGAATAGCAGCTGAAAAGTTCTAGATATAATAAATATAACCAGTATGAGAAAGGTCAAGGGGTCATGCAAAAACTGGAACATATGGGAGTCAAATGACAAAACTTTGTACAAATGAAGGATTTGTACACCAATTCAAGAAAGGAGAAAGAGAAATTAAATTTTGGAAAATTACATACACGTCTCTTCTTCATGACCTTAAGTATAATGAAAATATATTATTATTATTATATAGTAAATATTCAAATGTAAATATTTGATCAGCCCTTAGTTGAATCTGCAGATGTGGAACCCATGGATAGGGATGGCTGACTGTATGGGACTTGAGCATCCACGGATTTTTGTTACCTGCAGAGGGGTTCCTGGAACCAATCCCCTGAGGATACTGAGGGACCAGTGTATGTGAAAGGATATAGAAGAAAAAATTTTAAATAACTAGTTAGATAGTGAGATTACAGGTAATATGTTTTCTCTTTGAGCTTTTCATTTAAGTTTTTCACCCTAAATAAGTTATCTTTTTGAAATTAAACTAATACATCATTTAATGCACAACTTCTTTATTGAAGTATAGTTGATGTATACTATTATAGGAATTACAGGCATACAGTATAGTGATTCACAATTTTTAAAGGTTATACTCCATTTTTAGTTATTATAAAAACATTTGTTATATTCCTCATGTTGTACAATATATCTATGTAGCTTATTTTATACGTAATGGTTTGTACTTCTTAATCCTCCACCCCGTTATTGCCCCTTCTTCCCTCTCCCCACTGGTAACCACTAGTGTGTTCTCTGTATCTATGAATCGGCTTCTTTTTTGTTATATTCACTAGCTGTATTTTTCAGATTCAACATATAAGTGATATCATACAGTATTTGTCTTTGTCTGACTTACTTCACGTAGTGTAATTTTAGGCAGCAATTCTGAGATTCATGTTAAAGCTCAATGGAAAATTTCTAGCATGCAGAATTGAATTTTCACTGTACCTGCCCTCCAACTTAGTATGTCAACAATGTTAAGATTTATTCAATTACAACTAATGAGACAATGTCCGATGGTAAAGTTCACACATGTTTTCTTCTTTATGAGAACACATTACTAAGCCACAGCATCCAGTTTTAGCCTAAACAGATGCGGCTGAGTTACATGGGAAATTTTTTCTCTGAATACTCTACCTAAATTATGAGGGGCACTTTGTGTCATTTTCTTGAGAATTTATTTAACTGGAAAGAGAAATTACATTGAAGGAGAATTCCACCAGTGTTAATGACTGCCACAAGTAGACAATATAATTTCCAAAAAAGTGTGATTTGTGGTTTTCCTCAGATAGAGAACAATCTTCTGAGACTTTTTTTATCTCCTTTTTTAATATGACTCCACATAATTTCCTATATTAGCTTTCATAGTTATAACTAACCTCCTGATAGCTAAATATATAATGTACAAAATCACTCAACAGTTACAGAATCTATTAATGTGAGTGTAGAAGGGATCTCAACTATTTTCTTGCTAAATATTAAAATGAGAAAAGAAATTTTAAAGTATATAAAGGCTTATTGAAGTTCTGCAAATTTAAAAAATGTCTTACAACAAGATATATTATTAAATTCATAACTCCTCAGCAGTGTTTTGTAAATTATTCTTAATAACTATTCACAGTACATAAATTTGAGAACAGTTAAGTGAATGCATATTTAAAAGTTTCAGAAAATCTCAGGGAATGTTAAAAGCATTCATCTCTGAAGCATTTATTATGATAAACTATGAGCCAAGAAGAATTAGAAACTTTCCTCTCATTTTCCAGTGAAATGACAATCCTGGATTTTCTGAGGCTTAACTATTCACTTTATCTATAACAAATGGCCTCATAAAAAACAGTGAATTCACATATGATTGAGTTCCTCTTGAGAGTACAGAAAGCAAGTTCTCAGAATGCCAGGCCATTAACAAAGTCTGCTTTAAAAAAAAAAATTATGAGTGTGGAGACAGTTTCAGGTTGATAAGAAAACTTACATTCTGAAATTGAAGACTGACAGCCGTAGAGTTAGAGATATACAATTAGAGGAGAAAACTGCAATATTACAGATGAGAGACAGCAAGTGCAGAAATCCAAAGGAGAAAAGAACTAGCTTTTGAAGATTTTTTTTTTGAGAGAAAAATAGTGGCAATATTTTAGAAAAGATGAGGCTGAGTAAAAGATGCTTTCTTTATGGGCTGCTGAAATGGCAGTAGTGCCTACTAGGCTGCAGTTTGGAGAATGAACATGAGGGCGAATATACATTTTATTTCGTTGACAAAGAAAGATAACCTACAATAGCCAGAATGGCAAATGAGTACTGATCAAAAGCATATTACATATTACCAGGTAGATTAGGTAAAAACATCATCAACAATAATATTAAACTTTAAATTTCACATAAAGAACAAAAGCACCTCATCTGGCTTAGTCAAATATGACTAAGGATAATCATTAACTAATTCATTCTAAATGATATAAGTAATAAGCATCCTTCAGTCACTTTGCTGGGAACTAGGGACACTCAACTGATCCAGTCAACTGTCAATGGACATTAAGGTTGCTTCCCTATTTTGGCTACTGTAAATAGTGCTGCTATGAACACTGGGATGCAGGTATCTTTTCAAATTAGAGCTTCCTCCAGATATATGTCCAGGAGCGAGATTGCTGGATCATAAGGCAAGTCTATTTTTAGTTATTTAAGGAATCTCCATACTGTTTTCCATGGTGGCTGCACCAAATTACATTCCCACCAACAGTGTAGGAGGGTTCCCTTTTTTCCACACCCTCCCAGCATATATCATTTGTGGACTTTTTAATGATGGCCATTCTGACTAGTGTGAGGTAATTAAGACCTCATTATAGTTTTGATTGGCATTTCAAAAAAAAAAAAACGGACACAAATGAACTTATTTACAAAACAGAGACAGACCACAGACATAGAAAACAAAAGTTACACTTACCGGGGGGGGAAAGAGGTGGAAAGAGATAAATTGGGAGTTTGGGATTTGCAGATACTAACTACTAATATAAAATGTATAAACAACAAGTTCCTACTGTGTAGCACAGGGAACTATATTCAAAACCTTGTAATGGCCTATAATGATACATTGAAAAAAAAGAATATCATGGAGAAAAATGACACCAGGATTAAGAAAGAAGAAAGAGCAAAGGACATTGAGAGATGCTGGAAGAGAGTGAGAAGGGTCAAGAATCACAGAATCCAAAGGAAGATAATTTTTTTAGGATGGAGAGTGATAAATATTAACAAATGCTAGCATATGACAATGTGTGGCATAGACACAGATGTGTCTATTGTATTTAGCAATACAGGGCACTAATAAAACTGGATTTACTGAGGTGGGTGGGGCAAAAGCAAAATTTCAAAAGCTTAAATATGAACAGAAAGTGAAGAAATGAAGAAAAAGGAATATGCATTCAAGGAAGGAGATATGATGAATACAGAGTTGGGCATGAAGTAAAGAGAGGGTTCGTGGGTAAAAGGGACCTAAGTATGCAACTGACCCTTGAACAACATGGGTTTGAACTGTGCAGGTCTACTTATACATGAATTTTTCAATAAATACCTACTACAGGACTAGGTAGTCTAGGTTGGTTGAGTCCTAGGATGCAGAACCACAGACAGGGAGATCTAACTACAAATTATACATGGATTTACCCCTGCAGTTATGCAAGCGTCAGCTATATTTCAAATAAGGAAGAGGCTAGAGAGGAAGAGAATGGTGAAGATGCTTACCCTGTGTCCAATATTATTTGGCTTACAGGATAATGAGTATTAATTAAAAGGCCTATATAGAATGCAGTCTCTTTGGAGCTAAAATTCAGTTAAGGTAGGGAGACTTAAAGAAGAATATAAAAGTTTAGCCCCACAGAATGAGGATTTAAGAAGGCAAAAGAGAAGAGGTTTAGAAGAAAAAGACCTGTGGAAGTTGGCTCAAGAAAAAAGAAAATGATTGCAAATATAGAGTATTGATTACTGAAAAAGGTGCTATTCTGGGTAGTGACTAAAGATAATAGGTATCTGAGGCATAAAAGTTGACTCCTACAACCTATCCCAAGAGAAAATTCAGTCCCAACAGCCTCCAGAGGCACAAGCATGTCTTCTTCTTTTGGGAAGAAATCATATTCATCAAGATCAACTGAACTTCCAAGAAAATCCAGTGGATATCAGCAAGCACACAGCAGGATTTGTCCCCAAGGCTCCCATGGTGTTGGCATCCATAGTAATTCTTGCTCAATCAGAACTGACTCAAAATTGCAGAAAAGCTACTTTCAAAATTTTCTCACTAATGCCAAGCACCTGAAAAGTTGCTTCTTCAAAATGTTTTCAAGTTCTAATAAAGAACATTCAGAATTATTGCACAGCAAAGGAAACCATAAGTAAAACAAAACGACAACCTATAGAATGGGAGAAAATTTTTGCAAATGATGAAACTGACAAAGGTTTGATCTCCAGAATATATAAGCAGCTCATACAACTTAATAAGAAAAATACAAACAACCCAATCCAAAAATGAGCAGTAGACCTAAACAAGCAATTCTCCAAGGAAGACATACAAATGATCAAAAGGCACATGAAAAAATGCTCAATATCACTAATTATCAGAGAAATGCAAATCAAAACTATGATGAGGTATCACTTCACACCAGTCAGAATGGCCACTGTTCAAAAGTCCACAAATGATAAATGCTGGAGAGGCTGTGGAGAAAAGGGAACCCTCCTACACTGCTGGTGGGAATGCAGTTTGGTGCAGCCACTGTGGAAAACAGTGTGGAGATTCCTCAAAAGACTAGGAATAGACTTACCATATGACCCAGGAATCCCACTCCTGGGCATATATTCAGAAGGAACCCTACTTCAAAAAGACACCTACACCCCAGTGTTCATAGCAGCACTATTTACAATAGGTAAGACATGGAAACAGCCTAAATGTCCATCAACAGATGACTGGATAAAGAAGATGTGGTATATTTATACAATGGAATACTACTCAGCCATAAAAACTGACAACACAACGCCATTTGCAGCAACATCGATGTCCCTGAAGAATGTCATTCTAAGTGAAGTAAGCCAGAAAGAGAAAGAAAAATACCATATGAGATCACTCATATGTGGAACCTAAAAAAAAAAAAAAACAAATACAAAACAGAAACAGACTCACAGAGATAGAATACAAACTTGTGGTTGCCAAGGGGGAGATGGGTGGGAAGGGACAGACTTGGGAGTTCAAAATTTGTAGATACTGACAGGCATATGCAGAATAGATAAACAACATTATACTGTATAGCACAGGGAAATATAAACAAGATCTTGTGGTAGCTCACAGCAAGAATAAAATGTGACAATGAATACATGTATGTTCATGTATAACTGAAAAATTGTGCTCTACACTGGAATTTGGCACAACATTGTAAAATGACTATAACTCAATAAAAAAAGTTTAAGAAAAAAGAATTTTTAGAATTATATTTGATCCATAAAAACAGTTATCTTTAGGGAAAATTAGATTATATTTGAATATTAGTGTTCTATTAGGTCATATCTAGAAGCTGCACACTTAAGAACTTAAAAACTATTAACTTATTTCTTCTGGTTTTGAATCAACTTTGTTATTCAAGGTCAGTAAATTATATACTGATGAAAAATAATTATATTCTAAATGCATTTGAATTAACCCTCTATTTGTAACTTGAAACAAAAATGAAAAACGTTTACATTCTAATGAGCACAGTTTTACACCCTCCTGTTTAGAAAATGATGTTTCTGTATCCCCAATAAGCAGATTTTCTGCAGCCCTACTCCAGAAAGAGAAATAAATGCCTTTCTCACCTTTAGAAAGGAATAAAACAGAGACCCTTCTCATAATCAGGTCTCTAGCATGGTATTAACTGACAGGTTTCAGGCCACTGCAGCAGACAAAACAGTTATCCACACTGTCCTTTCACCTCTTCTTAGGTACATGGCAATCTAGAATAAAGGCTTCAATTCTCAGCTAGATGTGGCTGTATGATTAAATTCTGCCCAACATAATGTGAAGGGAAGTGATACAAGCAACTTCCAATGTGCCCTGAAAGGAGAGAGGATGACCCTTTTCTCTTCTTCCTCCAACTTGCTACTTTAAACTTAGACACGGTGGGGAGTCATGTTGGGACATGCAGACAAGGGTAACTTTCTAAGGATTACAGAGAAACAACCAGAAGGAACCTGGGTCCTTGGACTTCATGGAGCAGGTCTGCTGTACCTGGACCTTCTACTTACAGATTGTTATATAAGTGAAACAAAGTTTCATATTGCAGATAAAACTATATCCTAACAAAAACTGCAACTATATTCTTTAAATTCATTGTAGTATGACATTGCAACTTATGTACTTGGCATGAATGGTGCTTTCAGAAGAGTGATTTCTTTTCTCTGTGGTTCCAGATGGCATGAAGCATTTTTCTGAATCAATAGGAAAGAAAGTGATGTATAAATATCTATTACCTCTATATAAAGTAATCCTAAAATAGAAAAAATACAAATAAATGATCCAGTTTCTAAATTTGGAAAAATGTTACATAACTCACCTGCACAATAAACACATTTCTTGGTGAAAACAAGTTCTTTCAGGCACCAAAAATTATCATCTAGTAAGTCAGGCACTAAACAAATATGTATGTGTTCCTTTCTTTCCCAGCCACACTTGCAGTTAGGTTAAAGCTATGTGACCTGGTGTGGGACAATGAATGGTGAATGGAGACTTTTAGCTCCTTTGCCCTCTGTTGTGGCAGGTTTGGAAAGTACAAGTCCTCAATGGCCCACCTGTCAAATGGAGAAGACCAGTCACAATGGACGCTGTGGTGGACCACCAAGATTCCCTCATCAGTGGTGGTGACTGCTCTCAGCTAAGTTGCTCTCTGGAGATTTCCATCAGCAGAAGAGAGCTTCTTTGTCAAGACTATTACACTATTACTATTTCCCTAGGGGTGGCAAACATCTAATAACTGGTCAATATAGAAGTATAGCAGACTGCCCCACATCCCCACATAAGACAACCTTGAAGGACTAGCCCAGCTCCAGATCTTCCTGTGAGATTAACTGAGGCCTCTGGTAAGACAGCCTTACATTTCAACTCTTCCTCTGCCCATTCCTACTTTCTTACCTCACCCACAGGTGCTGACTCCAAGGGCTCTCCCCACGAAAGTCCATGGATACAAATCTTCATCTCAAGCCAGCATGAAACAGATTTTTAAGCTGTATCACATTTTGTCTGAGCAAGAAGGTTTATTGTGTTAAACCTTGAGATTTTAGGGTTTATTTGTTACTCCAGAAAATAGTCATTCAGATTAGTTGTATTTCCAAGGTCAAAAGAGAGAATTTGCAAATCTACACTACCAAAGGTCTATGAGAAAGGTATACAGAGGAGATAATGGGAACATTACATTTGTATTACCACATAATTTCTCCTGACATCTGAAGCTGAGTTAGATTGTAAGTTAGTTTAACTTAGAGGCAGGTAAAGAGCTTTGATGATCCCTGGACCACACTTTTTTTTCCTTATAGACATCTTGCTAAGTGGAAAGAAGTCCAAAACCCATTATTTTATTCCTTGCCTCAGGATGAAAGGAATCCACTATAGATTGTATTTTAATCACAGATATTCTTCTGGGCCCTACCTGGGGGATTACTGTATTTCCCCACATCATGTAAGTCAGGCCTGGCCACATGACTTGCTTAGGACAACAAAACATGACCAGAGTGATGGGTAACATTTCTGAGCAGAAGGTGTAAGAGCCAATGCTTTATATTCTTTTTCCCTCTGCCATGAGAGCTTGCAATGTTCCAGATAGGAACTGATCCCTTTTCCTTGGGTCCGGAGTGCAGGCAAGGTGGCATAGAGTCAGGACTGATCCTCAGTGATCAAGTAGTGCAAAGAAGAAACAAGTATTTGTATGGGAAGGCCCTAAAATTTTGGAGTAGCTTGTCACTACAAGAAAACTTTTCTGATGATCAGAGATCTAAGAGAGAAAGGTTCAAACTTAGACTGAAAATCAATCAGTCAAATCCAAGGACTCCACACCATCTAAAAAGAAAATATTTAATCCTTCACCTTTGTCACAGTGAAAATTCCAACCAGTCGCCAAGAATGTCTTTGACTTTGAACCAAATTAGCACTGCAGATTTTAAATGTATCAGAGCACCTAAGGTTAGGTGATTTGAACTCTAATCTCCCTGTCTCTCTCATTCTCTCAAGGAGTATTATTTGGTAATGCTTCTTCATCAGGGCTTCCAATAATATTTATTTCAAACTAACAGACATATAAAATCTTGTCAGTGATATAAAACACAGTGTGGATTGCCACAGATGATAAATGCTTCAATGTTCTACCTGTGTTTCCAAGGCAATAAATTATGACCATGTTATTTATGGTCATAATCATTGAGTAATCACGTAGAACAATGTTAATAATACTTCATCGAATTAAAAAAAAAGAAAAACTGTAGTTCTCCCACACACCCCTTGCAATCTCTCACACATGCACACAAACATATATATATGCACATACAAATATAAACACATACACACATATGTATATAACTACGTATATATAAAAGCACGTAAGTATTCAAAACTTAAAACTCTATTTTACATGTCAGAAATATAGATAGATAGGTAGACAGAGAAAGAGACAGAGATATAGTTATAAAGCGTCATTTATTTGTGGATAGACAGTTACGTATTCTTCTCAGACCTGGAATGTCAAGTTTTCCCTGAGTATAGTTCACATGAAGAAGCTGAGATGGAGGAAAAAAGGGAGAGTAGAGAGCAGCATATGAAAATACTAAAAGACACAGAGACATGTCAAAAGCAGATTCTCAATAAGGGAAACTGCAAAAGGGGTTGTCAAGCAGGTAAATACATTTCTGTAAGAACTTTTCCTTTGTTAAACCAAAATAACTGGAAATGATTGGCATTAAGCATCAATCAGGATTATACTGGACATCAGCTATAATTGATAGCTGCCAGAAATCAACATACTCATTGGAATTATAAAAAGCTCTCTTTGTTATTTGCCTTCAGAACATCTCACAAGTCCTTCCTCAACTGAAATTTATGCATTTATACTAAAATAGCAAAGGTGACTTTAAGTTATTTTTATAATTCCTTCATGTTTACTTTATGATTCTTGCTTAAAAATCTTGACTTTTTTTAAAGATAGAAAAAGGATTATGACAGGTAACCAGTGAACTCTATGATAGTCTATGCTCCTGCTGTACAGGGCAGTCATTCTTCACACCACGTAATAATGTGTAAATCCTGCATTATTCCTCTTTGCATCATGCCTCTTTGTAATTGTTTCCTCTGAAAACAATAGCATAACTCATATATTAATACTAATGTTGCGAATATATGGAATGACTAAAATAATGCTTTGGCAAAAAATAAAGTTGTGGCATCCCTTTAAATATTCAGCTAATATTTAAACAGTGTGAGGGACAAATAAAGGTTTGTGTGGACAGACACGTTTATATGCCGTACATGTTTGATTCAATGTTTCTGACATGCAGGGCTCTGAGTGAATTGTGAATCCCAGGGGAGCAGTATGAGTTGTTTAAGTGGGGGCTAAACTTAAGTGATGTATTTATAACCATATAAACTGCTTTTATAAGAAGCAGCTCCAATGGAGCTTACTTTAAGTAATCATGTTTCATATAAGACAGTATCAAGCATTGGAAAGGAGTTTGGAACATAAGGCAGGCCAGAGAAAGTTTTTCTGAATTATCAGTTGGAAAAGCAGAAGAATAGAAAAATACAGAAGTAAATGGAGATAAAAAGTAAACAAAAATGAATAAGAAAAAAAGTCTTATACCCACTAGGGGTACAATAGGTGTAAGGTTAATTAACATGTTTATAAATCAGAGGGAAAGAAAGCAATCAAGCAAGAAAACTCCCTCACAATTTAGGTGGAGTCAATGGTTAAAATGATATTCCTCAACTCATAGGACTTCTCTTTTCTACCCTGTGCACAAATTTTTGATTGTATTTTGAGTGAGGACCCAAATATTTAGCATTTTTTCAATCTCCCACCCACAGCCCATACCTGATTCTGGAACACAGAAGATAACATTTCCATTACTCTAAATCTCATTTTCCCTAAAGTGCATTTTCCTCATCCTGCGGTAACCATCATTGTGACTATGGATAATTTTGCCTATTCTGAATTTCACATAAATGAGATCACACAGTTTGTACTATACTGTAATTTTTTTCCTCTCAACAATGTGTTTTTGAGGTTTATCCGTGTAGCAGCAGTGCCACGTCTTTTAACAGGCTGTTGCTAGCCTACTTGCCACAGGGCAGGCTGCTAATAGCCACTTCCTTCTCTGGAGGATTGCGTTTGGCTGACGGCATCTCACATTGAGGTCAACCCAGGGTCAGTGTCCACCTAGTGCAGGGTACAACAGGACAGCCTTTTTATCTCAAGTTGGGAATAACTGTGCCATATGATCCTCCATGAAGTAGGTCAAGCCCAGATTTTATTTGAGCTCAGCTTTTTCCTCTTGGCTATTTTGCTTCTCTCAGTCCCTTACTGGTTGTTTGGTTTTTGGGTTTGTTTGGGTTTTTTTGGAAAAAAGTGCTCTCTCAGGAAATCATGCACAACTGAATCTGTCTCATATTCTGTTTTTAGAGTTGAGTAAGAAAATTGGTAGTGAGAACTTTCCTAGGAAGCTGACGCTATGGGATTCTAAGTTGTATTATTCACCAGTCAGCTGGTAATGGACCCACATCCTTGGTGATGGATGTTAAGACTGATCATCTCTGACATGCTGTGAGAGTGTAATTGTTTATACTTTCATCTGGAGGGAAGGGAACCAGACACATGTTGAAGGGTAGGCACTGGTTTGCACAGTACCTCTGGCATTTGATAGGTGTGAAGGAAATATTACTTGTAAGAACCCTGGAATGGAATAGCTGTTGCTAAGTACCAGCAATGCTTTGAAGAGAGAAAGTGACCAATTCAGGGCAATCAATCACCAACTTAAAGCAACGTACTGAAACCCAGAGAACTTCTTTGTCTTATTTTAAAGAATCACTCACCTTCTGTAGTTGGAGAGCTGACTGTACTGAGAGCCAGGCCCAGGACCTAATCTTAAAAGTAGCAGAACTTCATAAAAGGTTGAATTCTCTGCCCTGGCAAGACTCCTATGCTATAGTTCAAATAAGGATGACGTAGATCCTTTGTCTGGGAATCTGTGAGTAGATAGACACATTTGAAAATGTTGAATCCATAGTGGCTACAGCAGTTGTCCTCTCTCCATGTGAGATTACATTTTAATGGAAAGGATTCTATAAGAGGGTAGAGGTTGAAGTCACAGAAGAGAAACAAGATAATCACTAGATATGCCCTTGAACCAGTGAGACAGCAAGATTTACAATGGTCACAGTAAAGAAAAGAAGATTGCAACTAGGCTTGCCTGGAACTGAGAAGCGTGTAGATGAAGTTGGGAGACCATGAAATTATAGTAGCAATAATCTTTTCATATCTGCCCAGAACATGAAATTAAGCATAAAGAAAGTAGATAGTTGGATTTATCTAGTTTGGGGGTTTTATTAGGTTGATGAAATAGAACAACAATGAAAAAACCTTGTGAGACTATTCATGGATATAATGATCCATGGGATCTGAAGAATTTAGGGAAGGAAGAAGATAGGAAGAAATAAATGGGTAGGAAGAAAGCCAGGAAGTTGTGAGCTGAAGTGAACATCTGAATTTATCAATGTAGCAACAAAGAAGTTTTGCAAGGATAAAGATCTAGGGCACAGCCTGTCTGAGTGGTGGCTGAAGTTCTGCCCTGTCAATAGACAAAATCAATAAAGACTGCACAGAAGGATATGCCCAAGGATATAGGGATCATTGTTTCTAGAAATTTTGAGCTAATACCAATAATTGTACATTCCTTGTCCTCTTGATCGGTGATATGAACCCCTCATTTGCTAGAGGTATTAAATACCTGGCTTACAGATATCTCTTCAGCACAAGTCTTCCTAGCAATGTCCTTGGATATTTAGTAAAAAGCAAGATTTCTGGAAATTACTCTCAAATACTTCAGATTAAAACAAAGGTGACAAAATTTTAAGAATTGGTGAATCTGGTTAAAGGGTATATGAGAGTTTTTTGTGGTATCCTTACAGTTTTTCTAAAAGTTTGAAATTACATCTAAGTAGTTTAAAAATCTGTTATAACATTAAAATGAAAGAAGGCTTACTTATGATTCTATGACATATACCAATTAAAATTTAAAGACCAATGATTCTAATAAAACAAACAGCAATAGCCATGGCCTTATTTCAAGTGGCACCTGTGCATTTTGAAAGTGTCTAATAATGCAATTAATCAATTTATGCAAACATTTTAGTACAAATAAAATAATTTGTTTCATCTGACGCTGCTGTGATTGTGTATGATATGTGCACCTTTATCTTTGAATTAGATATTTGGTATCTCTCTTTCATATGATGTACGCCTAGAAAGTCTTTCAAACACTACCAGAGACCTCAGTTAAGAAGCTGTATCCAAGTGCACATTCAACTTTTTACAGGCAATAAAATAACGTAGTAGGACACTGAATTTAATCTATACACATCTGTATTTGAATTCTGGACCTGCCACATGCAAGTTGTGTGATTTTGGGAAAGTTACATAATAACGGTGAGCCTACAGTGACTCATCTATAAAATGAGAACAACAATAAATCGTTCGTTATTATAACTGAGATTAGACCTATTTTATGCAAAGCATTTTCCATAGCTACTCCTCAGTAAATGACAAATCTTTTACTAACATAAAGAAAATGGAAGAAAACGGTTGAAAAATACAATTCTGTTATTTGAAATGATTGAGAAATGAGGCATTTAAATATATCACATATTTTGACTTAGGAAGCATTATCACATATATACTATATGCTTACCAGTTTTCAAAGAATGACAGTGATATACATTTAAAACTCAAAACTTACTGAAGTAAATTTTATACTAATTTAGGAGTAAATCTTCACATCAATTCCTGAGTACAGGTCACACATACCAGTTGTCACATAAAAGGAGTAGTCATGAACTTTCCTGTTCATGAATGAAGCTGGTTATGTGTCATTTATTAAAAATCAATAATGAATAAAATGCAAGTAAACCAGCTTTTACCAAGATTAGGTACACAGGGCCTGTGAATAATTTAAAAATAAATACGTTCTGGTAAATAAATATACTCTGAGGGAAAACAATTTAGGAGAAAAAACTTGTCAGGGTTCAGCAAATGTGTGCTGATCTTATAATGCAAACTCGTCCAGAACAGGGGTTTTATCTCTCCAGCTCACTGCTGAGAGCAGTATCTGATACACAGTAGCATACATAAGTACATAGTAAGTACTTAATAAATACTTATTGGACAAATGATTAATGCAGTGAATGTACTAATATCTTAGTGTATTTCCATACCTTTATCTCATCTTACACAAGAGTAATCTCTGCTGAAAATACATCTCCTCTAGACTTGGTTGGTGGTATGCTTGCCAATGCATTAAAATACTGCATTTTCCAGCATGTTTTGTATTTATGTATGTTTACATAAGCTACAATACTTATTATCTCAAATTAGTTATTGTTTCACAGTCTGTAGCAGTATAAAATGGAAGATGATCTCTTTTATAAATTTCTGGATGTGTTCCAAGAAAACGTTCAGAAAATTACAGCAGACAAATTAACAAGCTCATAATGGGAGGTAATTCCAATCGTCTTCATCACATTCCTCTTTATCACAACAGAATGAAAATGAAATACCTACAATCTTGAAAATAGACAGCTCTGGGAGATTGCCATCTTGAGTTAATTAGGAAAATCCACTTCATCAACATCCTGCATTGACAAGAAGCAGTCAGGCCTTGCTTCTGAATCCTCAAGCTGCAGAGAATTATTACTGCACTCCAACTAGAAAGTCACTTGTCCAGGTCTTCCCTGAAAGGCTTAGGTCTGGACTACATAATTTCAAAGGATGTATTCTTTCATACATAATGTCCTAATACCAAAAAATAGCTACTTCTATCTCATTTTTAGGATGAGTAAACTGAGTCTGAGAAAGATAAAATAAACCGCCTCAGACCACAATGCTAATAAGTGGTAGATCTAGAAGCTGAAACAGGTCTGCTGCCTCTGAACCCCACACAACTAACCTTATAGTGTTCTGCTTCCTATTTCAGAATTCGATAAAATGTGATTACTTATCACATTAGAAGAGTTGCGAGTAAAAGCTGGACATACCTGGTCAGTCTTGTACTTTCATTTGGAGCATCCTGTCCTCAGAATACTTGGATTCTCTATTCATCTGTGTGGAATGCTTTGGGGGATAGGCTCAGCCTCTGGGAACAAGGCTGTGGTTGTCCAACTCAGCCAATGTTTGGGTGGGTAAGTTCAGTTTAGGAGATATGCATTAGGAGGCTATTTTGATGAGTGATCAAGCTAGGTTTCCTAATTCTGCTTTTTTATCACCATTAAAACCACCTTGATTTCTGACAGCATAGTGATAAAGAACACAGAATTTGAAGTCATACTGCCCAGAGACAAATCTGACTCTACCATTTATACACAAAAAAGTTACTTAACCTTTCTGTGCCTCAGTTTCCTCATCTGAAAAATGGAGACATTTATACCCACAACACAGCTACCAATTGGCCAAGTCAATGCTCATACTACTTCATAGGGGCTGCTAACCACCAGATGCTCTGTTTTGCTATGTGAAGAAGGCCTCCTCACTCTTTCCAGCCTTATGACTTATTCCTTTGGATCTGCAGGACACACTATGATGAACTCCTCCCCAAAGCCCAGCTCCAATTCTGTGAGAAGAGCCACATGCTTGTCATACAGATTCTTTGGCCTAATAAATCTCCTCCCTCTGATTTCTGTTGTCTAACAAGGCACTTTGGTTTTAACATTCTACTTCCTCCACAAGATCCTGCAATTTGAGGTTCCCACCTTCTTATGTTTTCTAATTCTGTTTAGGATCCTCTGTTTGAAGAGCGATAACCCTCCTGAAGAAGGATACCTTGACTTTCACATTTGTACAAGCTGCACACTCAGTGGAAGAGGAAGACCTTCCCTCATAGCAGAGGACAGTTCTTTAGCGAAGGGTATATGAGTAGCTGTGCTCCCCTGCACATTTCAAACAAGCTCCCATTTGCGCTGTTAGAAGTTAGTTCCTATAAATTCCTGGAATGGTTTCCACAAGTTTCATTCCCTCTAGCACGTGAGGTTTAGGACTAAGGTTTAGGAGTAAAGCCATGTGCCTTTGCTGTACACCTTCCCTTGATTACCCTTTCTGCAAACACCTGCAACAACTCAACTGAGCCTGTTACCTGGGCTTTGCTGCTGGCCATCAGCACCACATTTATAATCAATTCTAGTTCCACATTTTTACAAAGTCTCCAGGTCTATCCCTACAGTTTCCATTTATAAACAATAAGTGCTACTACTTGTCTAATAACTCTGATGCCAGTTAACTACCATTCAAAAATTGTAAGTATCCAGAGCACAACTTGGAATTTTAAAAATTCATTTACCACCTTTCCCGAAGAAATATAAAAATGTATTTATTCAACAGCTATTATGTATCAGGCGTTTTTCTGGGTACTGACAGTGATAAATGAGACACCTTTTCTGTGGTCTCAAGACAGAGACGGCTAAATAGACTAATAATTTAAAATGTCCAGCAAGTTTAGAAATAGCAGTATGTACCAAGTGCAGTAGGAATACAGAAGAGAAATCAGAGTAGGAGTCTGCCAGGTAGGCAAGCAGACAAAAAGTGTTTCGGATAAAGGAGACAAAATTCCTGCCCTCCCTACTTTCTTCTTTCTTCTGTTCTTCTGTCCTTGGACTTCCCTTGCCTGAGCTCTCATGGAGTTGTCCACAATTCCATCTCTGCCTTGCAGATTTAGCCTCTTTAGCTCAACTAACTCTCACCTTGCCATCATTTGGAACTAACTTCAAACTATTAATACAACTGCCTTCTCAACTAGCTCCTACCTAAAATTTAACTACTCTTAAAGAGCTTACCTTGATTCAGTGTTGCCTGTCATAGGCTATTTCCCTAGATGGCTTCATTAAAAACAAACAAATAAAAAAAAACAATTCTTTAAAAAAATTATAATTATGTTAATATACAGCTTATTCTCAAATGCAAACACACCAAACACTGAGACACATCAAGTCATATGTTTTAAGTATCTATACCAGCATGTTATTTCCTTTTATTCTTTGAAAGTCTTTGTTGTTTCCATAAAGAAGGAGGTCAAAGGCATACTTCTGACCAAAAATTAGTTGCTAACTTTGAAGTATAACAGCTTCACTAACCAACAGAGCAGAAATACTATTACCAGTGAATGTGGCAGTCTCCATTATAAAGTAAGATTGTGAGGGTCTACAATTAGCTGTTTAGCTAGAACAGGCTGACTTGGTAGCAATTTGTCTGCCGAATAATAAAATGTACATAATAATTAGCTTGAGCCTCGAATTAATCTGTGAATGATTTTTGATTTTAAATTATTTAGCATTAAACATTTTTATTAGATTTTAAAACCTGAAGCCCCAGGCATGCATATATAATTTTAAAAGTATCATTTGTCTCAAGTCTTCAAAAGGGTTTAATACTAAATAAATTAAATGATAATATTTCCAGTAGTTTTTAAAGATATTATATATAAATGTAGAAAGTATCTTAGCATATAGAAGGTCATATTTCTAAATGTTCTATCATAATTTGGAACTTGACAGTTAAATATATGAGATACAGATCATGTTTAACAATACTCAAAATCATACATAAAAAGTGTATCAGTTTATTGTATATATGTTTTTTGGGTTTTTTGCTACATAAAGCTAGAAAACAGTGTTTTAATTCATCTTTGTTTCTCTAAGGAACAGTGTTATCAATAAATGTCCATCACAAGATGATTTCATTCATAGATATTTATTAAATGGAACCAATTTTATATCATGACTCAAACATGTATCCCACAGTCAGGATATAGTTATGTTGCCATCTTTTTCTAATACTCCAATAGGTGTACCTTCTACAAATTTGACAGGAAAAATAAATTATCCAAAAGATAAAATATTCCAATTTGAAAGTTATTTACATAATATATTACTGAATTTGAGGGTAAGATTTTGTCTTCCATCAGTATGAATTAGAACTGGAAGTTTGGAGAGCTAATTTATATTCATCAAAAATCAAATTAGAATTTGTGAATAAAAATACATGTCCTAGGATCACACAATTCACCATGAAGCAATTTCTCAGAAATGAAATCAAAGTGCAATTGACTTTACAACACTGTCAAGTGTTCTTGTCATCAATAGTTCAATGTGTCTTTTAAAATGCTTTATTTTTTATTGTGATCAAAGTTCAGGATTATATTAGCAAATTAATATTCCAGGATATAATAAACTGAAAGCATTTTTATTTTGCTGCTGGTATCAATCACAAGTGTCAAGATATAGAGCATAGATAGATAGTAGATGGGAAGATAAGAGAGGGAATGATAGATAGATACAGACAGGCAGGTAGACATAAATGGCTCATTAAAGGTAACTGATACAAATAACATCATAACAAATAAATTAGATTGAGTATGGGAAATATAGATAATTAAAACAATTTCACCTTTATTGTCAAAAAAAACTTTTGGCCATATACTGTATCTTTGAAAAATACAAATATATACACTAACATATAAAATATGTCTTTCAATAATTACTTCAACAGAGCCAAGAAAATGTGGAGTATTACTGAACATTTTTTAGTCCAGGTCTATGATAAAGTATCTTTCAAACCTTACTTTTTTCACTTCCTATGAAAGGAAACATAATTTATAAAAAAAAAACTTGACAAATGGGAGAAGAATTTTCAATGCACTGCCACTGATGGAGGCTTCTATGGATTAAAATACTACCTCTGTAGTGGGATCTTTAAGGATTTGGGCTTGGCTAAATCCTTAATGAAGATCTCTGAATACCCAGTGGCTATTTGTGTGGTTAGGACAGGGTGAAGTGTCTGTGAGAGGATAATGGCCCTGAAAGAATTAGAAACATCAACCAAATGAATATACACCTTTCATGATTCTTCCTGAGACCAGCCCTAGCAAGAAGACTGTGAAATCTAAACCTACAGTTTCTACGTAACTCAATACATCCTATTTCTTATAGGATAAATCTAAACTTTAGATTTAGATTCTCCGTTAAAAGACACAAATAATACTTTAAAAAGAAATAACTGTTTTCATCTATGTTGAATAAATCTTCTAATTTCCAGTTTACACTTTTAGGAAATTTTTACAGCTGGTCTTGAACAAGCAAGGTAACACTCAGCCAACATCAGCTGAATAGTCCCTGGCAAACAAGAGGAAGGCAAATATTTCCTTCAGTTTAAGATGTCAAACTAAGAAAAAGAAAAAAGCACTGCTCTTGTAGGCATGTCACACTCATTTCCCCAAACAGGGCAAGGTGCCCAGGCCCAGGCTACAGAATTCATTTCTCTCCCAAATGCATATGGCAAGCAGGTGAGGCTGACACTCTTAGGAGGAATGAAGCCGCATTTACATCCACAAAACCTGAGGCATTCAAGGTATTTAGCATTACGAACTAAGGACGATAAGCAGAACTATATCAAAGGAAGCAGGACTAATGAAATAAAAAGAACCAGAGTTTAAAGCAGAATTATTATCCTATGAGAGAAAATAGAGAATCTTAAAAACATGAGCAAGGGAATGTGGTTTTACAGAAAAAAAATCATTTGAAGATATCAGACTTGAATAATGTATTAAATAAAGTACAGAATCATTGGATGCGTTGACCAGAAGAATGAAAATAGATATAACAACCATTACACTGAAATCCCTCTTGGATATCTTACCATCATCTGAAACGTAATTTGTCTAAAACTGATACTATCTTTTACCTCCTGAAGAGGAATGCCTCTCCAGTTTCCATGTTATTAATCAGCCCAGTTTCCTCATGTCCACAAGGTTTGCCCTGTAGAAGTTATTTAAGCCATTTCATGGCTTGAATTATATTGAACACTCTTTGGGGAAGTCATTTATTTTACTTCTTTTGCAGCTTCTCTACTCTCCAGTAGGATATAGTACACACTGAAGATGTACTTTTGCAATTAACTATACTTACATCTCATATTGAGGCATATTAAACAAAATCTCAGATTTGGAGCATCTTTTAGAACCAGGTGGTATTTTTTTTTAAATATCAAACTATGCCAAACATTGTTAATAATATCAATATGGAAATTACTCATCCCCTTAAACTTCTTTGGAATTAAAAAATTAAAATGATATCCAAATCAAATTGCACTACAAAGCAGTGTTTGTTATTAAAGAAACTAATTTGTAAACTTTGATACACATTCATCCTACTGTTCAATGCTAATGCTGATACTAAAATTCAGTGTGATCTTAAAGAACAAACTAGACTTTGACAGTTAATTACTATTGCATATGTTAAATACCCACTTTTGAATGCTCAAGTTTTCCTCACCCATGAAAATGTGATATTTTTTGGTTATTATTTAATTTCCTTTGTATCGTAAATGTTAGTGTCAGCTCAGACTGTTTAAAAGAGAGCCCACAGAGAACAAATCCATCCATTGTGATTACTGAAATAGAACTGCAGCTGTTTTGCACCTGTTGCTAAAATTATTTTAGACATTCTCAACTGAGACACTAATAGTTCTGTGGATATGCAGTTCTGGGACCCTGTGTGAACAGAACTATGTAAATATTATACACAGTTGTAAAGAAATAGCTTTATTTTTTTTAATAAAAGTTTACCTTGAAATTCTTACATTAAAATAAAATATTTTACTGTTTTTCAATAGTTTTGTGGCCAATAACAGACACATTTGGAATTGAGAATTAGAAAATTAGGTGCTTATATCTCCTGCCATGATGGATGAGAAAATGTTACCCATGATTTTCATAATGATAACTAACATTTACTAAATAATTGAACATGTAGTTATCAGAAGTCTCATTTCACAAATACATAAACTGAGGCTCTAGGAAAGTTAGGTCACTTGATTAAGATCATGCAACTAGAAAGTGGCTAACCCCAAATCTCATGTTTTTAATCATTATGCAAATTTCCTCCATTCTGTGATTGCCAGCAGTTGATAACTACTCTATTTTATACTAGAGGCACATGTGTGAAGACTCTTCAAAGATGTGAAGCATAACTATTTACAATAGCCAAGACATGGAAACAGCCTAAATGTCCATCGACAGATGATTGGATAAAGTAGTTGTAGTGTATTTATACAAAGGAATACTACTCGGCTATAAAAAATGATAAAATAATGACATTTGCAACAACATGGATGGAACTGGAGATTGTCATTCTAAGTGAAATAAGCCAGAAAGAGAAAGAAAAATACCGTATGACATCACTCATATGTGGAGTCTCAAAAAAAAGACAAATGAATTTACACATAAAACAGAAACAGACTCACAGACATAGAATACAAACTTGTGGTTGACAGGGAGGAGGTGGGTGGGAAGGGATAAACTGGGAGTCCGAGATTTGCTGATACTGACTGGTATATATAAAATAGATACACAAGTTTATACCGTATAGTACAGGTAAATATATTCAGTACCTTGTAGTAGCTTATGGTGAAAAAGAATATGAAAATGAATATATGTATATCCATATATCACTGAAGCACTGTGCTGTACACCAGGAATTGACACCACTTTGTAAACTGACTGTACCTCAATAAAAAAAGAAAAAAGAAAGATATGAAGCATAAACTCATATAAACCTACTGCATCTTTCAAAAGCAACAGCCCATAATTTAGAACAATTCATTTTAAAGCCACAATACTGTTCTATTTCCAGGAAAATGATATATATTACTATAATATGCTCTTTAGAATTATCTCTATGTATTACTTAGCATTTTTCAATCAAATGACTTATTGGTTAATATGCATACCCTCTTCAAAAGAGATTTTTAAATGCACACAACATACAAAGCTTAATAGAACTCTATCTGAGACTAAATGCAAAGAGACATAACTTCAGGAAGTTGTTTTCTAGTCTCTTTCAAGTCCTGACAGAAATATCTGTTTGATCACATTAGAAAAAAATTTTGCTTAAGAGAAATATTTCAGAGCTTCCTTAGAATATCATCCTATGAATGATCTATCATAAACATACCTCAGAGATACTGTGGGTTTGGTTCCAGATAACTGCAATAAAGTGAGTATCAAAATACACTGAGTCACATGGAGCTTTTAGTTTCCCAGTACATGTAAAAGTTCTGTTCATACAATACTGTAGTCTATTAAGTGTGCAATAGCATTATGCTTAAAAATCAATGTATATATCTTACTTTAAAATACTTTATTACTAAAAAATGCTAACCATCATTGGCACTTCAGTGAGTTAAAATAATAACATCAAAGATCACTCATCACATATCACCATAACAAATACAGTGATAATGAAAAAGTTTGAAATATTGCAAGAATTACCAAAATGTGACACAGAAACACCAAGTGAGCAAATACTGTTAGAAAAATGGAGCCAACAGATTTGCTCAATGCAGGGTTGCCACAGTGTTCAATTTGTAAAAAATGCAATACATGCAAAATGCAATAAAGCCAAGTGCAATAAAACAAGTAAACATATATCTAGAAGTTCACCAGTTAGATCTCCTGAAAATCCTTGAATTACAGATGGAAACACCCTTTACGGCAAGGCATCCTATTTTAGAAATAGTTCAAGTCAAATCTTTTCTTTATTTTAACCCACAGGATTGAAAACACATTAACATTAATAAACTGTTCCTTAGTAACAAATATTTCATGTAGAATGGCCTACTTTCTCTTCATCAGATTTTAACATACTGGTCAAGCATTCCTAAATGATCTAATGTGTTCAATCATTGTAATTTGGATTTAAAATAAAGCATAGCTAGTAAACACTGACTCAGAAACCTTATAACCTCAGCAAAATTATTAATAAATATTAAAATGCCGCCTGTTACTATTTATTTGAGCTCATTTGCTGTATTTTTTAGATTGATCTTTGAGTCATTTAACAAAAAGTCAAAATCTCTAACACTCTTGACATTTTGGTCTTGCCATACTAAGTCATCCCTAGTTACAGCATGCATCACTGGCCTAAAATGGCTATCTATGAGGGCAATAAGGTATTTTGGGAAAAGCAGGACTTTTAGAGCAGAGAAACCTAAAATCAAATCCCACTGATATCATATATTAATTAACCTAATCTCTCTCCATGCTCCTCTTTCATTTATTATCATCAAGCCTATTGGGAGGATTTATAATAGATATTATATGTATATGTGTGTGTGTGTGTGTGTGTGTGTGTGTGTGTGTGTGTGTATGTCTCACATAAAAACTTGATTATATGATATAGATATAGTACATATATTTAATTATATAATATTGTTTATTTATAGATTAAGTACACGTATATGTATTTACAATGCATATATATGTATCATAATAGATCCTCTATAAATAATTTATGAATACATGAAAATAAATGAATATATTGAAGATTTAAAGTTCCTGACTGAAAATGCTTTCTTTTCTTTTGGTCATGAATTGATATTTTATAAACAAAAGAAAACCTTACTGATTCAGAGTAATTTAGGGAAAAAAGGAAACATCCAAATTAGCGAAAGACCTCAGACTACTATTTCTTACAGAATTTTATCAAAATTGCTGTTTCTCACATTTCCAAGTAGAGGGCACTACTTTAAAAAATAGATAAATTCACCTAAAATAAATGTTATCTACTTACATACAAACCATGAAAATAGTAACTCCTGTGGAGTGCTAACTATGTGCCAAGTACTGTTCTAGGTGCTTTAATATATAATAATTACCTGTCAGGTAATTATTTTTTACTGGTGAGGAAACTAAGCCATTCCCAACTGATCAGATCAAGGTCATAATATACACTAAGTGGCAGATAACTACAAAATTCACATTCCTAAGTTCAATTTTCTATAATAAATATGAAAGCCAAGTTTTCTTTGAAATATTTTCTCTTAAAACATAGCCTCTTACGGTGTTAACTGCATTATGTTGCTTAGTCAAAATTAAATATGTATAAAGTCCACCCAACTCCACTTGTAATTAGACAATTGTAAACTATTATAGTCCAAGTAGATTTATCTCTGTTCATCATTTTTAAACAAGAAGAGAATAAGGAAAACAAATTTTATCAACTGAATTTGGATTTTGCAACACATATTTTCATATAAGAGTAATCATTAGCTATACTTCAAACTATACATTAGTTCTGAAACCTGCTTAATAAGGTATAATTGTAAGAACTGAACCTTGTCTATTTTTTCATTCACATTTGAAAAGAGAAGTTGAAATATGAATACAATAGTCAACTTCTTTGGAAGGTGCTCCCCCCAAAAAGTTGACTTTAATTTAATGAGATTTAGAATAAAATAAATCTTTGGTTATACACTTGATTTTTAAATTTCTCAATAATCCCACTAAGACAATTCATACTTAACTAGCTCATATTTAATATTCTTTTTATGATCTCAAAATTAGAAAGTAGCAGATGAGAACAGATCTAAATTATACCAAAAATAAATTCTATTCCCGAGTGTAAGGCTTACGAATAAAGAAAAAGTTATTTTAAAAGACTGTATAATTTGATCGGATTTTAAGATTTTTGCTGAAATGTGCCTACAATATTTCTGTACTGTTTTGTTTTGCTTAGAAGCAGGATACAGAACTAAATGAGCTCAAGGTTCCTTTCCAGGGTATAAGTCCATGAATCTACAACTCAATCTATACTAGAATATTCATGATCAAAAAGTTACACAATTCTACTTTTGAGATTCATTTATATTTTTCAGTTCCCTAGCTAATACCCCATGTGAGAATATCTTTAATGTGAATGATTAAATTAAGAAGTGTTCTTATAATGTAGCAAGAGTAGACAAAATTTTGAGAAAGGAGTCTGCAGACATTTGACTGTAATGAGTGAAAATAAATCTCAAAATTTCCAGCAACAAATGATTTCCCTGGAAGTACTTGATTTCTAGAGTTAATTTAAATTACTTTCATTCTGATTAAACCAATTAAAGTCTTTATGTTTTGCTTATTGAGTTCAGATAGTATAAAAATAATTCATGCCTATTGGCATTTTTTTAATAAAGAAAATTATCCCTCTAAAATTGTCAACACTTCAGTAGAGTTTTTAAATTTTTCAAGAAAGAAAAATTCAGTGTCAAAATAAAATAATTTGATAAATAAAATAAATTTGAAATAAAATAATATAAAGTTAATTTGAATTGACTGGTAAAATAAAATTTAATTTCAATTGATAAGTTAATTTATAAAATAAATAAATAAAAGTTAATTTGAATTGACTGGTAAAACTCTAAGATTAGTAATATTAATTGCTTAGAATGTGATCAATATAATATTTTTGTATGTTTATAAAAATAAAATTATTATATTATTTCTTTTTGAGTCAGAGACTCCCATCATAAAAAGACTCTTAACCCTTTCATTTAATTCAGAAAATATAATGTATTTGATGCCATGTTACACAGAGTTAATCCATTCTCCACAGTGAAGTGCACAAATTTTAGCAATAACATTTTCTGTTCCACTGTCATCCGTATAAAATATTGTTTACACTCCAGGACTGTTGCTTCAGGAAATTATTGATGAGAGCAGCTGCTCCTTTAGAAGAAAAGTAGAAAAGTCCTTTCTGTCCAACCAGGGGCACTTTCAGCCCCTTGCTTTATCTCTATGGCACAGAAGCATGCAAGATTGGATTTCAGACTTTGAATATTAAAAAAAAAATAATAAAATGAAATAAAAATCTTTAGAAAGAAACTCTTTAAAACTTCACTTGGGAACTTTTGTCAAGCTCTGAGCAATCTCCCTTTACTCAGAATCCTTTGTTAAAAATGAAATGAAAAGCAGAGCCAAAGCCATACAGTGCAATCGGCATCCAACTTCAAATGCAGCTCATCGCTACTGAACTGAACATTGTAATTGTAATTATAACTTTACACTGGTTCATGCATAAATTATTCAAATTTGGCAATAGATTATTCAAACATTATCTCCAAGAAACACTTCTGAAAGCTTACTTACAATTATACTATAACCCTTTACTAACAAATGTCCTGCAATTGAAAAAAAAAAAAAACCTTAATGAATTTTTTAGATCCTGAAATGGTCAATAAAATTGTTTTAACACAAATCTATTTTTAGATATAATTCACTATTTAAAACTTCTTTCTTGTCAAATCTTAAAAAATTCATCACTGTCTCTGAAAAGAAAAGGTTGAGAGTTTAATCTACATTGTTCAAATTGAGTGTATACACTTTATAAGACTAACCATAAAAATATGGAAATATGAATATTATTGAAAAAATTCTCAATTATTGTTGAAATGGCAGTACAATGACAATTTCATATAACCATTACTAGACTTTCCCAACAAGCTTCATAAAACTGTATTTTCATGCAAAAAGTTGACTCAAACATTAGAGTAAGTTTCACCTGAGTTCTAAAGTTAATCATTTGGATCTGGCTTTTGTGTAGGTCATAAAGTACACAACTCATGGGGCTGTTGACTATGTGAATTGTCTCTTTAAGGAATGTTTAATCCACAACTTACACAGACACACCTAGGGTCCCTGATTGCCTTCCCAGAGTCAATCAAGTTAGCACAGAACGCTTTACTCAGTTATTGTTATCACATCCGTCATGAATATCACTTACAGTAACCTTGACTTAATGCAGTTTTAAAAAATAAAGACTCAGTAAATGCTTACTGCTTAATCTCTGGACAAGGAATTGATTATTTATCTTACTGAAAAGTCCAGAGGCTGATCTTATTTCCTCCATGACTGAGTCTTTTACATTGTGCTTTTCATTGGTTCTGAGTAGGTCATATCCCTATTGCTGAGCCAAGCACTGGAGTAAGGAAATATTAATTCTTGGATTGGCTAGGCCCGTGTCACATGACCAGGAATAATTTATGTAAGAGTTATAATCACGCTATTATCTCTTTTTGTTATTTGTATGTTGAAAATATAAATACTTCCTTGTCTTGGCCATACACGGGTGACAAAAAAGTTCTCTGGTTATTCATTATCTATGTTGTTTAACCTTTGGATGAAATTTTCTCTTCCACACCTGAATAATACACATTCTGTAGTGCGAAAAGTAGAGGATCATGCTTTGCCTTACTCTCAACTCAGAATTTCCTCCTATTGAAGGGGAGAACTTACAGGCTGGCCCTAATACCTGTCATTCTGCCAGCATACTAGAGGTGCACAGTATATACAACATACGAATTTCTGTCTATATGTCTATACTTATATTTCACATCCATAAAAGATTTCAGCATGGTTTACAGGAAAATGTCCTTAATTGCAAGATGAAACTAAATGGATTTTGGCATCATAGCTAAATAAAAATAAGAGCAGTGAGACAGCAGAGCTATGATTTGTAAAAACAATAATCATAATAACTGCCATTAATTTCTATATAATTATTAGAGAAACACTATAGATTTGCTTTTAAGCCTCAGACCAGGAAGGCCAAGGTGAACATGATCAGCATCCTAAAAAGTCAGAGTTTCTGTAAGACTTAAAAACACACATGCACAAGAGACATTGCTTTACATGGTTAAAACCATCATGGATATCTGATTTTTCTTCCTCCAAGAACACAAAAAGTTAACACAAAGGTCAGAGGGTAACATTGAAGAAAGTGCCCTAAGATGGTAGTTATGATTCTACAACAATAAGTAGAAACCTGCAGCCTTATTTTTATTCCATTTATGAAGCCTTGTGGCGGGGAAGGAGGAGAGATGCAGGTTAAGTATATGACATTAACTAGTCAACGTGTAAGTGTGAAATAGACACGAAAAGATTAGCAGAATTTTTGCTGCCAGCAAAGAGAAATTCATGGGTACAGGAGATGCAGTTTACTAGTTAGGACTCTCTGAGAAGTCAAAAAAAAAAAGCAAAATCCTGTCTTCATCTCTCTTTCGTTACTCAAAAAATTAAATTGCCACAGAAACCTGGCATATCAAATTTATATTTATCGTTATTCAAACATGTTAAGACCAAAAGAACTAGACACTGTATTCTGAAGAAATAAATAGCATTAATTTTCTTCTTTCAACTTTGCTGGAGAATAAAGTGATTAGATTTTGGATTTGCATTAATGAATAATTTAGGAGTTATGAGGAAGACACTAATTGTTGATGGAGCAACCTTTGCTGAAGAGCACTCTATTTAAATAAGCGGAGTGCCTCAGGGTATTTCTGTCAGTCTAAGGAGAGCCATTTTATTTCACTCTCGGAACTTCTACAGTTTAATGTTGCATTAACTGAAAGAAATAGTTTTAAGCAACACAGTTGTTTATGCATATTAGTGGAAAATCTCAATAGAGATATTATTTCTAATTTTGAATAAAAAAATAAAAGGGTAACAGACCACATGGGACAAAGTTATAAACAAAAACAGGGGAAAACCATAAAGAATTTCATAAAAGAGCCATTGCACAACAGTATTACATACTCAGCTGATCTGTATTACATAGCCTATAGTTAAATTAATTGGTAATAAACTCATGGCCCATGAAAAATACCAACAATCACTCTACTTATAATCCAACAAGGAAATGCTCTCATTATAATCCAACAAGGAGATGTTCTCATTATAATCCAACAAGGAAATGCTCTCAATTCATTTTTACTAAGGGCCTTCTATATATGAGATGCTTTTCTAGACACAGAAGACAGAGAATCTCTAAATTTTTATGAATCATAACACCTCACCAATATTAAATGTTCTATAAGAAGTGAGCTTCAAACTGGAAAAGAACATAGTTTTAGATCCTTCTATCTCTAGGATTTAGATTTTATAATACTATATTCATTTTTAATGAAGAAAAACGGATGTGTTGTTAGAAAATAAATCAGAGAATAAGTATAATAATTTCTGAGGAAGAGTTATTTAGATGGTGAGTTTGAACCTGGAGTGAGAAACTAAGGAAAATGGAGAATGGTAAAGGACTGGTATGCTATGAAACAAAACATTCCATGCATTATGCGAATGGCTTAAAATAGAAAAATGAAATTTTTAAGAGTTTTGTCTAATTTCAACTCTGATAAAGCATGCTTCTGCGATGAAAACAGATCATAAGAAATAGAGCAAAATACCTGGGTCATGAAATTATGGTTATTTGCATCTTATACATTTCTTCACTTTCCAATTTTTCTACAATAAATACCAGTTACTTTTAAAACCAGAAAAAATCAATAAATTATATTTTAAATTAAGTATAATATAATGATAAAACTAATAAAAATAAATCTGAATTTGCTTTCATACTTTCAAAGTACATTTAAATGATATTTCATATTTATGTAAATATGTATACACTTGAATACACACTTATGTACATATATTGCCCATATAGCATACCCTCAGCACAGAGTTACTGTTTTCCACTTTACTGTGAAGTCAAGTTTCCATTTGTATGGAATCATGCTGTGAAAAGTACCAACTGTTAAGAATGATGAAGATATCAATTTTCACATCTTTGGTCAATACAGTAGAGTGCTTAAAATAATCATATACTTCCAAATGTAACACTAAAATGACATTCAAACTTTTCATTAACTCTGAAGATTTGTGTATTTTTAATATATAGCTATGGAGGCAAGCTTACATGCCTTCCTTGGTCATTAAATACTAAATAAAAATTTCTGTTAATTTGCTATATTGAAGAAACCTCTATTTTTGTATATTGAAGAAACTCCAAATAACTGTAGTTTTTCAACTCAGCAGGATTTTCAAGGGGACATACACTAAAAAATATTGGCCTGGAGTGGGAATGTAAGTTTAGGAAAGACATAAAGGAGTTTTCTTCATTTAGAATAAAAAGAATCTGTACACCCAATTAAATTTAGGGACTTTATAACTTTCTACTATTTTTAGGAAGTATGGCAGCCTAAAGAAGATATCAAAAAATATAAGGCCTCATTCAATTCAATCAAAAATTCTATTTAATTGACAAACATTTATTGAGAACTTATTACCAATCACCAAAAAGGTGCCAGAACTCATAATCAATGAATTATATGTATGGAAGTAAATATTAGCTAACCTTTGGTTTCCCATTATAACCATTCTTATACTTGAAACAGATTCTCATTCTGACAGATACGTAACTTAGTCTCACATCTCTCCACTTCTTATATCACATGCACACACACATACACATACCCAATTTGTTGGATGTACATGCAAGCTGAATAACATGTAAGTAAGTACAGCAAAGCTGTCAGAGATAGGGAACTCCATCTGGTCCCTGACTGATCATCGTCTATCCTTGGAGACCTCATGTGGTACTTGATCATTAGCACATTCTTATTGCTGCTCATTCCTTTTCACAAATCAGAACTCCCTTTCAGGCCCTGGATCCTCATGGTTAATTCTTTGCCACTCTGAGATATACAGGAATTTATTCTCATACTTCAAACCTAGCAGAGCTGCAGGCAACTAGATGCAACTATCTAATATCCTCATCTGCCTAGATAAATCACATTTGAAGTCCCCCCTGTTGGAGGATCTTTTCCAAGGAAGTAAGCCACAGGTACCTTCTACTATCATACTTCAGAAATATACTTAGTTACCCCAGAAAGTAATTAGTGAATGTTACCACTATGAAAAAAATTTAGCTCAAGAAAATGAGCATAGAGCCCCTTCTACAGGATAATTCAACTGAGTTCTTTTTACTTTCCTTCCTAACGTTTTCTTTTCCATAGTCCAGAGGAACTTTGTGTCTTGAGAAAACTTGCTCGTTTACAGCCTATATTCTTCTATATTTTGTGTGTGTGATCCCATATTACACAGCTCATAGTTTCAGTTGCTTCTGTAATATCTTGACCGATTCTTTCACTTTGACCCAATATTCAGAGATACTTGATTCCTTCTTGTTGCCTCTTAAAAGAAATCCACCAGCGGGGAGCGTACAGAAACTTAATTACTTCCCCCTGCTAAAACCACCCCCAAAAATTAAAAAAAAAAAGAAATCTACCTTCTATATGTTGCTATGCAAATCTCCTGAGAAATCTGATTCATCACAACTTTTCTCCCACTACTGTATCCAAGAGATCTATCACTCTAGTGAAACTGGTCTCATCATTGCTCCCAATATACATCACCTCAGTTTCAATCTTGTTAATATTGCTCACCATGCTTCATGTGTACTTTATTCTATCCAAATCTGAAAACTTTCAAGATTCAACTCTAGGCATCTCTCCTCCATAAGGTTTTCCCCAATACTTTTCCCATCTTGATCACTCTTTGGTGAGGTGACTGTTAATAATGTATACATCATCTTTTGTTTTTGCAGTACTTTCTATTCTTATTATACTCTATTTTACATGCTCATGTATTATGGCATTAGAAGCATGTCACAGATAGAGTTTATGGCAGACAGTATTCAGCTGGACAAAGTGCAATAAATACTTAGCAAAGTTAATTAAAGATGTATATGAAGTTCTAAAGAGAGAATGAGAGTAAGGCTGTCTGAGACATTTATCTCTCTGTCTCAATATGTAAGGCCAAGTACATTCAAAATACATCAGTAAATAAATATTAAATGTCTCTCTTTCTGCCATGTAGCCATTCTAAAGAATTTAATATAAAAAAAACTCAATATGCTAATATGAAACTAATGCTCTACCAACATCACTTGGTTTTTAGTATTTTGAGAATTCTTGATCCAACTGCCTTCATTGGTGCAGTGCTTTAATTCAGTCTCTTGAGATGTGTTGACTTCCCCATCTTTTAGAAATAAAAATCTCAGTTTGCTCTGGCTGTTTCTTCATAAGTGCTTTCTACTCTAATGCATTACTTAAAGTATGAGCCTATTTCTATTGGAAATGTTATGTTCATTTGTTTGTAGAAATAGAAAAACAAAAATACAATCATCACCTTTGTATATTTAAATGACTTATACTAGCAGAGGTCCTTTATGCTTACTAAAAGAGGGATGTCTTTCAATAATCTGTAAGAGTGTATATTAAACAATGGATTACTAGACACAATTTTCTTCCTCAATTCTACTACATATTCCTTTCTGATATTAGATATTTAAAGCATTGATGACAATGAAATTTCAGTGGTGCATTATTTTGATGGGAAGTTTTTATTTCTCATAAGATAATATTCTTTCTGGAAACACATTAAGGATCATTTCTAAGGGTTGTTTCTATTCTTTACTGGGAAGATCTCAAGGAGGAAGTAAGCTCCACGGACATTTTCTCTTCGACTGCAGCTGAATCTGCAGCACCAGGAAGAGTCCCTGGTATTCAATAAATATTTATTAAAGAAAAGAGTATCTAAAGCAGAAAAAAAGATTAATTTTTCTACGTATTTTTTTCTTATGCCTTTCTTAAAAATACCTAACCTTTTCCCTTTTTTCTCCTACACTACATATTCCACTGATATCTTCAGGAACTAATTGACAGAAACAGTTTTAAACTGTACTTAGTGATAGCAGACTACCAGTTGATGTGGACTGGACAAATATTTATAGGTATCAAGCAAATATTTATAAGTATTATTTAAACTTACTTCCCCTCCCCCAAACATTGCTTGATTTTCTTTAGGTTTAGCAAGTTTGCATAAACATAACAGAAATTAAGTTTTGAAAGATTTTCCTATAAGAACCTAGGAGGGAAGCAAATGCTACCTCTTCTCAGTCTATGTCTATACAGCATTTAATAGTAGAATGAGAAAAAAAAAGAAAGAGAGAAAGAAAGGGAGAGAGGAAAGAAGGGAGGAAGGAAGGAAGAAAGGAAGGGAAAGAAAGAAAGAAAGCCTAATACCTAATATCCACTGTATCAAAATGTGCTGGTTATTTTTAAAAAATCAGTTAGCTGTTTTAGATCACACAGATTTAAACAACCAATTAGCTAACAGATATAAATATTTCACTTTAGATTTTCACTATCAATATAAACACTCTTTCAGAAGGACTGTCATCACACAAAGATGATAGCATCTGAGTAAATCTCCAGGAAAATCTCAAGCTCTTAGAGCTCTGACTTTTTAAATTATACTGTGCATTACTAAATTTCTTTTACATATGATTGGATTATTAATTTTAAGAAGCAAAGCCAATTCGTATTTAACTTCTGTTGCAGGAACTCACCTTGTGGCAGTAATTCCTTTATAAGAACAAGGAAACTATGCATCTCCAGCTGTGATAGAAATGAGACTGAAGAAGAGTTCCTCCCCCAATTCACCTTTTCATTGTTCCCATATCTTTTACTGTAATAAATCACTTTAAAAGGCATGTTATATAGTATCACTTGTGCTTACTTTACTTGATCTTCAATTTTGGATATATATTAGTATATTGAGATATAGTTTGCGTTTTTATACAAAGCTTTATTCAAAGTTAAACTTGCTTTTTAATGTTGAGTCACAGAACTTAAATTCTATCTTGAAGTATTAAAATTGTTCATATTTTGAATCTTGGGACATAGAGATATAAAATAGTAATATAATTTTTTGGAATTTTGCTACCTAATTATTCTTCTAAAGGCCAAGGCCCTTTAGGTTTTTATTTTATTTGTTCCTACTTTTTAAGATCATTTATGTAGAAGTATACAGATACTAGATACATTAAAAGCTATTGTATATTTTCAGATAAAATAACTGAATTTTGTATCCACATGGAAAGAAAACATTATATCTGAATATGCAAGAAAACAATATTTTATAGTAAAGAAAGATTTTAAATAATTTTCATAGAATATGTAAGATGTATAAAAGATAGTATATAATATGTACACATAACCATACACAAATTTTGCTATTGTTTTTATAATAATTGAGATAATATCTATAATCTTTCTGTATCCTCTTTTTCTCACTCTTAAATGTATCATGGAACTCCCTACAGGTTAACTAGGAGAGAACTAAGTCATTATTTTTAATGGCAGCATAATGTTCCATGGTGGGAGTCCCCTTAGTTTATAGAGTCATTTCCCTATTGATAGGCATTCTCTTGTTTCCACTATTTTTCTTTCCTTTTCTTTTACTCAAGATATTTTCACATACTTTATTAAGTAGCGATGTTTTCTTGACCTACATAATAGACTCCTGTGAATAAAACTGGTAAACAAAGGTATATGTATCTTTATTTTAACAGATACTGACAAATTACTATCTCAAACAGTATTGAATTTAAGTTTTGAGTGCTCACTTTCCTAGAGTGTGAAAGAGTTAACTCTTCTTCACATCATTTCACATCACTCTCCAGCGATGAAAAATATAGATTTTTTTTTACAGGTCTATGAATATAATGTAGTATCTTGTTTCCTGTGTTTGGTTGTGTGTGTGTGTGCATGTGTGAATTTTTCTCTGACTACTATATTTGAACATTATTTCCTCATGTTTGTTGAGCATTTAGGCAAAGAGCTTTGCTATTTTTTAAAATACTTATTAGTATTTTTCTTGTCAGTCTAAAAGTAAGAGATATAACACATTGTACAAAGTATTAGCAAGTATAATCCAGAAACAAATCAAAATAAAAATATATAACTAATGGTTTATTCCAGGAATGCAAGAGAAAGTCCATTATTTCTACATATTAATAAAAGAAAAATGATTATATCAATAGATGATTAAAAAATATTTGATAAAGTTCAGAAGTCATTTCCAATAAAACACTAAATAAAATATTACCAGAAACAAAATATGTAAAAAAAATAAAGGTCATCTTATCACTTCCCAATAGTATGCATTGTAACAAATAAACACACACTAAAATCTTTTCCATTAGACAGGGATGAATGCTATTACAATATTAAATATATACTGCCTTGAAATTTTTAAGGAAAGAAAATATACAATAAAATTAAATAACTACCATAAGCACCAGAAAAGAGACAACATTATCTTATTTGGATAGTAAAAAAATCCAAGATGTGAGATTTTCAAACAAAATTAATCAAATACTTTGCTAAGGTTAAAAAAAAGATACAACAAATATGCAAAACCAAATAGCTTTCTCCATTCTAGAAATAAATACTAATAAATGAAAACACAGGTTAAATCTTTTTGATAGTGACAAAATCAAAAAGAGATTTAATAACAAAATACAGCAAGGAAGAATAATATAAAGAAAACTATAAAATAGTATTAAAATAAATAAAAAATTATTTGAACAAATGGAAAGTCATACTATATTCCTGGTGAGAAAGAGAAAGCACCCCTGGGGTGCCTGGGAGCTTACCTGGCCCCCACATGTTCTCTTGTCAAAGATACCCAATTTTGGAGAGTAACACCATCCAACAAGGCCACTCTACCTCCATGATGAATGAATACAAATATTAAAGTACTACCTAACCATGTCTGAACATAGACAAAACATGAATATTGTCCAAACAAAATCACACATTCTCCCTTCTGGTTAATGAGTGCCTGGCTTCTTTACCAATTACAGCTCTAGCCTCACTTCATTCCTCCTGCCTTCCAAATGAGATCTACTATTACCTCCAACTGCAGAATTGCCCCTGCTTCCTTACAGGATCCAATCCAGAACAAAGCCCAGTTTCCTTGAATCCTCTCCAAAATCATTCAACACAAGCGTAACTCCTGTAATAGAGCCTTTACAACACTCTGAGACACTCCATGGCGCCCCATGATGTGTGTTCTACTTTGTCAAAAAGAACAAAAAACCCAACTTGCTCAACAACAGGTTGTTCCCAGCGGTCTTCGGCTGCGTAGGCATTGACACTGGATGGAAAGATTTAAGAGCACAATCTATTAATTCTCCTGAAATTAATATTTCTTTTAATGTTTAAAGCAATTACAGTCAGTCCCCACTTTGTGCGAGTTGTGGGTTCAGATTTGCTCAAAATGATCTTCAGCTTCACATAGAAATATTAATGACTGAGAATAGTTTAAAATATATAAAGAACAACAGAAGGGAGGAGGGTGTGTTTATAAAAAAAACAACAAAATGGGGCATGTAGAGATAGAACTGTTCAGGATCTTTACTGTGGTGATAGATACACAAACCTACACATGTGATAAAATTGTTTAGAACTAAATACACAAACACAGTGCAAATAAAACAAGGGAAATCTGAATAAGATCGGTGAATTATATCAACATCAATATCCTGGTGCGACTGTCTACTATAATTTTGCAGTATGTTACTATTGGGAAAAACTAGACAAAGTCTGCAAGAAGTCCCCCTATATTATTTCTTACAACAATATGTGAATCTATAATTATCCTCAAATTTTCAGTTAAAAAAAAGAATAATCAGACTTGTGGAGGAAAACAACTTGCATTTTCAGAATGCACAGCTTACTCTAAAATCAGTAAACATAAGTAACAGGTATTGGTATGAAAATAAATTAGTGGACTAAAGTATAAAATCTATAAATATATTTATAGATTTATTATTATTCATAAATATTGATTTCCAATTCAGAGATTATTGTTTAGATCAGAGAAAAGTGTTTCAAACTTCTGGGAAGCAATACATAACACTATGTAAGTTATTATCATCTTATATATTTTAATCAAGCTATTTGATATATTGAATGTCACCAATTATTCAGTGAATACTAAGCAATGCTGTTGCTCCATCAGAATAATGTAATTTCTATTTTTTACATTGTATATTACATATAAATCATGCTTTTTGCATGAGAAGTTACAATTCCAGTATATTCAATAGAAGTGCTATCAATGTTTTCAGTTAAACACTGGAAAATAATGTCCAGCATAAAAAAAATACATGTTTACTGCTATTATACAAAGCAAAAGAGAACCTCTCAATCCACGTAACATAAAAACCTCCCAAGAAAGATTTCATCTATGAAAATTTTTCTATAAGGCCAAAGCGTCGTTCTTCTAATCTCTTTACAGATTTTCAAATAAATCTAATATCTAATGCCTCTTTCCCAAGACTGCCTTATCTCCAAGAAGTAAGCTTTTTGTTCCTGCACCATTATAATTTATCTTGAATTCTTTAATTCTTTTTTGGCTGGTCTCCTTAATCCTCTTAATTATAGCTTCTTCAAAACTCACCCTTATGTACTCTACTTGCACTATTACCGGATCATTTCATTATCAATTTACTGTAAAATTAGTTCTTAAATTATTCTTGGTTTTTAATAACTTATTGTTCTCACCCATCAACCTTTCCAATTCTAAGCTAGTATTTTTAGATACGTTTCTTATTCTCTTTCTCCAGGCCATTAATCAAAGACCACACTGTCTTTCTTTTCTCATAGATGCTGTGAAGTGCCCTACCTTTCCTCAGGTTCCAGGACCAAAAACAGTGTTTCTCAAAGTTAGTGGACCTAGGAATCATTTGAGGTGCTTGTCATAGATGTAAATTTCCACCTCTGTTTCCCTAAATTCTGACTAGAGGTCTATTGTGAGACTTAAGGATCTGTATTTCTTTTTTTTTTTTTAAGTTTTTGAGCTTTTTTTTTTTTAAGATTTCACACTTTATTTTTATTTATTTTTTATTCTTTTGGAGGGGGAGAGTTATTAGGTTTTTACTTCTTTACTTTAATGGAGGTACAGGGGATTGAACCCAGGACCTTGTGCATGCTGAGCACACACTCTACCCCTGAGCTATCCCCTCCCCCAGGATCTGTATTTATTTTCTAAAACCTATCTTGTATTTCTTCTTTATTTTTTCCTAGTTTTACTGAAATATAATTACATGTAATAAGAAATCTATACTTTTAACAGACATTGTATATGATTCTGATATGGGACATTTATGGGAAATTCTTAAGAAACCCAGAAAGAAGGGTAGATGGTCTCCATTGTGAAGTCCTTTTTGGTCCACATTCTGAAAGATTTTAAACTGTCTTATCTCCAGAAAGTAAATTTCTTGTTCCTGCTCTGTTATAACTTATTTTGAATTCTTTAAGTACTCCTTTTCTGGAACCATCATCAGAAATGTCTCAGTGTACTGGCCAATAGTTGGAAAAATTTAGAGCTGCTTCTAAGCAAGTCATTGAGACAACATAGTTAGTGATAAAGGGATGTGGAGGCCACATGAGCTCAAACAACTGTTTCATATCATTAATCTACAGTTCCTTCCTCTGTAACATGAGGCTAACATCTACCCCATAGGGCAATTGTGAGGATTAAATGAGATCACGTGTAATATGTTTATCTCAGAGTCAGACACGGTGCAAGTGCTAAGTAAATATTAGCTCATATTTTTCTACTGAGAACTTTTCACTTTCTTAGATGTTTTTAGTCTTAATAACTATTCACATTTCTAAAAGAGCATGTCCTAAGTGGAACATCTTGCATAGTACTAGGATCCTGCAGGTGCTTAAATGATGATTAGATTAGAAAACAAGAACAAAATACTTTGTTTTCCTCATGTGCTTAATTTTCCTTTGTTTGAGGTGATGAAAATTCTCAGAAAGCTGAGAGGAAAATATCACAAGCACAGTGTCTGTTCAGAAAGACACTCTCTCATGTCACCATATTATACCGACCCTTCCCCATGTCCTGATACAGTGCCCCAGAGTCCCAGAGGAACTCATTTTTCTCTGTTAGAAGCATAATAGCATCACAAGGTATAGCCATGAATCTGTTTGTTCTGTGAGCAATATGAATATTTCACATTTTCCGTCAAGTTTGAAAAGGGAAACAAAAAAGAGCTGTAAAATGTTATCTTACTGAGTCTTATCAGAGAAGACTGCCCCTGTACCCCTAAAAAGGTCCTGGAGAAAATCACCGGTGGTTTGTGGCTCTAAAAAAGAAAAAGAAAGGCAGGCCACCCTCTTCATTTCGATTAGTGTCCCGCCAAAGGGATTTTATAATTCACTTTCTAAATAGGGAGCAAAGAGTATTTAGAGAGTACATACCTGGAGAATTCTAAAATGCTTCCTCTACAGCCCTAGAAAACGTGCTAGTTGTTTCTTTACAATGCAGAAAGTGACAAGCACCATGCATACTACCCTTGGGGAGTTCTGGTCTGATAGCAGGTCTTTGACCAACACGGTTGCCTCCTCCTGGTTTGTACATTTCCCCTCAGGCTTCTGTATCTTCATGCTAGGGTGGTTCTCTTAAAACCATACTTCTTTCTCTATACATTTTCTTTTTTTCTCCTTTTACTTACTTTATCAAAACTGTCCTATTAGCTCAAGTGCCTGAGACTATATTATGACTAACTTCTGGCTAAGATGATAAGATATTGTAAAAATCAAATATAGTCACTTCAATTCTAGTAATTTTTTTTTCACTTCAACAAGTACTTCTCCTAAAGGGAGAGATGTCTGAGAACAGGTAAGGCTATCAGTGTCTTTAAATCATGCTGCATATGTAGCCATAAACTCTGCATTCCACTGTCTAACTTCCAATAACATACTCATCCAATAAAGTGAAAATCAAATACCTAATATGTGCTAGGCACACTTTCAAATGCTAGGTATTTAGTAGTTAATTTTAGCTAACATTATTGAATGTTGATGTCATTCCAAAAAAATATGCCCTTTATATAGATTCACTCACAATAACTCTATGAGTAAGAAAATATTATCTCCATTTTACACATTAAAAAAAGTTATATATATGAGAAACAGAGGTTTGAAACTCTAGCCAAGGTCACACAGCAAGTAGGTGTTAGAACCATGACTAAAACCCTGGCAGCTTGACTTACAGCTCACGTGCTTAAGCATTATAAGCTTTACCACTCTGAGAAAACTTCCATGAGATTGAGAGCCCCTAGTCTTAAGCAGCAACAAATATAGAAGGAAAACAACAATAAAACATATGAGCTTCAAAATGAATGCTGTGTCCTGAAGGGTGTATGCTTCCAACTGCTGGGATTCCTCAGCCATCTCAATCCTCTTCACAATCACTCTAGATGAACAGAGTCACCTTTCCAGGGCAGCTCATATCCCATGGCTGATAGACATGGAGGACCATTCAGAGGGCCATTTCAGTTTCACTTCTTTCCATGAAGCTCACTAGAGCCTTCTCTGAAACTACGTCACAGCCTCATATCTCCCTCAATCCTGCTTCCTTCCCTTTGCTTGCATAGGTATTAATTCTGAGAATACTCACTAATAAACATCCTGCATTCTAATCTTCATCTCAGATAGAGAGTCTGAACTCCATCCTGAATGCTAATCTCCATCTCAGAGTCTGATTCCTGGGAATTTTGACCTAAGACATGCTACAATATACATAAAATCTGAGTGAGCTGAGATGCAATAAAGGAATTCATAACTTCCAGAGGAAGTTCTATTGGCAGTGGGTAGGGTTGAGGAAAGAGTATCTATTCTAGTCCTAGTTGTAAAGAAAACCCAATATAGCTAGTTTCCATTCCAAAAAAAAAAAATATTTATTAAAGGACATTAGGGAGCTCACAGAATCCCTGAGAGAGTTGGTGAACTCAGGTCTGAAATTACCCCTACACATACGCGTGACACACCATGCCCACACACATGCACGACACCTCTGCCTGAAGTATCCCTGACCCAGTCAGCAGGACTCACATCTGGGACTGAACTTTAAGACATCTGCTACCACCACCCAGGGAACTGTGTACCTTCATCATCACACTTGTCAAAACACTATCTCCCCACACAAGGCCACTTCGTAATGTTGCTAATCTCTGTGTCCACATCTGATCTGCAAAACACCTGTCAGCTACCTCTACCCTACATGCAAGGGCATCTGAGGATGTGCAATTTCAGAAAGTGGGACTCACATGAGAAAGTAATGAGATGTAAGGAGAATGTTCAAAGATAGTGGCTGGTTAGCACAGGGAAATATATACAAGATCTTATGGTAGCTCACAGCGAAAAAAAATGTGACAATGAATATATGTATGTTCATGTGTACCTGAAAAATTGTGCTCTACACTGGAATTTGACACAACATTGTAAAATGACTACAACTCAATAAAAAAAGTTAAAACACGACAAAAAAAAAAAAGATAGTGGCTGGCCATAAACAATCATCCACTATAGAAGGATTATCTGTAGTTTCTTCTCTATACAGCAAGGAGTCTGTGGAGTGTTTCTGGGCTATGTAGAGTTCCACAGCAATAGGAATGGAAAATTAATAGTCAATCTTTCTTTCTTAACCAAATGTTTACTGCCTTTCTTCCTCTATATGCCCACAGAAAGTAGTATCATATTAATTACGTATATGTATCATGTTTTGAAAGCATTTGGCCATTACTGTTAACTTGTTCATCCATTTTTAATGGTTTCAGTTAATCTTTACATTTTAAATTCATTGTAGGTATGGTATTGCAGAACATCATAGACAAAAAGCAATTCTTGAATAAAATATGCTATTCCTAGAAGTAACCATCCAAATCATTTCTGCTTGCTGAAAAGAATTGTGGAACTGAAGTATATATGTCCATATTTTACTCATAATCACAATACAATTCTATCCTTCATTCATAAGATTAGGTCAATTCTGTATAATTTCTTTTTTTAAATTAATTGATTTTTTAGTATTATTACTTTTTTTATTGAGTTATAGTCAGTTTACAATGTTGTGTCAATTCCCAGTATAGAGCACAATTTTTCAGTTATACATGAACATACATATATTCGTTGTCGTATTCTTTTTCGCTGTGGGCTACCAATTCTGTATAATTTCTAATTTAAATCAAACTACCTTAGTTGAAAAGAACATTTATCATAATTACTAATAAAGTCAGTTTATAATAAACCAATCTCTTCTGCCATTTTATAATACAAATTATAATTGAGTCTTATACCCTCATGACTTCTAAACTTTCTAGTTAAAATCTTCAAATTCTAATATTTTCTTAATATTACTCTGGTTTAGTCAAATGCTGTGGTGATTTTGAAAAGCTATGATCTCAGGTATAGGATCAGTAACAGGGGTTAACATCTCATCTCATGAAGCCAGGTTGATGTTTAGCATCTTTTGCTTTTGAACTGTTGCCAGGCAAACAAGAGGCTCAAAGAAAGCAGGAGATTCTGGATTAATCACTCTGCTTTGGCCAAAGCTTTTTCCATACAAGGCAAAACACACACATTCACACACACTGTCACACACACATTTATTTTAAGGCTCTATTGATGGAATATTTTTCAGGACTGTTGGTTGTTAAAAGCTATCATACATTACGTTTGCACCAACGTCAGCACCTCTTTACCACTCGATCTTTTTTAGGTCCAACTCAAAAACAAAATTACATATATTATAGCAATAGCATTAATAGTATTTATCATGAGAATTAAAAGAAAAACAAGACCATTCCATGGCTTTCCAAAATCCTACTTATAAAATAATCTCACTATGTAGAGCATTTGCCTAAACAGATGAGATAAAATCTTTGTAGCTGGCTTCTGAGTCTGAACTTTTCCTTAGATGTAAAATACTGATGTGCTTGTTAGGACTTAAAAGGATTAAATGTAATTTGCATGATAGCTTTGTTTCTCATGGTAATTATGTATCTAGAAAAATTAAAGAAAGCAGTTTCTGACAAACTAGGCATTGGCTTCAAAAAACAAAGAACCACTTTTTAATTAATAAGTGATATGAAAAGGAAAATGATATTTGACTATTGAACTGCCTATACAAAGAAAAATCAACAAACAGATTAATTGAAAAAGTCATTCCAACTAGTCTGGGGACTTGAGTTGGGGATAAAAAGAAAGGCATGATTGACATTTTTAGCTTTTAGTTAATTGCTTTGGCACTGTAGTCACACAACATGGCTTCATTGTTTTTTGGGCACTCTTGAGGAATTCTTTACCACCATGTTACCCAGGTGAAAAACACTGTAAAACAAAGAAATAATGAAAAATCTTTTCATATCATTATAACAAATTTTAAGTATACTTGATGTCAGGATTGTTTATGTGCCATTTTCCTTCAGCAGTACTGAGCAATTGGAAATTACAACCAGACAGATGAATTGAAAAATTCAAAGCTTAGTGGAAATGGGGCAGGACAGAAGCAAGATCAGATGACAACAGAGATTAAGTACAAAGCCAAGATCTGCCACGTTTACTGTGTTAGAAGGAAGATTAATAGCTAATGCTTTATTTGGAATAAGATGCAGGAAGACTTCAACCAAAAAAATCTTAATTGTCCATAAACAACATGATGTAGAGTCAGTCAGACCAAGGCTTGAATTCTGTCTCTACCACCTCCCAGCTAGGTAACTTTGAGGAAGTTGCACATATTTAGTTTCAGCTTCTTCATCAATAAAATGAGGCAAATGCTAACTTCTTTCTCATAGATAAGTGTTAGAATTAAATTTCCTTCAAAAGAAATGCCCAACTTTTTTTTTTCTGAGACAAGCATAGTTCACCCTAAAACTGAATTCATGGCAAAGACAATACAAATGAAGATAAAGACTCAAAGAATAGTAGATCAATTAATAGAACTTGCATGTGCATATAACAGCATGGAGAATACCCTGACAGAAATAGCTTATTTAAAAGACATATAAGGGCCCCAACCTCCCTGATTTACTCCAATGTAATCATCAAACCATATCTACCAAATTCAAGTATCCACATGTTATGAGACCTACAGTGGTTTCCAATTCTGATTTTTGAAGAAAACAAAGGTTTTTGCTTTTACTTCTTAAAGAATAAAAGAATAATAATGTAGTAAGTAGATACATTTTATTGCACATTGACAGTAGAATTTCTTCAAAACTATTAGAAATACCAAGAGTTCTAATAGTAACTTTGTTTACCTTTCAATACTGTTTAGTAATCTTGAGTTAAGGTGTAGTTTAATATAAGCCCTGAATTTCTGGCATCAAATAATATTCAAACAGATCTATTTTCTATTCATCTCAAATGCAGCCAATCATCTTTCTGGTAATGATTTGGAAACAGCCTAGCAGTTAACCTCTGTCATTTTATTTTCACGTTAAGGACTCAGATTTTTATGGGCTCAGCAACCAGCTGAAGCCTGGCCTAGATTAACAACAACAACAACAACAACAACAACAACAACAACAACAACAACAATATGGCAATATGTGTTATCTGTACAAAATACAGATTCATAAGACTCATCCTTCTCTCTACCTGCTCTTCAACTCCAGTTGCTCTCTAGTACTATGTCTATCAAGTCCTGAGATAAGATGATTTAAGTGCCCTTGTTGCAATTTACAGAAAAGTATTAGTCTTGAGTAAACTTCTGTCTTGGACAAGTAGAGGATGTAGGAATCTGGCCATGAATAGGTTATACAGTAGCCCCAGGAGGATGGGCATCAGGCAAATGGGACCATGATTACCTACAGAGAAAAAGTCAGGATGAGAAGCAGAGTCGAAGGAATTTCAGGACAGAAAGTGGAAACTACATTGCAGGCAAAGGCCCTGACACCAGGAATGGCAAAATGGAAGATGGGTGATTACCTGAGGCATCTTAAAGAGTTCCGTGTGATCTCTGCTTTGAGTGAGTACTAAGTAAGACCATTTGGTTTAATAAGTCTTGGCATTTGTGATTACATAGTACAGTCTTTCCCTTCCACATATTCTTAAAAATGGTAGCTGTTACCTTCACTTGTTTGTATTTGCTAGCTCTGTCCAAAGTGATCCTTATTTGCTATCTGACAACAGAATGATTGGAATGGAGATATTCTACTCCCTTTATCTGAAAGAATCTCTATCAGGTCAGAACATGAGCAAAAAAATAGACTTCCATTTGGACAGAAATATTTTTGCCATATTTCATGGTGACAGTATTCAATGACAGCTCCTGTGATAGCTCTCACAGATATTCCTGTGTCAATGTTTCAATCCCAAAAGAGAGAAGACTTTCAAACATATTGAGGTGTCAGTGTCTTCATAGGAAAATATTGATATTCTGTACTTCTAAATGGTTAATACCTTTCTTTTCTCACAAAACAATGCATGCTCCTACTTTCAATAACACTTATTCAGATTCCTACTATGCGGTTATTCATAACAATACATAACTAATTATTTAGAGACCTGTAGAAAATATGTATTTTCTAGACATCAAATTTAAGTTCTGATTTTTAGACTTGATAGTCCTAAAATTTTCCAGAGAGTTTAGCATAATATCTACTGTCTAATAAAATGACTCCCACTATCACATCTACATCTATAACTTCATAACCAGCTGTATGTCCAGCCACAGTGTCTGAGCTTCCGCCTGCATCCCCAATTTCTTAACTGAATCGTCTTCACCTTGGAGTTATCAACAAACGCCACAAAGTTATGTCCAAAACTAATATTACCTCCTCCACAAAATCTATTATTTCTCCTCTGTTTCCTATGCCCTCTAATTTGAATAATTATTAACTTATTCTCTTTGTTCAAAACTGCAATCTATTATTTTACAAATACTTCCCTCTCTATATTGAATGGATAGCCAAGTTCTGTAGACTTTTCTTCAATAATATCTCTTACATTTTTCCCTTTTTTTCCATCTCACAGCTAGATAATAACACAGTCCTTAAAAAATCCTGGCCTTACATTTCCTCCTCTTCCTAAACTATCTTGAACACATTGCTTCATCTGTCTTTACTAATGATGTCATGTCATTCACTCTATTCAAAAATTTTTCATAGTTTCCTATTGCCAATTAGATAAAGTTCAAACACCTTGCTTAACCTGTTAATCATAGTCCTCTATGATCAAATCATAAGCTACCTAACCTTTTCAATTCATGCACACTTCAAGTCAACCTATCAAAATTATTTACTGGACTGCTTTTCACTGCTTTAGCTGTCAGAATATTGTTGACATATTTAGACCTTTTCTAAAAAGCTGCATGTAATTTTTTTTTAACTTTGTGTTAAAGTATCGTTTCCTCTGGTAAATTTCCTTTGTTTTAATAGAAGTTATACAAATGACGATGTCCTTTTCAATCATTATCATGACTATTATGCTGCTCAGACAAAACTGTGGATCAGTTATATCAATACAAGTTTTCCCCGTGCCCTAAATATTTCTTTTTTCCTGGTCCTTTAAAAATTTCTATTTATATTTTCTATCACGCTCTTTATTTTCTGTAATTTATTATTTGTTTACTCTGCATAAGCCCCCTGAAAGATATTTCTGGAATGAGTTAGGGCAAACAAACTTCTTCTCTCATGAGCCCTGTATATTTTATCCAAACTAAACTGGTTTTCTTGGCCCCATAGAATGCTCATGTTATGCTTTTGGTTATACAATTTATGCCTGTCCTTCCTCAGCTTCTTTAAACAGAGCTGGCATGTTAACATGTCTCCAGGATATCTTCCGGTTCTTAATCTCTTGTTTATGCTTCCCTACTTACTATTCCCAGCTAATATTTTTTACATGGTATCGTACCAAACTTGGCTCCTGATGTCTTCTTCAGGTGATTTGCTCTGAGGCTTCTCTAGTTTATCGTCACAACACTTCCTCTTAAACTTGGAAATGATGATCTTCCTCCACCCAGGTGGCTTTGCCACAGCTAAGAACAACAGAAACCTGAGCCACCCAGTCTAGACACACTAGCTTCTTCCAGCAGGAAAGCAAGATCAGCTGTACTCGTCATCCCTGAAAGGTCTTTGTTCTAATTTACACATTTCTAAATCCTAACCAATCTTCAGTTCCTTGCAATCACCTCCCCCAGGTATGTAGTCTTTCATAATCCCCCATTCCTCCTGACACCAAACAGCCTTCTTCTGAAATATGCAGTACTTAACTGATTTTCAAATAAAGTCCTAACTCTTTCTATTGTAACAGGACACACACAAACGAAAAATAAGAGGCTTAGTTCTCTCCCTGTTGAAAATAAGGGAAGCAGATCTCCTCCCCTCCTTTTTCTTTGAGCATTTACTTTAGAAATCTTGTGCTTTTAAGTACTTTTTCCCTCTCTCCTTATATAAATCCTTTTGAAAGCTAAATAGGCCTTTTATCAGCTTTAAGACCTGGGAGTGTCTTTCTCAAGGACCTGAGATCCATCTCTTTGAAATGAAATGTCAGGGGAGATAGCGCCCCTATCTCCCAATGTCTGTGAGAGGAGCCTAGCTGCAGTGGATACCTTGTTCCAAGTTGCAAAATTTTTTCCTGTCATAAGAAACATGTTTGCCTGTTGATAAAGCAAATTAGCTAACATTCCAACTACCAGGTAAAGTTAGGATGAACTGTATGTGACAAATTGTGCCATGAAGTCTTCTTACTTGAAGACTAGTTACTGCTTATCTTGAGATGATGTATGTAATGGGTGATATCTACTTGACTATAGAAAAGGGTGAGATTCCTTCCTGTCTTTGCCGATTACCTGTGATATACATCACATTCTGGATTAATGTCTATTCAATAATAAAAGTGTTTTCTTTCCCTGTTATCTTTGTGGAAGGGATTTCTCTGTAGGGAGATTTTGGTTTTAGTTATATTTCCCCATCTCTATACACCATAGCTATTTTGGGTGTTTTATTCCCCTTAAAAACTGCTGTTATAAATTTGAATCACTCTATCACACTAGATGTTCAAGTAGTGTCATATTTCAAACTAACCTACAGTTAATTACATACTGTTACCATAATCAGCAGGTTTTTTGGATAGATACCAGTATAGTCTCCAATAGTTAAAGGTGGTTGAGGGAACACGTGAGTGTGTGTGCACACATACACACTCTTTGCTACTAAGTTGTATATCATAATGAGAGCCAGTATTTGACTAAAGACAGTATCTGACTATATTCTGCCACTCACACAAATATTTATCAAGCAAACACAAAATGTTATACAATACACTCAATAACTTGATGAAGTCTCCATTCTCTGTCCTTTTAAGTGCTCTAAAAATAGAATACATGAACATACAATCAAGGCAGGTGCAGCAATAATTCTAGCAGCAAGATTCAGTTAAAACTACTAACCAAGCGTCAGATGACAGAATCCTCCAAAGTCTCTGAACACAGATCAGACAAAAATTCTAAGCCTAGGGTACGTCTTTCTGAAGGATATAAGTTATTGTAATCAATAGATTATTTTATCTGATTCATAAAGAGTGGGATTGTTTGTATATTTCTAGTGAATCTACGTACCTTGAACAGTACCCATTTCATTAACAAAACTTCAGTATTGGTAAATTTCTGTTCTCCATTGGCTGCATGGCACATGTGGGGCTGATGGAAAATTCAGACAGCTCACTACTTTTAAAGTGTGAGCCTTCATGAGTCTTTCAAATGCTGATTGCCCCCAAAGTGTATATTCCTGATTACTACAGTTCAAAAGCAAGCAACCACCCTTGACTGTAGATCAAAATTAAATAACAGATGTATAGTTTACCTTGTATCTGCTAACATATCTTAAAGTAAATTATAGACAGTATATCATTATACTTTCAAATTTAATTAGTTTGGCCTTAAGACCTCACATGAATGACATTGGCAGGGAGTCCCATCCCTTGGACTATGAAAGAATTTTGTATCCTAATATTGCAGCACTCAAGAGTTCAGGCCTAGATGCTTCTCATTTGTAATCTAGACTCTCTCCCTTGGTGAGCTCATCAGGTCTCAAGGCTTTAAATGTCATCTATAAGTCAACACTTCCAAACTTATGTCCTGAGCCTGGACCTCACACATGACCTCCGGGCTTGTTGATCTAACTGCCCACTTGACATCTTCCATCTTCACTTACATGGTTAATGGACATCTTAAAACGTTATGCCAATAGTTGGGTCCACGTGTTGTCTTTTTTATTCCAGCAGTGTTTAGCTTAATGTTTAACCTAAACAGTCATTTAACCATTTTTACTGATGGAACTTGCACATTTCTAACTTCACATAAAACCAAACATTCAAAAAAAAATTTCCTAATTGCATTTAGTGTCAAATGTTATTGTGTATACACTCTGGGAGTATAAATATTATGGTTAATAATTCCACTGAAATTTTTGGCTTACGCTCATTTTATGTCTGACAAAAGAAAAGTGAAGCCAGAAAACAAAGATATCTGGCATCAATTTCATTAACAATACACTGCCACAGGTCATGGGCATCTCTCAACAACATTGAAATCATCATTATATGATCACAAAAAACTACATAATTACCTCTAGTCAAAGGAAAATACTGTGGAATTTGTTAGGGCTATTTCTAAGATAGATTTAGCACAGTTTAAAAATTCAGTTTAATTCAACAAATGTTATGTCAAGTACCTACAATGCACCCGGTGTTGCTGTTGTTGCTCCAGCAAGCATGGTGACACTGTTTTCTTTCTCTTTTGTGTCCCTCTGAAAGAGATGAGAAGAAAAGTCATATGACCATCAGCTGCAGAGACAGACAGCAGGTCACCCTAATGAATCTGGGTGTTTTCTTCCTGGCTTCCCTAAGCTTGTGTTGTTTGTGAAGTTGAACCATAAGGAAACAAAAAAGCAACACATCCCAAAGATAACAAATCTAGTTGGAGAGAAAACTGTGTATTCAATACAGTGTTAACATAACTGAGAAGATCAGAGGATATGAAAAAATAAGCATTAGTTACAAACAAGTCCTCTTAAGTAGATCCAGTAAAAGCACACAGAGTCTAGGACTGTAGGTGAAGCAATGAGGCACTGGGTAAGAATAACTGTTCTTATTATTATTCCAAGCGTTGCACATGATAGACACTGTTCAAAGTTCTTCAATACATTAACTCCATTAATTATCAAAAGAACTCTAAGTATAGTTAATATACTTACATACTAATAAATATAATAGATCTGAGACCATTACTATTATCATTCAATTTCACAAATGAACTAAGTCAGGCAGAGGTTAAGCAACTTGACCATGATCAGAATCCTTTGTATTTATATGCATTACATGCATATTAAATCTGTCCACTCCCATTTTCAGAAATATCAACGGCAAACTTATATCAACAGAAAAAAAGGCAGACACAGAAAAGGTCTACTGATCTAAAGGATACAGAAATAAGTCACCATAGTAAGGATATAAAAATGAGAAATCAGCAACATTTTTCAGGAAAGGCAGAGATGCAAGCACTTGTGCCCCAAAATGCTCACAAGGGAACATATAGCTGAGAAGGATACATGCCAGTGAGTGAGTGAGTGTTGTATCAGAGTCTAGAATAACTGGATATTGCAGGTCACACAAGACAATCCTAGTTTATACCTATTATCCCTGTATAATTATCACTAGTGTCTCCCTTGTCTCTCAAAAGTGTCCTGCTTGGATAATGCATTGCATGATCCGTCTAAAGAGGAGCCTTCTGAAAACTTAACTGTTCGCCTGGGTTGTATGTACATGTAATGAGACCAAATGCTTCTGTGTTGTCTGAGGATGTGTGTGTGTGTGTGGGGGGGTCCCCTCATCGAGGCCAGGTGATCCTCACTAATCTTGAGGTTGTATATTTACTGCATCACATTGGAGAATAGAGAATGCACAACACTCAGAAATAAGCACATTCCTCCATCAGACTTTCTTTGCTAATAAAGCTTGGTCCAATGATCTTTCTGCATTCAGCAATGAGACCAGAAAACAAAGGTCAGTCACCTAGAATCTCTGAGAATCAGGTTGAGACTCCTTGGCCAGTTACAGAAAATAACCTGAAAGATCACTTGTACTCTGTTTTGTTAATTACTTCTTAATACAGCTTTCTGCCAAAGACTTTTTAAAAATGGCCTGTGGAGGAAAAATGAAAGTAAAAAGCAAAATACAAATGCATACACACACACACGCACACACACACACGCACACACCAGCATATGAATATTGCTGAGAGGAACATGTACCAATCAAAGAAATAGTCCTTAAAACTCTTAATCAAGCCATTATGGGACAATGATAAGTAACAAAGAAGGAGTATGACTACTAGTCCTGGTATTTCCTGCTGGAAGCTCAAAAGTTCAGACAAGTAACACGTTGGTTTATAAAGTTCTTATTAAAATGAAATAGTACAGAAATAAGTGTTAAAATATGCAAATAAAAGATTATATTTAAATAAACAGATGCATGCATGCTTCAGGAGGTGAATAATGGAAGCATGGTAGCAGTAACATGTTTTAATAAAGTGTAGCTCAACTATGTCCGCCTCTTATATTTATGGATTTCAAGGCAAATTCATTTCACTGAACCAATAACTGAACTGTGGACAATACTCAGACACCAAAAGAAATAGCCAATTTACAACGTTTTCCTGAAGCTTATACACTTAATGTATTATTTTGATGGTGTCAGATTCAATTGTAAACATCTTAATTGGAATTTTTTCATATTTCACTTCTCTTTAGGAAAATGAAATATGGTTTAGTGTTACAAGTAAATGCACTGCTTTGAGAAAGGCAATGACAAAGAGGTTTTGAATGGAGAAAAAAACTAAGATTACATGAATCCATGCTTTTGACTTTCAAATCTCTTACCATGTGTACAAGACTCCTCCATTTTCCAACTTTGCTTGTCTTCTTGGCCATACCTTACGTTCCAGCCACGACTTCCATCCTAGGGAGCTAAGGCTTTCCTGACCTTTGACCCTACTCCCCAAAGTACCCTAACAAAATCTCTAAAGAGTTATAGAAAACACAACTTGTAAGCAATTTGAAAACAGAATTTGCTTCCTCATCTCTATCCTCAGCACAGAGCGTATTACCAAGCACACAGCAGTTGCTCAATGAATATTAGTAGCATGAATAAGTGAAAAGTTATGCTTGATGTTTTCATTTAAAATGCAGTATTTAGTCATCTTAATATAGTCAGATAAGTTTGAGAGATTCTTTAAACCTCCAGCCTGAATTCCTAACACCAACATGTTTTGTGCATAACAACAGCAGTTTTGTGCTTCAGAAAAAAACAAAACAGTCTTTTAAACTATTAAATAATTCAAAAGGATCACAAAAAAAAAGTCCAGACACAGATAATCTCATAATCTCTTACTGACAGAGCTCATTCCTTGTTTTCCAAAGCTATCTTTTGGATCTTCTATGCAGGAGAGTGCAGGAGCATGTGCACATGCACAAAGACACACACTCACTCACACACACACACACACACACACATACACACAAAGGCACTTGCATTTTCATTTTTTCACTTCATTTCTCCACCCGTAGAGTAAGATGTGGCTATTAGTCAGTCAATCAGTCAATCTGTGAAATGCAAATAGCAGCTCACAGTGATTTTTTTCCAGGCTTTCCAGTCCAAGTAGCAAAAAGAAAAAATATTTCTCAGAGGAAATCAAATGAACCTCATGTGAATGAATTGTTTTCTTTATCATTTTCATTTTTTAGAAATAGCAGAAATGCTTTTACCTGGAAAGTACTTTCTTTGACTAAGTTAGTATCATGCCGACTGACCTTTACTTTATTGTTCCACAAGCTCTCTGGTATTTTAATGTTTTGGTCTGTAATAACAGTCTTGAAGGATGGAATGGGCTTTTTGAAGCAATTTTCTCCCTAAGGATTTAAAAATCAGTCTTTATTTTCCACATACTCAAAACAAAGCACTTAAAAAAAATGGAAATGCAGTTAGTGCAGAAGTGGGCTCATTTACACTGTAATATCTTTAAGCACTGGATGAAAAAGAATACTGCACGTAGATGTTTTTAAATGTCTTTTAAAGCTTGCGTGATTTCTGGGTTCAGGATCAACTGCAGTATATTATAAGACTGTGATCTCTCCTTTGCAGAGCTTCCTGGGATGAAGAATCCTGGGACAGCCCAATGAAGGGTCAGAATTTTCCTTATGTGTACATAGCTTGCTCTGCTGGAAACATCCTGTGTCTGGCTCCAACCTAGTTGAGTTTCTAGTCTATCTTTAAAAACTTGACTTTCACTGGATCCACAATTTCTGCCAGTACAGCCTTCAGCTGCTTCCCAAGTAAAAAAACAAATAAAAGAGAAAATCAAAGGCTTTTTCACGTTGTGAAACAACCTTCCCCTGCTGAGCTAACAGATTTCTCTCCCTTTTGTCTCAGAGAGGAAACAGAATATACTCTTAAACTTTCCCTCCATCCGCCAACATTTGCAGCTGTTTCCTTCTCAAAGATTTGTGACTATCATAGCCAAAAAACAGTCTTATCAAAATTTTAATATTTCAAACCAAAGTTATAAATGTAAAATTTAAAACTGTTTTTGTCAATTATTTTAAATTTGCTAATACATACCAATTAATAGATTACCTAAAAAAGATTTTTTTCAATTAGCATCACTGATAAAAATGACTTAAATCTGTTAAACAAAGGGGATGTCAATGTCCCTAAGTAAATATTTTGTCATAATTATATCTTCTACATAACCAAGAAAGTACAACTAAAAGAAAAGACCATTTTAAGATTTTGTGACGAATTAAATATTTAAGAATATGGTCTTTAATGAACTACTCAACAAATATTTTACAAAAAATACAGTGATCAAGACACTGTCCTTGGCATATAGTTAAGAGTTTTAAAGAATCATAATACATAAATTGCCCATCCAAATAAAAGATTACAATCTATTTGGAAGATGAAGCAATAAGCATACACAAAAGAAACAGGAAATAAGTATTGTGTATAGCTGTCAGCCAGGCTATATAAGACACCTACACAAAAGAATTGTGTAGCAATAAATGTAAGTGAAAAAGGGATTAAGAACGGAGACATTATTGTGAATTGGTGGCAAGAAAGAAGGCTGACCATGAATCCCTCAACTTTTATCAAATTACTCCCCTCTACCAGCCTATTTTTGACAGGCTACTGGACTGAGTTGCACAACTAATAACTTTCCTGGAATTGTCAAAGTCTTCATGTCCTACCCATTCAACACTCAAATACATAACCACAAATTTTTAAACATTTCAAGCTAAATCTCTTCATCTCAATCTCCACCAAATCCTCCAATGGTCTAGAATTTACCATCACCCAGAACTTCCTGCCTCCTGGTAAATATGGAAACCTAAAATAGCCTTCTCTGTTACCACATTCTAAGGTTAATACATCACTTACATGTACTCTTTGACCACATCTCCCTCTATCCCTCTCATTCAAACTGTTTTCTTCAAATTTTTCAGTGCCCCCTATCCTAACGTCCTTTCTAAGCCAGTTTGAACCCCATGGCTAGTGAGCTTAACTACATTTCCATTAGTACCTTCAACTCCCCACAGCCTCACCCCTTCTTTATACCTCCTCTACAAATTGTCATCTCTTCATCACCAGTCCAATATTTAGACACCTAAGTGCTATTATAAGAAAACCCCAAATTTGTATGTATTCTTGATACCAAAAATACTGTTTAATGAAAGAAGATAGGTTATGAAGAAGACAAGAGTAGGACATTCATTCAAGACCCTGGGTAGAGTGCGATGAGACTGATATGCTGGTTAAAGTCATAGATCTGAGCTCAACCATGACTTTCAACAGAACATATTCAGTGGAGTAAATGTGGTCAAATCAGGGTAGATGAAGGGGTGAATATGAGGTGACAATGATCATAGTACATCTTCTCAAGAAGATTGGCAGAAGAGGAAACAAAAGATAAAATGATAGCTAAAGAAAGAGATAGGGTCTGCAAAATCTTTTTAAATACGGGTGATATTTAAACATATTTATAAATGAATAAGAATAAGCTAATATGAAGGGAAATGTTGACAATAAAGGAGAGAAAAATCATCAATTTGTGGATCAAGGTATTAGAAAAAGAGACAAGAAATGAGATCAGAAGTACCTATCAAGGAAGAACAAAAGAGAGAATAGACAGGAAAAAGAACACAAGAAAAGATTTAGATGAGCTTTTAGGTAAAAGAGTCAGCGTTGAATAAATTTTAAACTGAGAGTCTAATTTTGTGTGTGAGAAGTTTGGAGAAATTCTTGCCCTGATAAGAAGACTGAAGATCAGGGATGGGGTAAGGGGTCTGAAGAGAACAATAATGTTTTAGAATAGTTGTGCAAGTAGCTTCCCAAGAAATACATAGAAGGATGGTCAAGCACATTTCAGAGTACAGGTAAGTTCAAAAACCATACACTTATTGTATCAAGAATACACATAATTGTGTGTTTTTCTATAACAGCTTTCTGTGATGTGTCAGGTGCTATTATCAGTTTCTATGTTCAGATCACTTCACTTCAACCTGCTTATATTCCCTGTTCCCTAATTTCTGTTTCGGCCTTGTTTCCGGTGAAAAGATTCACAATGTCCCCTTTTATCTAATGCATTGTACCACTTCTATAATCATGATTACTGGCTTCATTTCATGTGCACACTTTGACTGCCTTCTTCTACTCAGTCTTGTTAACCCACCACTGTATCAGCTCAATTCCTTGAATCCTATGTGACACCGTCTCACCAAATCCTTTATATCCCTATGAACAAGAAACAGACAAACAAGAAACACTCTTCAGGTTTTGTTTAACTTGATTTTCTATAGTGTTTGATGCTCTAATATATTCTATCTCCAGGTTTCACTCATCTTTCTAAAGTGTCCCCTAAAATGTTGGTGATTCCCAAAAATTTCATCATTACTGAAGATCTAGACAGAAGGAAACCAGACAGGTATTCTTAGAAATTGCCATCCAAGATTATCTCTGAAAAGTTCCTCTTCAGTAGTAAAACAGTATATCATTACTAAATTAAGGACATTTATAAAGGAAGCTGATTCAGGAAAGAGAATGAGTTAGGTTTCAGATTTCAGGCTGATATTCTCCATTTGTGCCTCCAATACCCTACTCTCTGCTCTTCTCTGGCCCACTCTGGGCTCCAGGAGGAGACTTATCTGCATGGTCTATATCATTTATGTTCCCTTGTCTTCTGGATTCCTATTAGGTTTGGCCAATGAGAAACCCAGGGAGTGGGAGGACGACAGAAACAGAGGCCAGGTATTTTTTTCTCTCTGCTCCCTCCAAGTTGGACTTCAGTTTTAGCAGGGGCTGCAGTGCTCTATCCATGGCCACAGCATTTCTCAGGAAGGCGTTCATTCATAGCCTCAGTTCTTTCCAGGTTCTGGAAACCACTCTCTTCCCTGGACATTCCGAGTTTCTTAATATTGCTAGTCTTCAGATGTATCTATCATGCTTTGTTGATTTCTTTATTCCTTCCCACACCTCTGTAAATAGCTTACACATTAAATCTCCTCAATTAACCCTTTGAATCTGGCTCCTGCTTGTACTCTTACTGATACTAAAGTGTTTTGTTTGAAATAACAGAAAGAACATCCGAACAGTGAGATGGCAGGCAGCATTTAACTGGAGATACTGCACAGAAACAAAGGACTGAATTCAGAACTAAAAATGTGTATTTGGGAAAATATCTGCACAAATGTGATCATGGAATCCACAGTAAAGGATGAAATCGCTAAAGAATGGCATGAATAGGGAGTACAAAATAAAGAACAAAATGTAAATCATGGGATGTACCCATATTTAGAACAAATGGAAAAAATGAATGAAAGGAAGAGTAAAAAGTAGGAAACAAAATATCAGATCATAAGGTTTGCTGCACCCCAGATTCACTTAACATTTTCATTACATAATAACATAATAAGTTTTAAGACATTTTGTGACCCTGGCCTCCCTAAATTATTGTCTTATTGTTCTATCATTTTGGAGAGTGTTCATATTTGAATATGTATTCAGTGTATATATAACTATCTTTTCTAAAAATATTTCAAGAAATTGTTTGCTTCTATCCTCACAGACTTAGCTATATGTACATACGTATTAATACAACTTTACATTATATAGCTTAGCATGTTCTTTAATATAAAAATAAAATAGTCCTCTATAATGCAAAATAATTTGCCTAAGCATGGAAAGGTATGAATTACCTATGGTCAACTCCAGGTATTTTGGGTTATGTGTGGTTTTTTTTTTTTTTTTTACATTTTTTTCCTTCTGTTTTGAACAGAAGCAGCCCTTGACATTGCAAATAACCCTTTGTCAGCTTGAAGAAACTGTTGGGATTAGGGAGGGAGTTAAAACATTACTTTGTCTTGTTCAAAGTGAGGAACTAGAATTAAAGGTGGGGAAGATGTCTGCAGAAAGGAATAGGGACCAAATTCGCAAGATAACACCTTACAACAGTTGATGTCTATGTTCAAAATCTGCCTTCCAATGAAGTAGAAATTGATCAGTCAGTGTGTCTGATGATGCAATTCAAATACAGAAGAAGGCCAATTTTAGCACGTGAGAGGCACTTCACAGGAATCTCATCTCAGCTATTCCCGTGCTGAACCTTCAACAGCACTCACTGTCCGGCCTGGGTCTGTTTCTTCAGATCCATCCCTTGCCCTTTTCTTGCTCTCAGTGTCCTACTGAGGGTTGAACCTGGCCGTCTGCATTTACCATGTTCCCTGAGAGAAGACGCTCATCTGGGTTTGGCCAGTTGAAAGCAACGGTGAGAGACTGGGGCTCAGAAAGAAGAAAGAAGTCAGATGTCTGCTCTCTCCCTCCACGCTACAGAGGTGCTGTGTCCTTTCCATGGTTTTAGCACCTGCCAGACAGCACTCCATGATTCCATCCTGACCCAATGAATTGAATCCCTGGGCTCCAGCAATGCAGCCTGCAGTCTTTTGTCCCTGCAGCCCAGGGCTGTTAGCATCTTTTGTCCTAGCAAATCTCTGGGTTGCTTCAGTGTTCCCTGGTTGGCTTCTTACTCTCTTCTCTCAGTTGGATAACCAATTCCCTGAATTAAATTCCCTCTGTCTTAAATATATTGAGTGTTTTCTATTTTCCTCATTAGTCCCTGACTAATTAATATCTTATACTCTGCTCTGTGTTCTGCTGATCTGCATATTTGTTTCATTCTCTCCATTACTCTGAGATCATCGCCTGTAACACCTAGCAGAGTGCCAAGCACAAAGTAAATGTTTCACGAAAATGTGGGATTGCATTTCTAAGGGGAGTTTTGTGAGACTTAATATTTAATGAAAAATTAAAACAAAATCAAGAACCTTAATTAGGGACATAGTCATTCACAGTAAACTTAAAAGCAGCTATTAAAGCTACCCAGTAATAACTTGTCTCATTGTGACACTGATTGAGGAGAAGACCACAGCGTTCCTGACCTCCTCCCACACCAAACTACTGCAAATCCTCTCAGAATTAATAGCAGCCATAACCCTTTTCACAGGTGAAAATGCAGCACTCTTACCAGAACAGTAACACAACAATTGTAATGGCCTGTAATTTATACCACGATTTGTAAAATGCAGGCATTCTGTGATGGTTTCCATGGCTACATGCATAGAGAGAGGAGTGAGATTACAGATGAAAATAAGCTATGACTGAACTGTGAGAAGTATAAAGAGTAACTCTGAGAATAAGGGGGAAATGTTTCTTTAAAAAATGAAGTGTTACGATTTAAACCACACAATAAAATATATAGTTATTATTACAACCTGACAGTGATGTGATTAACTGAGGAACTACCAAAGTGAAAAGAAATGGGTTACTTTAATGCAGATAAAAGACAACTCTACATTACACAGAAAGCCAGCAGAACCAGATACTCAGCAGTACTTCTAGCTGGAAAGGTAATCTTCCCTGCTGTCAAGGCCCCCTAAAAGCATTCAGATACTGATAATACTGTCCTCTCAACCATCCTGGAGTCTTCACTAAGCAAGTAACAACCCCAGTACATTCTGTGGTGATTGTTGTAAAACTGGGAGAACTAACAGTTTATTTCACTGGGTCAATTTTCTAGGATTTATTTCTGCCACATGAAAGAGTAGGAAACTAACTAACAAAATGGCCTCCCTGATGCTGGCTGTTTGCTGATTCATTCTGACTTAAAATTCTTGCAACTTATTTTTCTCTTTTCTCCGACAAACCTCCACCTTCCGTTACACTCTCCGCTCCCTATACATTCTTTACCCAGAATAGCTTATCCTTTAACGCAGAAGCTGTGCTCCAGGAAGGTGGTCATGGGCTGAGAGCCTCAGAAGAATGAACAGACTCCCCAGAGCTTCTCCATGACAACAGGTGGATTCATCAAGATTCAGAAGAATACAGCACCCTGGAAAAACAATCTGTTTGTTGTTGCCTTTCTGTTCTGCCCAGCTTTTCTATAAATCCTCAGGACACCAACCCCAAAACAGATTCACAGTCACTAAGGCATTAGCCTGCTGTGACTCCCCTTTGCCTGACAAAGCAATAAAGCTGTCCTTTCTAATTCTCCCAAAATTCTGCCTCCTACTCTCAATTTGGCTATCAGGGTACAGAGGCTGGTTTTTCAGCAACACACAAACCAACTTCCTCCCCATAGCCTGGACTTCAATCAGGGCTGCCTGACTTCTCATACCATACGAAATAAAGGCCAAACTGGCAGATAAAATTGTTATATAAATTAAATCATACTTTATTATTTAGAGTTTAGTTGCTTTAGTACATTAGTACTAAAACAAGCTTAGCAATAGATAAGAATAACCACATTAAATGAGTATCTATAAAACAATTTAGAATAAGAACAAGAAATGGACAAGGTAACTCACTTATTTGTTCAGTAATTAGTATGCAGCTCTTAAAATTAAACTTTTCATCACAAAACACTAATCTTTATTTTTCAATAGATTTTGCCTTGTCATGAAAATAATTGAGACTTCAACAAGAGAATGTAAATCTATTACAAATGTATGAAATGATCTCACTGAAGGGAGTGTGGGGAAATGTTGCTAACCTAAGTAAGTTATGAAATAAATGAAGTCTGTTAACAGAAAAGCAAAAGGAACTATGTATAACACTGAACTTTAGTTTTATTAATAAAACTCCTTCACATGAGAATACAGGTTAATAATCCCAATACTACTATACATGTATGCTGGAATTGAATAATATATATGGATGGTGAATGGTGAAAGCCACTACTGGAGTGGGAATTAAGAGACAGACAAGTGGAGGAGGCCAGAATGATCCATGTGGTTGTCAAAGGAGGAAGAAAATTTCCTCTTCTCTTCTAAGTCCTGGCTGATCTAAGAATTAAATTGACATGAGACAGATTAACAGGAAAAAAATCAAATAAAAGTTTAATAACATGTATACATAGGAGAGACCCGGGAAAATAATAACTTACCAAAATGGCCAAAACCCTCACCTTAACTACCATCTTCACCTAAAGACAAAAGAGGATGTTGAGGGTCATAGTTTGGGACGTCAAAGTGGAGGACAGTAATTCATATGGAGATGGAAAAGCAAACGTTTGGTAAACAAATATCTGCTGGGCCTTGCAGAGACAATGAGACACAGAGTAGACTGATCTCCCTCAGAGCCTCTGCTCGTGACTGCTGATTAGTGATTATCCTTAAATTTTTGTAGGAGAAATTTCCAAATAAGGAATGTGAAGTAAAATCATTTTTACTCTACTTTCCTCCTTGAAACTCAGAAAAATACACCCAACATTTTTTAAAGATAGAAACATCTCCATCACCCACATAATAAGCATATAACTCTTAACTCTAAACAAGGACCTATAGTGGTGTTAAGGAATGAAGTGAAGAAGGTAGAATTTAGCCACTTCTTCCCATTTTCATCAACAACTCACAATTCACACAACATTAAAATATTCATTCACTACTAAATATCATTATTGCAATACAATAAAGCTTCAGGAAAAGTTTTCTAACTCACTTCCCTCCTCGTTTTCTAAGTAATTTGACACAAATCTTTAGTATAACAATGCTGGCACTTTTGTTGCCTTAAAATGCAAAGCATATCTGTCAAATCCCATTACAAATGATATTAAATGTCACATTTCACCTAAGGAACCAAGATACAATTGAAAATGACATTCCAAGCTTAGGTACCTGACCAACAGCTTAAAAACTATTAGATGACTTTTACATTACTCATCTACTTCTAGGTCATGGCAGATTGCAAACGTATAGTAAAAGAAGCTCTAACCTCCAAGCTAAAAGAGGGTAAATGGAATCATAGAAAATATTAGATTAATCAAAAAGGAAAAAAGAAAAAAATTAAAAAGAACAAATTAGATAAACAGAAAATGAATAGTAAGATGGCTAATGTAAACTCAAATATATGCAACTTACAAAAGAAACATCTTAAATATAAAAACATAGAAAGGTTGAAAATAAGAGAAGGGAATTAGACACACTATCCAAACACTAGGCAAATGATAGCTGGTGTTGTTATATTAATATCAAACAAAATAGACATGATGCATTATTAGAGATTTAAAAAGGACATTTCATAATGATAAAGTTTTCAGCTTACAAATAATAGAATAATTCCAAGTCTGAATGTACCTAATAATGTTATCTCAAAATATATGAAGCCAATATTGACAAACATACAACAGGAAATGGAAAGATCAATCATATTAGGGGACCTGAACTCATTTCTCTCAGTAACTGCTAGAACCAGCAAACAAAATATCAGGAGAAATATAGAAGATCTTAATAACACAATTAATAAAATTGACTAAAGAACACTAAAATAACACCACAGAATATATATTCTTTTCAGATACTCATGGAACATTTATAAAACTTGACATATGCTAGGCTATAAAGGAAATCTCAACAGATTTCATGGATTGAAATCATACTCTGTGTTTTGACACCAAAACCTGACAAGGGCACTGTCTTCAAATGTTTTGAAGGATAGACCAGGATTTTCCTTTCAGCAGGGCTTGGGAGGTCTATACACTGTTGAGGTTGAAGAGATCTCTTATTGCTTGACATTTAAGCCACTAGCTTCCAAATTATGGTATCTCCTTTATTTCCTGACTTCCTCACTTTTGTGTCAGCATTTTTCTCTCTGCTCTACATTTCCCACCCCTGGTTTTGTGCATTTTGAAAGACCACTTTCTGCTTTACTGTCCTGCTCCTAGCTTTGGGAATCTGGATGCCTTACATTAGGTGAACAAGTGGACTTTCTATCATTTCTCCTTTCTCAATTTCAGTCTTTTGTAGCTGAAATTCTTAAGCATCTTAGATGGATTTCTCTCAGCTCTCTTGTCTTCACTCCAAGAGCCTAGAGTTCCTTCAAAAAGTTTCCCTCAACATTCCTACTATGCCCTTACCTTCAGAGGGAAGCTATTCTGGATTTGAGAGAATCTGTGAGATGAAGATGAATAATTCATCTCTTTACTTTGTTCCCAGCCTTCGGTATATTACTCCCAAGCCTTTGGGAGAGTTTATGGGAGAGTGTTGGAAGGTGGATGCAAATTTGGTCTGTGGCTGAAGCTCCCTATAATTATAATCTGTCAAAAAGCCTTCATAGGACTTTAAAATTCTTTTAAAATTTGGCTGGTTTCCCTTTAGTCCTGTCTATGAGAGATTCTTCTCCATCTATCATTCCACCTGGAATAAGAACAGTGTGGATATTTTCTCTTCTATATATCCTTACTGTTTCTGGAATTCTACTCAGTTTGGTTCGAACCAATGGATTATTAAAATATCTTTACAGTTTATCTGGCTTGTTCATTTCTTAGGCTAAGAGTAACAGAATCTTGAGACTTTCGAAAACCCATCCAAAAGTGGAAGTGACTCTCATATTTTATTTTATCTTTCAGTTCAAACTATTTCTTAAATTTCCATTTGATGCAAGTCAAAACTACCAATGAGGTATCACCTCACACCAGTCAGAATGGCCATCATTCAAAAGTCCATGAACGATAAACCTTGGAGAGGGTGTGGAGAAAAGGGAACCCTTCTATACTGTTGGTGGGAATGTAGTTTAGTGCAGCCATTATGTAAAACAGTATGGAGAGGCCTCAAAAAACTAAAAATATACTTACCATATGATCCAGCAAGCCCACTCCTGCGGTTATATCCAGAGGGAACTCTTATTCAAAAAGATATATGTGCCCCAGTGATCATAGCAGCACTATTAACAATAGCCAAGACATGGAAGCAACCTAAATTTCCATCAACAGATGACTGGATAAAGAAGTTGTGTATATTTAGACAGTGAAATACTACTCAGCCATAAAAAGAATAAAATGATGCCATTTGCAGCAACATGGATGGACCTAGAGATCAGCATTCTAAGTGAAGTTTGCCAGAAAGAGAAAGAAAAATATCATATGTTGTTGCTCACATGGGTAATCTAAAAAAAGAAAAAAAGAGGACACTAATGAACTCATCTACAAAACAGAAACAAGACTCGCAGACATAGTAAACAATCTTATGGTTACGGGGGGAAAGGGGGTGGGAAGGGATAAATTTGGGAGCTTGAGATTTGCAAATGTTAGCCACCATATACCAAAATAAATTTTAAAAATTTCTTCTGCATAGCACAGGGAACTATATTCAATATCTTGTAATAACATTTAATGAAAAATATGAAAATGAATCTATGTGTGTGTATATATGTGTGTGTGTGTGTGTATATATATATATATATATATGCACAACCAAGACATTGTGCTGTATATCAGAAATTGATACATTGTAACTGACTATACTTCAATTAAAAAAAAATTCCCACTTGATTTCTTCTTCAATAAATTTGGTATTTAGAAGTGTATTATTTAATTTCCAAAATTAAATAGATTATCTAGCATAATAACATACAGAATATGCATCCATTTCAAAAAGCAGATGCATAGAAAGCTGAAGGTGAGAAATAATGAAATTAAAAACAGAAATTATAAAATAAGAAACAAAGGTAATATGAAAATAAAAAGCCAAAACTTGGTTCTTTTGAAAAGACTAACAAATTTGATAAACTAACACCCCCAAAAAGCAGGAATATCAAGAATGAGAAAAAAAGACATTATTACAAAGCCAAGAAACAGTAAAACATCTTTAAAAAAAATTGAAAGACTTGTACCAAAAAGTAGAAAATCTAAATGCACTGGACAAATTTTGAAAAAACACAATCTCCCAAAACTGACACAAGAAAAAAAATCTGAATAGTTTTCTACCTATTCAGGGAATCAAACACATAATTAATTATTCCACAAAACCACTTCTGGCCCAGATGGTTTTAGTGACAAACTTTTTTTTAATGACTGAAGGAAATATGCCAATTTAATACAAAATATTACAAAGAATAAAAAAGAAAAATAAATATTACAAGTTGTTCTATGAATCTTGAATAACTTTAATACCTACACTTGAAAATAGCATTAAAAGAAAGAAAAATTACAGGGCAATCTCTTTCATGGATATAAAAAACAAAAACCATAAATTAACATATAAATAGTAGACCCCAACATCATGGTATCAGAATTTTTCAGTCAGACACACAAAACCATTTTCACTTACCCCCAGGCTAGAGAGCACATGATTCTTCTTCGGAAAACCACAAACCACAATATGCCAAGAACTTGGTATTCCTATACAAAACGGCTGCCTCCATCACATATTCATACAGTGAAATCCACCAGCAGATAAGTTCTGCCATACACACAAAACTTCCAGGTAGTTTTTTATATCTCACTTTTAAATTTAAATAAGCAACAAAGAAATCACTAGGTCAAAGAGGAAAGCCACTGAGGAAAGAGAGGAAAAAACAAAGAGAAGTAAGAGGAAATAGGAAAGATGCAGAGCAGAATAAAACTTAATGAGGAAATATGGCTAATATTTTTGAGTAAATAAGAGAATTGTGTTTATAAAACAAGAACACTTTGCGATAAAAAAAAGGGAAAATCAGGAACAGTGAATAACTTGGAAACTAAAATACGGCAATTAAAATTTAAAAATTAATTGCAATTTTGGAAGAGTCAGGAAAATATCCAAAAAACAAAACAAAAAAGATAAAGATATTAGGAAAAGAACATTGGAAAGTTAAAGGACCCTTACAAAAAGCCAATATCTAATTAACAAGACTTATACATCAAATTACCAATAATTTAGTTGTCATTAATAAGACCTAAAATAGAAAGCAGGAAATTATGTTAGAAAATAATGAGGAAAAGAAAAAATATCTCCCAGATCAATTGTCTAGGATAATAAATATACTTTTTAAATCTAGAGCAAGACTTATAATCATGGAAATGCAGACAGAGCACAAAGGATAAAGAAAAGATACTAACGGGATGGACAAAAATTTAGCTCACTTTGCTCATTCTTAGAAAATCTACTGAAGGATGTGCTCCAACAAAATGGATATGTAAACAATTATAGGAGGAGACATGGAATCCTAAAAGTAGACAGTGATGAAGAGAAGCCCCAGAATGATAAACATGCAACAGACCTAGACAGCAAAGAGTTGGTCCAAGCAGTAGGATATCTTGGGGAGGAAAAGATAAATCATGTAATGCATTTGGACTTGTAAAAAACAGTACTGAATGATTACAGGTCTCTGGGTCTGGGTTTACCTGAGATGAATTAGAAAAATAAAAAGATTAAGCAATTATTAACTCTTAGACAAAGTTGTATAAAACAAAAATTTAATTAGAATATACTATTTGACTAAATAAATTGTGAGCACTATTTTCCTAGTTATAATAATATGTACTCTAACCTTGATTTAACTCAGAGTTCTGATAAAGCAATTTGGAGGAAGGAAAAGGAATTAGAAACATGGGGTAAGCAGGTTCTGTCATGTAAGAGTTAAATGTTTCTTAATCATAGTCGCAACTCAATACATAGTATCTAGAATATAGAAATAAATAAATATCAATCATGTAAGTTGAGTTCCTTGGGACACCAACATAAACATGGAAATTAGCTTGTAGCTTATTAAGGAGTGCTCTTGGGCTCAACATCTATGGAATGGGAGGAAAGAGAACAGGATGAGGCAAAGGGAAAAATTAAGCAGCAATGCACTTTAAATCAATCATCTCAGCTAACCTGACTCTGAAGATGGGATGACCATTCAGAGCTGTCCGGAATTAGGGCGACTCTTTGGAACGGTATTAAAGTGTGTCAGGTAGGAGGGAAGAGTGGGCTGGAGAATGAGGATTTTATATTCATCCATCCTCTCTGTTCCGTCCCCTAGATTACAGTCGACGCAGATTAACCAAGGAAGGGGCATGATTTTAGAGGAAGTAGCTCTCTTAATTAAGGCAATTCCTGGAAGAAGCTGGTGACTGACAGCAATCTTCCAGTGGCATGTCCAACATCTGAGTAATAGTTCCTTTATTTACGAAGGGGGTTGTGCACAGCACATCATGATTCCACCACAGCAGTAGAAGTGAATTATTTGAAAATATTAAGATAAATATCTGAAGAAACAGTTGAAAGAGCTGAAAGTAGTTGTTTCCAAGAAGTTTGTCTTATAATACAGGAAATGGTTTAAAGAGGAATGCTGTGTCTCATTTTAAGCCTACTAGTATTACTTAATTGCTTTCACTCCGTGTTTATTAGCTGACAAAGATAAAAATGATAATTTTTAACAGCAGGACGTAAAAAACATGTAAATATAAGTGTACACATTTAAGGATAAATAAGAGGAAGTACTTCAAATTTCACTGTTCTGTTAAAGTGGTGGGAATATAGTTTCTTATATCTACCTATCTATCTATCTATCTATCTATCTATCTATCTATCTATCCACACCCAGACTCCTAATTATGAGAGATTATGTTGGATGGATGTATATATGGATGTATACATATATATCTATGAACACACACACATATGTGTGTATATGTCTGTCTGTCTATCTATCCTTCTAAGGCATTTCATGGCGAATTAGAGATCAGATAACTCTGGAAGACAGGAAATCTACTTAACCTTTATAAACACTAAGCTGTAAAACATCTCTCTGAATAAAGTTATTATCAAAAGTTCTCTCTTCACTGCTTAGAAAACTCCTATTCAGCTAACAAGGTCAAACATAAAAACCATTTCCCTTCCAAAGTATTCATATATATTTCTCTGTCCTCTATCGAGATGTGATCTCTTTGTCCTTCATAATAAACATCAAATATAGCAAATGTAATAGGCTAATATTATGAGCTTCTAAAATTTACTTGATTTAAAAAAAAAAAAGAAAACTTGAGAGGGGCTTATTAAAACTACAAACTCTCCAGCCTCTGCTCTACAGTGTCTGATTCAGTACCTCTGGTACTGTGGCTATGAATCTGTATTTTAAGAAATTCTCCAGCTGATTTATTACGATCAGACAAGTTCAATCAAAACTACTACTAGAATAAAGAGCAAATGCTTTGGAAGATGAGAGATTTGAGTTTTAATGAGAGCCAGAATCACTAGCTGTGTGAAACCAAACTTTCTCAACTTCTCAGTTTTCTCATCTGTACAATGGAAATAAGCTTAACTTCATTACTTAAATAATATACAACAGGACCTAACAAAATGACCAGTACTAAATAACACAAGGCAAATGTCTGTCCTTGTTTTTAATCCCTCCTCCCACTCTCTGTCATTAAAGCACTTACCACCTTACTTTATACTCAATTATTTATAACTATGTTCATTGCTGGATTATGAAATCCAAAAGGACTGGCACCATATTTTTATTCTTGGGCTTCTAGTATCTATCATTGTACCTGGCACATGATTGGTGCCCCAAAACTATTTATGGAATGGATTTATGGACCAGGAAAACATCCTAATCACCAGTTTTAGTTCTTTGCCCAAATTTGCTATCTTGTCCAATCCCTTTGCATCCTCCCACTTACAAAAGATTGCATGTAATAGGTATTCCTTAAAAAGATAAGAAAAAAATGATAGAAACCAATACTCTTGAGATATAAATAAAAATTAAACTGGTTAGAATTATAGGAAAATTAGAATAAAATTTAAAGAGATGAAAGGAGTTTGAAATGGTTCTCCATAATTGCAGAATTCATTGTTTTAATCTGCCATATTTCTGAGTAAAAGTATACAGTATAGAGTAAAAGCAAAAGTATTAGGTAGGAATTTAGACTTTTCCTAGAATAGAAATGATCATTAGTGTGAGTCTAATTTAGTTCCCTGCTGATGGTGATAAAGACGGCTCATTTATTCTTTCCAGTATAGAAGTCCTTTTCACCGGTTTCAAAGTCTTCATATGATCTGGAAGGTTCAGCCAAATGATGGGAGTCAAATGATAATATCAAAACAGGCAAAATTTAATGAAAACTATTTTTTCAAATAACATGTAATTCATTCTTCAGGGAAAAAAAATTTAGTGAAGTAAAAATCGGCTAGTTCATTACTTATTAGCAGCCAACAGAGGTGGGAGGATTACTTGACAGTTTGATTTTTCAAATCAGCAGATGAAAATTAAGTATCATGCTAATAATGTGCCCACAAATGTATTTTCACAATCTCTTCCCATTCCAGGTATTGTTATCTCTGGAGGCTCCTAAAGAAAGATCAGAGAGGCCAAGATGCAGCCTTACACAAAGAGAAACAGCTTGCAAATGTCATTCCTATCACTTACTAACTCATTTTACCTATCACCTTCCTGCCAAACCTTACAGATGACTCATTTTACTTGGTACTTTTCTTAGATTTGGAAGTGGCCTAGCAAAATACTTAAGTTCTAGATCTCCAAGAATACATGAATTTGAAGCCCAATCTGACCATTTAACTTAATGAGTTTGGACAAGTGTTTAGTATCTCTCCAATTATCAGTTTTTTATTTGAGAAATAAGATACAATATCAATGTCATAGGATTGATTTGAGATTAAATTAGATAATGAATTTAGAGTACTTCCATTACCCTGGGTATTATCATTAACTACGTTACGGTAATAACTTCCAGGAAATTAGCAGGTCAAACTTTGCCTTCTGATATGCATTTCCAGTTGTCTAAATTTCCATGTACAAACTCTTTTGTACTGCTTACTGTTTTCCAAGCATTGCACTAAATCCTTATATTTACTTTTCACAACAAAGCCATGAAGTAGATAATCACCATTAAGTAAGTGAGGAAACTGAAGCACAGAGAAGTGAAGCATCTTGTCCAAAGACAGCAGCTATTTGGGGGCAAGGTGTGATTTGAACCCAGATACTCTGTTCCAGAGGGTTTTCCTTAAACCACAACTTTGACTGCACCCTGCTTAGCACAACCTGACTGAGAGCAGGTAGAACACCAACATAAACTTAATTTAGAATTAGAGGAAAAATATTATACTGAGATGAAATAACTTCCAAAAAGCTTCAAAGAAATGCTGCATCAAAGACTTAGTTAAACTCTGATGTATCAGCTCCTTGAGTGTTTTGCACTTCCTTGGAAAGCTTGCCCTTGATTTGAAACTAAGAAATATGAACTGACTACTCTGAAAACCCAAATCACAAGCAGCTGGCTGAATTTTGGGAAACTTTTCCTTCTTTTGTTTTTGCTTTTCCTGAAAAAAAACAAATTCCAATTGCAATATTTTGCTAAATATTTTTAAAATGCAGGCTTAGTTTGCAGCAGAATGCTGCTGTGACCAAAGATTTTGCCTCAAAACTTTTCAGTCTAATTGTCATCATAGGTGAAAGCTATCTCATGACTCAGTAATTTCTTGTTTCTTTGTTTTGACTTCTTCATGAATTACAGGCACTTTTATTACCATTTCACAGACAAAAAAGCAGTCCAGCAAGGTTAAGCCACTTGGTGAAACAGTTAATATTACCAGCCCTGACATTTGTTTCCAAAAAAGGGATGACAAGAACTATGTTCAATATCTTGTAATAAGTTTTAATGAAAAAGAATATGAAAACAAATATATGCATGTATATGTATGACTGGGCCATTGTGCTGTACACCAGAAATTGACACATTGTAACTGCCAGTACTTCAATTAAAAAACGTTTAAAATTAAAAAAACATTTTTTTGAAGGGATGACAAATATTAGTCCTTGTGCCTTGGTTTTAGACCCTCAGGCATCCCAAAGAGACATTTGGGAATATCTGCTTAATCCACCTTCATTCTGACATGAAAATCTATCCTCTGGAATTAGTAATTAGAAACAGTGTTTTACATATATATATATATATATATATATATATATACACACACACACACACATGCACACACATATACATATATATATTGCTCCTCAAGATCAAATGCCTTTTCTATTAAACAAGATATATTAATTTAATTGTTCTCAGTCATACACTTCTGCAACCAAAAGGCGTATATTACATTTACATATACTGGAAAACACATTTTGAAAATTCAAAACATGTCATAAAATGTTCCCTTAAGACAAATTCTACTCCATAACCATATAAAATGGATCAATCAACCTTAAGTTTTAATAATATCTCAATGTGACTTTAACAAAAATACTATTGCATGCATTTAGAATTAATTGGTACACAATGTATGCAAAGCATTGTCTTTGCTTATGATATTTTAGCCGATAATAAAACACAGGTTTTTTATTAACCGATCAGAAAAGCTTAACCAAACAAATAAAAAAATCATTTATATAATACTACCATATTTAAAACCATACAACGCTGGGACAATAAATATTTCAGTGACCATGAAAGCAATAGAAAACTGAGAATGGCCTATTTCCCAGTAAGAACTCCAGAACTAACTTAAGATGTCTACTCATAGACACAGCAGATATAAGCCTGGAAAATGACAGGGTTAAAAGGTATTTTGGAAGCCATTAAACAATCTTTCAGTGTTCAAACTTATATGGTGCTCTACAAAATAGGCTTCAGATTTAACTCTACCTCTTCTTTCAATCCCACAGTCAATCCATCCTATGGATTTCCTCTTAAAAGTATGCATCTTCCTTTTTAATCCCTTTCAGTTGTCAACACCCTAAGTTAAGATCTTTCACCTGATTCCTGAATCTTGGAATACTCTCCCAACTGGTTCTCAGTTTCCATTTCCTCCCTAAAATAATCACACCGTTGCTTTCTGAACTTATCACTGATTTGCTCAAAAATGCCTCATTAATTGTTAGCTCGCCACCTCAGGCATACCCCTGGGTGAAATTCGGGATTGGCCCCCCAACACAGATGGCAAGGAGAGATGGAAAAAATAGGAAGGCGGCTCCAGATTGGTAGGTGCCAGGTTTCATAAGCAAGGGAACTCCACTCGCAGGCCGCCACAAGACGAGAGGATCTCAGCACCACCCACAGCCAGAATCATAAACATTTAAATATATATACATATATATAAAACATTTAGAGGTCTTCACTGCGTTCAGTCCCATAGTCAGTACATCTGGTCTCAATGACACCTTGCTCTCTCAAGGCTATGTGCTTGAAACAGCTCCCAGTGTGGGGAAGGTGGGAAGAACCATACATTCCAAAGACAGGAGCGAGTGAGAAGCTGCCAATTTCCTGTGTTCGGGTCTCAGGTCAACCAGCGGTCACATGCTCTGGATAACCTCCTCCGATGCTAATCAGTAACAGTATTTTCTTCCTTGAATTCAGCATCCTTCACAAGTAGCTCCAGCCTACACTTTCTCACCTCATCCTCCACTACTTACATTCTTGTACTTCATACTTAAAATAATGAACTACCCTATTTCCCAAATACTCTATTCTCACTCTCCCTCATACATACAATACCCTAAGTCTGGAAGTAACATGTCCTGCATTGGTCTGCATATTAAAATCTGGCTTATTTTTAATGGCATTCACTATTTTTGCTCATTTGGCATACAGTCCTTAGAAGAAGTCAAGCATCCCAGTTGCACCTTGCAGAGCTACTTCTAGCCCCCAGGACAGAATTTTGATAGGCTGTTGATCTCTGCCTTGCCTTCCTCTTACTAGGGGGACCATATGTGTTCTAAGCTAGGATAGAGAGATGCTCTACTCCTGGAATTACACCAAGATTAAAATCTGTTGGATATCAGACATCATTAAGAGAACTTTATATAATCATGGTTCACTGAGTCCTGATTGTCATATATATGAGGCTAATGTGGCTCCTGCTTTTTGAAAACTGGCTTTTTAACATTTCCTTCATTTCTGTAAATCATCCTATTTTTTTAATAAATATTTTTATAGAATTAACAGAATCATGATGACTAGCCTGAAATCAAGGAATTCTAACCATTAAATCATATTGGTCCCTTCTCAAATAACATCTCCTCTGTAAAGTTGTTATGATCCTGAAAACCAAATTCAACCTTTCATAGATGTAAGAGTGGCTGATGGCATTCTGATAGTTGAGTAGGTGCAGGAACTATAGTTTCACCATTATCACCATTACTCCCTGTATAGTACCTACTTTCCGCTTTCAGGGATCCCTCACGTCCCTGATTATGGAACACTTCTGGTTCAGTAACGCCAAGTATCAGCCTCTGAACAGAGTCAGGAGAAAAAAATCTCTAGAATATTTAGACTACGAAGGTACCCTGAGGGCCTAACTGCTTCTTAAACAGACTTCCAATTGATCCTTGTAGTCCAGTGTAAAGACTTCCTGAATCTTTCTAGTGCACTAGAACCACAAATTCTTTTGTTTCTCATTGCTTCCTCTGTGAGAAATTAGGTTTCAGCTTTGTCCTGCCTGCCATGTCACTAGCAACTGGTCTATCCGCTTTCAGTCTTCTAAAATGTTGCTGGCATCTCTATATCACTGCCTTCAACTCTCTCCTTACCTAGGCCTTTATGTTTTTTTGTCTTTTTAAAGTTATTTTGCTGTCATATTAATGTGATTTGGAAAGGAAGCAAAAATAAACATAAAGCTCTATAACTTACTAGCTTACTTACTGATAGCACTATTTAGCTATTTCTCTGGACTCATTTTTATATCTAAGAAGAGATTTGTTGTAAGGATTGAATAGGAAAATGTATCTGAGGAATATAGTACAATGCCTGGAAAAAGCTTACTGAATGTTACCAAGAGACCCCCATCATATATACCTGTATAGAAGTAACATCTTTTAAGTATCCTTTATGCTAAGCAACTTTGATCTTTTTATGACATGATGAGGCATATTTTATCATCTCCATTTCAAATAATAGCCTGCGATCTACATGACTAATGATCAATTTAGGAAATGCAGAACATTCCTACTGAAAATCAGAGAAAATCTATGTTCTTTGCTTGAAATCAGTGTCATCTTAGGTCTAGCTTTTCACATGAGAACTTTCACATTTTGTATTGTCATTTTGTGTTAATCTAAAAAGTAATTTTAAAAAGTATATTTCACTCTATCTCAATCATTATCTTAAAATTATGGGAATTCAGTGCCTGGGTTTGCATTTTTTGACTAAGATTTCTTTGATATAAGGTAGTAAAAATGTTATTGTCAAGGATTATAAAAGATGAAACACAGCAGACTTATTACGTGGAAAATGCATTCTGTATCAGTTTGAGACCAAGTGATGTCAAGACACTCCGGAGGGGAAAGTTTTAATAGTAGTTACAAGAGAGAAGAGGAGAGACCAAATTCAGCTATTACTAAAACCACAGGAAGAAAATGTGGGTGTGAGCACTCAGCACCTTATTCACATTACTAACAGCATTGACTTCCTACAAAATAATATCATCATCCCATCAAATTAAGGTAGGTTATTTGGATTTCATTGGCTTTGAAGTCTAGTTAGCATTTAAGTTGTAAAAATTAATTTTGTAATTTGTAAGGATAAAAAGCATAAAAGTTGATATTAATTCTACATGTATATATTTAACATTACAATAAAAATTCAACTAAAATATTTTTTCATTAAGGAGAGAAGGTTGTGCAAAATTACCAACAATTTATAGGTTGTTATGAGTAGGTGCTTCCAACAACATCAAGCACCCTGAGATGGTAAAACAAAGGATGAGTAAATGCAACAGCTGGAAGACAAGGAGGTATCACTAGAAGAATGTGGGCATGGAGACTGCTGATGATGACTGTGATCCTTTGGAGTCAGCAGGGACAAGGTCAAGAGTTAGTAATGCTGACTGAGGACACAATATGTGTGAAAATGCTTTGTGCATTGGATGTCCAAAATAAAATGGTTGCCTCCTGTGTTTTTTTCCCTCCCTTCAACTTCTACATCCACACTTCACTTAATGAGCCCTAACATCCTAAAATTTAAGTCATGACCATTAACACACATCTTTTACTTCCTCCTAAGCCATGAAAGCTATAAATTATTTTTGTTAAATTCTGAATTGCTTCAGAAATACAAATTCTGTAGAGATGGATGCTGAGATCCTTTAATTCAATATTTGGAGTTTATGTCATTATATCCTATTTGAGGTGCACAGTTTTGTTTCTCACACTGTTTTTCAAGAAATTCTATTTCCTAAAAATACTCATGAGAGCCTTGGAGACGCTATAAATACCAAATTACATTAATAATAATTTTTTTCAATAAGTGACAAACTTTTTAAGTTTTACAAACTTGTCAAACATTTGCAGCAGATACTTTTATGTTACAATTAGCTGGATTAAAAGTCATATTGTATAGCACAGGGAAATATATTCAATATCTTGTAGTAGCTCATGGTAAAAAAGAATATGAAAATGAATATATGTATATTCATGAAGGACTGAAGAATTGTGCTGTACAACAGAAGTTGACACAACATTGTAAACTGACCATAATTCTATAAAAAAAATCAAAAAAAAAGAAAAAAAGTCATATGAATTGAAATCATCTCTTTCCAAATTTCCAAATGACATAAGAAAAAGACCTTTGTTATATGGATTTAAGATTTTATAAACAAGTGCTATATTTCTCCTTTGAAATGAAATCTCAGAAGCCTAAAATATACAAAATTTAGGAGTATGTGGAACAAAAGACTCCCCTTCACCCTCTGTTTTCAGGACACTATTGCTCCTTGAAAACAGAAAATACTTAAACACCTTTAGGATGTCCAGATCTACCATTTATTCTATTAACCTTCTTTAAAAGCTTCCATGAGAATGTTTCAATTTGACTTTCAGCAGGAGCCAAATGTATGATTTTAACATTTTTTCTGCTCAGTATGCATTGTCATATGTAAACTTTTTAAAATTTTTTCAAATTTAGATATAATTGTCACTTAACATTATATTAGTTTGTTATACAACATAGTAATTTAATATTTGTATATATTATAAAATGATTAATTACCACAAGTCTAATTAATATCCATCACCATACATAGTTACATTTTTTTTCTTGTGCTGAAATGTCGTATTTACTCTTTAACTTATAAATATTGTGGTACAACAAATAAAAATAGGTGAAAAGATAATCATTTAAGTCGCCTGAATGGGGCTCTCTGTGAGAATGCTTTTCTAAGCCATGTAATTTGGTAACAAGAAAAAAGTTTAAAGTACAATTTTGACTGGGGCAGAATTTTTATTCTACAGGTTATATAAGAATAATAAGTAAATAGTTGGTGCACACTGAATAGGAAAGGTGGAAAGGAGCTGCATGATATTTTTGAGGAATTCTGCATGATTATTTTATTATGTTGAGAACTGTTTTATTTTTTGAATTTTCCTATTATTAGGATAAGGGTTCAGGGAGTATATTTTCTGAAAGGCAAATAATTTTTGAACTAGACAGTTTGGAATAACTAACAGATTTCATATTTGGCACTTGAGATGATTTTGGTTAAACTCATATGTACAGTATACATTTTAATAAGAAAATACCTTAGTTTCCAACTATCCTAAATGGATTTTAGTTACCTTATACTTTTATAGTTTATTTGTAAACTGTATTAAGGAAAATGTAATGTGAAGTCAGGTCAGAATGGCACTAACTTTTTAAGCCACAGATGATGAATGTAGTGCTTACTTTTGTCATATCCTGTGGAAAACAGATAGAAATGTTATCATGACAGCTTATCTACTGCAAAATATTTGTTGAACTATTCTTTGTGCTTAGATATTAACCCACTCTGCTATTATATTTTACATACAAAGCATCGTATTTTCTTCTCTTTCATTTTGCATAATTTGTAGCTAATGGCTATTGTTGGGATATTTCTAATTTTATTATTTTATTATTCTGATTATTTCGTATCAAGGCTCATAATATCTTTTTATGTCACAAGATACTTGTAAGATGAGACAATAGTATTATTCAGGTGGATTTCCTTATATATGTCACACATAGACATTCTAAGTAAAGTACTGTGTCTCTTGCAAATATAATGCTGTTTACACATTTTGGTGTGTTTTAAGCTATTTTCCTGAAATGAGGGCAATAACAGGTTGCTGCATTTAAAGTATTTCATTAGATTCTAATTGTGATTAAGGGGTACATTTGCAGCTCACCTTATGGGTATAGTTTAAAGATGTAAAGTAGCCCACGAGGGACCTCATTAGCATGGTGATTACAAGTTAATCAGTAATACTTAAAACAGGGAAATAATGAAATAAAGAAACACAAATTTTAATGTATTCATTATTAGATTTTCTTGGCTTTTAAAGTTTTTAAAACTATCAGGCTCTCACTCTTCTAAATTATTCCATCCTGAGGGAAGGTTTTGTGCTTTGAGGTAAAAGCACCTGAGGGACAGTCATCATGAGGTCATTTATTTTACAGAGGCTTTTTCAACTCAATAATCATTCAGAAAGTGAGTACTAGGAGCAAAGCACGCTACTAGGCACTGTGATGAATACAAATGTAAGCAAGAGTGAAGCTTACATATGAGAAAACACATGAAACCAAGCAAAGTAGAAGTTCCATACGGAGGGGACAGAAATTTGGATAGGGAGATGTGAGAAGGCTGTGAAAACATTAGGAGTCAATCGAAGTCTTGAAGAGCAGGATGCTAAAAGACAGATGTAGTAAAGTGGCACTCAAAGAAGAAACACTATAAGCAAAAGCAGAGAGGTAAAAATTATTTAGTCATGTTTAAAAAACAGAATAGAACCAAATTTTTTGGAGAGCAAGGTAAGTGTAGAAGAATGAGAGGAGATAACTGACAAAGAAAAACTGGGCCCAGATAATAGAAGACCCAACTAAATATAGTGTTGAGGAGTTTGAACTTTCATCTGTAAGCAACAAGGGTCCATTGGTGGGTGTTGTTTTTAAATAAACAAGTTTTATTGTATGCCAATTAAAAAAAAAAGCACATGCTCATTTTCAAAAATTTGGAAAATAGAAGGAAATAAAGTATAACTCATCTTTGTCCCATCTTGCGTCATTTAAGGATTTTTTTTGTTCATATAAATGATGGATGAGCAGGGACATAAATGAATCACGTAAGAGTTTTAAGAATAAGATATGACCGATGTGAAGTGTGAAGAATGTAAGTATGCTACAGCTTCCTTTTTTTCTTTGAATTTGAATTTGAAAAGCGGGCCTATGTACATTGTACATTATACATTCTACATATTTTCCAAGACACTTTCACAGTCACTATTTTCTCTCATTGCTATGAAACATGGAGCAGGACTATTATTAACATTATACCTTAGTGAAAAATTAAGCAACTTTGCTAAATTCAAACAACCAACTAAGATAGAGTAGGATTAGAATTCAGGTTTCCGAGCACATGTTTCAATGTTCTTACCACTGTATTTGTTCATATCACTAGGAAAGAAAGGCACGGAATAGCACTGTTCTACATGGTACTCCTTCACATACTCACCAACCCTTTCAGAGCATCTGTTAGTGTCAGGTGCCAAGGCATCATGAGGATAAGAGGTAAATGAGAGATGGCTTTGATCTCAAGGTCCTTAGTCTTTCATGGAACATTTCATAGTAAATATCACAGTGAACATTATTGGCCACCTTCTCTATTATACACAGTACTGAGCCTTGTTCTATGAAAACCTATTTTTCTTCTGAAGAGATTTCAACCAGAGTAGCGCATTACTTATTTTTTTAATTGATGTATAGTCAATTTACAACGTTATGTCAATTTCTGGTGTACAGCATACTGTTTCATACATACATATATGTATATTCCCTTTCACATTCTTTTTCATTATATGTTACTACGAGGTATTGAATGTAGTTCCCTGTACTATACAGAAGAAACTTGTTGTTTATCTATTTTAAATATAGTAGTTAATATTTGCAGATCTCAAACTCTCAGTTTAGCCCTTCTAACCCTCCTTCCCCCTGGTAACCATAAGTTTGTTTACAATGTCTGACAGTCTGTTTCTGTTTTGTATATGAATTCATCAGTGTGTTTTTTTCTTTTTTTAGAGTCCATGTATGAGTGATATCATATGGTATTTTTCATTCTCTTTTTGGCTTACTTCACTTAGAATGACAATCTCCAGATCCATCCATGTATATGAGCTGTTTGTATATTCTGGAAATTAAGCCCTTGTTGGTTGCCTCATTTGCAAGTATTTTCTCCCACTCCGTAGGCTGTCTTTAGAGCATTACTTCTGATTTCTCTTTGTATCACTCACTCATGCCAAAGAGGAAAAATGACCTCTCTAATTAGTGCATTTTTAAGAAGTATGACTGAATTTCATCTGACCTGTCATAGAGCCAGTCTGCCAAGCAGATAGGTGCAGTCTGGTCTTCCCTCTGTTGTGGAATGTCCTCTGCAATTATTCAGTTATTCACCCCTACTTATTCAGTTGTGCCAGTGACCAGATTGGTAAGTTTGACACAGAGTTGAAACACTGGTAAACATACTTGGTTGTGGATCTAATGTCAGGTCCTCCAACTAACTTTCTTAGTAATACAGCTGACATCTTTATTTCCTTATGTATGGTTATGTCGATCTCAGTTAGATCTACACTCAGTATGGGAAGAGAAACATTATTTAATGACCATGTAAACACTGTGTCTTATCTCATTATCAACAGCCATAGAGAACAGACAATAATTTTATTATCATCTTCCCAGTGAGGAAATTGAGGTTTAAAAGATAAAGTAATTCGCCCATGGTAACACTGCTAGTTGGCGACAGAGCAGAGCCATGAACTGAATCTCTGTGCTTGACACTACAACGTAAGTCTGATACATCACATTGCTATGTGTTTGATTCCATAAACAAAGAAAACCGCTTGTTTTCAAATAGTGGAAAGTCTCAAACAAAGGGCAAAACACCTTTTGAGAACAGTGGCATTCGTTACTGTCCAGCTAAGCAACTTTTAAAATCATGGGAAAAATCCACATATCTTATTTAGGAATCAGATATCATAATTTACCCAATTCTCTTCTACATAATGTGATTTTCAGCTCCTATTACACTTCCCATGAGAGGACATTAAATGTAAATTTCAGTTAGGGAAATAAAGTGACATAGTTTCCCATGGGGTGTCACAAATACCTAAACTAAACTCCAAGAAGAGGAACCTAGTTTCTCAACTCAACCCAGGACTGAGCCCAGGCAGACTCAGAGGAGTCTGTATTTTATATGGAGTCTGATTATACTTGGAGATTTTCCCTATGAGAATCAATTAAGTACAATAGCACCATGCAGGAAGGTGTGCAGGGATTCATTATATCATATTACAGAAGACATAGCTTATATGTTAATCACAGTATAGCTAAACAAAACATATAAAATAAAGGCTAAAGATTCTACTCTGCAAGTTAGCTTCTGTGCCAGAGGCTCCCTAAGACCACCAACCACTGTTAGGTTCAATAATTTTCTTTGAGGACTCATAGGACTCAGCATACATAGTCATACTCAGTATTTTGATTTATTACAGCAAAAAAATATAAAACAATATCAGCAAAGGAAAAAGGCACATGAAGTGAAGTCCAGGGGAAACCACACATAAGCTTCCAAGGGTCTTTGCCCTGCGGAATCACACCAGAAGCCCTTCATTCCCCTGAAAGGGGTTGTAAACAATGTGTATGAAATGTGTCCGATCAGAGAAACTCATTAAAGTCTCAGTGCCCTGGGTTTTTACAGGAGGTTGTCAAGTAGGCAGCTTCTGCCTGGTACAACACAATATCCCAGATGCTCAGAAAGGAAGCAGGTGTTCAGCATAAACCATACTGTTTATACAGTTTGGTCAGAGTAAGCCATCTTATCAGTTAATGGTTGAAAATCAAAGTTCCCAGATGACAGTCAAGGGCCAACCTTAAAAGCAGTACTTTATGTGGATCTGCTATATTAACTCTTTTATCACAGCTTCCAATGAAAAAAATGCTTTAATAGAGCTCAAAGTTACTTTATTAAGGAATCATAGAATACTATTCGGCCATTTTTTAATTTTAAAGAAAACAAATTTAAGTCTCACTTACTTTTGGATTCTGTATACACTGTGAGATACAAGGAGTTACACATATTGGTTCTTATATTGTTAAGAGTTCAAAATAGTCCTCTTGACCTATGAATTGGCTAGTGCTCAAAAACAGGATTGATATCAAAAGCCTATTTTCTACTCCTTACATGAAACTACTTTTTCTTTAGTAAAGCTGTTTTGTACACCCTATTTAGTCTTTAGTATTAAGAATTCAATTAAATTGAAAAAGAGGAAAAGGATCACCAGCACTTTTATCATGTTAAGATCTCATTTTAACTCCTCTGTATGTATATCTCATTTTTTGTATGCATATGCAAATTCATTTTTCCTTTTCACATAGAAAACATGCTTTTTTATTTAATAATACATCTTTTCTTATTATTAAACATTTTTTTCTCTATTACTGTACATTGCTTTGTACAGATGTACTGCAGTGTATCTAGCCAAGCATTAATTTCTACATGTCAGATGCTGTTCTGCAAAAAATAGGCAGAGAGTAATCTCTTCTCAAGGAATTGAGATTCTAGTGGGAAGAAGGATTTAAATAAACAAACAAATAAACAAACAAATAAATAAATGTTTAAAAAAAAAGAAATGAGGTAATTACAAGAAGTAGTTACTACTATGAAAAAATATACAATGTGATAGAGGAGGGAAGAGAAACTGTTTTAGCTCAAATGGCAACTGAATGTCTCTTGAGGAGGAAACACGTGGTTTGAGACCTGAATGATGAGGATTAATCAGGGGAAGATCTGGAGGGACCATGTTCTAAGCAGAAGCAACAGTCATTGCAAAAGCCTTGAGCCAAGATAATCGTGGTCATGTTCAGGGGCTTAGTTTTTTACCTACCACGCAAGGAAAAACCTTTGGAAATTTCTAAACCAGGGAATTATGCGTTAAACTCTTAAAAGTTCACTTTGGGCTTCAAGGGGCATCAACTTTAAGAAGGAAAGAATGGAGTCAGAAGGTTGTTGTAAGAATTCAAGTAAGAGGGAATGATGTTTGGCTAAGCTACAGTTGTGGAAATGAAACAGACTGGTCACAGTCGGGAGATACTTTAAAAATAGATAGTGATACCCCTGTGATGAGTTGGATGTGAAGTGTTAGGATGAGATATTAAGTCTGACTACTAGATTTTTAGCTTGACCACTCATTTGAGAAAAAATTTGAAATCACATTTTTTTTGTCATGTTTAATGAAAATTATTTTCCATCTTTGTAGTTTGTCCTATAATTTTCTTTATACTATTTTTGAAACATATTGTTATTTAATTTTAGTTAAATAAATCAATCTCTACTTTAATTTGTTTTGCTAATAAGCTTATAAAGTAATTTTATACTTTAAAATTTAGCTAAATAGTCACCTAATGTTTCGTTTGACTGTAAGGTCCATTTTTACTCTAATACATCTTAAATTTGTGAGTAAGTTGTGAATAATGGACATTCCGTCCCTTTCTCCAAGTGCTGCCTAGTTATTAGATAATCCATCCTTTATCAACTGAGATGCTGCTTTTATAAAATAGTTAGTCTTATTTAATTTAGGTCTATTTCTGGAATTTCCATTTTGCTCCTTTTATTTGCCTGAACTTGGTCCAGCACCAAATTATTCTCTCATTATTGGACTTTCATTATGTACTTTAATATCTAATGAGGAAAATCTGTCCCCATTACTAATGTTTTTCAAAATTATCTAGGTTACCCTCCCACATTCCTTCTCCCAGATGAACTGAAAATCATGTTAGCACTCAAGAAAAAAAGTTTAATACTTGGGAAATTATTAAGATTTCAGCTTTATGTATAATTGGAATTTATGTAAGTTTTTGGAATACAGTATACTGAATTGAAGAAGTGGCATAGGTACATAATGAAGAAGAGGAAAGTACCATTGTGTTCTCCTTTATCTTTGATGATGCCTTTATGGTAAGTTCAAAATTTCTTGTCTTTAAAAAAAAATACTTTAGATATCTGTTATGTTTTGTATAAGAAATGATATTGCAACAATTTAACTATAAACATTTACATTTTAAGATAACAAATTGTTTGTGATAAAGTATCTGTACATAATCAGTCCATACTTTTAAAACTTCCAAATCACATTTCTATTTTCTTCAAAGGAAAGACATAATCTAGAGTTGTTTTCTTGATTCTACATTTTAAGCCTGATACAGAACTCAACATTTCAGTACTTCTTCATTGCTAGGTATTTCATATATATTTTTTGTTTTCTATGCAAGATTCTTACTGAAAATGAAATTGTATGACTTTGAGTTATGTTTTCACACTTTAACCTTTCTTATAAATCACACCCTTTCTTCTTTCCAGCAAAACGTTGTCACTTCCTACATTTGATAGATATTACTCAGAAAAAAAAGAGTGAACTTCAAAAATCTCACTTAGATCCATTGGAGGAAATTGCAGCATCATTTTTACATGCATAATTCTTGTTATGAAGGAAAATTTGGCCAGCCTAAAACAGAGTAAACTAAGAAGTCCAAATGGCAATGCCAAGGGATGCATGAAAAACTGAGGTTCAGTTCAGAATTAATAATATCCAAGAAGTTGAAGTGTACTGGTGATAATTACAATTAGTCAGGTATTATCTTCATGGGGCTTGTCCTCCTCTATGCTATATTGTTATACAAGTCTGCCAGTCTGACACATCCACACATCTACCTACCCACATTAAAGCAAGCCAAAGGTACGAAATTGTGTTCAGATAAATTTTCCTAGATTTCTCCTGCTTTCCCTGCTTCAGTCTATGGTAGTCTTCTGTTACGACTCTTGATTGTATCTCTATTATTCATTTAAAAATTCAGCTCCTTTTTGGAATCAGCTTCAACATTGAGTTCCTCCAGCTTCTAATTTTTGTCTTCTAATTTCTCACTCAGGTAATCTCAGACAGGAGTCTCCATCTTTATTGTCTCCTCAGAACTCCCAGAGCAATTGCTGGCCTCAAATCGATTACTCACGTGATGGTTATAACGAGGACTAAATACAATAATAATGAATAGAAGCATTTACCACCGTACAAGGCACATTACAAATGCTCAGTTAATGGCAACTACTTCTACCTACATTGTTCTACAGCAACTAGTTGTAATGTACAAACAAACTGAATTAAGTGATTGCTTTTCTACTGATAGCTAAAAATAGTTTGGCTAAGTTTTATATTTATTTAATTGGCTAAATATTTAGTATCACAAATAGAATTAATGCAGGAGTATATCAGCTGGTGGTTGTTAGTGTTTATTATGTTTTGACACAGGGACAACATTTCCATCTGCACACAGAAAAGAAGGAGCCATTAGAGAGAAAAGGTGAAAAGTGGAGTGACCATATGTCCTGGTTTGCTTGTGACAAGGCCAGCTTATATCTGCTATTTTAGTATCAGTATTCCCACCTTCACTCTCCACCATGGCACTGGACAATTGAACTTTCTATGATGTTGGAAAAGTTCTATATCCAGATTATCCAATTTGGTAGCTACCAGCTAATGTGGCTACTGAGCACTTGAATGTGACTAGTGTTAACTCAGTTAATTTTACTTAACAAATTTCATGTGGCTAATGGCTACTATACTGAATAGTGCAAATCTAAAGTGTCATCTTTTGGGTGATATATGGTCATTCTAATGAAGTTATATTAGGTAAACTGAAGTCTTTAAGGTCATCAGAGGGGAAATAATCCAGGTAGAAAGATTAGCCCTGGAAAAGCAAAGTAACCTTCCCTCTTCTCTAGCAGGAGGAACTAGGTAACCATATGTGGAACTTTTTCAGGTGGATAAATGAATAGTTTAGAAAACTCATGTCAAAGGATCTTGTTAAAGCAATAAAAAGATAACATCTTCTGAAAGTGAAGAAGTGATTTAGAACAACAAATCACCACATATCCAAGGAAAGAATCAAGGCTTTAAGTAGGAGCTAACCTTTCCCAGCTGTGATAACAGGACCTCCTGTTCTCCCTATGTTTCTCATTCCACCTACTTTTTTTTTTAATCATTTATTATCTACCACAGTTCAAATATTTTATCACCTCACAAGTTGTTCATAATTAGCATACAACCAGAAAAGAAAGAAGGTGACCTTTTCTTGACTAATTTTCCTTCTTTAATTCAACAAGAGCCTGTGAAGTACTTCACAATTAATAAGAATGTAGAGGGAAGTAAAGGTCTTATTTTATGATTTAAAAAAGGATTAATTTCAGAAAGAGGAAACTAGTTATAATTCCAATAGTAGTTAGTATGCATCCTTTAGCACAGTACCTAAGTGAGCCATTTTCCATGTTTTAAAAGAATTAAAAAACAAATAATTGTTAATTTTTTTCTTTTTTGCATTATGTTCAAATGTAATTACTCATCAAATCACAATAAGGAGTGACATACAGACCTAATTCATCATCATAGCACTTACTGGCACTCAAGTTTGACTTGTTTGTATTTTTTCTTAAGAGAAAACAGAATTATTGTATTTCATGTATTAAAAGTTATTTTTAAATGTTTCAACAAGCTGAGGTTGCTCTATTTTCATTTTCATTCAGCTACATATTCATAGAACATTAATGTAGTGTGACTCACAGGTTGTAATATTAATTCAGCTTTGTTTTCTGCTTACATGGGGTTCCCATAGAATTGGTCATATGTATTTTATTATTATCTCTAGAAAATACTATTTTACAGCCGAAGGGGAAAAATGCTTTTGGTTTGTTTTTCACCTTTGTGAATCTCTAGACAGGCTAGCAAAAACGACATTGCTTTTCTGTGTCTCTTATTAAAAAAAAAAAAAAAAAACACTGGACCTAAAAATCACACAGCTGGTCTTTTCAATTTTCTTAACTACTGAATTGGATTAACTGCATGATCCGAGTCAATTGATTGTGCAGAAATCAATGGCTGAGAAGGCCAGATCTTCTCTCCTGGTTGGCCTCTTTCCTAAGCCTCTGAGCATGTGATGTTCACTCAGTGCACCATCAACTTTTAAAATAAATTACTTTTTAAATGCTCAAGTTATAAACTTCAATAGATGGTATTTGTCTTGAAAATATCCAGTAAATGAGTGACAAAATATAATCAAAAGAGTTGAAGTAAAAATAGCATTTATTAGACTTTTTTTCAATTGTACTTATTGTAGAAAATCTATATAATAGAAATATAAAGAGAATAAAATACTGTAACTCAGCCACCTACTATTAACGCTATGATATGTATCTTTAGACTCTCTCTTTGTGTGTGTGTGTGTCTGTGTGTGTGCGCGTACTGATGTGGAGAATAATGGCGCCCTCAAAGATTCCACATCCTAATCCCTAGAACCTATGAATCTGATAGATTGCATGGCAAAGGGGATTTGGATTGCAGATGGAATTAAGGCTGCTAGTCAGCTGCCCTTAAAATGGGGAGATTATCCTGGATTGTCCAGGTAGGCTCAACATAAGGGCAAGAGCCCTTAGAAGTGAAAGATTGAGGCAGAAAAGGAGGGAACAGTGATGTGATATGAGAAGGACTCAACATGTTAGTTAGCTTTGAAGATGTAGGAAAGGGGGCCACAAACCAAACAGTACAGGTGGCCTCTCAAAGTTAGAAAAGGCAAGAAAACAGGTTTTTCCCTAGGGCTTCCAGAAAGGAAGCAGGCCAACTAACACTTTGATTAGTTTAGTGAGATGGTCTTGGACTTTCAACCTATAGAACTATAAGATGATAAGTTTATGTTATTTAAGCCACTGAGATCGTAGTAATTTGTTATAGTGGGAATAGAACACTAGCATAGTGTATATATGTGTATGTATGTGTATATAAACACATATAATTAAAATTATGTATCTATCTACATATATGTGTATATATACACATATATGCTGAAGTAGGACCATCATCCATATGCTATTTAACTTGCTTTTTATTTTTAAAATATCGTGAGCATTTTGTGTTTTTTTTAAACATTTTTTATTGAGTTATAGTCATTTTACAATGTTGTGTCAAATTCCAGTGTACAGCACAATTTTTCAGTTATAATGAACATACATATATTCATTGCCACTTTTTTTTGCTGTGAGCTACCACAAGATCTTGTATATATTTCCCTGTGCTATACAGTATAATCTTGTTTATCTATTCTACATATGCCTGTCAGTTATCTACTTCAAAAAGACACCTGCACCCAATGTTCACAGCAGCACTATTTACAATAGCCAAGACATGGAAACAGCCCAAATGTCCATCAACAGATGACTGGATAAAGAAGATGTGGCATATTTATACTATGGAATACTATTCAGCCATAAAAACAACAACATAATGCCATTTGCAGCAACATGGATGTTCCTGGAGAAAGTCATTCTAAGTAAAGTAAGCCAGAAAGAGAAAGAAAAATACCATATGAGATCGCTCATATTTGGAATCTTAAAAAAAAAATACAAAACAGAAACAGACTCATAGACATATAATACAAACTTGTGGTTGCCAAGGGGGAGGGGGATGGGAAGGGATAGACTAGGAGTTCAAAATTTGTAGATACTGGCATATTGTGTTATTAAACATTCTAAAGCACAGTCATCATGGCAGCATACCATTCCATTTCATTGATATGACTTATTTTTCACTCTTCCCTAGTATTGAAGACTAAGATTCTTTTCTTTTTCCCATAATTATAAATGACATTGCATTAAATAATGTGAATCAATTTCTGATAACCTTCTTAGGATACATTTGAGAATTTTTACAATTATTTTTTATATTATTAAGTTTTTACATGTAACAATGTCACTATTTTAGATTTGCTATACAAAACTGGAAGAAACTTTGCCATCCAATTAAAATGAGTTTTTTGAACTGTGAGGTCTTAAATGTAGTACTAAGATCCAATTTCACCTGTTGACACTTTTTAGCATAGTTTTTGGTTGAGACCAATGCAAGTAATGGGAATTCTTCATTCCCTTGTCCTCATGCTTCTATGGTAGATTTCCAAGTGAAATGCCAGCAGAGAATAGTTTTCAGATAACAAAGTTGTTCCCTATCTCCATTCCATCCATTTTCTGTAGTGCTTGGGAGAAGTGACTGGCTTGAATGAAACAGCTGGGAAGAAACATCATCCAACACACCACATTAACCAAAGGCAGTTCAATAGAAAAATTTTGTTAAATCTCTTGGTCTCTCTTTGGCTCTTCTGAGCCCCCTTCTGCCATGTAGTAAGCACATTGGGTCATGTACTTTCTTATGTGGTCACGTACTTTCTCAGGGCTCTTGTGCTTATAACCAGAATCTGTCTAGATTCTGAAAGATTTTGAAAGCTACTGAAAGAAAGGGAGTTCTGGCTAGCAGAGTTCAGTGCATTCAATAAATAGCCATCCTTCAATTTTTAAGAGTATGCTGTGGAGTACTAAAATTTATTACATCTTCTGTGGCAAATGCAGGGGTCTAGGATGAAACTATTTCTGAGTCTCTTTATTCTTATAGTTCAGCAGTTCTCAAACCTAGCTGCAAAACAAAATGATTTGCGGAGCTTTGAAAAAATATAGTGATGCAACCTAGAAATTCTGAGTTCGTGGGTCTGGGGTGGGCCCTAATTATTTTTTTAAAGCACCCACATATCAGCTGGCTGGCTGATACATCTTAATGCCAAAAGAACAGAGGAAGGAAATCATATGATTTGTCCTGACTAATAGGTCTTGGCAATATTTGAAAATCCTCACAAAGCAGCATTAATCTTCCACTGTGGTGGAACTCAGCAGCATCATTTCCAATACATGTGGTTTTCCTAGCATAACATTATTATAAGTATATATTATTATAAGAAATCCTGAAGATTCAAGTCCTTATGTCAGTGCCCACTGAATTAGAAGAAGCTTTTGCTTTCTCTTTCGCATAATCCTTTCTTAGAGATGGTAGCAGTCAATTGCTACTCTAATTGTTTTGAAATTGACTTTCCTTCTATTTCTTTGTTCCTGAGTCTTTCTTTTCACCCTGCTCCAAAATCTCAACAAAAAGAAATGAATAAAGTGAGAAGAACAAGGAGGTAGAATTAAAAAAACCTACAATGGAAAAAAAGTGAAGTGGTGGAGAGAAAAGATATAAGAGAGAGTAGGGAGAAAAGGGTAGCATTACACTATGATCTAGGTTTACCCTGTGCTTCAAGTGTGTTAGAATGTCAAAAGTAATTTACTTTCCCCATGTGTGTTCCTCCAGTAGGAATACGATGTGATAGGATGAGTTAAACAAGATAGAACTGCATGAAACCAGCAACTAACTTATCATTTCTTATTTGTTTCTCAAATCACAACTAGTAATCAGGATGAACTGGGTTGAAAATCTAGCTTCTCATAAAAAAAATGTGTTGCCTTCATCCATATGTAACTCCCATTTCCTATACAAACATCCAAGCACATTTCTCTCTATATATGTGTTTGTACAGGAAATGAGAGTTACGTGTGGATGAAGGTAACATTCTTTCTTTCCCTATGCATTTTTTCATGTATCTATAGATAGATAGATAGATAGATAGATAGACAGACAGACAGACAGACAGACAGATAGCGGTTCCACATTACTGGTCTCTGTTCCATTGACTTTACATTAGATTCTTAAATGTGTTATTCTCTACCAAAAACCCTAATATAATTAAAGAATGTTTACACTATGCAAATTTTATTGATGGTAAGTTTGATCTTATTTTACAAACAATGAAAGTCAGGAATACAAAGTTTCCAAGGTCAAATCACTATTTAGTGACAATCTATTACTAACATTTTGATGAGTAACAAATGTCTTTCTTCATAATATGTTATTATGAAGAATGAAATGGAGTAAAAAAAAAAGCAATGTGAGAAAATTGCTTTGAAACATTTATATGAGGAAATCCTAATTTTAGCAGTTCTGAGACATAATAATAAGCTGAAAAATATAATATGGTTATTTTATCTCATATATAATTGGAGTAAGTGGCTGCCTGCCTAGGTGTTGTGATCTGAAAAGTCTAAGAATCACCTTTCCACCTCCACCCTCATTCAGCCCCTGCAACCAGACAAGGGCTTAAAAAACACTGGCGGAAATCCATATCCTGCATAAGTAATTATTCAATTATAATCAATTATTTATATGTCTTTCTATTTCTATGACTAAATATGTTTGTTTATAATAGATACTCTGTTTTCATTTGGCCATTAGTAGGTAGAGTTGTATTTGTAAATTTCAGATGTTCTTAAAATTCATAAAAATTAAATCACACAGTCTGAGCAAGACTCAGTCAACACATTCTTGTGTACACATAAAGCTCAAGCACTTAAAACTTAGAAGTAGAAACACAAATAGTATCATTGGCAATTGTAAAATGAGTAATTATTGCTACACCATGGTATGTTAGTGCATGCTTGTATTGTTTAAACACAATCAAAAAATGCTCAAATTTTTTCAGAAGAATTTTTTTTCAATATTAGCAAGCTAGTCAAACAAACTGTTAAGATTACTTTGGTATATATATAGAGAGAGTTGCAGGAATAGTAATTTCATACACACATGTGGAATATTTATATACATGTTACTTGAGCCCATAGGTGTATAAGCATACATATATATATGTATATATATATATATGTATATATATATATATATATATATGTATCATGTCAAGATAATGGATTGAAAAAAAAACTATGAGAATTTGATGATTAAAACTATAATCACACAATCTATTTAATAAAACTCAAATGAGATTTATTCTACTGTAGCTAATATGCCATTCCTGCCAACTACTTGAGATGCATATCTCAAAAGCTTAATGGTTAAACCTTTAGAGATTTAATATGCCACAATGTCTTGAGCAAGACACGCTTGATTAGTTTAAAAATGAAGTATGCATTTCTATGAGACTATTTAGCAGGCTATGGCTTATGATTGTAAAATGTCAGTATTTTAACTCTAATGTGAAGTCAGTGTCTCGAGATCAATTAACTTAAAATGTATCAAGAAAAGAAGAAATCTATCATTCAGCATATTTTGAAACACACAAAAAATATTCAATGAGGATGACAATGTGTTCAATTCAATATGCACCATAAGAGAGACCATCAAATGACTAAAATCATTGCTGCTTCATAGTTCTTACAGGTGTCTTCGCCAGCTTTGGATATCACTTCTTTTATCACATTGTGACAGTTCTTGTGTTCTGATTGCCTTGAAGTTTAATGCACTTCTATTTTGAGGCATTTACTGAATCATATTAAGAATCATGGTGCTCGGATTATAGAAACAGTACCATTTTTCTTTATTCCATTAAAAAGGTCTCTCATCTTTTTCCTATATATTTTACCTAGCAAGAAAAGAAAATATTGCTGTCACTTTCAGTGGGGTTTGCCTTTCATCTCACAGTGGCATTTCAGGTCTCTAAGTGGTATCCAATTTATTTGTATTCCAATGCCACTTCAGTGAAGCGTGCCTCTCTGTCAGCTGAATGCAAGCTTCATGTGCTCAGTACCTAGAAGCCATGCCATGAACAAATTGACAATATCAACTGCAGCCAGTTATCTTTCAGGTAATTTCCACATAGTTACTGGAGAAGATCTCTCAAAATTATGCAGCAGCACTATCTATAATATTCGTAGAATAATCTAAGATTGTTTTCCTTGAATTTCTCAAACTATGATATTTTATAGTCAACTCCCTTTCATCATACTGAAGATGCGTTTTTAGTATAACTTTTATTCCCAAGAGAATAGTTTTTATTTAATATTAGATTTATTATCTTTTTTCAAATACTTTCAATTTATTATTAAAAAGCAAACTTTAATCCCTATAATTTATAATTTTATATCTGAAATCTGAAGGGTGACCTAGAATTACAACACATACAGCATAACATAGTATGACAAGAACATATTTTCCTATCTTATTTTTATGTTAGCTTTTTCATAAAAAAAATTTAATTTCCTAAATCAATAGCAAGTGTTCAGTCACCACTGAGGAGTTGCAAAATGCAACATGGAGAAACTGATATTTCATGGGCTAGGTTTTGAACAGGAAAGAAGAATTTGTAAGATGGAGAAGGAATGAAGCAGCTTTAATGGCAAAATGAACTACATGAGAAAAGATGAAGAAGTGACTTTAGTTGGATGAAAGTTGCATACCCAGGCTAGCAGATGATGAGACTGAAAATTAGGTTGGGACTAAATTGTAAAAAGCTTTGTCAGGCAAGTTAAGAAACTTGAATCTGCTCCTGGGGGCATTAAGGAGACCAAAGTGAATTTTTTATAGAGAAATGACAATAACTCAGGAGGTAGAGTGGAGAATAGTTTCAATGAGAATGAGATTAGATGTAGGGAAACCAGATAAAATGGCTTATCCAAAGGAAAATGAAGTCTTCAAAGGCAGTATCAGAAAGGATGAAAAGAAGAACTAAAGTCAATACATTTTCAAAGTTATGATTCAATAATTTTTCAGAGTCAGAACTGATTAAAGCATGTTAGCAAAGAAGGGAAGAGAAGGGAAAGCACAAAATCCTAGTATCTCCCCCAGATTAAAAGATGGCATGGGTTGTGACACTTTCATTCATTTGAAATGGAAAATGTTAGAATAGAAATCTGCTATAAGCGGAGAAATAACAAATTTTAACATACAAGTTTTAAAGGAGCTTCAGGACATAATGAGTTAACACAGCAATTGGAAATACAAAATGATATCCAGGGATAATGGCAGAGTAAGAAAAGAGAATCAAAGAATTGAACTCTGGGGAGGGAATACAAAAATCTAAAGGACAAGCAAAGGAGGAGAAGCTATATTAAAGGACACTTTAAACAATTGTCAAACGTGTATAAAAATTTTAAGAAAAAAATATCCTGGAAAATAATGGAGCAAATTCTTCAAGAAGAGGATGATCAACAGTCTCAAGGGCAAAAGATGAGTAAGATGACGTTCAAAAGAGCAGCTCTATCAGCAATTAAGAGGTGACTATAGGAGAACAGCTTCATCAGTCACTATATCGTCCCTGCCTGTTAACAATTAATACATAGATGAAAATTAAAGAATTTGAAAAATCAAGCATAGGCTACATTGTCATAAATTTTTGTAAAGAACTGAAGGAAGGAGGTAGATAAAAGATGAGAATATTTCAGCTTCCTTGTAGGCTGAGAAGTGACCCCTGGAGGAAGAGACTAGCTGGATTTCTAAGAACTAGCAGAAAATTGTCTCTGGGGTACAGGTTAAACAGCTACTTTTGTAGATAAGGGAAGGCACCTCAGCCTCTGGGTCAGAGGAGAAGAATGAACATCACAAAAGGAGTATTTAGAAGAGGGACTGCAAAGACTTAGGATATCCCACCTGATAATCTTGATTTTCTCTCTGAATTAAGGAGTGTGATGGCATTCAAAGTACAATAGGATTCAGAATAAAGGTTTTAGTATAGATATTATGAAAATTCAAATGGAAGTTGAAAAGGGAAAAGAAAAATGACTCTAAACAGTTCAAAAGACTCGTTGTGGTCGTAAAGATATGCATTGATCTGTATAAAGTCCAGGGGTAGCAATGGAAGAAGTAGATGGTTGGATTCACTTGAGTGAGAACAGAAAAAACAGACTGGTAAAAGCATTGAAGTCATAATGACCCCGTTTTGAAGACAGACTGTAGTCAAGATAGGAGCCTGGAGTGAAGCCAGAGTACAGTTTACATTTATAAGGAGTATTGAAAATACAAGGCAAATGCTCTCCAATTCCATTCTACTATAGTGCAAAATAGCCTCTACTGTAGCTTTTTCACATGTAAAAAGTTAGATTTTTAACTAACTTGTGTCTGTTCTATTTAAACACTAAGTACAGTTTTTTTGGTTTGAGTATTTCATTATTATAGCTTTTTTAGAGAGCATTCACAATTACAACCTACGTAAAACATGATTTCCTCTATTAATAAGGGACTATTTTATTTACCTTTTACAAGCTAAGCTAAATGTCAGGCATAGTTCAACAAAATAAATCTATAATTCTCAATAGACACAAATGCTTATTTTATTAATGCCAACTCTAACTCTAAATTAAAATCATAAAGGATTGACACTGTGTACATATTTCAGATAAACTAATTTTGTTTTTAATATCAAATACATAAGGAGAGTAATTAAAGCATTTGTTGCCCTTTTCTCCTGGTTTCATATGCAAGGACTTAGACAATAATAATTAAAAAGAATTTGCTCAACTCAAAGACAACATAAAAATATGAAAGTAGATAGACAGATGGGAAATAGATGGATAAACAGATGGCCATATCACTTTAGAAAAATAAAGTGAAAACTTGCTTGTCATTCTAATTAACATTGAACATCATTCTTTAAACTTGCACCTTGGATCAAAGATAATAGTATAGGCACCAAACCATAATATTGTAACTTATTATAGTCCTTAAACCCAAAACAAATACAGAGTATATTTCAGGAATTTTACTTCAGATCTTGAACAATTCTCAATATTGTTGATATGGGTAATTTCTATGTGTGTAGCAGGAAACTGATAAAATTTTACAGTTAATATATTTATAAACCAAAAAGAAATCTAGAAATTATTTCATCTTTCCCATTCCAGACTGAAGTTCAGGGGAAAATATTGTTTTTAAAGGGACTTAAGTAATCAGGTAGAACTGAGGTGTAGAGTCTGAAGTGTAAGTTCTAGCCTAGGGACTGGCCAGTATGTAAAAGTAAAGGGAGTAATATTGATGATAACTCCAAAGAAAATTGAGGCTTATTTTCATGTTTGATTAGCCTCAGAGAAAGAGCCACTGAAATTTAACAGTTAGGGCCATTAGATCCATAGTTAATGGGTTATTTCAAGATGAGAAGCAAAGGCCATTAACATACTTCCTCCTGAAATACATCAAGATTGGTTCAGAAATTAGCCAGGGCTAAGATGAAGATAGAGAAAGAGTAGGCATTACAACAAGAAGAGAAAAGCTTGAGGCAAAAGAAATAAATCTGGTTTATATATTTTTAAAAAAAAATAAAGACATTAATGCTTGCTTGATTTTATACTGGATCTATACATAGATCTCAAATTATAGTTTAACAGATCAAAAGAGGCCAATGTAAATAACACTGTCCTTAATATAGAGGGGTCCTTACCTCTACAGTCCACCACTGGATAATAGAGCTCCCTAAAAAGCTTAGCAATGATTGTCAATGAAGTAGCTATTCCAAGCTTATTTTTCATAACCATAGGCCAATATATCCAAGAGTAGAAAAGGAGAAACCATAATGAACTTTTTTAGAACGAAGATTGTATCTAATAATACTTGTGGTCTTATCAGCATTATATAGCGTCTAGAACATAATAAATAATCAAATGAATGAAATGAGAAATAAAGCTTGTTTATGCTTTTATTTTTAAGTATAATTTTATTATATATTAATAATATAAAGTATTTAACAATTTTGGCTATGTTCAGAAGTATGAAATAACACACCTGAGAAATCCGTTGATAGCCAATGAGACCACAATGACAAAAAATACTTTAGTTCAAAGAAATTAAATATAAAGCATTAAAAACATAAACAGATAAATGTTAATAGTCTTTCAAGTTAGCAGGCATTAAAATATAATTAGTTATGTATGAAACCAATATAACTGCCAGAGTGATTAATTAAAAGGTAAGCTATGGAATCAGAAAGACCTGGAGTTGAATCCCCTGTACCCACCTTACTGATCAGATCCAGGATTTTATTTTACTCTACTTACAAGTTAAGTTAGCCTGTAACTATTTGACAGATACTAGCAGAAGACATGAGATCTCTGGATCAGAGACAATGGTCTTTATTATTCACAGCACAAAATGACCATAAATGTCAGTACATTTGCATAGGATCATCTTGCCCAATTTCCATAGAGGCAACATGATAAACCCAGATGGATGCTAAGTGAGCAACAGGTTTGCATCACGGCTGAGGAACACTGAGTTTGGGGAATCCACTGGTTTTATGGCAAATCCATAAGTATGACTGTTCTTTGTCCAAGGGAAGGGAGAACATTACCTCATTTCTCAACTTTGAGAAACAAACTTTAAAAATTGTCTAACAGTCAGAGACTTGCAGTCTGGCATACCCAACAAGATTTACACGAGTACAATTGAGTAAAATCTCACCACAAACTATGTTATACAAATCATTTCCATTCATTCACTTTCTCTCCTTTTCAATCTATTTTTTGTGATACTTTAATCAGCATTTTTATGGTGTATCTCTCCCACAGAATAAAAACTCTTAGAAAGCAGATTTTGTTTTATTCACTATTACATCTCTAGAAGTACGTGTTGCTATATTTGTTTCTAAAAATATTTGTGATTTAATTTAAATTGTTATCAGTTTACTAAAAGCTAGGTGCTTTTCCAGATACCAGGGATATAGCAATTAATAAGATGGAGAAGATCCCTACTCTTCCCCTCAAAGTCTTTATCAGTAAAAAAAAAAAAAAAGACTATAATAGTGCCTACTTCATATGGTTATTGACAGGATTTAATAAATAATACAGGAAAAATATTTAGTAAAATTCTTGTCATATGGTAAATGCTCATGAGTTTTAGCAACCATGCATTAAAATATGATGCTCCTGTTCTTGGTACTTCTTGCACTGTACATGTTATAGTTTGAAAAAACTATTAAATATTTGAGTTTTTCATTTAAAAAATAAAGTTCTAAAACACACCGAATTGTATAGAAAATAATGTAGTGCAAGATTAACTGATATAAATATCTCACTACATATTTTTAGAAAAAAGTTACAACTAACACACTATCCTCTCCCTTTCTCTTCTCTCCCTCTCAAGAGTTAATGATATCATCACCATTCATATTCTTAAACAATGTCTAGAATTTTCTTTTTACATATGTCATCAGGCTGGATGCAGTGTTTTGCAACTTATAAAAATTTAAATTCAAAAGCATTTCCTTTAAGACATCAATCAGACCTTTCTGGTCCTTTCTAAATTATCCCAATGGCATATTGATAAGGAATGAGAGAGTGTGAAATCATATCTGAATTTGTTATAGTAAAATTACTTCACCAAATCATATACTCTGTGCTTTTAATGTCTTTTACTTGCACGTATAAGGATTTTCACCAATATACACATCTTGCATTCAGAAATGATCATAAATACTATGACTTTAAGACTTGACCTTTTGATAAAATTTTATTTGGAATACTTTTCTCCTTATTGCTACTTCACACTTCAGGGGCTTATTAAAATGTTCTTGCTAATTTCACTTGCAAACTATATTGCTATTACTGGTATTTACCGCACTTAACCTTCACCTTTCCAAAAGTAACATTAGGTGTCGTTTGCATAAGTTTAAATCATTATATTTGAATGCCTCCCTGCCTATATTTTTAAAATAACTTTTATACAAATTACATTAGAATGACATTATTGAGGAAAAGTCATTTTGAAAGGCTACTGAAATTTTTCCAAGGGACGAACTGTTTTTGATTTTTACTTGAGCTGAATAAAATTTCTCTCATTTACCGGAGTTCTTTATTTTATATCCAACTACTGTGGCTAGCTGTCTACTTCAACAAAAGGAACATGTTGACTCTCAAGAAACTAATTCTTAAAGAGAATGGGAAAATAAATGTTAATACATACAATTGTTTTCTGTTTTCTAAAATTAGGTAGTCTCATGATAACTTATGAAAAATAAAACACAATCTTCCTGTTTTATCAACAACTGTGAGAAAAAAACTTTGCCACACACTTATTTTGAACTATAATTTTCACTTTGTACTTCATTCGTTTTACATAAACTTGATAAAAAGTTCTACAAAACAGAACATTTCTAATGGACTTTGAGACAAAAAAGTTGACCAACACTATTCTATGCATGGTTTTTGGCACTTCATTCATTATAGTATCAAAAGAAAGAATAAATGTATTAACACAAGTTTTTACATTAAAAAATAAGTCTAATCTAAATATTCTTGCAGGAAACTACAGCTAGACTCTTTGCAGCTCAGGCCAGACAATGTTTGGGCTGCCTGTTCCTCAAGCTTTGGGTAATTACTACATAAAACCCAGAAAGTAGGGCACTCATTGGAGCTGGAATTCCTTCAGTGTCTACCATGATTTTGCCAAAAAAGGTTAGAGCAAAGTCCTTCACAAGACTGCTCTCAATTCAGATACCAACAACAGGTTCCAGTGTCCCCTGAGCTACTCTCACATCTGACCAGCTGGCTACCAATTTGAGGGGTCCCATGATCAACCACAGGTTCAATAATTTACTAGAATGACTCACTGTACTTATGATTACAAATTTATTATAGCAAAAAGATAAAAATCAGAAGTCAGAAAGGGAGAGACACACAGGTAAGGTCTGATAGAATTTCAAATGCAAGGCTTCTGTTGTCCTCAGAGACACTCTACTCTCCTGGCATCAACATGTGGCACTATTCATAGTATTGCAAACCAGGGAGGCTTACTCAAGTTTAGAGTCTAGAGTTTTTATTGGTGTTTCATTATGTAGGCTTAATTGATTGAATCACTTTCCACATGACTCAATGTCCAGTTTCCCTACCCTCCCTGGATGTCAGACTGAAATCATTTAGCTCAAAGCCCCAAACCTCGAATTACATGGGAGGTATTCCTGGAGTGGCCAGCCCTGGTCCTGAGTTATCTTGGTTGCATAAACTATCTAGGGGACAGCCATGACTTAACCTTATTAGCAAAAACTACCAGATATTGTCCAAATGTCCATTATGAATGCAAAGACATGACTAGGGAAATTCTAAGATTACATCTCAGGAACTAGAAACAAAGACCAGCCAAATTCTTTATTACACAATGTTTTTCCTTTGAACAACATCAGATTATAAATTCCAAACCGCAACATCATTAAAAATATAAAAATGATCAAAATCACAGTAGCAAATTTATTTCTGTACTGGAAATCCAGAGTTCTATGCCCATGCATACTTCTCCCAAGCAGTCACAAGTAACAACCTTGTGCAGGTGAGAGCTACATGTCTGCTGAGAGATTGGGAGAGACTGAGGGCACCAATACAGTATAAAACTTCAAGAAAAATAAATAAATAAACAAGATGATGATAATGTGAAGATAAAAGTAAATCAAAGGCCAAAAATTTGACCACTTTCCAGCAGGAAAAAAGAATCAGTAGATTCACAGATGAGCAAAAATTGGACTAAGCCTCTTTTGGTAGCTCAACAATCTTTTTCAGTATATCTTAAACATGACCTAGGGTTTAATAATAAAACTGGTGTTCTACATGGATCCAATCTAGGATAACACATTATCAGACAAAGGTTTTGTAAGTTTACTTTGAATGCAGGTGCTCTGACTTGAAAAATCATGCTATACAAAAATGGATCGACTGTTCTTATTCTGGGGGCCCATATGCTGTTATCCTTGCCACACCTGGGAACAATGATCTCTTAGTCAGCTATAATTGAACTCTCCTACCAAAGAAAGGAGATGTGTTGAGTTGAGATGAGAATTTCTCAATCTGTGTTTGGAAAGATGTTTTCCACCACTGCTCCAGACTAGGGTTGGTAGTGCATTTTTAACTCTAGACAGTAATAAAGTTCTCACAAAAGCCCTTTAATTACCTGAAACTGGCCTAGATATACCTGATATTCAAAAATTATTATATGTGCAATATGGAGAATGAAAGCTAAGAAATCTAAATAACATAAAAAATAAAAGAGTACCACATACTTAGCCAATTTTTTTTTTAAACAGAGGAAACATTACCTATGAGAAAAAGTTTTAAATATCATCACAGTATCCTGGACTTGGGGGTAGCTGGTGGTAAAAGATGAATATATACAAGACTATGTTGTAGATTTTTATCAGTTGTTCTTCCTCTCCACTAAGGGCAAACTAAGAAGCTATGAGCCTAAGTTGCTGCAAGGGAGATTTAGCTGGGATATAAACAAGAAATTCTTGACCACAGGAACATTGCTAAACATGCAAGCAACTTACAAAGGGAGGTTCAGTTCTCTCAATATGAGATAAAATGTCGTATCTAAGATCATGAAAATATAATCCTCTTGGGCATCAAACTGGAAAGAAAATGTTACTTCAGTGGTCTTACAACTTAATAATTATATTTTTCCATGATGAAGCAAAGGTGCAATGATTTGTTTTCACGAATGTTTAGAAAGATTTTGATTTCAAAATCATTGATTCATAATATTAATAACTAACATAACTGCAGTGCTTTATAGTTTGTATAAATGCTTGAACCTGAATTACTACATTTGATTTGAACCAAACAGAGCTCAAGAACAGAATAACTGAAATAAAAAATGTACTAGAAGGAATCAAAAGTACAATAGATAATACAGATGAATACAGCAGCAAATCATAAGAGAACATTGTAGAAATCATTAATGCTGAATAGAAAAAAGAATAGTAAAAAATGAGGATAGTTTTAAGATCTCTGGGACAACATCAAGGTACTAACATTCATGTCATAGGGATCCCAGGAAAAGAAGAGAGACCGAAAAGGACAGAGAAATTATTTGAAGAAATAAGAGTAGAAAATTTCCCTAAGCTGGAAAAGGAAACAGATATCCAGAGGGTCCCAAACAAGTGAACCCAAAGAGGCCCACAGCAGGATACATTATAATTGAAATTGCAAAAATGAAATATAAAGAGAGAATCTTAAGAGCCACAAGAGGAAAGCAACAAGTTACATACAAAGCAACTGCCATAAGATCATCAGCTGAATTTTCAGCAGAAACTTTGTAGACCAAAGGGAACGGGCACAATATATTCAAAAGAATGAAAAAAAAAAAAAAGCCCTATAATAAATGTCCAACCTGGCAAGGCTATCCTTAAGATTTGAAAGTGAGATTGAGTTTACAGAAAAGCAAACACTAAAAGACTTCAGCATCATTAAACCAACTTTACAAGAAATGTTAAAGGGACTTCTCAAAGCATAAAAGAAAACACAACAATTAAAAATACAAAAATTTTAAAAGAAAAGTTATCATTGGTAAAGGCAAACATATAGTAAAGGTAGTAGTGTAACTGCCTATAAAGCTACTAGGAAGATTAAAAGACAGAGTAGTAAACGTATCAATATCCACAATTAGTTAAAGGATGTACAAAACAAAAAGATGTAAAATATATTGTAAAAAACATTAAATGTGGCCAGGAGAGTAAAAATACAGAATCGTTAGAATGGGTTTGAATTTAAGGTATCATCAACTTAAAATAATCATGTACATATACCAGGTGTTATATATAAACCTCATAGTAACCACAAACCAAAAATCTAAAATAGACACAGACACAAAAGAGAAAGAAATCCAAATGTAACAGTAAAGATAGTCATCAAATCACAAGAGAAGAGAGCAAAAAAGAAGAAACAAAAATTACAAAAACAACCAGAAAACAATTGGCAAAATGACAAAAAGCATATACCTATCAATAAATACTTGAAATGTAAATAACATGTGAAGGATATAGAATGGCTGAATGAATTAAAAACTGGACCCATATGTAACTTGCCTACAAGAGATTCACTTCACATCTAAAGACATATACAGGCAAAAGTGAGGGGATGGATAATGAGACTGCATGAAAATAAAGTTGAGGTAGCAATACTTATATCAGACAAAATATACTTTAAAACAAAGACTACAACAAGAGACAAAAAGGGACTTTACATAATGATCAAGAGATCAATCAAACAAGAATATATATCAATCGTAAATATAAATGCACCCAACATAGGAGCACCTAAATACATAGACCAAATATTAACAAATATAGAGGGAGAAATTGACAGTACTACAATAATAATAGGAAATCTTTACTACCCCACATACATTATTGGACAGATTATCCAGGCAGAAAATCAATAAAAACACTGGCCTTAAATAACACATTATACCAGAGGCACTTAATAGCTATATATAGGATACTTCATCCAAAAACTGCAGAACACATTCTTCTCAAGAGCACATGGAACATTCTCCAAAATAGAGCACATACTAGGCCATAAAACAAGTCTTAATAAATTTAAGATTGAGATCATATCAAGCATATTTTCTGACAAAAGCTAAATGAGAATAGAAATGAACCACAAGGAAAAAATTCCTGCAAAACACACACAGAGGTTAAGCAGTATGCTACTATACAACCAAAGAGTCACTGAAGAAATCAAAAAATACCTGGAGACAAATGAAAGCAAAAACACAAAGATTCAAAAATCTATGGGACAGAAGTAGTTCTAGGAGGTAAATTTACAGCAGTGCAAGCCTTCCTCAGGAAATAAGAAAAAACTCAATAACAACAAAAAATCCTAACTTTACACTCAAAGTAACTGGAAAAAGAACAAACAAAACTTAAAGTTAGTAGAAGAAAATAAATCATAAAGATCAGAGAAGAAATAAATAAAATAGAGACTAAAAATGATAGAAAAGATAAATGAAACTAAGGACTGGTTCTTTGAAAAGATAAATAAAATGGATAAACCTCTAGCCAGTTTAATTAGAAAAAAGACAGCTCAAATAAATAAAATTAGAAATGAAAGAGAAATCATCATTAACACTACAGAAATATGAAAGATCCTAAGAGATACTATGAACAATTATACATCAATAAAATGGAAAATTTAGAAGAAATGGATAAATTCCTAAATGTACACTCTTCCAAGATTGTATCAGAAAGTAATAGAATATATAGACTACTAGTAATGAGATTGAGTCAACAATAAAAAAAATTTCTGACAAGTAAAAGTCCAGACAAGATGGCTTCACATGTGAATTCTACCAAACATGTAAAGAAGAGTTAACACCTTTCTTTCTCAAACTATTCCAAAAAATTGGAAGAAATGCTTTGAAACTTAACTACAAGGCAGCATCACCCAGATACCAAAACCAGACAAAGGCAACACACACACACACACACACACACACACTACACCAGTATCACTGATGAACACAGATGCAAAATTTTCAACAAATATTAGCAAACCAAATTCAGCAATACAGTAAAACAATCATACACCATGGTCAAGGGGGATTTATCTCAATGATGCAAGAATGCTTTTAATACCCACAAGTCAATCAATGTCACAAACCATGTTAACATACTGAAGAATTAATAATATAAAGAAAAAATAATATGATTATCTCAACAGATGTAGAAAAATCTTTTGATGTAATATTCAACATACATTAATGATAAAAAGTCCCCAAAAAGTGAGCATAGAGGGAAAATACTTCAACATAATAAAGGTCATAGATGACAAACCTACAGCCAACATCATACTCGATGGTGAAAATTTAAAAACATTTCCGCTAAGATCAGGAACAAGACAAGGATGCCCACTTTGACACTTCTATTCAACACAGTTTTGGAAGTCCTAGTCACAATGATTATGTAAGCAAAAGAAACAAAGAAATCCAAATTGGGAAGAAAAGAATAAAAGTGTCACTGTTTCCAGATTACATGATATTATGTATAGAAAAATCCTAAAGATGCCAGACAAAATTATAGTCATCGAAACAGTATGATACTGGCACAAAAACAGACACACATATCAAATGGAACAGAATAGAGAGCCCAGAAATAACCTATATGTAAGTGGCCAATTAATCTTTACAAACGATACTAGAATATACAATGGGGAAAAGAGACCTTCTTCAAAATATGGTGTTGGGAAAGTGGACAGCTACATGCAAAAGAATGAAAGTAGACTACCTTATCACATCATATACAAAAATAAACTCAAAATGGATTAAAGACTTAAAAGTAAATCTTGAAACCATAAAACTCCTAGAAGAAAATATAGGCAGTATATTCTTTGACAATGATCTTAGCAATATTTTTTTGGATCTGTCCCCTCAGGCAAGGGAAACAAGAGCAAAAATAAACAAATGAGACTACATCAAACTAAAAAGCTTTTGCACAGTTAAGGAAACTACCACAAAACAAAAAGGCAGCCTACTGAATGGGAGAAGATATTTGCAAACTATACATGTGATAAGGGGTTAATATCCAAAATATGCAAAGAAAACCATACAACTTAACATCAAAAAAAAAAAAAAAACCAAGCAACTCAATTAAAAAATGGGCAGAGTCCTAAATAGACTTCTTTCCAAAGAAGACATACAGATGGCCAACAATCACATGAAAAGATGCTCAATATCACTAACCATCAGGGAAATGAAAATCAAAACCACAATGTGATATCACCTCACACCTGTCAGATGGGTATTATCAAAAAGATAATAAATAACAAGTGTTCATGAGAATGTGGAGAAAAGGGTGCACTTGTGGGATTGTAAATTGGTACAGCCACTATGGGAAACAGTATGGAGATCTCTCAAAAAATCAAAAAAGAACTACTATATTATCTAGCAATTCCACTTCTGTATATGTTCCAAAAAAACCCAAAGCATTAATTTGAAAAGATATATGCACCCCTACATTCACTGTAGCATTATTTACAATAGCCAAGATATGGAAGCAACCTATGTGTCCACTGATAAATGAATGGGTAAAGAAGATGTGGTATACATATGCAATGGAATGTTACTCAGCCATAAAAAAGAATGAAATGTTGCCACGTGTAGCAACATGGTTGAATTTAGAGGGCATTATGCTAAATGAAGTAAGTCAGACAGAGAAAGACAAATCCTGGGTAATTTCATTCACATGTAAAACCGAAAATACAAAATACATGAATGAACATAAAAAACAGAAACAGACTCATAGTTGCAGAGAACAAACCAGTCGTTGGCAGAAGGGCAGAGGTGAGAGAATGAGTGAAAGAGGTGAAGGAGATTAAGAGATACAAACCTCCAGTTATAAAATAAGTCATAGAGATGTAGTGTACAGCATAGGAATTATAGTCAGTAATAATGTAATAACTTCGTATAGTGACTGATGGTAACTAGATTTATCATTATGATCATTTTGCATGCATAAAAATATTGAATCACTATGTTGTACACCAAAAACTAATATAATGTGGTAAGTAAATTATAAACAAAACAAAACAAAACAAAATTATATCAAAGAAATTTCTCTGAAACTAGTAACAGTACTTAAAATGTTAAGCTCATAATCAATGCCCTGGATGCTCTCTGTATTAGTCTGCTCAGACAGCTATAACAAAATATCAAGACTGTGTGGCTTAAACAAGAGACACTTAACCTTATACAATTCTGGAGGCTTGAAAGTCAAGGTGAAGGTACCAGCCAATTTGGATCCTGGTAAGAATTCTCTTTCTCCCTTATAGACTTTCTTACTGTGTAATCACATGGCAAAGAGAGTGGTCTCTCTCATTGTCTTTTTATAAAGTCTCTAATCCCAGCATGAGAGACCTACCCTTATGACCTCATCTAACCCTAATTACCTCTCAAAGGCCCCATCTCGAAGTATATTCACACTGCAGCTTTTAGTGTATGAATTTAGGTTAGGGAGGCCTAACCTATTCAGGCCACAGCCTTCCAAAGTATTTGTATGTGGTATGTGCCTAACTTTCATCACTTCTCGGTTTCTTACATCTTTCTTTTTTATTATCTTTCTTTTTTTAATCATTATTTTTTTAATTGAGGGACTGGGGATTGAACCCAGGACCTCCTGCATGCCAAGCATGCACTCCACCACTTAAGCTACTCCCTCCCCCTGACAATAATGTATTTCTTAAGCTTTTCTTCCCTCTAATTATTACTCAATATTACATGTTATTATTCATCCACTTGTATTCATTCTTTCAGTCTTCCTGCTAATTAGAGGTGATCCATGTTTATTACAGAACATGTGTAAAATTCCAAAAAAGTAAAAGGTATTAATTAATAACAACCATCTGTATTATAATCCAGCCACATTTCCTTCAGCATTTATTCAACAATCAAAATGTTGATTAGGATCTGCCTTGTGCCAGACACAGAGAACAAAATAGAGAGGGGAAAAAAAATCCTTGCCCTCCTGCAACGTATATTCTATCAGGAGAGAAAGACAACAAGTAGTAACATGAACAAGTGGATTGTACAGGATGATGGCAGGTGGAAGGTACGGAAAGGTCAAGGGCGGGGCAGGGTGGGTCAGGTGGCCGGGGTGAGAACCAGGTGGTACCATGTTGAAATCCTCCTGCTTTACTGGATTGCCTCCCCTACTTATTAGATGGTGAGCATTTCCCTGTGCCATTACATATGTTTAGCAATGTATTTTTTAGACAGCAGAGAACTCCATCTTCTGAACGTACCATAGTCAATTTCACCATTCCACTCTAAGCAGCAGGGAGATTTTCTTTTTAACGATCATAAATAACGCTTCTATTTCCTTGAGGAAAATGTGAAGAGGAGGGATTGCTTAAGACTGAGTACACAGTTGAGGCTCTGAGACAACATACCCTGGGGCTGCCCAGGGCACCATGTCCTGAAACCACGTGCTCAGACTCTTGTATAGTCACCCACACCTGACAGCCTTTCCATCAGACTCAGAGAAGTGCTTCGGCCTCTGCATCCCTCCACCATCTCTGCTCTGTATAAAAGAGAGGAACTCTTCCCAAGACGCCTACCTAGGACAGTGACTGATACGGAGCAGAACACAATTTTACTCTTAGTTTTTCTGACTATAGTTAAAGATAACAAAGTAGTATTTTTAAATTGCTTTACTTTTAAGCATAACTCCTTAAGCGTTTTTTAATTGATGCTATTTTTAGAAAATGTTTAGATTTACATCAAAATTGAGTAGAAGGTACAGGTATTTCCTACATACCCCATAACCCTCATACACAGCCTCTCCCATTATCAACCTCTTCCACCATGGTGGTATACTTGTTACAACTGATGAACCTACACCAGCACATTATAACCACCCCAAGCTCAAAGCATGCATTACAATTTACTCTTGGTGTTGTACATTCTGTGGATTTAAACAAATGTATAATGACTTGTGTCCATGATAACAGTATCATACCAAGTAGTTTCACTGCCCTAAAAGTTCTCTGTTCTCTGTCTATTCATTCCTCCCTCCTCTAGCACAATGAGTGTCATGTAACTCTTGGCAACCATGGATCTTTTTACTGTCTCTACAGTTTTATCTTTTCCACACAGTTTTGTCATACAATTGGAATCATACAATAGGTAGCCTTTACAGATTGGCTTCTTTCACTTAGAAATATGCATTTACAGTTTTTATATGTCTTGATAACTTATTTCTTTCTAGAGTAGGAAGAAATATTCCACTGCCTGGATGTACCACAATTTATCCATTTACCTACTGAAAGACATCTTGGTTTCTTTCAAGTTTGGCAATTATGAATAAAGCTGCCATAAACATCCATGTGCAGGTTTTTGTGTAGACGTAAATGTTCAACTCCTTTGGGTAAATACCAAGGAACACAACTGATGATTTACATGGTAAGTGTACATTTAGTTTTGCAAGAAATCTACCAAATTTTCTTCCAAAATGGCTGTACCAATTTGCATTCATACTAGCAATGAGAGTTTTTGTTGTTCCACACACTCAACAGCAATTGTGTTGTCAGTGTTTTAGATATTAGCCATTCCAATAGGCATGGAGTGATGATTCTTCATTTTAATTTTCATTTCCTGGTGACATATGATGCGGAGCACCTCTTCAAATGATTATTTGTATACATATATTCTTTTTCTGATTGAAGTTGATTTCATATATATTCTTTATACAAAAGAATTTTCCATTTTTTCATCTAGTTACTTGTTTTATTACTGTTGAGTTTTAAGGGTTATTAGTATATTTTAAATAACAGTCCTTTATCAGATGTGTCTTTTGCAAACATTTTCCCCCATGCTGTGGTTTGTCTTCTCATTCTCTTGACAGTATCTTTCACAGAGCAGACATCTTTTTTTTATTTTAATGAAGTCCAGTTATCAGTTCTTTCTTCCAAGGATCATACCTTTGGTGTGTATGTAAAAAGTTACTGCAAAATCCAAAGTTATCTAGATTTTTTTCCTATGGTACTAGGGTACCTTCTAGGATTTTTATAGTTGTGCTTTTTTCATTTAGATCTGTGATTCATTTTGAGTTAATTTTTGTGAAGGGTATTAAAGTCTGTCTAGATTCATTGTTTTGCATGTAAAAGTTCTTAAGCTTTAATACACATTTTACTAAGAACGGTGACTATTAATAATAATAGCTAACACTTACCAATGCTTGCTAATGCTGTAGGCACAGCCAATTTTCTAAGAGCTTTCATGTATTAAGCTCATTTAATAATCATCACAAACTTATGAGATAGGCATTATTTAAATTTTAGAGAAGAGAAAACTGATTTTCAGAAAACTAAATAGCTTGCTCAAGGATACAGAAGCAGGCATTTAAAAGAGCCAGGTCTGGAAGCCAGGTAGCCTGGTTCCAGAGAACACCCTCCAACTCATATACCTATACCTGTGTTATATACATACCTGTGTTATTACAGTATTAGATTAAAAAACACCTTGCTTTAAGACTATAGATCTAAATTATAATTGGGAAAGGTGAAGACAGTAAGTACTCTTGCCCAGAGAAAAAGATAACATTCTTAAGATAGGGAATGTCTCATAACTATACGTATTACATTTACTGAAATATTTGGATTCTTACTCCTTTGAATCAATGTGTATTACATACACTCAAAGTAAATCTAAAGAAGTTGAAGAATCTGAAGAATTGTCTCCATCAAATTATAGACATTAAGTGGATGTACATCCGATGGAAGTATCTGCCCTCATCGTTTTTGGATTTATATTTTAAATTGCATGTTAGGATTAATTAATTAACTTATCAAAAATAATTGGAAGGAGTTTGCTCATATTATGCAAATAATTAAATATCACAGACTTGGAAAATCTATAATAAATCATTCTTATTGACAACAACCAGACATTGGCAACATTCAGGAAAGTAATCTGCATAGCTTATAATTGTTTCTTAGCCTCTAATGGAGATTTTTCACACAGACAAACTGGAGGCACAAACTTAGTTTGGTTGCTGTAGGTCAGTCACTTTACATTGCTTTGCCTAACTCAGATGTCTACTCGTGCAAATTCAGTCTTCCAGGTTAAAGAGTGGCAAAACAAACACATGGGTTACACAGGCCACAACAGATGCTATAAACCTGTGCTCACATAATTTGTGCACAGAGACCAGGATAATGCATATAAATCTTCATTTATACACTCTCTGGAACAGACATTTTCATTGTGCTAGCAAAATGCCCAATCTATCACTAAGATCTGTCACATTTTCCTTCATGACATTTCTTGTACTTACAGCTAATAATTTCTACCAATTTTTGGTCATCTGAGTCACTGCCAACTGATTTTCATGATCTGCCCTAAAAGAAGCCCCCAACGTTATCATTTAATTTATTCTTCAGCAAAAAGCTAGTTACTATAATATCCTACAATCACACAACACTTTATTCGTAGATATAAGACAACTTTTTCACCCTCATATTTTCCCATCATGTATGTTGCAGCTTGAATTGCACTAACAAAACAATGCAAAAAGTGCTTCTAATGTCACTGGTTCCACACTAGGGAGTTTTCTGAGCTAGTCTTAGCAACAGTGATGACACTAGATGCTAAAAGATTGGTGTTCAAAAGCTGGGCATTTTATGCCATAGAAAACTGTCGGTGTATTAGACCCAGACAGAGTGTGATTATCCCGCCATGTGCACCCAAAAGGGGAAAAAACAAAACTCAATAATCATCTTGTAATCAATTATAGTCTGAGTGTGCACATTTTAAATAAAATTAAATGTGGATTCACAGATAGAAAAGACCATTCTTAAGAGTTATTTTCTACTTATACAGCAGAAATTTAAAAAGCTAAATGTTAGGTAGGTTGAACCATATGAAATTACCTTTAAGTAAGTCAAAAACGGTCAGATCTTGGCAATTTTATATTCTGCTTATACTCAGGTTGTAAAGTATAATGATCCTAATTTTTATTGAGAATAATAAGAAATACTATTATGCAAACAGATGACAAAAATAGCAAGAAAGCATTTAATGTCTCATCATCTTTGTTATTTGTCTGAATAAAATATCGTGTGCTACCTTAATTTTCAGTCCCTGCTTACATCTCACGCTCTCTAGAAGACTGTCACAAAGAAGATTAAAAAGTGGCACTATAAATCATAACTTCTGCTATCTAATACCATGGTTTCCAAACACTATGCTGACAAATGATGAGAGTATTATGAACTCTTCAGTTCAATAATCCAATATTCCAACAGTAGTTAGCAAAAGTAGTGTGAAATAAAACACATTCTGAAATAAATGCCAAGGTTAAAAACACTGTTTCAAAGTCTATAAAATTATTACATGCTATTATAAAGTGCCAACAGTTTTTCATTCCCAGTACTTTCATTTTACTTTAAATCGATTGAACTACCACATTAAATCTATGTCTTTGAGAGCGCAGCATGGGAATAAGGAGTCAGATTAAACACTGTATGCTCAGCAATCTCATACAGTGTAATTATTTTTTCTTATCATTCTAAGCTCTTTACTCAAATCCACATGTATTTAAGGAACACACTATTTTCAAAGCACTGCGTGCGTGCTATGAAGAAAACAAAAATTTAAAAACTTCTTTTTCCCTCAAAGAGTTTACATTCTAAGTTTAGAGACAAGATATGGACACTTATGTGTATTTTTAAGATAAATTTACTAATGGCATGTTAACAGCAAAATAAAAGAGGCGTCACAAGGCAGTACATGATTGTCAGATATATGTAGTATAAGTGGTAATCAACATTAGAATTCAAAAGAAGAAAGATCTTTTCAGACACAATCCAGAAAAGATATGTGGGTGAAGGGAGATTTGTGCTTCTTTTAAAGGATTATTGGTGCTTAAAAGAGGGAAAAGGGAAAGAGATCGTTTTTATTCTAGATGCCATGGGCTTGGGCTAGGTAGATACTGGAAATGAAAGTACATAGAAATAGTAGTTCCAAACTGATTTCTATGTTCACATCACTAGTTTTAAGTTCACCAATGCTTCTTGTCCCATTTTAGTTATTTAGAAACTATTACTTATCTTTGCCATCAACTTATTTATCACTACATCAGTTATCAAAAATTATTTGACATCTTCTCAAAATTCCAATTAATAGCATTTATTTTAGGTTCCCCAGAAAAAAAAATACACTCCAGTAGATTTATAGCAGCTGCCTGGCATGCTAGAAAAACAGACCCATATATTTGGGGGCAAGAAAGCTCTGTGTTATTCAAAGTGGAGTCTATAAGAAGCCTCTCTAAATTTGGAATATCTTATATTTACAATTCTATCAAAAATTATTATATAAACATAAACATGTTCTAAGTTTAAGCTCTTCTGAATTCATGAAGAAATATGAAGAAACTTAATGTTAAGAAATTATGACACTCTGCTTTTTTGTATTTTCACTTGCTGCCCCCTACCACAGCTAGTGACCCTACATTCAAGGATCAATTCTGACAAAAGGCAGGAGAAATTTAAACCAACTACCTTCTTGGACTTTAGAGAGACATGTAATGTTTTATTGCCTTCCCCTCAGAATAATTCTAGATCAATTTATCAGAAATCAATTTTAAAAATATATATGAAATTCAATTTCCCAAAGGAATAATATGTTAAGTCATCAATTCCTCTCCTTTGCCAAAATTCCCAATATATTGGAAACTTCCTTTTTCTCACTATGTAAAGGTTTATGTCATTAATGTTGGATACACAGCCTTTACATAGATTTTAATTTATGAGAAGATCATAATATTTTAAGACTTGTCTAATTGACCTTTGCCCTGGTTTTCAGTTACTGCTGCTGCTGCTCCTACAGCTTAAAAAGCTGAATAGAAAGAGGAAGCACTTTCCTGGGAGAAGAAAGAAAAGACAATGAGTGCAAAGAACAGCTTGCACTACTGATCTCAGAAAAAAAGGCTGTAAAAGGGGAAATTAGGAGCTAGGTGATAAGAGGAACAGTGGAAGAAGACAAGGACCAAGAGAAAAATTGGGAAGGGGAGCAGAAAGAAGAGACATCAATAAGGGAAATGGGGAATTTTGAGGGACTAGGAGAGAGAACAATAGAGAGGAAAAAGGGGAATATAGAAACTTAGGAGCAGAGAGACAGAATAGATCGAGAGAGGGAGAGAAATTGATAGGCAGAGAGAAGAGATGACAAAGTTAAGGAAAGGAAATGAGTAGTGGGGAAGGGGTAGACAAGAAGGCAGAGAGAACACAACCTAAGGAAAAGATGAAAATTTTGTGTCCAACTTGCCCAGAGCAACCTAGGTCCTAATAATCCATCATATAAATTGCTGTAAATATTATGAATATTTAGAAGAAAAAGGATTTTGGTAAATTAACTTTAATAAATTTCTCATGTTTGTCATTCAGCAAAACATAGTAATTGATCATTGGGCCAAAAGGATGGCTTTCATGAAAACATTCCTGGGAATTTACTTCAGAAATGAACACATTTCATTATAAACTTTGAATATCATTGTTCAGATATCACATGCTTTGAATGCCAGTACGAGCTTCCATTCATCATCCCCTCTACTGTCATGCAGGTTGTGTTCTCTCCTCTTAGTTTTATCCCACCATGGCCTGTCTATTTCTTAAGACATGGCCATAAGAAATAATGCTGGATTTAAAAGACCATTGTAGATCCTAGCTGGCTACTGCAGGAATCCTCCAGTCCTTACTATGATATCTTCTTTATAGTTCTAAGAAATTTCTACTTAAAACAAAAGTGTTAGCATCTAAGAGTTTTCAAAGCAATATATGAGTTAGGTGATCAGAACATTGCCTCTTTTTTTTTTTCCTTTTTAAAATTCTGATTAGGAACTTGGTGCTCAAAGAAGATAACTGAATTGTTTAAGGTCATAAGGTAAGACTTCTAAAATCTGGAAGATCTTAAGTCTTCTTGTGAAAAAGCCAACTTTTTTTCATAACATCCTAATGCACTGCCCCCAAATACTTTCAGAAATCAACAATCCCCATAACATATCTTAAAAAATAATATCATTTGCATATGGGAAAATACAATGGCTGGAAAATATGTGATGATTTGAAATAATAAGACTGATTCAAAAGGTACTCCTCTCACATTCTCTTCCCCAACATAGATGTCTTTTCACTTCTAATATTTGCTCTTATGACTCTAGTAACTAGGTTTTCAGTTCAGCAATATTCAAGTGTATGTGACTGAAATAAGAAAAATAATGAAATAGAGAATTTATTCAGTTATACTTTCCTTCAAAAACAGAACTCTTTCATGGTGTGAATTAAGTAGCCATCATGTTGTAAGAAATGGATAAGCTAAATTTTACTATTAGGAAAATAGTTTAAAACAATATGTTGACTGGGATGTGCATAGGTGCCCTATTAACAAATTTTGATATCCTTTTGGCTTATTTAGAACAAAGTTTTATCTCTGCAGACTTCTAAAATTAGCTCTGGTTCTGCTAAAAACTGAAATGTCTGAGATTTTACCCTTCTTGTGAACTAATAAGTTAGCCTGTTACAGTTTTATGAATGCTGCCAGAATAAATGAGACTCCCAGGTGAGAGAGAAAGGACACTTTTTTAGTCACATTGATAGTGGTAGCCACGGTATTAGCATTTTTTGTGCTGGTTTCCCAAACCCCATCACTACAGGGTGACGAAGAGAGCCCAATGACACAAGTGCACACTATGGGTTGTGTTACAGGAAAGGAGCCCTAAGCTTAGAGAATCAGGATCTTTTATGACCGGCAACAATTGTTTGCCCTGTGCTCCAGACAGACACATTTTTATTGTACTAGATAGTAAGCATGGCAGCACTTTGCTCTGCAGAAACACCAGCTCTATTTCCCAAGGTATTATACAAACATCCTTAAAACAATAATCTGTAATAAAAAGCCATCAGAGTCTCATTGGCAAAATGTGCAGAAATACTAGAGACCCATGAGAATTATCACCCAACAGGTTGGACCACATCTGCTTCAAGCTGTCTGTTAGACTGTCCTAAAACTTATTTTATAAGTTATTTAATTAATAATCTAACTGCCTCATCTGTTCCTTAATTGCAAGTCATTTTACTTAAAATGTAGTTTTTGTTATAGTCTCCTTGTGATTCCACTGGAGAGGAAAGTCAAATTGCCATGATAAACATTAATCTATTCTATTCTAACTATTTCCCCCTAACAACCAGAAACACTGATTGTCTTCTAAAGGTTCAACCCTAACTCAGACTCTGAGGCCAAATCTCTCCCATTTCAGAATTCAAGTGATTATTCATCAATTCAACCTTGCTACAGGCCTTCTGGTTCCCTGGGAGACCCTCCTTGATAACAGCACCAGCAGATCTGTTCTCTTAGGCTGGGATCTTGTTTTGTTCCTCCGGATCCTTCAAGAACCTAAGTCCTAACCTAGCCCTAATCCAGCATCTGGCCCATGCCTCTGAGACCCTTGTCACTGAGAGTTACCACCACTGTCATCACATTTTTCCAACTTCCATCTGCCCTGGTCCTGTGCTCCACACTTTTATTTGGGTCCTAACTAAACTCTTTTGCATGAATTTCTTGATATTAATTATCTATCTTAATAACCACCTTACTATTATTACCAACCCCCTATTCATTTATTCAACAAATAGTTCCTGAAGACTATTAAGTTTGTGGATCTGGGTCAGGTTGTGAGTTGGCAATGGAGTCCCTCAATACTATATTTGACTGGTCTTGATTTCCTGACTCCTATTGTCTGTTGGCTACTTCTGGGAGGATCTCAGACTTTTACTCTGAACAGTACGTCTGTTCCAGGAACCAAAAATCCATTTTGAGAACCATCATGCTTTGTATGTATAAGATCCTCCCTTAAATTCCCTGCATCTGCCATAATTTTCTGTTTGAAAGACTTGTTCTGAAGTTATTAATAGCGCTAGATGTAACTCAGTACATTGGTTTTCTCATAAAATACTAAATTGGGAGATATCGTGATATCTGTGGCAGATATCACCTGCCACAGTCCGTTCAGTTCACAGATATTTTAAGGTGTTGTCACCTATACAATCTAGTATTTTCACCTTTAGAACCCAATATTTTCTTTCTAATATTTTCTTTCCAATATTAAAGTCTTTAAGTATTTTGAAGTGTGTTAATGATAGATTAAACTGTCACTGAGGCATCATTCTTGATTTCTACAAGTGGAACTTTATGTATTCTCAGCACCATGATCTCCTCTTGTCTACAAAACAGTATTATACAGTTATCTAATTTAAGAGCTTTTATTGAAAATTCTTTGAAATAGCTTCCCTTCTCAGATTGTGCGTGTGTGTGTGTGTGTGTGTGTGTGTGTTTCCTCTGATGTGGGCACTTCTAAAGAAAGGCTTGCCAATTTCTAATCATTGTTAAAGGAAAAATAAATGGTTTACTTTGAATCACAATCACAGTTTGTAGAAATTTTGAGCCTCAAATAGAACAAAATGTTAAAGGATTTTAAACACAATAATTTATAATAAATAGCATAATACGCTCTAATACAGTCAATATATACCTTATATGCTGTGGATAATATAAACTTTCATATAATAGTGTTATCTGACCCATATAGGTTAATGATTGTGTAGCTAAAATCTTCAGCATATGAACCACAAATCAAAACAATTCAGTTTACTAGACATAGAAATTGGTGAAGTCTTATGGTGTCGATTCAATTTTGCCAAAAAAACACAAAGTCAAATAATCAGGAGACATGATCCCAATGTCAATTAGTCTTTTTTTCTGTCAAATGGACATCTCTCAACCTTAAATTCTAACCAGTTTAAAAGGCATTGTCCAGAATTTATTTCAAAGAAGCTACAAATGCTTATGATGGATGATCATACAAAGGAAACAGAGTTTATCCTGAATTTTGCCGTTTCACATGCACAGGAAGCCCTTTTATGATTAAATGTCTGTTACCCTCAGACTATTCTGACAGAAACAACAACGATTTATACTTAAAAATGACTACTCCTGAACCTTTCAATTATTTTTTTCCTCTGTCTTGAATTTTAGTTACCTACCTCAAATCTTTTGAGAAATACTGAAGCATGGATAGATGAATAGATGAACAGATGAACAGATGCTGCGAATAGATCAATAATAGGATAGACAGGTACATACACATGTAATCCACATACATACATACATACACAACTGACCCAGAACTGCTTATTAAAAAGTCTCTCCTTCCTTACTTACCTGTCAAGCTACTTCTGTTATATATCAAGGGTCCATTATGTGTGGGGCCTTTTGTGGGCTCTAATGATGCTCCATGGGTCTACTTATTTCTCTCTATCTTAATTACTGCAATTTATTATAAATATTAACATCTTATGGATCAAGTATTTTCACCATTTACTTCTTCATATGGATCCCTCTTGGCCTTTTTTAGTTATATGTGCGTTTTAGAACCTTTCCTCCAAGCTCTACTAAAAATGAAACAAAACAGAACAAAACAGCCTATACAGATTTCCATTGGAATTATATTCAAACTCCAAATTATTATTGTTTTCAAATCCAGGTTCATGATATACATCTCTACATAGGTCTTTCTAATGTCTCTCAGTTATGTTTTATAGTTTCTACACTGTTGGCACTGCATATCTTTTTATAAATTTGTTTTTAGACATGTGATAGATTTTATGGTATGTGAATGACATTATTTTAAATTTTATTTTCTATTTCTTGCTGCTGTATAGAATTCAAATAGATTTTTTAATAATTCACTTCAAATCCCAAAATCTGCTAAACTCATTTTTATAATATGTTTGTGGAGTCTCTGATTTTCTATTTAAATAAACTTAACTACAAATAATGTCAGTTTTGCTTCTTTTCTTATCTTTTTTTTTTCTTGCTTTGTTTAATTGGCTACTACTTCCAATACAATGTGTCTAGATGTGGTGAGAGATGAACCAATCTTAGAGGAAAGAGCTCAACATTTTCAACGTTAAGTATATTACTTATTTTAAGTTCACTGTAGATACCAAATATCTGCTCTAGTCTGCTCACTGTTTCTTTTAAAAGGATATAAAGTTTTATCAAATGCATTTTCTTCATCTATTGATAAGACTATAATCCAATAATGTTGGGAATTTCTTGACTGTCTTAAGTTAAACTAAGATTAAAATCCTACTCTATAATAACATTTTATCCTTTTTTTAAGGTTGAGATTCTGTTTGCTAATATTTGCTAATATCTTTTAGAACTTTTTTTTTAACTATGTTCACAAATGAGATTGGTCTATAACTTACTTTTCTTATACTGTCCTTATCAGGTTTTGGAATCAAGTTACACTAATCATGTTATACAAGTTAAGGGAGTAGTATCAATTTTTTTGTTCTCTCAAATCATAGAACTCACTAGAAAGTCAACTGTGGGGAGGGTATAGCTCAGTGGTAGAGTGTGTGCTTAGCATGCACATGGTCCTGGGTTCAATCCCCAGTACCTCCATTAAATAAATAAACAAATCTAATTATCTCCCCTTCAAAAAAATTTAAAAAAAAGCTGCTCTAAAATAAAAAATTTATTTAAAAAAAATGGGGCCCAGAACTCACTAGAATGGTCAATTTTGTGAGAAACTTTTGATCACTGATTCTGTTTCTTTGATGGCTTAGAACTGTCCAGGTTTCTCTTTCTTCCTGAATAATTTTGATAAATTGTATTTTCTAAGAATTTTTTATTTCATATAAAGTAAAGAAATTCTTATATCCCATTTTAAAATTATAATAATCTATGTCTGAGAATTTTCCAAAGCTTCATCACTACTAAGTGATAGTACAAACTTTAATTCCTGGTTTTAAAAGGTATGCTATTTCCAAAATAATATAGGCCCTTAGACTATTAAGCATATTCTCATTTTAGATTTTATTGAATTATTTATTATTATTGTTTATCATATTATTATTAATTGGATCAAATGAACTATTGTGAGCTTATTTTGGCAAAAATTATTCAGCAAAATATGGCCTACTACTTTCTAATTCTACTGTTCTGATTGTTTCCATAAATCCTGCTCATATAATCTTCCTTCCATGATCTATAAACATTCATTGTATTGAAATTAAATTGCTACAATATTCCTTTAGGAATCTCCCAAATATTAGCTCCAAATCCTAATATTTCTTCAAGTAGTGAAATCCTTTTAGCATGACTAAGTTTTAGTCAGGGCACATAGTTTTATGTGTTTTCGATAGAACTGTCTTTAAAATATTTCTGGATACATGGTTAATTTCTGAATGTACATTGCCATTTTTTCTAGTACCCTATCTTTTCTTGTCAAGGCATGTGATTGTATGTGTTGTCTGAGAAGCTAACATTATCATCATCATCATCATCATTTATTCTAAGGAGAAAAACTGAGAACTCTACTTTTTAGATGTGCACAACTTTCAAAGCCTTAAACAGATAATGGATGTTGAATATTTCCCTGCAAAGTGAATGTAGCTTAATAATACCAACAATTTCTTGAGAAAGTCAACTCTTCATTTTAACCAGCAGGTTGTTCTCACTTCTCTTTGTGAAAGGACGGGTAATGTTACTTTCAAGTTTACCAACATATTATAAATGTTCTTCTTAATTATCTCTTTTGTTTATTTCACTGGCTCTTTGCTTATCTTTGCTAGACAAAATGCTTGGATCCCAGCAGAGAGGGTCTTTGAGACCTACTCAATCATTGCCCCTAATGATAAGGAAAGGATCCCAGAAGGGCAAACTACTTGGCGTCCACATGAGAGTCAAGCTGTCGACAGACATCATTAAGACGTTTGAGGGTTTAATTGAGCAGAAGATCAGAATGGAAACTAATATTCTGGCTCTGCCTTTGTCCGGTCTTCACAGTATATCTTAATTATTCCAAAATAAAGTAGAAAGGCTGTTCTTTTTAAAAATAAATGAAGTATATCATTGGAGTATTCTATATAGGGTGAAAGAGATGGTGAAGTGTGACAAAGGAGCAGTGTTGAGAGATCAGGGCTTCTGTGTCAGAATATATCTTGAAGCATCATTTGGTTGTAGAATCTGCAATGGTAGGCATGAAACCAAGGAAACAACACCACATGGGTCAATAATAGGAGACCTAGAAGAGACAGTATAGCACTTCAGAAGAGTTATAGATTGTCTGGAAATAGCCCCACACTCTTGCTATCATTGATTCCCCTGTGCCCACCAAGAAACATACCCCAAAACCCACATGTGAACTTTCCAGATTTATTTAAACAAGAATACTGAAACCTATGAATATGCAGTAAAAACACCTCAGTACTGTTTGCCTGACCCACTTCAAGTGCACTGCTACTTAAACTGAGAAAACAGACACATTTTTTGGCTATGTTACCTGTTTTTATACCACCTTCCAAGAAGAAATTGTATTTATAATCATTGTACTTCTGTTTAAAAGAATATTTTCAACATCAGGCTCTCCTCGATGTGAACCAAATTCATCATCAAGAAGGCCATATCATCACAGAATGGAGAAAGTAAAGGAATGCCTGATAATTATTTCTGCCTCCAACAATTTAAGTAGAGAGAAAATACTTTTCTCCAGCAAATGATGTCCTGTCAGTTGGAGAAAGGCAGTTTCAAAATGGAGAGAAAAGAAAACAGTATCAAATGTATCAGAAAGGCTGAAAATTGAAGAGATCATTGAATTTGCAGCAAAGAAGATACAGGTGACTTTACTAGGGCAACTTAATGATCTAGGGTGAACACAGAGTATATCAAATATGCAGCCACAGAGGCCTGGAATATAACAAACTTCCTGCTTTCAGTCTTGCCTAACTCCAAACAATTACCCAACCACCACAAGAATGATCTTTCTAAATCTGATCACTTCATTTTCCAACTGAAAGTCTTTCAGTGGCTTCCTATTACTACACAGCATAGTAAACCTGTCTACAGTGTAATTATTCATCCTTCACTGCAATTTACCCTTCAACTATCAATTTCCATTAAAAATTTTACTTGAAATGGCAGGTAGAATTGGAAACTCTCTTTATTTATGCTCCACTCTCGTATCATTCATAGCATTCAGTCCCATTTACGTTTTCATAATTATCTTTCTTAATAGACTTTGAGTTTGTTGAGGGCAAACGCAGTATCTAGCACATTGCAGAAATCCAATACATAATTGCTGAATGAATGAGAAAGAGAGGGAGGAATAGAAAATAACAATGTGTGGATTAAACCTATAAAAAAGAATACCTTTGGGAGAAGAGGCAAGATGGCGGAGTAGAAGGACGCTTGTAAGTCACCCTCTCCCACAAATACACCAAGACCCACATCTACAGACCCACTCAGCCAACCAGAGCACCTGCGGAACTCCGACAGATCATTGCCCTCGTCAAAAGATTAAGATGCCAAAAATCTGGTAGGAGAAAAGGAAAAAAGAAAGAACAAAAGGCAAAGCAGCGCGGGACGGGTCCCGCAGGGAGGGAGCGGCAAAGGAGGACTGGCGCTCGCTCGCTGGGTCTCCCCTCTCCAATTGAGAGGCCAGCGGGACGGAGGGGGAGCCTCCAAGGCTCGGAACTGTACCCCCATCTCTGAAAACCCGCGGAAACTTTTCAGGGAAAGAGAGGCAAGGCCCAGGCAGAGCCGCCATATTCTCCGGCGCTTAGGACCCAGGCGGGAGCAGAGGCAAAACCTGCGTCCGCACCGAAGGGCTTAGCAGCCTCAAGGGCCAGACTGAGACGGGCCTACAGCCCGGGGCAGATAGGATCCTTCCATCCTGGTCCCTCAGAGAACTTGCTCCAAAAAGACAAACAAGCAACTGGGTCTTGGCTCGGAGCAGGGAAGAGGCTGCCCCTCGGTCTTCCCGGAGCCCACCCGCAGAGCGCGACCAGGGCGGAGCGCCGGCCGGGGCGGAGCGCCGGCGCGGAGCGCGCAGCCGCACAGAGCAGCGGAGCTACCCGCGGCACAGGCAGGTGGAGAGCGGCCCCCCCGCCTGTCGGGCAGGAACACAGCCCCTGACCGAGGTGCTGGGAGGGGGCACTACCCGCCCTCCTGCCTGGCCAGTCTGCAACATCTGCTGCGGCATCCGGAGGGGCAGTGACCCGACCGCCTGCAGCAGAGGAGAGCTGCATCTGACCCCGTGTTAGGAGGAGGCGCGATCTGCTTGCCGACAGGTGCTGGGAGCAGCACAGAAGAGGGCGCCAACGGAGGGCCTATGAAAACAAGCTGAGCTTCCAAAACAGGACGAAGACAGAAGGACTTCACATTAAAAGCACACAGACTCCAGGAGAACACCGACAACCCCTTTTTTTTTGTTTTGTTTTTTGTTTTCTGTTTTTTGTTTTTGTTTTGTTTTGTTTTAAATCTGTTTTTACCTGTTCCATTTTCAATTACTCTCTTAATTTTTACTTCTTAATTCATTTCTATTTCTCTGGGGTTTTGATGTCCTGTTATTGATTAGACACAGGCTTCAAACACATATATTCATCTCCCCACCCCTTTTTTTTTCTTTCTTTCTTCTTTTTTTTTTTTAAAGGTTTTAAAAGGACGTCTCCACCCGATTAATACTCTGCTTCAACCCGCTCTTCTATTATTCATTATACACTATTTTCAAACCCTCTTTCTCCCTTCTTTTAAAAATCTTTCTCTCTCTCTTTTTTCTTTTTTTCTTTCTTTTTTTTTCTTAAGTTCTATTCCTAAATAGGCATTAGATAGATAAAATCCTTAAGATCCAAAATAGACAACTGATACTCCATAAACCACAGTGCCAGAGAGGTATGAGCAAGATGAAGAAGCAGAGAAACCTTTCCCAATTAAAAGAACAAGAGGAATCCCCTGAAAGAAAGCTCAATGAAATCGACATCGATAGCCTACTAGATCAAGATTTCAAAAAAGGAGTGATCAAATTGCTGAAGGAATTAAAAGAGATAATGCTTAGAGAAATAAAATATGTCAAAAATGAAATTGAAGCTATAAAGAAGAGCCAAGCAAAATGGGAAAACTCATTGACAGAGATGAGGAATGATCTAACAGCTGTGCAAAGCCGACTAGTTAATGCAGAGGAACGAATTAGTGATCTAGAAGACAGGGCAACAGAAAGCACCCATTCAGAAGAACTACAAGATAAGCAAATAAAAAATAATGATAATAGCATAAGGGACCTATGGGATAATATAAAGCGTCCCAATCTTCGCATAATAGGGGTCCCAGAAGGGGAAGAAGGATCAAAGGGGATTGAAAAGGTTTTTGAAGAAATCATGACTGAAAACTTCCCAAACTTAAAGAAGGAATCAGATATACAAGTACAGGAAGCTCAGAGGGTCCCAAACAGGAAGAACCCAAATAGACCCACACCAAGACATATCATAATCAAGATGGCCAGAGTCAAGGATAAAGAAATGATTCTAAAGGCAGCAAGAGAAAAGCAAAGAGTGAACTACAAGGGAACCCCCATAAGGCTCTCAGCTGATTTCTCTACACAAACACTACAGGCCAGAAGGGAGTGGCAAGATATATTCAAAGCCCTGAATGAAAAAAAGATGCAGCCTAGGATACTTTATCCAGCAAGGCTATCCTTTAGGATAGAAGGAGAAATAAAGAGTTTCACAGACAAAAAAAAGCTGCAGGAGTTTAGCAACACTAAACCCATGCTAAAAGAAACATTGAAAGGGCTATTCTAAATAGAAAAGCAGCAGGATGCTACAGAAATGAGAAACATACAACTGGAAAGGTGATAACTCATGAATTACAAATAAAGAAAACACGAAATTACAAAAGAAGACATACAAATCACTGAGAGTGGGAGAGGGAGGCAGGGAAATATAGAATTTTTTTTTCTTTCTTTTTTTAAATTTTTTTAACAGTAGGATGGGTTTGAGATCATGTTATTATCAGTTTATTAAAAACGGGTATAGGTTAATAGATTTACAAAAAAGGGTAACCACAAGTCAAAAATTTACAAGGGAGTCACAAAAATTAAATAAAATCCATGATAATACAAAGGAAAATTACCAAACCACAAAAGGAAGAAGAAAGGAACAAAGAGGATATACCAATTCAACTGCAAAGATAAGTTCAAAATGGCAATAAACACACATCTATCATTAATTACTGTAAATGTTAATGGACTAAATGCTCCAGTCAAAAGACATAGAGTGGCAGACTGGATAATAAAGCAAGAACCTTCAATATGCTGCATACAAGAGACCCACCTTAGGGAGAAGGACACATATAGATTGAGAGTGAAAGGATGGAAAAGGATATTCCATGCAAATGGAAAAGCCAAAAAAGCAGGTGTTGCAGTACTGATTTCAGACAAAATAGACTTTAAAACAAAGGCCATAAAGAAAGATAAAGAAGGACATTTTATAATGATTAAAGGAGTGATACAAGATGAAGATATTACACTCGTTAATATATATGCACCCAATATAGGAGCACCTAAGTACATACAAGAATTACTAACAGAGATAAAGGGGGATATTGATGGGAATACAATCATAGTTGGAGATTTTAACACTGTATTAACATCACAAGACAGATCTTCCAGACAGAAAATAAACAAAGCAACAGAGAAATTAAATACTACAATAGAAAAACTAGATTTGGTGGATATTTTCAGAGCTTTACACCCCCAAAAAATAGAATATACATTCTTTTCAAGTGCACATGGAACATTTTCCAGGATCGATCATGTACTTGGACACAAAAGAAACCTCAACAAATTTAAGAAGATAGAAATTATCTCAAGCATCTTTACTGACCACAATGCCATGAAACTGGAAATCAACAACAGAGAAACAAAGGAGAAAAAAAGAAAAGCATGGAGATTAAACAATATGTTATTGAAAAAACAATGGATCAATGAGGAAATCAAAGCTGAAATTAAAAAATACCTTGAGACAAATGATAATGAAAGCACAACCACTCAAAACCTATGGGACACAGCAAAGTCAGTGCTAAGAGGGAAGTTTATAGCGATACAGGCCTTCCTCAAAAAAGAACAATCTCAAATAAACAAGTTAACCCACCACCTGAATCAATTAGAAAAAGAACAACAAAAAGCCCCAAAAAGCAGCAGAAGGAAGGAAATAATAAAGATCAGAGAGGAATTAAATATAATAGAGATTAACAAGACCATAGAAAAAATCAACCAAACCTAAAGCTGGTTTTTTGAAAAAGTAAATAAAATCGACAAACCTCTGGCCAAACTCACAAAGAAGAAAAAAGAGAGAGCACAAATTAGCAAAATAAGAAAGGAAAATGGAGAAATTACAACAAACAAAATAGAAATACAGAATATCATACGAGAATATTATGAAAAACTATATGGAACCAAACTGGATAACCTAGAGGAGATGGACAAGTTTCTGGAAACATACTGTCCACCAAAACTGAATCAAGAAGAAACTGAACACTTGAACAATCTGATCACTAGAAAGGAAATAGAAATAGCAATTAAAAACCTCCCTACAAATAAAAGTCCAGGACCGGATGGCTTCACCGGGGAATTCTACCAAACATACAAAGAAGAACTCATACCAGTCCTTCTCAAACTCTTCCAGAAGATTGCAAAGGAGGGAATACTCCCAAACTCATTCTATGAAGCCACCATCACCCTGATACCAAAACCAGGCAAAGACACTACAAAAAAAGAGAATTATAGGCCAATATCACTGATGAACATAGACGCCAAAATCCTCACCAAAATTTTAGCAAATAGAATCCAACAACACATAAAAAAGATTATACATCATGACTAAGTGGGGTTCATCCCAGGGACACAAGGCTGGTTCAACATACGCAAATCAATCAATGTAATACATCACATCAACAAGAGAAAGGACAAAAACCACATGATCATCTCAATCGATGCAGAAAAAGCATTTGATAAAATTCAACATCCATTTATGATAAAAACTCTCGCCAAAGCAGGTATAGAGGGAACATATCTCAACATAATAAAAGCTATATATGACAAACCTACAGCCAGCATAGTTCTCAATGGTGAAAAACTCAAAAGCTTCCCACTAAAATCTGGGACAAGACAAGGATGCCCACTATCACCACTCCTATTCAACATAGTCCTGGAAGTCCTAGCCACAGCAATCAGGCAAGAGAAAGAAATAAAAGGGATCCAAATTGGAAAAGAAGAGGTAAAAGTGTCATTATATGCTGACGACATGTTACTATATATAGAAAACCCTAAAAGGTCCACAAAAAAGCTACTAGAGCTGATTGAAGAATTCAGCAAGGTAGCAGGTTACAAAATTAATGTTCAAAAATCAGTTGCATTTCTCTACACTAATGATAAATCAACAGAAAAAGAAAGTAAAGAAACAATCCCCTTTAAAATAGCACCCAAAGTAATAAAATATCTGGGAATAAATCTAACCAAGGAGGCGAAAGAATTATACACAGAAAACTATAAACCATTGATGAAGGGAATTAAAGAAGACTTTAAAAAATGGAAAGATATTCCATGCTCTTGGATTGGAAGAATCAATATTGTTAAAATGGTCACACTGCCCAAGGCAATCTACAGATTTAATGCAATCCCTATCCAATTACCCAGGACATATTTCACAGAACTAGAACAAATCATAATAAAATTTATATGGAACCATCAAAGACCTAGAATTGCTAAAGCATTACTGAAGAGAAAGAAAGAGGCTGGAGGAATAACTCTCCCAGACTTCAGACAATACTACAGAGCTACAGTCATCAAGACAGCATGGTATTGGTACCAAAACAGACATATAGACCAATGGAACAGAATAGAGAGCCCAGAAATGAACCCACAAACTTTTGGTCAACTCATCTTCGAAAGGAGGCAAGAATATACAATGGAATAAAGACAGTCTCTTCAGCAAATGGTGTTGGGAAAACTGGACAGCAGCATATAAAACAATGAAGCTAGAACACACCCTTACACCATATACAAAAATCAACTCAAAATGGATTAAAGACTTAAACATAAGACAAGATACAATAAACCTCCTAGAGGAAAACATAGGCAAAACATTATCTGACATACATTTCAAAAATTTTCTCCTAGAAGAAATAAAAGCAAGAATAAACAAATGGGACCTAATGAAACTTACAAGCTTCTGCAGAGCAAAGGAAACCAGAAATAAAACAAGAAGAAAACCTATGGAATGGGAGAAAATTTTTGCAAGTGAAACCGACAAAGGCTTGATCTCCAAAATATATAAGCAGCTCATACGACTCAACAAGAAAAAAATAAACAACCCAATCCAAAAATGGGCAGAAGACCTAAACAAGCAATTCTCCAAGGAAGACATACAAATGATCAAAAAGCACATGAAAAAATGCTCAATATCACTAATTATCAGAGAAATGCAAATCAAAACTACAATGAGGTATCACCTCACACCAGTCAGAATGGCCGTCATTCAAAAATCCAAAAATGACAAATGCTGGAGAGGCTGTGGAGAAAGGGGAACCCTCCTACACTGCTGGTGGGAATGCAGTTTGGTGCAGCCACTATGGAAAACAGTGTGGAGATTCCTCAAAAGACTAGGAATAGACTTACCATATGACCCAGGAATCCCACTCCTGGGCTTGTACCCAGAAGGAAATCTACTTCAGGATGACACCTGCACCCCAATGTTCATAGCAGCACTATTTACAATAGCCAAAACATGGAAACAGCCTAAATGTCCATCAACAGGTGACTGGATAAAGAAGAGGTGGTATATTTATACAATGGAATACTACTCAGCCATAAAAACCGACAACATAATGCCATTTGCAGCAACATGGATGCTCCTGGAGAATGTCATTCTAAGTGAAGTAAGCCAGAAAGAGAAAGAAAAATACCATATGAGATCGCTCATATGTGGAATCTAAAAAACAAAAACAAACAAACAAACAAAAACAAAGCATAAATACAGGACAGAAATAGACTCATGGACAGAGAATACAGACTTGTGGTTACCGGGGGGCGGGGGGTAGAGGGTGGGAAGGGATAGACTGGGATTTCAAAATTGTAGAATAGATAAACAAGATTACACTGTATAGCATAGGGAAATATACACAAAATGTTATGATAAATCACAGAGAAAAAAATGTGACAATCAGTGTGTATATGTCCATGAATGACTGAAAAATTGTGCTGAACACTGGAATTTGACACAACACTGTAAAATGATTATAAATCAATAAAAAATGTTAAAAAAATAAAAGAATACCTTTGCCTCCAAAAGGAGGGAAAGAGAGTTAGATAGGTTATGATGTGATCAGAAACAAACTAAAGTAATGGTGTAATAGGAAACCAATCAAATTAAAAAAGAATCAAACATCAGCTTTATGGGAAACTAAAATTTTTACAGGAAAGGAATATTGTACACAGTTAGAATGAACTTGGAGCTGATCTGAGCCACTGTGGTTCTATGCTTGTCTCCAGGGATGCCTGGAGTCATAATACTGACCCTCGGCCAGGATTGGAATAAAATGTACTACTTAGGGATTTATTATGCGCAGTTTAAATTCCGAAACTTTCCTAGAGACACTCAATAACAAGTTGTCTATGTTGTTTATTGAGAATGTAGAGTGATGGTTTGCATCTGGCTTAACCAGTTACATAGACTTATTTTAGCTACTGACTGATAGTTTATAAAAGATTCCCCAGGAATCTTTCTGTTCGGCTGCCTTGAGACAAAGATATCTCACACATACCTTGATAAGTCATAATCCAAGACAAAGAACATACTGCAAAACTGAGAAAGGACCATGGAGGCTGTGTCTAGAAATCTCATACCTCTCTGACATTTACCTGTGCTTTCACTCTCCTGCTATACTACAGCTTGCACCTTTATCAAAGTGGCATATGAATACACTCTGTGGAATCCTTTCAGTTCTCCAGAATTCTGTAATTGATGCCAATGGTACACTGAGTAGAGTACTGAAGTAACACTTGACTCTATAATTTAAATGATGGCTAAGACTTTTGGGGAAAGAAAGATGAGGAAAGAGAGCCATGAACTTTTAATAATAGTCTGACTGACTTCCAGGCCACTTCTGGTTTGAGATCATGCAAATGCTGTGACCACTAAAGGGAGGAAAAGCATAGCAGTAGAACTTAGGCGTGGTAGATACTGACCAAATGGACATAGTTACATGAGTTAAAAAGGAAATTAAGGTAGAAGGGAAGTCAGCCAAGAATTCTGTGATTTTTGGCTACTTTAAAAAAGCAAAAGTAGCAGAAAGGGCTGAGATGGCCAAGTCCACCAAATTATGGTCAGTGATCCTAAAGAAAGGGGACAGCATGCCAAAAGGGAATCGCATAGGTATTTATTTTGCTCATAATGTGACTCAGTCTAAGCTAGAATCACTAAAAAAGACTGTACAGTTTTCAAGGGGAGGAAATCAAAGACAAACAAAATACAGTAAGTTATCTGTGGAGTAATATAAACAGCTTCCTGGGAAGCCTCTGCTAAAATGGGTTTTATGTTTTCAGATCCAAGGAGCTATTACTCTTGTATTAGGTACTACTGAATGGAAGAGTATGTTTGGGCTTACTCAGGATCCTCAGTTAGTTGCAACTTTTACCAAAATGTGGTTAGAGTCAAACTCCAACTATGTAGAGCTAGATAAAGGCAAGGTACACATAACATATATCTACAGAGGGGAAATTAGACACTAAGAGAAATACTCTTAGATACCAAGTAAAATAATTCTTCTAAAGATTCTGAAATGTTGAAAATATCAGCACCTTTGGATTGGTTATACAATGATGCTAAAGTATTCCTTAATTTTACACCTTTGACTCCTGTCATGACTGGTGTCATGATTAAAGAGTTTCCAAATACTTGGGTTCCCTATGTTACTATACTGATGAATGATTTGGATTATGTAAGAGAAGCTGCCATTGACCCCTAGGTTCATTTCCTGTAAGTAGGGTTGAATGATGGAAAATATTAGGATTATTCAGAAGAAAGGAAAAATAAGAATACAGCAGATAAAAAAAAAACTAAAGACATTTAAGCTGAGTAAAAGTGTTCATAGGGTATGGAAGAGGAAGAGAGAGATGGAGTAACTACAAAAATTTTGATGGATCACTTATAGGAGATTATGTGATCTGGCCGCTTTACCAACTCTTCGATTTATCCTAGTCTTGATGAATTTTATAATCTAATAATGATATAAAAGAAGAATTTGCAGTCTCTTCCAAAGCAGTTCATTTTAACAGTGAGAGTTTTAAAAGATTATTCTGAATGACAAGAGGGCCGGAGACTCTTCGTGCAATATCCTAGCAAGGAAATGAATGCTATGTTCACTAGTATGCAAGAAAACCATCCAGGATGGTAAAGAAATTTTATTGAAATTTCTAGACACTGGTGCACAATATACAAGTATACCAGAACCTGCTAATGAAAGGGTAAAGCACAATGTAATTAAGTTAGCAGAAGAAGGTAAAGAAATTCAGAAATAAAGTTATGGTTCAAAGCAGAAATTTATGAATGAAAGTTATGTGAGGTTGTTGCATCATCCATTATATTACCAGAATGAATATGATGTTTGAATGAGGAACTCTTGCCTTATCCAAGCAATTGGGAATAAGGATACCATACATATCTGCTCTTCATTCTTTTTTAATTGGGCATGTTCGATGGGGGTCTTTGGAATTACCTAAACCTACTCAAGGGCTTAAAATAAAACAATAAAATACCTGGCAAGGGATGGGAGGAGAGAAAGGAGCATCAAGAAATTTCAGTTTTGATTGAAGATTTACTAGATGCAGGTGAATTAGTATCCAAAAATTCCTTAATAGTCCAGTATAGCATGTGAAAAAAGCTGATGGATCCTGGAGGATAACTCTAGACTCTAGAGGACTGAATAAAGAGGAGCCTTTCATAGCATCAGTGATTCCTGATATGGTTTTAACAATTCAAGCTGTACAACAAGCTAAGGGTGGTTGGTATTCTGTGATCATTTTGACTAATGTTTCCTTTCGGATTCCTATTTTGAAGGAAAGTCAAAATTAAATTTGCTTTCATGTGAAACAGATTCCAATACACATTTACTGTGCTCCTATGGGGATATTTATTCTGCTTATTACCTGGTGAGAAAAGATGTTGATTTAATTCAATTGAAAAATACTGTTATTCATTACATCAATAATATAATGTTGATATCTAAATCTAAAAATCAAGCTAAGCATGAATTCCAAATGTTGGTTAATTATATAATCATGAGGGAGTAGCTAATTAATTCAGCTAAAATACAGGATCTAGCATAAATAATAAAAGTCTGAGTAATTATATGGGCCATACCTACTAGCAGCATTCCTCAACCAACCACAATGAGTTACTGTCTCTCAAGTTCTGAAACGGTAACAAAGATTGCTTGGTTCCAGAACAAATCACGTACCACATTCGTAAATGTTATTGGTCCTTATTCACATAATAACAGTGGAAGAAGCTGAATTTGAATAATGCTTTGAACAGCATCAGGCTCTCTGGAAGCTTCAAATGACCCATACAACTTCACTCTAACTAAATGCTCAAATGACAGTGGAAATACAAGCAACTAGAAAACTAAAGTTCCCACAGATGTAGAAAATAAACTTATGGTTACTAAAGAGAGAAAGGGGTGTGGGAAGAATAAATAAATAGGGATTTGGGATTAGCAGATACAAACTACTATATATAAAACAGATAAACAACAAGGTCCTACTCTACAGCACAGGGAACTACATTCAACATTCCGTAATAAACCATAATGAAAAAGAATATATATATATTATATATATATATATATAATATATATATAAAACTGAATCACTTTGCTGTACACCAGAAACTAACACAACATTGTGAATCAACTATACTTCAATCAATTAATCAATGGAAGAATCTGAGGCATAAAAAGAAAAATCCTCAAGCTGGCTAAAGCTTTTGGCAAAAGCCCATAAATGCCACTCAGCAGTCACGGAATATGGACTAGAATATTACCTAAGGGCTGCCTCAAAGCATCATGCTTCACAGATTGTAGCTCAAGGGAAGTTAGTCAAAACTCAGTCTATAAGTCAGCGGCATTACAACAAGTTGATCATTTCATTTTGACTGAAGAAGACAAATACAATTCCACTCAGTGGACAGAGTTAAGTAGGGTATTACTTGGGGAGCTAGACTATAAAAGTAACATAGTATGGATTTATACTAAATTTTAGGCAATAACCAATAGATTGGCAATATGGTCCAGGAAGTTGGTTTTAGATGACGAGAAGATGATAGAAATACCATTGTGGGGGACTTTACTATGAAAACTTTATGGATTTCTAGATGAAACAGATGAAAGTAAGGTAAGCTTATCCCCTTAAAAAAAAATTCCTGAATTCAGAAGGGCACTGGAACTAACAAGTAGATACTTTGTTTTCTCTTTGAAAGTAGTTTCTTGGGTACACAAAATAAGTTGCCATGGAGGCATTCAATCCATCAGCAAAAAACAGATGTATCCACAGTGTGCTTAGAAGCTCAAAAAGTGCTTAAGTTTTTTTTCTGTTTGTGCAGTATTAACATCAGAAACTAGGAACAGCTATGGGCTATCTATTAAGAGAATCTAGGCCATTACTCATTACTCATGACTCCAGGTATATACTAATGGGTCTTAATTAGGACCTATATTCACTCTAGATTTGGATATATATACCAGATAACTCAAGTAAATGCCTCTAACACTATTAGAGGTCTAGAGAAAAAGTGTATGGTTTCAGTTTGGCCCCCCACTTACATATTACTGATGAAGGACATATTTACTGCCTGTATAATATAATAAAAGTGGGCTAAGATGCATCATATACAACACATTTATCATACGGTTTACCATCTACAAATCAGTGAACTGAATGGAAGTCAAAATGTACATTAAAACATGCTCACTAGGACAGCATCAGCAAAATGGCAGAATAGGAAGCCCCTGGAGGAGACCCAGGTCCTCCTTCCCTCCATAGATTCATCGATTCAACAATACATGGACCAGTTCTCTTTCTGAGAAATCCAGACACCAGCTGAGAGACTTCTACACCCCAAGCAAGCACAAAATCAATCACAATGAAGCCAATGGAAAAATCTGTGGAACCCTCTTATCATAATCCTGCCCACCTGGCACAGCACACCACATGATAAGGAGAAAACCACCAGTTCCTAGTTTCTTCCCTGGAGAGGGAAGGACAGGATTGGACCATAAATCCAACATTCTGACTTTTCTGGTGGCTGTCCTGGAGACTGGTTCTTGTCCTGCCTCAATGTTAGTGTTAACAGGAAAGGGCTTCAGGTTGGAAACCACTAGAATTAAGGTGATGGTGTGGGCCAGTTCACATTTTCTGATTGGAGGCCCTCCCACTGGCTCAGTGTAGAGTAAGCAGATGGAAATGCCCAAATCCCAAATTGTCCCTTGGGAAGGAAAGAGTTGGAGTATCCATCAAACACTTCAGCTATTCAGAGGGGCTGCCCAAAGGACTACCTTCCTTTTTTGGGGAGGGTAGAAGTAAGAGAAGGACTACATTCTTTATAATCTGTCTTGGAACACTGATAGGATGTAGCATACTTCTATATGTCTGGGGGTAACTGAGAAAAGGTGAAAAGTGACAATTTGGACTATTATGCACCCACCATCAGAGCTCATCCCTCTGGCTCAGCAGGACACAACTGGGAAAACTCACAGATCCCAACTTCTCTTTGTGGAGAGAAAAAAAAGACTGAAACATATATCCAACATTCAGAATTTTGGGGGGCACTGCCCAAGAGAATGTTTTCAGTCTCACCTGTTTCAAAGTACTAACAAGCCCCTGAATATTCTACACATATGGGGCTGTGAGAACAAAATAAAAAAGATTTGATCAGTGTGCTCTGCTCTAGCAGACCCTTAGGACAGTAAACAGACACGAGATAGATATAGAGATTACAAACTCCTGAAAAAAGAAACTTAACTCCTCTGATTAGGAATTAGACACACAAGTCCAGAGAAGATGCATAGACAGAAGATGTCTGAGAAACCCCCAAAGTCTCTAGTTGGGTTGACTGGTGAAGATTTTCCCCTGCATAATACCAAACCATAAAGTTGGGCAAGTTGTCTTGTATTCCAAATATGCAGATGTCAACACAAAGTGTCAAGAGATATATACACACACACACACACACACAAAGAAAGAAAATATAGCCCAAAGAAACAAATTAAATACCTATATAGCAAATCTAATAAACAGAAATATATTAATTATCTGAAAATGAATTAAAAATAACTATCATAAAAATGTTAATGAGCTCAGAAAAATGATACATGAACAAATATTTCAATAATGAGACAGAAAATATAAAAAATAAAAGCTAGAAGTGTTGCAGCATAAGAATATAATAACTGAATTAAAAAATTTACTAGAGGGATTCAACATGAGACTTGATCAAGCAGAAGAAAGAATCAGTAAAGTCAAAGACAGGTCATTTGAAATTATTCATTCAGAGGAGCAAAAATATGAAAAAATGAAAAAGAATGAAGAAAGCTTAAAGGTTATGTGATATCAATAAATGGATCAATATTAAAGAGGTAACATTACCTCTTTCCTATTTAGTGGAGAAAACAGTCCTATAAGTTTTTACTTATCTGACACTACTTCATATGGCTGGGAATAGATAAAGAAGAAAACACTGATCAGACTCAAATTGCTGATCAGCTATAAGTCAGTCCTCAATTCTATCCCAGGAGGCAGATCTGGTTGAAAATTAATGATAAATGGAAATAAGAGGAAATGATTGTTGAAAGAAAGTAAGCCTATAAATGAATAACAGAAAAAAGAAAGGCTCAATTTACACTGGTACCTTGTGAGTGGATGAGAATAAAAGAATGATATTACCTCTCAACTGTATTTACAGATTTCTGTAAGAGTGAAGTGATTTTCCTGTAGATACCTCTTCCTCTGTTTCAAGCTAAAGGTCCCCTGCTTATGACACCTTGTAGATAAACACTTAAAATTCCCATTTTTCAGAATGCATCTAAAAGAGAATAGACCCCTTTTGAGAGATAACATGCTGGAAAATTTGCCTCCCAAATATAATCATCCTAGACTCTCAAACAAAATCTCATGGCATGTAGAATTTACCCTGGTGATGAGAGCAATAGGGATAGTAACTACACCAAGCTTTCAGAGGCAACATTGATATCTTGAAAGTTTTATCAGCAATAGTGTCTTCGTAAGATCAGTTCAGTGGAATGGCAATCAAGCCCTTCTGTAGATTTTGTGAGCTACAAGGTATTCATTAATAAAATCCTTATTTGCTTAAATTAGCAAAGTTGTTTTAAAAGCTGAATTGAAAACCTTAGGGGGTGGGGTGGGGTGGCTACAGCTCAGTAATAGAGCGCATGCTTAGTATGCGTGAGGTCCTGGGTTAAATCCCCAGTATCTCCATTTAAAAAAATTTTTTTTAATAAAATAAAAAAGTAAAACCTACAATATTACTAAATTACATATTTTAAAGTAGAGGGCTGTTTAATAATAGGCCTAAAATTTGGAATTGGATAAATACAGCACGTAGGGCAGCATTATATATGCACCTTATCGTCCAGTCAAGGACAGTGGTGACTCTTACTATGCAACCACGAAACATTTGATTAAACTATTTGCCGTATGTTAAGATGCTATTAAAGTAGGGAAAATGGTAAGAAAAATTCAGGATGTTAGGATGCATTTATTATACAGTCGTCAGCAATGTCAGTATAGCACAAGAAAGCGACAGTCTGAGTGTCACTACTCTAGAAGTAGAAACAGAAGAAAATTTAGATTTGCCAAGACAGAAAATATCTGCCTGTGGCCTACACACTGAATTGACTGAGAGACCCAACAGAGAATAACAATAATTGAAGAAGTATCAAAGAGGACATGTAGCCAAAGAAAAAACTGAAAAGACCCTTACATAGTCTCCACTGCACTGGGAGACAGCATAAAGCCAAGATCAGATGCACAGTGTGTCCTCTCCAACTAAGGAAAGTAATTCAGTATCACAGCAAACTACTACTATACATGCACTGACGGAGGCAAGATTAGGGCCATTTATTACTTAACATCCCATGAAAAAAATCCAAAGTAATGATGAAATTTCTTAACTCTAAAACACTTTTGTTTTATTACTTGATTTCTTTAAGAATCAAACTTATTTGCTCTTTGCCCAGGGTTTTGGAAAGTTTAATATATAAAGAAAGTTGACTAACCACTGAAATTAAAGCTGAAAGAAGTACATATCATAGTCATTAGGAACTCAGTCTAAGGAACCAGACCTGGATTTCAAGTCATGTGTGACCCTGGACACTCATTTCTCTCTGTTCTCTAAGCTTCAGTTTACCAATCTTTACACTAGGACCTGTCTCTTAGAGTTTATATGAGAGTTAAATAAAATAAGGCATATAAACTTCAAAGCATATTCCCAGGCACATAGCAAGAAACAGATAATTTTTATTAATGGATTCTATTACAAATCATTTATATGGAATATGGGTTCAAAACTTAGGTTAATGGATACGGTCAAAACTGTGCTTTATAACTTTTAATGCTATTTTCTTAATTAAAATATTATATATATATTCATAACTCTTCTGCGCTATGACTAATTAGAGAAGGTTCATAGTAACACTCTGATAATTTAATATTAAAAGTTTTCATTATATAGACAATACAGATATGGGCTTTAGATATATAAGAAGCAACAAAGATAATAAGGGATTTATCAGATAATAGAAAGTACTTAAGGGAAAATATTTTACTGAAGATGGCAAAATAAAACTGGACTGAGAATCTCCTCTCAAAACTTAATGAAGTTCACTGTCCATTTAAAAAGGAGGAACTCAACAAACGTAAGGCACCAGCAGCAACAAAACAAACTTCATGACACAGACTTTGATTCTGATATAATTCAGTCTATTCCTAACCCTGCTCCCATAACACCAACCCAAAATTTTCACTAAGAAAATAAATAAGGGAAATGAACAAAATCCCAAGAATCCTTATTACCACAATCTCTATGCTCCCTCCTTATCTCCATTGGGGAAAAAACAAACAAACAAAAAATGGCAGATTAAAGTAGAGTTTTCATTCTAAGAAAAAGTTGAGATAAGCCATCAAATTTAGATGTTCCTCTCTATCACAGCTTATTCGCAGTAGAGCAAGATAGACGACTAGAGAGCCCCACTTTGTTATCTCCAGGCTAGGAGAAGAGCAAATGAGGAGGAAAAATGGCCATAATCACACTAGCCAAAAAACTGATAGAAAAAACAAACTTGTTTAGGAAACAAGAAGTTGATGGATAAATAGTGAGACAATAGAATTCTATAAAACGATGAAAACTCCAGCTAATCACATAACATAAAGGAATCTAATAAATGCAATACTGAACTAATGAAGAAAATTCATTAAAAACACATAGTTTAATTCCATGTTTTCAGCAGTGAAGAAATAGTTTACCATATGCAAACATTTAAACATTTCACTTTTCAGAGTAAAAATGTATGTTCATTTGCTTATATTTGGATGTAGGATCATGGATTTTTCTTTCCCTAGTATAGGTCTACAGATTAATTCCTTGCTGTTAATCTCCATTTTTTTATCTTTGATAATTTCCAAGGAGGAACAAAAACTTCAAAACAACTGTGAAGCAAACTAAGAGCAGAATCCTTCAATGAATGTATTAATCTGTTTTTATTCATCTGTTGAAGCCTCAGTCACACCAGATTTCGTAGCAATATTTTTTTCAGGAATTTGCCTTCATCAAATTTTGCCAAAGCATTCAAAGAACATTTTATAGAAACATCCCCTTTCCTTATACATCATACTAAATGAATTTTTAAAATATTCAGTCAAATAATATAATCATAACTTCCACAACTGGCAAAAAACATCTTGGGGAAGAAACACAACTTAGTCTTGCACACACAACTCAGTAAGAACAAAAATACATGGGCCACAGGTGACCAGCCACAGGTGATGGGCATCAGTTGGAATGTTTTACAGATGGTATATGGAATATCAGATATTTGAGTAGGTTATTTAAGTGGAAATCAGCTAAGTAAGTGATATAGAGTAAAACTGAGATTATCCAATGACAGAAAAAAGCAGAGGAAAATGGCAGAAAGATAAATGCAATTAGAGAAAAGATTGTTGACTTGGTGGGGCGGGGGCTGACAGGGGGAAAAGACGATGATTCAACAAAACTTATTTAGACCTCTTTAAGTACTGAACTCAAATGGAGCAGTAAAAGTATTTAAATACATAGTTTTTTTTTTTGTTAAATAAAGGAAAACCTGAATCTACAAGTAGAAAGGCACAACATAGTCCAGAAAAAAATAATATAGGATAATTAGTAGTTTTTTAATCCTAAATTATACTGAATTTTCAAGACAAAAAATATTTCTGGAGACATTGAGGAAGACAAAAAAAATGAGTTATTTAAAAGAGTAAAAAGTTAAGCTGGCCTCAGAATACTCCAAACAATGTGCAATGGCAAAAAAGAGTAGAGCAACAGTGTTTACAAATTTCTGCCATAAATAAAGTATAAAACAAGAATTTTAGACCCAACTAAGTTGTCTTTCTAGAATACAGTATTCCTAAACATGAAATGATTCAGAATATATAGTACTAAATGTATGTGAATATAGAACTGAAACTAAACAAGGGATTAAATTACATCTCAAAAATGTGTAAACGATATGAAAATATGTATGCCATGTATGACTAAAGCATTATGCTGTACACCAGAAATTGACACAACATTGTAAACTGACAATACTTCAATAAAATGTATATATACAAAAATGTATAAACTACATAAAATTTGATAATACAATAACACAATCTTAATGTCTTAAATAATCTTTTAATTTAAATCTTTTAGGAACTAATAATTTCTGTGATAAAGAACAAGCTAAGCAATTCCTTTAGCTCATCAATTTTATTTTCTTCTGGTAAATTCAAGTAAAATTAAAATTAATGAATTTCATTGTTAAGCAGCATGTATCCCATTATCTCATTTTTATAAAACTGTTATTTCTATCTAGCCTTCTTTCATTATAATGCACACAAATAAATATGAAATTATAAGTAGGTAATGTTAACTCAATCATTATTTCTGGGTGGTGAGATTTGGGATTATTCTTCTGCAAGCTTGAACTTTTTATAATGGATTTTAATGCCTTTGTAATGTATTTTATAAAGACAGTTAACATCATTATTCTAAAAGAAAAGTTAGAATACACAGGAAATTATAGGTGCAGTAAAGATAAATTTTGCCTAACCATCTTGACTTTTACTCTAACAAAACCCTTCATTTTCAGTATTACACCAAAATCCTACATCTGCCTGCATAGCAAATACACCACTAATTTTTTAAAATAAGTTAATAAAAAAGCAGAATACCATGCTAGCAGCCAACCCTGCAGAAGACTTTAAGAAATAAATCTCCCTCATTAATCCCTTGTCAAGCAAAAGTACTAATTGATTCTAGAAGAAAAATTGGTGGAGGAAGAAAGGAATGGTTTAAAAGGACTCAAGGCTTTGCTCTGTCACAAATCACATAAATGATTACTATTCTGTGTTACATACTGAATGATTATGGTGTGCTCTGTTTAGGATGCTATTATATTTCTCAGGTGGGTACACGTTTTTCTGGTACATCTGAGGCTGAAAGGCACACTTGGAGACTTCTAGTTCCAAAGCATTATGTTAATGCAATATATTAACAACTGATCCTGTATTTGGAAAGTTAAGAATGAAATTTGTTCTAAAAAATTAAATGATGACTGAACTATTGAGCTGTACACCAAAAATTGACACAATGTTGTAAACTGACTATACTTCAATAATATATATATATATATATATATAAAATAAATAACTAAACCATCTCTTTTATAGGTTAAAAGAAAAGAAAACCACTTTAAGTTAGAAAAAACTTGAAAATGTCGGCACTGTCAAAACAAATGTTAAACAGTAGTTTCAATTTTGAGAAAAGAAGAAAGCTTTTTCATGAAGGGCAATTATTTCTTGCCGTTTCCACATGAAGAAGAAGGCTGTCTTTTTAATGATGCTTATTTCTGGTGTTGAGCTAAATTTAAATTATTTTATTTGTGAATATAGTTTAAAATGGTAAATTCTTAAAATTAGCTACTAGGGAAATCAGGTACCTCCAATAGAAGAAAAAAAAATCATTCAAAGGAAAAACACTTGTCCAAATTTCAGGTCTTTATAGGCACTTGTGAATCCAGTTAACACTCTAGTTAACATTCTAACTATGACTTTAAATTCAGTTAAATTTCCAAATCTATGATAACATATAATACTATTTTCTAAAAGACCCACATAAAGTTACTTCAATGCATGGAAAAAAACTTTAAATAATGTGGTTTAGTAATTGTTTTCTTTAGTTTTCAACCACTCTCTTTTTTTAAAAATGAAATATGCAGCACAATATGTTCCTATCTTATTTCAAGTGGGACCATATCTTCTCTTCTCTGTTTTCATCAGCATATGAACTTGTTATTCCTCCTGAAGAGGTCAGATGAAATGAGAAGAGTAAATAGTTTTTGTTGTTATAAAGTGTGTCACTATAAATGTAATTCAAAGTTGCCAGGACTGTATATCAGCAAGCAACACTACTGAAATCCACTAGTTAGTATCCATAAACAACAGATTGTGATTAACCTAAATAAATTGGAATTTTGAATTACCATATCTCATTATTGTATTAATGTTTCTTGTGTATTTAGATAAATATGTTTTAAAAGTTTTGAATTAGTCCTTTCACATCAAAGTATCAGTCACAGGTTTCTCTGGCTATCTAAAAGTAGAGTGTTCCTATGAAATCTTTCATAAGCCAAAATGGCATGAAGAAAAGAAGCAATAACCATAGGACACATCTTGCTATCAGATGCACAAAATAAATGGAAATTAAGCAAAGATACTCACAGACAACGGCACCTAGATGCTGTGATGTCAAGTGTAGTTCCAAGGGTAGGAGTTTAGCGGTGCCACTCTTGCTGCTCAGGGTACCTGCTCTCTCAGTAACAGCCCCACTGTAAAACAAAGGCTATTTTCAACTTTTGCCTTTTTTTTTTCTTTGTAAAAGCAAAAATCCTCTTCATATTTCTATCTGTTAGCAAAAATGGCTACTAATGTAGATCTTTCATAAAAGCAAAGTGGTGTAAAGCAAACTTTAGAAAAGCAGAGGAAATGCCTATATTTGTAATCGTGAACATTTAGATAGCTCCCATTTTACTAACATAAGCAATGATTATTTTCTTAAAATAAATCCTAAAATTTAAAATACTCATTATTAAGACATGCACATTTTTAAGATTTATGATATGTAGAACTAAACTGTCCACTAAGAAATTATACAAAGCTCTGATTTCACTGATCCTAGATAATACTGCATAGTTAAACAATTTTCACCTTTTTGTCAATTTATACTTAAACTTGCCTCTTCATTTGTGGTTTTAGTTCCCATTCTCTACTTTTTAGCTACAAGAATGAAAACAGTTAGCTTATCAGTAACTAAGGAGTTAGTGCCTATGCCTTGCTGCATCAAATTGGAGTTATGAGTGAGAGGAAAGATTGGGAGCAAAATGACTGTTGGAGGTGAATTAGATTCAGAATGTAAGAAGGATGGGCAAAAAATACAAGAATCAGCATGGGTTGGATTTAGGAATGTGTTTTAGAAAATTTGGTAAGAGGGAGAGGTGTCTTCTTGATAGTTTCCATATATGAGGCTAAGAAAGAAATGTAATTATTTCTCCAAGTGTTTCTCTGTTTTAAATGATCGATCCCTTATTTTCATTTTCAAGAGATTTCAGTTAACATTTATATTGTTCTAAAATTATTTTTTAAATGTTTCAATGCTGTTTCTTTAAATCACCCTCCAAGCTGTGACTGAGCAACTGGGCATTTCAGCTTTGAGAATTATAGGGGAGGAAATATTTTCCCTTCTTCCCTTTTAGGTTCTTTAACTGGCCTAATAATAAAATTGATATAAAACAGATTAATGAAAGAAAATCAAACAGAAGTTTAATAACATCCCTCTGTAAACATGGGAGAGACCCAGGAAAACTGAGTAACTCTCCTCTTCTAAAGCCATCACCTTAAATACCATCTTCAACTAAAGACAAAAGAAGATGTTGAGGTGGGGAGTCAGATATGGGAGGTTACCAGGAAAAGCACAGTAAACAAGAGAAAGGGTGTTATTAGGATTTAAGGTCATGCCTTCTCCACTGGTAACAGTTTCTAGAAATTTAGATATTCTCCTCTTCCTGGTACAGAGAGGGAGACACCCTTACAAATGCAGATTTCTCAAATAAGTGTAAATGTTTCTTACAAAAGGATAATTTCTATTCAGTTTTCAGAGTTCTGTCATGTCTGTGCTTTTTAAATAGTAACTAACTTAAAGTAATCAATATGCCAAAGAAACAAGTTTAGGGGTGGTATATTTTGCTCCCTTTTAGAATGTTGTATCAAATGTCATTTATAAGTCTAAAATACTACGATGTTAATCAGAAACACTTTTAAGCCATTTGTGAAATTATTTTCATTACAGTCTTTAATATGACTTTCTGTTATATATAATATTTTATTATATTTAATACTACATTTATAAAATAAAAAGTACATTGGGGATTTTATCAAAATATGAGCATTTTGGTCAATCATAAATGTTGGGTAAAAACAAAAAATTTCCTCTACCCTTCTATGTTCTTCTGGCTGATCTAAGAATTAAATTGACATGTGACATATTCACAGGAGAAAATCAAATTTAATTACATATATATGAGGACCCTCAAAGAAAAATGAGACCCAAGGACAAGTTAAACAATTGAAGTGTATATGTCATCTGAGAGAAAGAGAGGGGTACAGCAGGTATTTGGGATTTCAAAGGGAAGGTGGGGAAAAAAAATGTTTGGGAAACTAATGTTTGCTATGCTATACAGAGATGAAAGGACACAGAGAGGACTTTGATTAAACAGGCTTTGCTAAGTGTCCCCCAGTTTACCACACCTAGCTTATATTCTTTGCAGTTAGCTCTGATGATAGCACTCTGCCTGGGAGAGTCCCCTATACAAATTCTTTTAGGCAGTTAAAGGGGAAGAGGTAAAACCTTTTCCTGAGTCTTTTGTTCCTTAAAAACAACCACACTAAAATAATTCTCATACCAAAGAGACACATTTTCAGGTAGCAAATTTTGCTCCCCTACACAAATAATACTTTTGCCAATACATGTTCTATTTTTTCTCTATATGGAATTACTGTACAGGTTTTTATTTCTGTGTATTTTATCATGGCATATTGTATATTAAGTAACTTACCCTGATATCTCAAAAAAATTTATTCACATTTACAGAGGTAAATGTTTGTATTGTATTTAACTATGATTTACATATTTTGAAATAAATAAAAAGAAAGGAAGAAAGGTTCCAGGTGTGAGAAAAGTATAGAGTCAATTTTTTATATCAGGAATAAATCAAAAACATATCTTTAACTAACTTCTTGTGCTTCTTTAACTTTTGAGTATTTATTATACACTTAAATAAGTGTCAGACCCTGTGCTAGAGCAATAATAAAAACATGCATAGTGTCTTCCTGAACACAGAAGAAAGAGAAAGATATTAATTAAATAAACAAATGAAAAGTAAAATTGTATTTTTGATTAGTGGTACAAGCTGTGATACACAATCCTATGAGTATTTATAATAATACTTGACCTGGAATTAATTTCTTTTTTATTTGATAAGAAACTACTTATTTTTTATCTGAAGCTAAAATCTAACACCATTTGAAACATTTATTTCCCACAGCAACCATCTTTGAAATGACGTGGCCCACAGTACATTTCAGAAACTTAACCTAAGTGCAATTGTAGCATGGAGAAGAACTTAGAAAGAGAAACCAAATTACCCTCCCCAAAGTTTCTCCAAAAATATTCACATGTAAAGGTGAGCACTGTCAAAAAAGAAAAATTTCCATTGAAATGATAATGCAATGAACTTTCTAAAGCAAAAGCAATAGAATTCACATGTATGAAAGGGAAGATATTCAAATGTTAAAAAAAATAGACAAAGTAAGAGAAAATCTCATGGAATAAAAACTATTCTTTTTAAATTCTTTGGGGAATTTAAAATCTATCAAGTATTTATAAATTCAGTAGTATAATGTCATTTCAAAAGATGAAAGTATCTTAAATTTCATGGGCAGATTTTAAAACTTGACATCTCTTTGAGATTTGATTGCTAATTACAGTTAAATGTAAAACAATGTTTAAGCTATAAATGATACTTGAAGTAACTTTAAAAGTAGATTAAAAATATAAAATCATAAACATGTCCTTTTAAACCTTTTTCCTCCAAAGTCAATTCTAAACTGGCTAAAATGAATTAGATCTCCTTACCAACTCAAAACATTATAATTTCTTTTCTTTTACCCTTTCCTGCGTATACTAGAATAAAAAAGCTAAGCTGCTGCAAAGAGACCCAACAACAGGTAGACTGAGGAGCAAAGTTTCTTGTTTCTCCTTCAAATACTGTCCCAGGTTCACAGACAGTAGTTCCACTTTTTTCAGTCATTAACAACCCAGGTTACTTTTGTTTGTTTGGCATCCTCTAGGCTGAGGTCTTCATCTGCATTGTCAAAGCCAGTGTAAGGGAGGAAAAATGGTTTTCCCTCTACCCTTCTAGGTTCTTGGCTGAGATTCACCAGTAGTAAAAGATAGATTCAGAGGAGAAAAACAAGCAGAAGTTTAATAACATGTATACCTCCTGTACATACTGGAGATACCTGGGAAAACTGAGTAACTCTCCAAAATGGCCAAACCCACCATCTTAAATATCATCTCTGCTAAAGATAATTAAAGCACAGGAAACAAGGACACGGTTGTGATGCAGACTTAAGTCCATGCTTTCTCCAATGATAAGTTTCTAGAAATTTAGCCATCCTCTTCTTTCTAGCACAGACAGTGAGACACCCTTATAAATGGACTTTTCCCTTATAAATGTAATTTCTCTTACAAAAGGGTAACTTCTGCTGGTTTTCAGAGACTTTCGTATGTCTACAGTTTCTTACAAATAACTCACTCAAGATAATCCTTAGGCCAGACACATCTGGGGATGGCAAATTCTGCTTCCCTTTACTGGGCTTGAAGTTATCCATATTTAGCTCACGAGAAGGCAAATGTGGTTGTGTAATTCCAATGTTCTAAGGAATATGTCCAGAAGTAATGCAGGTCACTTCTGCTCCCATTCCATTGGCAACAATGTTGTCATATAAGGACATTATAGGAAGATGGGGCTGGGAAGTGTAGTCCTCAGGTGGTGGGCACCTGCCTCACTATAATTTTATTATTTTTTACCAAGAAAAGGAAAGCAGGTTTTGGTGCTGTCAGGTAAGGGAAAATTTTCGTTCCCCCTTCCCTTCTTTCTGGTTCTTTTGGCTGGTTAAGTAATTAAAATAAGACAGATTAACAGAAGAAAATTAAATTTAGTTTTATGTGTACAGGAACCCCACATACATAAAAGAGTCAAAAATCCCACACACATCAGAGGTTCAAAGCCAGAAAGGTAAAATGAGGTATATACACCAACCTGAGCTAAGACATGGAATATGGAGCTGGAGCTTCCAAGGAGAGAAGGGTCATTCACAAGACGGTAAGAAGAAGAGTAGCTGTTTGGTAATTAGATGCTTAATTAGACATTTGCCCTGTCATATAGGTAGGGACACTTAGATAAAATTTTTCTCTGGTAATGTTGGTAGTTAGATAGAATTGAGCACTGCGCAAGGGGAGAGGAAGGGGAGGGAACAACCTAGAAAATAAAAGTACACCTGTGCTCAGGATAAGCGGCTCCAAAAACTTTTACTTTCTCTAAATAAAGGCCAACTAAGAAGCTGGCTAGAATCACTGCAGCTGCACAGTAGAGAGAAGGACCCAGCTTAATTTGACCCAATGCTAATTATAATGTAATTAACATTATACTTTGAGCTCCCTTCCATAGGTTTCTCTGTGTGCATCATGGGTAAGAACATGCGTGAAAGAGATGGGCGTGCCGGAGCACAAGGAACGTGAGCGTCAGTCAGCCTGAGCACTCAATGAACATGAACCGTCAGTCAGTCAGTAAATCACAAAAATCGCCCCCTAAGCCAGGATATAAAAACAAGAAAAACAAAGGAGTGGCACCATTTTTCCTCTCTTGGACTGGCCCGCTCCCAATTCTATGGGGTGTACTATATTTTACTACCTTTTAATTTCACTAATAAAATCTTGTTTATATCACACTTTCTGCCTCTCCTTAAAAATTCATTTTTTTCAGGTAACTAAGAAGCAAGGTCACTTTTATTTCCCTCCTCCCGTTAACAGTAGTAACTCTTTTTCTGGGAAAAACTGCCAGTTTAAACTCATCTAGATAGTTACGGGAGGGGCAGTAGTTTCTCTTGAACCCATAGGGTCTCCATTTTCTTTAGCTCAAGACAATTCATATGCCAAAGTCCATATCAAGGCCTGTTCTGAATTCCCACAGTGCACATTTAGCAGTTTTCCTGATAAAGCTGACTTGTTTAAATTTAATCATGCTTTAAAAATTTCTGTATCATCAGATTTCTTGTTTTTTTAAAAATATGCCATTTACCATCTTATTTTGTCACCTAAAATATTCGTTCTTTCTATAAATATTTATTGAGCAACTACTATATATTGGTGCAGTAGTAGGAGTTTTGGATATAGAGAATCATATGTCAGAGTTTAAGACTTCCAGAAATTTGCCATCTAATTGAGACTGATATTTGTCAACTGCTGTGGTAGGTGATTTAAACAAGTTTGTCTTTTAATAGTAGCAAAAACTCAGCACAGTTCTGTGCCTGCTTTATAAACATCAGAAAAACTTGGGGTTGTGAAAGTTAAGTAACACAATTTTAAATGCCAGAATCTGTAGACCTATCTTTTCCAGAGTATTATTTGCTATATGAAATGGAGCTAAGCTAACATAAGTTGTCAAATCAAACAAACATATATTAGAAATCTTCAACAGTACCCATTTTTACTGAACTGCAAGAACCTAAGCAGTAAAGAGGCTTATACATAGCACATTTTAGCAGCTACAGATTTACATTACAATCTGCAGGTAGTCATACATAAATCAATAGGTTTGCTTACTATAAACAACATTAGACAATTAGGTACATCATAATAAAAATTCCACAGATAAGCACTTTCAGCTATCAAATAGCATGTGTTTGTTTGCCAGGAGGTCTGTCATTAGCATGTTTATAAGGAGATTAGTCTAGATCACCTGCCTTCTTTCTAAGAGTGGCACAGACACACACCCTCAACCCAACACAGCAAGAGAATGGATTACAGACTTGCCATGTTAATCATTTCATTCCCATCAAGGGTTCTAGTTTTTTTCCTCCAAATTTCCTGTGTCTCCAATAACATTCTTGGTGAAATAAACTTGGCTACAGAGCTATGAACTTCTACACAAATATAAATGTTTCCACAAAGTGACTGAACAAGTATAAGTTTGCACAAATAGCTGGCATGGGTAATTTATAAGCTAATTATCCAACCCTGTTAAATTTAAAAAAAAAAAATTTTTCTCAATAGATATATTGAAAGGAGGGAGAAAAAGTGGCTACATGATATTCTTCTCAGAGCAGAGCCAGAAGCTTGAAAACAGAAGTCAAGGTCTCCCAGAAATCTACTGTAGCAATGAGTCTAAGGAAAGTTATTCACAGCTGGGATCTGAAGAGACTCAGGATAAGATGAAGAAAAGACTACTGAGAAAATGAAAATGGTAAAAGAGAAAGATACAGAAAATTTTAATTTTTAAATCACGTTTTTTTTTTTTAAGTACATCTAGATTCAATTAGAGGGGGTCTCCAGACTCTCATATAAATCACTTTCCTCACTGGCCATCATGGAGCATTAAGAACCTACAGAGAATTAAGATGCTCTAAACTGAGACTGCAGAAATTCTACAGCCTCATTTCATCCAGCTTTGAGAGTCACTACTGCTATATTCCAGAAAATTAATTTTCCACCTAGTGGTTTTCTTTAGTTTTCCCATAATGGAACATTTAAAAATCTACAGATCTAAGAATTTAAACAGCTGTAGGCAGTGTTCAGCCAACTGTCTCTACCACAGCCCAAGATACCCTGAAATTAAGGGCAGAGGAACGGTGGTTACTTGAAGCTGTGAAGATGAAGAAACCGTCTTAAGAAGAACACATAAGGAGAAGATCAGTGGGCTGAGAACTAAATCTTGATTAATACTCATATTTTAAAAATGAGAAGAGTAAGAAAGTCTAATATATATATAATAAATGAACATATATATACATATTCATTTTTTGACTCTGTGTGTGTGTGTTCAGGTGTGTTCAGAAAGGTGAGTGCAGAGCTGGGATAGTAGGGTAAAGGAAGGTTAGCATGCTCAACAGCATCATGTTTCAAAGAAGTCAAAACAGATATAAACTAAAGGGAAAAAAATTAAATGTGATGATTAGCTCATTTTGACAACTGAGAGACTTTGTTAGAGTAACTGGAGAGAGAAACAAGCTTCCAGAAGATACGATGTGAGTGGATGGTCAGCAATTATGATAAAGCATGTCAACTGTTCTTTTGAAGAATATTGCAATGCAAGGTTAGGAGTCATTTTTAATTAAGCTTACTGATATTTTTATTGCTTTCAACATCCACCAAATGCTAAATCTAGCTTGCCAAATCCTATCTCCTCTTTTAAAAGAAAAACTATTTACTGAAAAACTAATTCTTCTAAAATATCTATGGAATTAAGAATATCAATTTTTCAACAAGCTAGAACAGGTCCTTTGACCTATTCTATTAAATCACACTGGGCCTATTTTTAGTCTAATGAAATAATTTGCTTACTGAGAGCACAGAGGGGTTTTGCAGATCCTTTAACTTAACCCCAGTGTAGTCAAGCTTCAAGTCAAACTTTGACTAAAGAGATTCAGGATCCTTCTCCCACTGAGAGTTTTGTTTGTTTGTTTTTCAGTTGCAAGGGACAAGACAGAAATGCAGTTACTTCAACTGATAACTTAAAACTCAAATTAACTGTACTACTTTTATTTCAGTCCTATTCAGAAAACAATTATCCTGAATGAAAAAGTCTAAACTAGGGAAGTGATATAGTTTAACGTGACCAGTATTAAACATGGGAACTATGAAGATCAAAGCAATGGGACTGAGAAGGTAGTCTGGAGCCAGTGAGAAGAAGAAATGAAAAACTACAGATTGCTGGAGGAGACTGTCATTGCCCAAGCCAGAGAGGAGTATAGTCTCAGTTAACATTATAACAGTAGGAAGAGGAAATAATGCATTAGGGTTCAGCAATAGATTGGATACAGAAACAAAAGTACTGAAATAGGATTATAGGATATACATAAAGATATTTTCACATAATTGGCTACCTATGCAAAGAACCAGCTTTATGACCAATGATACTACTTAAATCTGATGCTGTAATTAAAATGTTATTTGAAAATAATCAGTGAAAGAAATGAAGTACTATACTTCTACACAAATTCTACTCAGAGTTTTTTAATTAAAATACAGTTGGCATAGGATATTATGTTAGTTTCAACGTACTACATAATGATTTCACCATATATTATGAAATGGTCACAATGACAGGTCTGGGAACCATCTGTCTCCATACAAAGTTATTACCATATTACCAATCATATATTTTATGCTGTATATTACATTCCCATGACATTTATTATACAGTGGGAGGTATATACCTTTTAACTCCCTTCACTTATTTTATGTACACCTCCCCACCTTCTGGCAACCATCGATTTGTTTTCTGTATCTGTGAGTCTGCTTTTTATTTGTTGTTGTTTTTTTTTTAGATTTCACATGTAAGTGAGATCTTACAGTCTTTGTCTTTCTCTGTCATTCTCTGAGACTTATTTTACAACATAATACCTTCTAGGCCCATCCACATTGTCCCAATGGCAACATTTGGGGTTTTTTAAAGCTGATTAATATTCCATTACATGTATATACCACATCTTCTATATCTGTTCATCTATTGATGTACACTTACATTGCTTCCAAACCTTGGCTATTGTAAATAATGCTGCAATGACCATCAAAGTACATATATCTTTTAGAATTAGTCTTTTTACTTTCTTCAGGAAAACATCCACAAATGAAATTGGTGGATCATATCGCAGTTCTATTTTTAATTTTTTTGAGGAACCTCCATATTGTATCTGTACGAATATATATTCCCACCAACAGTGCACAAGCATTCCCTTTTCTCTACATCCTTGCCAACACTTGTTATTTTTTTTCATGATAGACATAATAGACATGATAGACAGTCATGAGGCGGTATCTCATTGTGGATTTGATGTGCATTTCCCTGATGACTTGTGCTGTTGAGCATCTTTTCATGTGCCTATTGGCCATCTGTGTATCTTCTTTGGAAACACATCTGTTCACGTCCTCTGTCCATTTTTTAATTCAGTTGTTTGGTTTTTGAGGTTGAGTTGTGTGAGTTCTTTGTATATTCTGGATACTAACCCCTTATCGGATATATAGTTTGCAAATGTCTTCTCCCATTCAGTAACCTGCCTTTTCATTTTATTGATAAATTCTTTGCTATGCAAAAGCTTTTTAGTTTCATGTAGTTCCATTTGTTTATCTTTGCATTTGTTTCTCTTGCCTGAGGAGACATAGCCAGAAAAAAATATTGCTAAGACTGATTTCAAAGAGCATACTGCCTATATTTGCTTCCAGCATTTTTATGATTTAAGAATTTACATGTCAGTATTTAATCCATTTTTAGATTACTTTTTATATGGTGTGAGAAAGCAGTCCAGTTTGATTCTTTCCATGGAGCTGTTCAGTTTTCCCAACACCATTTATCGAAGAGGCTGTCTTTTCTCCATTATATATTCTTGCCTCCTTTGTCTTAGATTAATTGACCATAAAACTGTGGGTTTTTTTCTGGGTTCTCTATTCTATTCCATCAATATATGTATCTGTTTTTGTGCCAGTAACATACTGTTTTTATAACTATAACTCTGTAGCATAGTTTGAAATCAAGAAGCAGAATACCTTCAGCTTTGTTCTTTCTCAACATTGCTTTGGTCATTCTTGGCCTTTTACGTTTCCATGCTGTTTCCATATGAATTTTAGAATAATTTGTTCTAGTTCTGGAGAAAACGCCAATGGTAATTTGATAGGGATTGCACTGAATCTGCAGATTGCCTTGGGTATAATGATGATTTGATTACTATCTTTAGTGTTTTGTTTGGACTCCTTTTTCTTTTTTACTGTGGTTACCATGATTTTTGTATGTAACAACTCATTTATATAGATAGATATAGATATAGATATATAAAATACATATTATTGATTATTTTAAGTTGATGATCTCCTATGTTGAAGGCATTCTAATGACCCTGCAGTTTTACTCCCCCACATTGAATTGTGTACATCTTTTTGTTTTGGGTATCCCTTAACTACTTATTGTGGATACCAATGATTTCACTGCTTTTGTCTTTTAACCCTCCTACTAGCTTCATAAGTGGATGATCTACTACCTTTACTGTATGTTTGTGTTTACCATTGAGAATTTTCCTTTTGTAATTTTTATATTTCTAGTTGTTGTCTTTTCTTTTCTGCTTAGAGAAGTCCCTTTAATATGTCTTGTAAATCAGGTTTAGTGGTTCTGAACTCTTAACTTTTGCTTTTCTGTAAAATTCTTTCATCACTCCTCTAAATCTGAAGGATAGCCTTGCCAGGTGGAGTATTCTTGGCTGTAGATTTTTTCCCTTTCATCACTTTGAATATATTGTGCCACTCCCTTCTGGTCTGTTGATGATCTTATGGGGATTGCTTTTCTCTTGCTACTTTTAAAATTTTATCTTTAATTTTTGTCATTTAACTATAACATGTCTCAGTGCAGACCTCTTTGGGTTCATCTTGTTTGGGATTTTCTGTGCTTCCTGGACCTGGATGTCTATTTCCTTTTCCAGGTTAGGGAAGTTTTCAGATATGATTTCTTCAAATAAGTTCCCTGCCTCTTTCTGTCTCTCCCCTCTTTCTGGAACCCCTATAATGAGAATGTTAGTACATGTGTTAACCCACAGATCTCATAATCGGCCCTCATTTTTTAAATTGTTTTTTCTTTTCTCTATTCAGCTTGGGTGGTTTCCACTATTCTGTATTCCAGTTCATCGATCTGTTCCTTATATCATCTAATCTACTGCTAATTCATTCTAGGTTTTTTTTTTTTCTAATTTCAGTTATTGTATTTTTCAGCTCTGTGTAGTTTCTTTATCTTTTCTCTTTGTTAAAATTGTCACTCTCTTAATCCATTCTTCTGAGATCATTGTGCATCTTTATGACAATTTGAACTCTCTATTGGGTAGATTGTTCATCTTCACTTCACTTAGTTCTCCTTCAGGGATTTTGTTTTATTCCTTCATTTAGACCATACTTCTCTGTCTCCTCATTCTGCCTAATTCTCTGAGTTTGTTTCTATGCATTAGGTAGGTCAGTTATGTTTCTGACCTTGGAGAAGTGGCTTTATATAGCACACATCCTATGAGGCCTAGCAGCACACTCCCCTCTGGTCACCAGAGCTATACGCTCTAGAAGTGCCCTCTTGTCGTCTGTGTGAGTCCTTCTGTTGTGGTCAGTCTGTCTTCTGTGGGTGCGCTGGTAGGCAGGGCTGGTTCCTGACCTGGTTGGCTGCGAGGGGCTGGTGCTGGCTTGCTGGTGGGAGTGTTTGGGTCTGGGAGTGGCTGGATGTGGGGCCCAAACAGGCCCAAGGCTGTTCCCAGCCTATTGGTTGGTGGGGCCTGGTATAGGGTGGCTGGCTGCAGGGTTGGGAGGGTACTCATGGAGAGTTTTATGATCCCATATTTGACATCAGGGAATTTGGGATCTTTTGTATAGTAGTCTGTGTATACATATAACATATATAATATATACACAAAAAGGATATTTTTGCATATTTACAGATATAAATGTACATCATGTATTTAGATGTATATTTTTGAATATATACAAATACCTGAATATGTGTATATTTATTTCAATATATATTTCACAGTAGTTTATAATAAATCTCACTAATGGCATTTCCTTGGCCAAGTGAGAAAAAAAAAACCTTAAATTGTCTTGAGTTTCAAATTCCATTAACAGATCACAAATAAAAAATACTAGTTGAAGATATATATAGATATAGATACAGTTTCTATATGAGCAATATGATAGTCCAAATATCTTCCCTGGCACTTAACTTTAGAATCTTTGTACTGAGTTGGTGGTGTCACAAGATAGAAGGAACCCATATTCATAAGTCATCAGATATAGACGAGCACCCACACTAACCCACTTAGACTTAATATGAGCAATAAATAAACATTTGTTGTACTAAGTCAATGAGATTTCAGGATATGTTACCATAGTAAAGTCTATCCTAATCCAACTAAATTGTTTTTAAAAACAGATGGGGCTCTGATAAGCAAAAAGGAAGCATCTACCCTGTAAATTCTCAATAAGATTGTCTTCACAAGAACTTAGGATCCAAATTTATGTTACTAGCATTGTTCAAAGAACCCTTCACTGAGAAATACTGTAAACTTGTCCCTAGATGACAGCTCTCCATGGCTATGTCTTCAGATATTGGAATTATAAGACCTAGAAATATAACATAAGTATGTTTTATATTTTTTAAAGAATGAAATATTGAATCCAATAATTTAGAAAATGTTATACTGTCTGAAACAAGCAGAGAATGTTTTAAGTGAAATGAATAACATAAAAACTGAAATTAAAAACACCATGACTGTGTAGAAATAGCAAGTTAAAGACATTTGTAAAGATTACTCATAAAGAGAAAAATAGGTGTAAATAAATTACAATTACTCAGGAAGACAGAGAAAGAAAAAAGAAATAGGTTAAGAAACATAGAGGATAGAGTGAGGTTGAACATATTTTAAAAGATAATGAATACATAGAAAAAGGGAAAATTTGAAAGAAATTATGTGTGAAAATTTTCCTGAATTAATGAAAAGCAAAAATCCTCAAACTCAGGAGACACGCTATCTCCCAAACAGGATAAATAAAAGAAAACTACATATGAAAAAATCATACTGAAAAATACAGAACACCAAAGACAAAAAGGAGATTTTAAAGCAACCAGAGAGAAGAGACAAATTCTCTGTAAAGAAGTGGCAATTAGGCTGAGTTTGTTCAGTTAAGTATAGATGACAATATTTTGTGGTTATTTTGTGAATAACCACTTATGAACACAGTTAAAATGCAAGAACGGTTTAACATTAGAAAAGGTATTAATTTAATTCACTGTATTAATAAATTTTTTTAAATATTGAATCATCTTATAAAAACAATAAAACAAAAAAGGAACTATTTTTCTAAAACCACAAAGGGCAGGTATAAAACAGTAGGTCTCATATAACTATTCACATAAGTCCAGTCCAATTGTTCAGAATTTGCAGAAAAAAACTGTAGAAAACTAGTTTGGTGATACTTAGCTCATCACCTAATATTAGAGTATACAACAGGTAGTGAAGATGCTAATCAGCTGGTCAAAGAGATTGGTTGAGAATTTTCTTTTGCAGAGAGTTGTTGGAATGCTGTGCACTTCTTCATTGGCAACCTCCAAAGAAAGTGGGGAGAAGGTTCTCCAAGCCAGCAGAGATAAAATACAATGAAACTACTTGATACATGTGTCCCTGGGGTTTGAAACTCATAAAGGATTAGTTTCTTAAACATGCCTGAAAAAGCCAAAGGTAAGAGGTTGCAGCTATGAACCCAAAGCAGCAGAGAATGGTGAAGTTAGGATGGAACTTCCACTGGCATGTTTTTCCAAAGATGCAACAAGTATGGAACTATCACGAATGAGACTATCCAAAAGGAACTTCCTGGATAGGAGACAAGTAGACAAAAAAATTCCTGAAAGCATAGAAACTGAGAGTCAGACTCATAAATGTCAAACTGAAGATGATACAGCCTGTAACACAGCAATTGAGATTAAAGGTTACCAGAAGGAAAGCCTCTGCGGATCCCAGAAATGCTCTCCATAAAGAAAAATGGCAGCTTTGAATGTCTGCGAAGTGCAGCAGTCTCTAACACTGGAGCAGGAGAAAACCAGCTACTTAAACCTGTTCTATTTTTCCCCAATCCCTTTTTTCTAGATGTGACTCTGTAGAGGCCACAATAGCTAGTGAGCAGTAGGGAAGGCAGTGTTCTGAGGAAAGAAGATGACCATGCTCCTTTCATACTTCAATCATCCAGACCTGATACAAAACTAGACGGAAAATGAGAAAAGGCTCTAAACTGAGAAAGCTCAGATTTCAGATTACACCCACATGGATAATTCAGCTACTGAAATGAGACATTTCTTTCTTTTTTTATGTAAGTATAATCAGTATACAATGCTGTGTTATTTCTGATGTACAGCATAATGAGTCACCTATACATACATACATACATACATATATATATATACACATATATATATATTCCTTTTCATATCCGTTTCCATTATAGGCTATTACATGGTATTAATATAGTTCCCTGTGCTATACAGTAGGATTTTGCTGTTTACCTATTTTACATATAGTAGTTAGTATCTGAAAATCCCAAACTCCCAGTTTATCCCTCCATCATCCCTTTCCCCCCGGGTAACCACAATTTGTTTTCTATGTCTGCGAGTCTTTCTGTCTTGTAAATAAGTTCATTTGTAACATGTTTAGATTCCACATGTAAGTGATATCATATGGTATTTGTTTTTGCTTTCTGGCTTACTTCACTTAGTATGACAATCTCCAGTCTATCCATGTTGCTGCAAATGACATTATTTCATTCTTTTTATGGCTGAGTAGTATTCCATTGTATATATGTACCACATCTTCTTTATCCAACCATCTGTCAGTGGATATTTAGGTTGCTTCCATGTCTTGGCTATTGTAAACAGTGCTGGTATAAACCTTGGGGTGAATATATCTTTTCAAGTTAGTTTTCTCCAGATGTATGCAGGAGTGGTATTGCTGAATTATATGGTAACTCCATTTTTAGTTTTATAAGGGACCTTCATACTGTTCTCCATAGTGGCTGCACTAATTTACATTCCCACCAACAATGTAGGTGGGTTCCCTTTTCCCCACACCTTCTCCAGCATTTTTTATTTGTAGACTGTTTGATGATGGCCATTTTGACTAATGTGAGCTGGTAACTTCTTGTAGTTTTGATTTGTATTTCTCTAATAATCAGGAATCTTGAGCATCTTTTCATGTCCCTGTTGGCCATCTGTATGTCTTCTTTGGAGAAATGTCTATGTAGGTCTTCTACCCATTTTTTAATCAGGTTATTTGCTTTTTTGGTATTAAGTTGTATGAACTATTTATATATTGTGGATATTAATCCTGTATCAGTCATATCATTAGCAAATGATTTTCTTCCATTCGGTAGGTTGTCTTTTCTTTTTGTCCATGGTTTCCTTTGCTGTGCAATAGCTTTTAAATTGAATTAGGTCTCATTTGTTTGACTGCATATATGCTATTATTTGACTACTGGTGCCTAGCCTCTGAGGTGGCAGCAATAAGGCTGTTTTTGTGACTGTCAGAACTGCAAACTGGATTCAGCTACTGCTTATGGAAGGAACTGGGCTGCTGGCATGAAGAGCAGTTCTCAAGCTAAAGGTCACAGCAACAGGGAGCAAATAAGAAGAAGCAAATCCCTATTTGCTCCAACCTTTCAGTCTCCCTCTAGTACTTCTATTGGCACAGCTCAACAGGGAACCAGCTGAACAGGGAACAGGGAAACAGGCAGAAATGTGGTCTGCATAGTCCCCACCCCAGCATCATAGAGCAGAGTGTTAGAAGGATGGACGTGAAATTGAGAGACAACTGCTAAATAACTGAGACATTATTTAATGTTTAAAACCTATCAAACAATATTTTATACTTAATATATATGTAGTAAATGTATACAGAAATGCATAGGAAAAAAATGCACAAAATTCAACATAGAGATCACCTCTGATGGATAGAGAGAAATGTGATTTGAAAGGGGCACACAGAATTATTCTGTCCTTTTCAAGATTTATTTCAAACTGCATGGTGCATTCCTAAGTATTGATTATCTTATTCTCTAGGCATTTTGGATGTCTGAAGCATTTCATTAAAAACCAGCCAAGGATGGAGGCCTTTTATGGAAAGGAAGGAAAAAGGAGAAGTGTACATACTTAAATTCAAAGTACTGTGAGACCATCATCTTGTCTAATGGTGAGTGTTTTCTATATACGGTAGACTCAAGATAAAAGTTCTACACTGTGATAACCACTGGAATAGGATTCAGGTTAAGAGAATGTTTGACCTGGTACTAAATGGCAGGTTTTCAAATCTCCATAATAACACTTGCTCCTGGGAAAAAGGGCAAATCATCCATGAAGTCCCCATCTGCTTGTCTGAGGATCATCTGTGGTGATGTGGACTCTCCTAATTTAGGTGGCAGTTATGTACCTACTAGTGAAATTATCCCTCCTTAGTAATAATGTCTACTGGCAAAAGAAAGCTTTGAAAAAGACATTTGTTTCAGATTGTTTAAAAATTGAATCTCTTAAAACACCCATTTAATTTTTTATTCAATATTTGTAACTTTTATCTGACATACAGATTTATTTTGACAACCTATTTAGTGGTTGACAAGTTTGCTTTTCTTTCTTGTTAATGTATTTTAAAGGTTATGTTGAACATATTTCATATAAATCTCATAATAGTGCAAAAAAAGTATCAGAAAAACTGAATTCATCTTCAAAATACATCTATGTTCATAAGGTTGCTTGGAATATGAGCACTAATAAAATTTTTAAAATGCTTTCACTAGAAATCAATTCAGACTTGTGGAACAAAAATTATTTGAGCAACTATATCCAACACATTCAATTTACTGACCAAATCTTGGGAGAGAGAGACCTCCTGACATCCATCAATTACCAAGAAAGGGTAATTATATTTCCCAAATAAATCAACTCCATCCACTTTTCTCCATTCCAATAACAATAAAATCTCTACATCTTCTCTATCTTTGACTACCACCTCAGCCTGACCACTGACAGTGTCTAGTACATGATAGATTCTTTAAAATATTAGTTTGAATAAATAAATGAATAAATTCTGAATGTCTCAAAGTTGTCAATGCCAAAAGTATTGAGGTACAGGATCAAGATTGAGGAGTAGAGGCCTATGGGAAAAGCAGGAAAGGAGTATGAGGTACATGAAATGGTGAAGGAAATGTTCTCATGTTGTATTATTTTCAGAAAAGTCTTCAATATCTTCACAGTGCCGATCAGGAATAAGTTTTTTGTAAATATAGCCCAAAGTTAAGTTTTCCGGAACTATTTTCAAATTGTAAAAGTGGCTGAGATGTCACAAATATTAAGTGCAACTTTGTAGGGAAGTAGTGAAAAATAAAAATAAGTTTTCATATTTTTGATTCACCAAATCAAGTTACCAAAACAAATTTGGTAACTTGGAAAGGAAAATTTTCTGACATTTTATTCCTATTTATTTTATTCATTTATTTTTGGCTTTTCATTTATGTAATATCACATCACTCACATAGCAGATATTTAATAAATATTGCCAATTCAAATGTCATTTGCTAACATTTGCACATTAACTCAGATATTTTTATTCAAAAAAATTGTTGTCACTTTTCACCATGATAACCACTTAAATACCTTTAAAAAATTAACATTTTATATTTATGAGTGTATCCTTTCTTCAACTAAACAGTATTTGATTCAGCAATCGTGCTTGGATTCTAAGTGTTTTGCGGAATCCAACGATTTAAGAGCTTGGTAATTAATACAAGTAATAACTGTTCATTACCAGCAAATTTGCATTATAAAAACCTTCTTTGGTAACACAGGATAATAGTTTTACATCTATTACTACACTTCTAAACAAGACTAGAGACTAATCATTACAAAAAAAAGATTGAGGTTAATACTTCTTTAGTAGTTTTTCTTAAAATTATTTATAAGGTACACCTTATTTTGGTACACAACTGAATTATTGACTACACATTATCAATTTTCTAAACAGTTCCAGGACAGACTTTCAGACTTGTCGATGTACAGTACGCTTATCAAACATGTATTATCATCCTTCGTTCCACTCTCCTGTATCTTGAAAGTACTAATGTTAGTGGATCTTTCAATAGTGGAAGGAGACAACAGTAAAATCACAATCTGTGATATGAAATTACTACCGGGTCCACTGTCAGACACATGAATCCTAGATCTGCCACTCAGCAGCTATGAAAACCTGAATAAAGTACTTAACTTCCCAGAGTTTCAGTTTCCTTTTCTCCATTAGAATAACAATATCTGGTACTTATCTCAGAGGTATCGATAAGATGATATACATGAAGCCTGGGTAAAATGTAAAGCACTGTTTGAATTTAATTAACATTTGATATCTTATGTAAAGATTTTTTTAAAGGATTTAACTAGCAAAGTAGAAAGGTAATTTGTACTGGACCTCATTAGCAGTTTCAAAATGGATCTCCCCAACTCCTAGCCCAATACTCAGCATGTGTTCAATGAATATGTGTAATTAATTAGTTAATTAAATGAATAGAAGAATTAGAAGTGATTGTATACTGGTAACAAGGAAAAACCTAAGACTGGAACAACAGGAGGAGAGAAGAGGGCACCTTGTAGTGTATGCTTAGATTCTAGGAAACCCTTCTTTAACTAAATCAGTGATCATGAGAATAGCAAAACATGGAAAATGTGAAAGCAATCATTGTGAGATGTAGTATGTCCTACTGCCATGGGTGAGGAGCTCGGGGATGAAGTATCCCAGGTTCTTTAACAAGAGCAGAACGACATAGAGTGTGTAGTTGGCACACTTAGGCTGACTGATTGACTATCATTCCCTCTTCTCAGGGAAGTGCACCTGATCCACAGGGGTGGGTTTCTAACATACCTACTAAGAGACCCCATGTAAAGCTTCAGATAATCGACCAGGTATGACCACCAAGCTAGCCAATCACATTCTCTCTCCCAGGAATTTGTTGTTTTTACCAAGAGTCACAGAAACTGGTGTCAATGGGGCAAGACCATTTTAATACCAGTGTAGCAAAAGGAAGATTCACAAATGCTGCTTCAGAGATCCCCAGTTCCTTCCTGGTTGTTCAAATCTTTTCAGGACTCTGTGAGATTTATCAGCACCCACCTTATAAAATTGCCCCTTAAGTCTAAGCTAAGGGAGTGTCCAAAGGAAAGCTTGTTTAAATACAATATGTAAGCTATTATCTGACTGAGTTGTGTTATACAATCTGCTACCTACACTGAACCAAGCTCAGTTGTGAGTTACAACTGCTGCCAAATTGGTGATCCTGGGGAGAACCAGTACTCCAAGGAGAAGGGGTTGTGGAGGTAAGAGAGGAAAATTTTCATCTGGACCATTGACAATATTGAACAGATAGAGGAATTAAAATCTAGGAAGGAAATAAGAGGCTTCAATGTCATTATATAGGATAAAAAAGAAAATATTTTTAGGGGAAATTTCTCATTTTTAAATGAAGGCTAATATTTAAAGAGGGGGGAAATGTAAATAAAGATTTAACAAGACACTTCCTTAGCCTGGAACATTCAGTCCATAAGTATTTTTTGGACATCTAATGTGTGGGCAAGGAAGTAGATTATTGAAACTTCCAATTTCCTCCCAAAGTCTGTTGATAAAGTTATATAATTTTCTTTATCTCATGAGACTTTTAAATATAGAGAGAGGATAGTCTAAACCCAAAAGTGCTATAATTAATAGTTCAGAAAATGACAATCCCTTATTATAATTATTTAAAAGCCTTATAATCATGAAATCATACAATGAAAACCACAGACACACATATGGCAGGTAAGCCATGTTTATTCATCACCAAATGATTTATATCAATTAATCCCATAATAGAAGTCAGGAAATTGAAAATCTTAGCTAAGTTTAAGCTCAATCCTACAGAGGTATGCATTGCTAGAGGGAGAAATAACATTTTTAAATAGTTTCTGAAAGCAGGGTTAGTAGCTAATTATCATTAATATTCTAAAGCAGTCCTCTGAGACTCAGCATAGACAAATCATTGATTTTTACATTTATCTTTCTGAGGACCTCTGTAGTCACCTCAAGGTGTCTTCATGTAATCCACTCATACCAGAGAATGTTTTCAAGGATATTGTAAATAATTAACCTTCTCACAGTGGAGTTCAAGTGTCTCTCTGTGATAAAGCACTTGAACACCTCAAAAGCATAATTACAGGCATACCCTTGAGAGTTGGGATATATCAAGTTCTCAAAATGAGAGTGGATATTAAAACTGATATAGGAGCTATTAGTTATCATGAATTTTCTCCATTAGCCAGCCTGTTGGATTGTGTTGGTGAAATGTAATTCTGCTTAAAGAAGTCTACATAATTTCTGATTGCTGCGTTCAATTCTCAATCTTGAATTTATTGTAGTATTTCAAAGGCGAAGCCACCAAAAGTGATTTGATGTCCCTTTTTTTTTTCCTCCCACTATTGAGTCAGTTACATGTTAACATAAAGTCACATCTAAAGTGGACTTCTTTTTTATGGATAAATAAATAATTTTTGGGTGAGGAAAATACATAATTAAAAATAACAAAAAGGAATCTGCAGAATAAGGAATCATTTAACCAGGTGACTTATAAATGTATGTAGGTTTAGTAAGTCTTTAAAATGATGGTTTTAAATGTATGAAATACATAATTTTGAGAATTATCGTAAATACCAAACATGTCCATAAAATGCCCCTTTATAAAAAGTAATACTGAATTTAATCTAACATGTACGTTAATCACCAATTATCTTAATATATGCAAAATAAAATGCAAAATACGTATTTTTATATTCTTATCAACAAATAAATTCATCTAGTAATCTGAACATTTTTCTAAAATCTCTTTCTACTATCATCATTAAAAAGATAATCAATAGAAGTCAAGACTATCCTATGAAAACAGTAATTTTAATATCCTCTACTTTGAGCACTATCATATGATACACTAGGACAGATAAGCTTTTAAATATTTTTAGTCGAAAGATTTTAGCAAGACAGACCCACAATAAATAATACACTCTCTTTGGAGTATTTTTATGTTTAAAATTTTTGATCCTAGTAAAATGACTGTCATATTTCCATTTATGATGAAAATACATATGTTTGTGTTTGTGTGTGTAGATAGGGTTCTTAGATATAGATCATTTAATATTATAAAATGTACCTATTGTCCTCAAAACCTTTCAATGTCTTCTCATATAGTGCTAAATTAGAGATTATATATCAAAAGTCTTTGCCATGCCTACAAAATCCCACCTGGTCTAGGCCTCCACTATCCCTTCGACTTCATCTCCCACCTCGTGGCACCAATTACCCCTATTTGGTTCCACTCACCCAAGTCTGGCTTCCTTACTGTGCTCTAGAGACTTGGCTCATTCTTTCCCCTTTCTTGGTATGCCTTTGACCCACAGAGTCACATAGATTACTCTCTTACTTCCATCAAATCCGTGTTCCAATGTCATCATTTTCTCTAATTTTACACATACCTATGTAAGGCACACACGGAAGCCCATGAATATACTTCTCTGGTCTATTTTCCTTATCCCACTTTATCTGTTTTTATAGTCATTCCTCTGACATGTTTGTGTTTCTATTTTATGTCTTACATTTATACAGTAAATTTTATTATGGAGAAGTTGTATTTCCAGTCCTAATGTAGCGCCTAGCACTCTGTGGTTGTTAAATAATAATTTTTGGATAAATAAATGAGTGGATAAATGACTGAAATCAATTTTTTAAATAAAACACAAATATTATTTTTCATGCTTGGTGTTATGGCATTAAAATTCTGATAATTTTGTCATAAAGTTCTTCAAAGCCACCTATAATCATTTTTTTACCAGAGTTTTTTTTTTCTTATAACTATAAGCTGATAAATAAATACCAAAGTCTGGAAAACATCATACCCACAACCTTCCATAGTAAACTGATTTAAATATCAACACATGCAACAAAACAATAAGAAAAAAATGCAAACCATTTCCTAGATTATAGTCACTCTCCCCAGTGACCACTCCCCTCCAAAACCATAACAGAGAGAAAGAAGGAAGGAAGGAAGGGGAGGGAAGGCAGATGTGAAGAAAATTACATGAACCTTTAAGCTAGGCATGTAGTTTTAAGGTTAACATTTTTATGATCTCTAATTGTATCTATCTATTGTCTCTAGTTTGTATCACTTAATCTTAGATTCTTTGTAGAGAATCATTGAAAAGGCAATTTAGTGAATATGCAGTCTTTTAGTATGTGATCATTATAATAAAGGCAGTAGTGACTACTTACAGGAAATCCAACCACCCTGCAATGACTGAACACAACAATCAATTCCTCTCCAGGAATGTAATCTTGCATAAGAAACATTTCAAAATGCACAAAATATAGTTTAATTCCTAGTAGTTTTCTCAGTCATTTGATTTTTATCTTTTCCTGTAATTTCAATGGATAGCATGTTACTCACATGTGTAATAAGATGAAATCTAATCTAGAGACCCATTCTTTAATCACATTCTTTGCAAACTGTAAGTTACTTATCACCTATTAAATAACAAAATTTTAGCACCTTATGTTATATTATACAACAAAACTTCAACACTTTAGTTTGTCTTCCAGTGGACATATCCATGAGAATCTGTAGTGGTAGGCAGAACACAGAGGGATTGATGAAGGATGGCATCACCAAAACTGATCATCAAAAAACAGATCTACTGTGTGGTATGTAGATAGCTGATAAGGCAAGAGTGGGCATTAAGAAGAAACGTTACATGTGATTGGATCCAAATCACTAAATATTCCAGTATGGTTTATTATTTCCAGAAAATAAGGTACATGATTCTATAGAGTAGTGAATGAACAACTGTTTTGTGATAAGAGCAATTAAAAGGAGGGGAAAACAAGTTGTTGAGAAAATAAGCAGAGTCAGAATGGGAGCTGAGGACTTATTTCAGAATGAGTGGTCAGGGATGGCCTCTCTGAAAAGGTAACATATAGATTGAGACCAGAAGGATTAAATGGAGTCAGTCATGAGAGATGCAGGAGAAACAGTGGTCCAAGCAGAGAAAAAATATGGGCAAAATGCCTTAGCCTGGGAAGAACTAGGTGTATCTGAAGGTATAAAAGCAGCCCAGAATATTAGGAACACAGTGAGCAGGAGGGAGGGAGGACAAACCAGGTGGGGACTCATCATACAATGCATGATTCTGAGTCAAAAGAACACCACAAGTTGTTATAATATGCAGCAGAAAGCCATGAATAGATTTATAGTTTTAACAGTGTTACGCTGGCTGTCGTATGGAGAACAGATTGGAGGTGACCGAGAGTAGATGCAGGGAGGCTTCTTCAGTAGTCCCATGGAGAAGGGGCTTTGGTCTGGATGAAAGGATGTTACCAAAGTTTAAGAAAGATGGCTACATTAGAGACATATCTAGGAAGAAGAACTGATAGGCTGAATTGATAGATTGGATGTAAGGTATGAGGGAAAGAGATAAATCAAGAATGGCACTTATACTTCAGCTTGGGCAACTGAGAGCCTGATGGGAGTATCTTACTAAAAGGAGAAAAACTGTTGGGATGGGAAATGTGAAAGAGATGAGAACACAGTTAGTGGGAAGAAAAAGTCAAGTCTTCAAAACATGTTATGTTTGAGAATTGGTGAAATCTCCAAGCATGGCTGCTGGTAGATAGTTTGATATGTCAATCAGTAGTTCAGAAGAGACGCTAGGACTGAGAGTCAAAATCTGTTTGATCCTATCTCCAGACATACGTCAGACACATCTGTGAAAGAGCAGGGAGGTTATGTATTACTAGCATTTGTGGGTGACACTTTCTGCAACTGAAGTGACATGCTGGTTATTCCAGCCATTTCCTTCTGACTATCTCTATTCAATAGAACTAAAACAGTAAATGTGAAGCCCATATGAGTTAGCAAAGACCTGAAACCAAACCAATATCTGTCTCTTTCTCTCTCTCTCCCAATTTCCCTCCTCCCCACCTCCATCCATTTGATTTCTTTCTATATATAGTTTAAAAGTAAAATCTGAAAATTGATTTTGGGGGGATTTGCAAGTGAGTGGGCTTTACCCACTTACAACTTTTTCAATATGAAGTTATGAAACCCAACTTGCTGAAGAAAATCCATGGCCACAGATCAGCTTACTACAAAGTTCTTTACACTGTGGTTGAGGACCTAAGTCTAGCCAACAGTAATGTGGTACTTTCCTCCTACATATATTTTTTCTTGTGATGTACCCCTCTAGGGAAGGGTGATAAAGTCTAGGGTAAAATTTAGGTATCTCAATGCCCCAGTGTCTTCATTATTTCTAAGAAATTTTGTTTCTTTATTTAGACTCAGATTGTACCTGTCAGATGGTTGCCTACTTTGCTAATTGACTTGCAGAATTTAATAAACAAGACACTCACTATATATCACTTACTGTCCTTTTAGACTATACTCTAATATGAATACTCTGCTGATTCCATTTAACTGGTAACAGATCCTGGCACCTGTTTCTGGACTGCAGCACATCTCAGCTGTGAAGTTTTTTTTTTTAAATGCTTTGGCAATTGAAGTGCATCTTCACTACTAAATGGCATCCCTCATCTGTAAAGCCATTTACAAACTTTACTGATCAAGCTGTACATTTCTGAGTTGGAATGTAATCTACAGAGCCTTCTGCAAAATGAGCTGAATCCTTTACTAATCATGGGCAATGGTAGAATTTATTTGGTTTGCAGCAATTTGCCTTATTTGCTTATTATACCCCTTGGTTCCTGCTGCAGACTGCTGTGTAGAGTTGCTGGAGCTGGGAAATCACTCTCCACATCATCCTACTCCCAAGGTGAGAGCATTCTGGTTGTGGATGAAATGTCTTCTTAATGTGAGAATTTCACCATTCACGCATGCACATAGCCTCTCTCTGTGTCCACATGATGCCACACAGTGAGTCCTGCCTAGATATCTCTTCATAAACCTCTATGAAGTTATGATGTTCCAAGACATTAAACCAAAAGCAACATTATTCCATTTGGCCACACACAATATATGACTCCCTTCAGCCTAAAACAGCAAACATTGTGTTCCCTGTAAACCTCTAGTGTTATTAAAATGTATTCTTGTGCTGCATCTCACCATTCTTACTCTGGAAACAGTGCAGTTTATTAAACAGTATGATACTGTAGAATTACTTTAATCAAACCTAGATACCATTTTATGATTTCTTCTCAAAAAAATGGTTTTATTCCAACTGAAATATAGTAAATCAGTGACTCAAAATTCCATAAATAAAGCTATTCAATCACAAACTTTGATTCCTGGTTAGCAAACCCAGATAGACTGAAACATATAATTAAAATACAATCGGAACTCAGTTTTAAGAAATAAACTACACCTCCATGACACTCTGTCAAATTCATTGTTTTATGGGGAGAAAAAAATAAACACTTCTAGAAGAGGATTGTATTCACAACCATTCGTATCTGAACCAGTATCTAGACCTGTCAGGTAAGATCAATATACCTGCTTCATGTTTGTATCACAGAATAACAAGAGGGCTTTTGACTGGATAAGATAATACCTAGAGTTTAATCCTGGTGTATCAGAAGATAAAGCACTCAATAGTCTAAGAGATTATAAAATTTATGTTTTAGTACCATGTAGACATTAACCATACAGACATCAGACCAGATAAGAGAATATGTACAATCTTGAGAACAAAAATATAAAGCTGAGTCACTCATTTATGCTTGTTGAAGATTTTTCCCAAGAAAGCACATAAAAATGACTAAGGTTGCCTACAGTATGCAGATAAGAAAATATATAGCCCAGTAATAAAGTCAGGAAGTATGTTCCATATTAACAGATACACTGTTCAACCCATAAATTGTATGCTAGAAAGATTAAATAATTCCAACATGACAGAATTTGTTAAAAAATAAAGTACATATAAATCTTCACTTTTTTCCTTAAATAAATCTACACATTTGCTCAGGGAAGATCAGTACAACCAATAATTGCCCCATTGATGGCTCTTTTACACTGTACTCTCAGAGAATATGAATACTCTGATGATTCCATTTAACTTTTTGTATACGTGCTCTGTCTACTGAGAAATAAATGTTCTAGAAATCAAGTTAAATTATAAAAACTATAGAATATCACACTTGGATCCTTTAATATGTTGAGGTCTGCAGCATCTAACAGACTATAGGCAAATCTATTTCAAAAAATAGCTTTTGAAGGTTTTGCTAAATATATCTTTCCTTTGCCCTTATTTTACTTCTATTCTGGGCAGATTTCTCTGTGTCCAGTACTCCCTACCGATTTTGAAATCTGCTTCTTGGGGAGTCTTGCTAATAGTGTTCCAAGAATCTACTGGATGTCAAGAAGGAAGGTTTAATTTCAAGAATGTGATTCAAACTATGTATATTTAATCCCTTTTATCAAATATATAGTGGGGAATGACATATTTCAGAAAAATTTTAAGTAATATTAGAAGAGATGTGGCAGTGCCTTTTATTATTTAGTTGTTTTCTAGATAATTTGTACAGTGTCTACCTCAGTGGAGACATGCTCACAAAATCTCCTATGTTACTGTTAGATTTCTGCCAAATACAATAAGGCAGCAGATAGTTCAAATGGAATTGGGCAGGCAAAGGAGTAAAAGCTGAAGTAAAACTAGTCCAGGTTTAAAAGTGTATTAACTTAAAATTGAGCTCTTGCTGGGGAATAACTTGCTTGTTTGCCTTGAAGCAATAAAGCTTTTCCTGAAATATGAGTAACATGCCTGTCTCTGGTCAATGTGAGGGTCCTAGATGGAACAAGCTATGAATGTTACTTTAGATTTTACCTAGAATGATCCCTAGACTTGGTAAGGTTAAGTACTCACCCATAATTCCTTGGGGACTACCAAGGATGTATACAGTACTGAACTCAGAGCCTGCTCCCTGATTTCTATCCTATCTACAAACAAGAAAGATGAAAATGAGAGTAGCCTGTGACAGTGCATGGATTAAACAAGCAAACTTATGCTATTAAGGTTGTAACAGGTAATCATTTACCAACTCAAACTGGAAGAGGGTTAAAAAGTGGAGCCCTGTGTGGGACGAAATACAATGCTTGCCAAGGATATTCTTGCATAAGTCACTCAACACCACCACCACCAAAAAAAAGGAAAGCTAATCTGCTGGTTTCTGTGAAGACAATGATCCCAAGAGATCTGGTAATAGTCAATGGGAACAGCAAAGTAACTTACATATCCATGCTGGCAAATAACGAAAACTCCTGTGTGGTAATGTACTAATCAATAATCATGTCAGCATTAGGTGAAGCACCAATCTTAATGTCAATTGAGCCCCATAACATGGCTCAGAAAAAGTATTGAGAATGCAGAATAATGCAATTTTTCTGTCTGAAATATCTGGAAAAGGTAAGGAAAGCAAGCACAGAAATTGTTTAAGTAATTCACGGGCTAGAGAAAAACATAAATATATTCAAGATATATGTGTCATAATCAAGCCAAGGTAAACTCTAAACCCTAATCCCCAGCCTTTACATATTTCATGAGAGACTGGAAGAGGGTTTGTAGGAAAGAAGATAAGGAGGCTGCCCCAAAACAGAATATTGCCTATACAATCTGAGTTTGAGATGCATGTATATCAAATTGGGCCTCCAAAAGCCAATTTGCCTACAGCTCCAAGTAACATGAAGTCAAATATCTATTGTCTCTTGGATCCCATTCACTGAATTAAGGCCAGTAATCTCAGGTCTGTCCTGTGATGCAATAGACAGCAGTCGGATCTGCAGCAGGCTTCTCTCTGGGCCTGCTTTCTCACAAAGGAATTGACTGAAATGACCAACCTCTGTTTTGCCGATTCATGGCTATTTCGGGACAAGTCCAGCCAACGGCAAGTAACAACTTCCGCCTTCTGCAAACCCACCAATCTGCATCTACCCTTCAGCATACCTCATGTGCATAACAACTTCCACCTCCCCACATCTGGGTGAGAACTACTGGAGGGAAAGTTCATCCCCGCCCCTCTCTCTTTCAGACAAGCCCCTTTCACTTTCGGTATACTCACCAATCAAAACTTACTTCTCAGTACCCCTCATTTGCATTAAGAACCCACCAATCAGCTCCTACCCATAGGGATAAATAACCAAGCCTGAACCCAGAAAAGCGGGCTCCAGTCTAACAAGAGACCCCTCTGTAGATTTCCAAAAATAGACCTAACTCTGCTGTTGAGCTGTCTCTCTCCTTTCTTCCTCTTGGACTCTGACAGGAATCATGCCAGAACCCTCTAATAAGGAGATTCCAGCCTCTGAAAATGGGCTACTAAAGTTAATGAACTATATAACTACCCAGGTAGGATGAGCTATCACAAGTTTTCTGACAGTATCCCCCCACCACAAGGCGGCAGGATGCCAGGTGCAACCGAAGTGTGTTCTAGAAAATACCACTTCAACTATCTCAAAAGGAAGATGCAAGGTCCATGAGGTTATCTTTCCCTGGACCAGAGATGAGACAAAAAAGATAACGGAGAGTGGAAGCCATATCCTTTGTTATCCACTACACTTTTACCTTTTTTAAAGTATCTGTTATTAAAAGTGTTTGATTTGATCAAATTATCCGGTACAGTTAAGCAGTATGTTTAAAGGCTGTGTCTAATTCTTTGGCGATGTCAGAAATCCTCTGCAACACATGAAGGCAAAAGCAGGTTTTGAAGGATGAAGTGGAAAGGGAGCACCTTCCCAGATGTCCTCAGTCCTGGTCCCCGCCCAACGCCACTATGACTGTGACCCTCCAAGAGGACCCTCTGGCCCAACCACTTTTAGATAAGCCCAGCAGGGGGCTTTTAATTCTCAGTGGATCATTGGGTTCCACCTCTGCCTTTACGACCACGGCCAGATAGACCAGTGCGTGCTGGCCACTCGGGCTCACTCCAGAAATCGCGTCCTGGTTTCCCAAACTCCCGCCTCATACCTCACGACGCACGACCCGTCCCCGCCTCCTGACCTGGGGATTCCTTCCCACCGCTGGGCCCCCGGGGGCAACCCAGCCGGTGTCCACGCATGTGCACACTCACCCACCTAAGCCTGTGAGGCTACAAGCTGCAGGAAGACGAGAGTGCCCGAGGTTACCTGTATACCGTGATTTGTGTCACGAACGCCGCCGCCGCTGCCGCTGCCACCGCCCGCCGCCGCTACTACTGGGAGAACCCGGCTTCTCCAGTGGCTCCCGAAAAAGGCGGGAAAGGACGCGCCAAGATGGCGGACACGACGGGCTCCGAGCCCGGCGGCTCTGAGGAAAACAGAGCGTGAGGAGGAGCGCCGGCGAGGCGGCTCCGGGGAGACCAGAGCGAGAGGAGGAGCGCCGGCGAGGCGGCTCCGGGGAGACCAGAGCGAGAGGAGGAGCGCCAGCGAGGCCGGGCAGTCCCGGCGCAGGACTGTTGCACGAGCAGGAGGCACACGAGAAGGAGGCGGCCTGACTGTTGTCGTTTTCCCGCTAGCCACTGGCAGGGCACCCACCCGGTGCGGGTCGGCCCCTCGGCAGGTTGCCCTCCATGATCCCCACTGGCCCTGCGCCTGTGCCTGTGCTGCTGTCTAAATTTAAAAAAAAAAAAAAAAAAAAGGAGAAAAAGAACTCCGAGAAGAAGGCGGGTAACACCACCGAGAACGGTGAGTTAAGAGCCCACTGAGACGCAGGAGATGAGAAGATTAAAGATAAATTCTTCTTTTCTCCTCTCCCTTCGTAATGAACTATCCCAAGATGTAATCGTTTCGTGGTGCCTCCTTGAAGATGCCTTGTGAAACTGAGCAACATTTGAAACTGGCTATGAACCTGAGATCAGCTCCGGAGCAGATCCACTTGTCCATGCTCCTCCCTTTCCCCGGGCATGCTTTCCTGTGCGCCTCACTCTGGCTCCCTGGGGCTACGCCCGCGCTGGAGGGCTAGCAAGTAACTTTTGCCTCAGGCTCTCTTTTCCAGGCAACGTTAATACCGGGAAGTAATGAGGTTAGGACATGCTGAGTTTGAGGCCCCTGTAGGACATCCAGGTATAAATGACCAGCAGGTAAATAGATACAGGAATCCAGAGGGATATCTGGAGTGAGGCTAATGCATTTTACAGTGGGAAGTACTGTAGTATTCATGATTTGATTCCTTAGATGCATCATTTTAAATTCAAAATTGATAAATGTGTTGTCTTTTCATCGAGTGTCTACTATTTGCCAGCATGGATCCTGCAATTTTATAGTATGGAACCATTGAAAATATCATATTGTATGAAGGTTTTTCATCTGGGGTTCATGAACTTGGATGAAAAAAGAAAACTGACATCCTTGTTTTCATGAACCCCTAACTGATGTTTCGATTGTGGATAAAGAAAACAAACCACAGTAGTATTAACAGTGCTTGTTATATTGTCAGCAATAGAAATCACAGATATTTTCCTATCACATTGTAGTTGTCACAGGTAACTCATACAACTCTCACTGTTGTTAAATTATGAACTGTTATTAGGCCTACTGGGAAGCATGGTCTGTAGTCATTATATGGTCAATGTGTTCATTGTTACAGCACGAAGTGTTTATAATATTTTCATAACTTTTTCAATATATTAGTTTCCTTTTTTAACCCTTGATATTTTTATAAATTTAAGATCATTATTCTGAGGAGGAGGTCCATAGATTATTAGATTGATAGAGTTGCCAGAAAAAGTACTGCCAACTGAGAGGTTTAAACAATAGAAATTTATTGGCTCATAGTTCTGGAAGAGCAAGGTGTGAGCCAGATAGGTTTCATCCGAGGGCTGTGAAGAAAAATCAGTTCCATGCCTCTCGCCTAGCTTCTTGTGGTTTGCTGTCCATCTTTGGTGTTCCTCGCTTGTAGAGTCATCACCCCAATCCCTGCCTTCACCTTCATATGGCATTCTCCCTGTGTGTGTCTGTCACCATATTTCCCCCTTTTTATAAGGACACGAGTCTTATTGCATTACGGTTCACTCAAATACCATCATTTTAACTTGATTATTTTCAGAAAGACCCTATCTTCAAACAAGGTCACATTCTGAGGTACTGGGAGTTGGGAGAACCACATGTCTTTTTGAGGCAGATACGAATCAATTCATAATAATAGGCTTCAATAGACTGCCAGAGCAGCCCCAGCTGTAAGAGAGAATAAGAATGCTATTATGCTATTGTGGAAGAATATTCAACATAAAAATATTTTAATACATTCAAATGAGAAAAATTCTATTTAAAACAGTTATTTTATAATATTGTTTTCCTTATGCATCTATTTTTTTCATATATATATGAAAAAGGCTGGAAGACCATACATAAGAAAATATATTAGTGGTTTTCTTCTAGTGTTAAAGTTGAGTGGATATAGGTAGGTTTACTTTCTCCTTTTGTACTCTTCTGAAATTTTCAAATGTTCTTTATCTTAGCATTTCAAGTGGTCTGTATTTCTTTAAAAAGTGTTATATAATAAAAAAAAATCCTTAAAGATCATAAAGATAAAACTATCCCCACTCTTTTGATCCTTAAACCCTAAAATTTTGCCTTTAATAGTCTCAACTGTGAATGCACTCTACCCTAGGTATTTAATAAATTAATAATCTTTCTCCTCATAGTTTTCCAAAATGTAGGTTTCATTAAGTATCTACATATCTATACACCCACACATACCAGTGTGGCTATAATTACCAATGAGCCCTCTCATAAGTAAAACAGGACACATACATGATTTTCAATAACATTGACTATGTAAGTATTTATTTTATATATATATATGTTCAGAAATAAATCTCAAGTATGGTCTTGCAGTGAAATCTTGCAGTGAAATCTATGCAGTGAAAAAATTGTGAAAGAAATGAGACAACATTAGTGATGAATGAGGAAAATGCTTCTTGGGCATTTGAAGAATAGCAGGAGGAAAGCAATTGACTGGGTCGTGTAAATAGTTATCCAAGTCACTAATTTTTTTTTTTTCATCAGAGACCTAACTACTGCATATACATAGTAAAAGTCAAAAACCAGTTTAGTTCAGCCAGAAAAAAGTAAAGCATAAAATTTAAAACCACTGGGAAATCAAAATGACAATGTTGTATGTCTACCATTACTCATTGATTTAAATCCAATTCCTTTTACTTCTCTACACTTTAATTGTTAGTATTTGAAGGCACGTGTTAACATTTCTGAAGCACGTTGGTATTGTGTAGTGATCCTTGTCTGTCTTTTGCTGACTCAGACCCCTCACTTGTCTTTTCTTGCCCTTTGTTCTGTCTTTCGCACAAAGACATCAAGAAAAAAAACAAGAGAAGCCTGGTTTCAGGTTCAGGCTTCAGCTTCTGAAAGCTTGATTTGTGGTAGGAATAGAAGCAGCATTTTAACCTCCAATGACACTTCATTTCAGAAAACTGCTTGAAAGGATCCCAAGGGATCAATATCAGAAGTAGTCGCAGATATTGCTGTGTTATTGGCCAGGCAACAGGAGTTACCTATTTGTAGCAAGAAAACTAAAACAACCAGCTGGTTAAAATCATAGAACACAAGAGTAAACGCTGTGAAATGGAATTTTAACAGGAATATTCTATGGTTTACCAAATCTGTATTTTGGCTTATGGATTTTTAAGGCATTGTAATACAGAAAGGAAATGTGAAAATACCATCTGCACAGCCACTATTTTGGGAAATTCAGTAATGCAGTGTAGAAAAAATTGACACACTGGCACATAAGCAAAAGTAAATCAATCTAGATTTAAGTTAGCAAAATAATGAGCCAAATTCAAGATTCAAATCCATTTAAAATATTTTTTTATTTTCCAAAAGGAGGAAAACTAAACATGAATTATACACTTCTAGTGCCACTGGAATAAGATGACTTGTAAGACTTACAATACTCTTTAAGTTTTGCTTGTGTCATTCCACTGTTTTTCCTTGTCTACTCAGTCCCAAGCACAATGGTGCATTTTCAACATTGACATGAGATGACAACTCTCACTGACTTTAATGAGACTTCTAAGGTGACAATAAAAATTCAGGAAGATCATACTATACATGAAACTACTTTATGAGGATGAAAGTAATAAAATTATAATATTGACATATGGTCAATATGCAAGTGGAGTTTGTTAATTGCATTGTGTATGCATTCTACCTTGGATGGGCTAATTCTAAAAATCCTGGGGAAAATTACACATACAAATACAGAAGACAGTAAATTTACCATATGAGCTGTTGACGGTAAGAGCTCTCGTGATTCGTTGAGCTTAAACATAATTTGGCCTTTCCTGGTGCAGATATTGGTTGGTCGCTTGCTGTTTTTGTTGCTGTTGTTGTTGTTGTTGTTGTTTTTTGTCTCATAAGCTAAGGGATAAAACTCTCCATTTTTTTGTGCATTTTTGAGCTTCCTTTTTAGAAGCATGTGAAAGTTCAAATTGAACAGTAGTTATCTAATTTTGTATCTTCATGTGTACAGATTATTACTGGAGCTGGTAATGAAATTTTGCTGAGAGCAGTGTTATGCACCATGTTCTAAGCTGGCTTGCTGGCATAGTATCACATGTAATATTGCAAAACAGTTTGTTCTAGTCAGTCGCAACTGCAGCTACTGTGACAACATTTCGCAGATGATGAGACTTAATTGCATGGAAATGTCATTTCTCAAAGATCTTAGAAACAAAGGATAAAATCTAGATTCAAAAAGAAATCTCATGTTAACAAGGTCACCAGGAATCAGCCTTGGATCAGGAGATTAGATGAATTCCAAGACATCCTGTGTTTGATTTGAAGAAATTACAAATCAAACTTTAAATTCTTAAAGGAAAAACAAAAGATAAAGCAGACAATTCTAACTGGTTACTCTAACCTTCCAATAAGCAATTTTATTTTTAAAATACAAATTAAATATTTATTAAAATAATATAATCTAACTATAAATATGAGGAAGTTGCATAAGGCTGCCACAAAGTACATAGGCATTTTTGCAGCATGTTGACTCACAAAAAGAAAATGACTATATTAGCTTGGAAGAGTGAAATTTATTTTTAGTGGTTCACTTTCTAATATAAAGATATAACCTATTATACAGTGACATGCCAGTTATGCTTCATCAAACTGATTGTATACTATTTCATGAGGACGTAATCCACTGGAACTGAAGTAGTCCAGTGTAATCACTTACAATACAATGGATCAGTACGGGTTGTAAAAATATCAGATCCTCCAAACAATAGATCAGGACAGATACAGTTTTGTACATTGAAGATCTCTGGGTTCTGGCAGAAAGCCTATGATTACAGGGCTTTTATGGTTTGGTTGCAACCAATTTTTCTATAAAGAAGTCAGCACAATAAATATTTTCTTTAAGTCCTATCCATGAAACAGTCATTATCTTTAGTAGAAAAGCAATCAAATATTTTCCTTTTTCAGAACTCTTCTCACTTGCCAAGTCACAAGTCAATGACTTCTCTGTTTTTCTGGTCCACTATAAATCTCACAACTTTTCTGAAAACCAAATAGCATACAACCTCCCTAACACCGTCACACATACATAACACATATACCAGAAAAAAAAAAAAAAAAACCATGAAAACAAAAAACAAATAGAAAGAAACCCCACAACCTTCTTATAGAGAAGTGATGGGATAGGGTTAGGTAAGACTGGATTGGGAAGAGGTTGTACACATGAAGCTTCTCTTCACAGTCTTGAATACATCTTTAACCAGACTGGAAAAGAAACAGGGCCTTCTTTTTGATTGCCCTCCACTACAAAGCTGGAAGTTCAAGAAAAAAGGAGATAAGCTCAGACCCTGAGAGAGACAGTTACCTGGCCCACATTGTCACTTTTTTCTCTCCTCCTCTCTATTTTAGCCATATACAAACCACAAGAAAACTCCACCTCAAGAAAAAAAAAAGAGTGTGGATAGAATAAACCAGCTGCTTCTTATAGGGGCAACTCCAAAAAGTGTGCTCAGGAGTAGGAAATTATATATTTAATGATAGTTGATAACTCTCCAGATGGCAGCCTAGGATATATGATTTATGAATAACCCACCCAAACAATGATTCTGTCAGTGATATGGACTGCAGAATTTTGGCTACAGGATGATCCACAAACTCAAGGATCTGGGCATCGTTTGCCATTGCCAGAGGTTTGACAGCCCACTGAGCAATGCCAAAATTACTAACTAGCAAGAACCTATCATAATCAAACATGCCAACTTAATTATGGAAGAATAGAGTGTGTTGTAGGTGGCTAAGAGTTTACAGTTAGAAAATAAATCCAAAAAGTCATAGAGATTATCATATGTAACCATAGCCTTCAGAGTCTATTCAGTACCAACCACAGCAGAAATACGGTTGCCCAGTTATTACATAGTGTTGGAAAGAATGTAGTCTTTGCAATTAGGCAGATGTCAGTTCAGGTATCAGCTCTGCCAGCAGTAACTTAGCCTCCCTAACTCCTCCTCCCACCAGCCTTAGTTTTTCATTTATTTTAATTTTTAATAATAGTAGTACCATGTTTTTTGTAAGGACTCGATATCATGGACATAAATGATCTGAGACTTTCCATAAGTAACAACTGCTAGTATTATTATCTTTTTACATTGACTAGCACCTGGCTATATATTGAATGGAATATTTTCCTATCAACACAGCATCATTGTTAATTTATATTATATACATTAATTTATAATGTGTATACTGTGCACGTTTTTGGAATGTGATTGCAGCACTTTGCTGAAACAACTTCTTGAAGCAAAATCCAAAATCTGTAAGTTTATTATTCTTTGTAATCAAATAAACCCATTTTACCTTTGTTTTTATACCTCCAGTTCTGCATTCCTTTTAATGGCTTCTTCATAGTTTATATTCTCAAAGAAAAGTTCACAAGAGTGTTTTATAAGTGGAAGAAGTTATTTAACAAGAGTTACATTTTGTAAATGCTGAGGGATGTGGCTGGTGTCTGAATGCATTAAAAAGAAACAAAATTGTATTCACATAATGTGGGAAAACATTACTGTTTTATTTTCCTGTGGTATGAATCAGTGTATGGATTAATTCATTCACATAATTATATTCACAGCTTTTTTTAACTTTACTCATGGCTATAACTTTATGAGAAAGAGCACTTTGCAAGTCGATATAAAATGTCTTTCAAGCACTATGGTGGAAGGTCAGAGATGATATGTGGGTCTCTAGACTTTGACCACTGAATTCAGCTTGTATGAAAAAGCAGATTCCTAGGCAATTTAATGTTAGAAACACGAGGAAGATTTTTAGACAGTAGATCCTTGATTGCCAAGCTGCAGAAGATGGTTATTTCAACTCTAGAACGTAATTGGTCTGCTGGCATTACACCCACATTACTCGAAGGGATGAAAATAAAATTATAAACTGCTGTGTAAAGCCTGAAATGGCCACCTTTAAGTTTAATCTTTCCCTTAATGTTGTAGAGTTCATAAAATATGCATTAATTCCAGTTTTTAATAGCTTTTATCAATCCATCTTTCTCCTTAAAATGGTAGACAATGCCTAATAGAAAAGATTTCTCACACTGCACTTCCAGACCATGATGTATCTTGTAATTGTGCATGTTTTTTTTTAATTTCTTAAGCAACATTTATTAGATAAAGTGCACAAAGCAGTAAACATCTTTTCCAATGTTAAAACCATAAGAAAAATGAGGATCATTTCGATAAGCCAGTTCATTCATTATAAGCAGATTAGAGTTTGACAAAATATTACAATAGTAGTATTACCATTGTAATATTTTTAAGGTTTAAACTTATGAAAATTTTAGTTTTTGAAACAATTGCTCCTAATTTTCTTTTGCCTTCACATCATAGTTCTTTAATTCAAATCAAAACAATCTAATGTTTAAAGTCTATAGTTAGAAGTATAAAACACCTGGAAATTCTGTTAAGGATACTGACTGTATTTATCAAACTTCTTGTTTGCCACAACCTATCAAGCTCCTGAATTTTTCAGCAGAAATTAAAGAATAACACGAAATAAATGAACTCAATTCACCCAACTATAACCTCCTAAAAACTGGAAACAAACTAAATGTCTTCGAATTAGATGATAGGTTAAATAAACTATTCAGAAAAGAAATGTAATTCAGTAATTCAATCATAGCTTGGTAGAATAATTAATGATATGGGTTAATGTTTTCAGTATGTTGCTAAGAGAAAAAATTAGTATACAAAGAAGTATAACAGTATGATTTTAACTTTATTAAAAGTATAATTAAATATATGTGTAAAATATCTAGAAATAAAAGAGCAAAATAATTATTTTTTTCTATCTGTGATAGAATTCTGGTGACTTTTATTTTCTACTATATAATTTTTAATATTTTTCAAAATTTTCCATTGAATCTGTACTACATTCATGAATCAGAAAAAAATTAAATAGTTTTAAATTAAAAGAAGAAAACTTCCTCAGGCACTTATCAGTTGACAGTAGTGTCATAGTGAAATCTGTATTCATTGCCAATGATGATTATAATTAATTAATTAATGATTCTAAACAAGATATCAAAGTGAAATTTTTATTCTATTTACCTAAAAGTAATGAACTGTCTGATAAGTATATAGAACAGCTACTGAATACATAGATGTTGTATAATGTTTCATGACATGTGGAAGAAGTAGAATTGATGATCAGAGAAGTCTATGTAGGACATCTAAAATACAGGGGTCAGATTTAAGTATAGTCAGAGAAAACATTAGATACACAATCTAAGGAAGGAAAAGTAATGGAGGAACTATCATGGTAGATTTGAAAGCACAAACTTGATGTTAGACTTCAGTGCAGGGCTGGTTTATCTATTGGATGGAGTTGGCACCATGCTAAGGCCCAAAATATTATAATTTCTTTTAAAATGCAAAGAAGACACTAACTTCTAGGTCAAAAAACTAACTTTATGCCACACAATTGTAAAATATAATTTTAAATATTTCTGTGGAGGAAGGAACCCGCAAAAGCAAAAATCCCGAAGTCCAGTGGACATCATATTGTTGCCCTGGTTATATGCTAAAGAATAGTATTTAAGAAAACAAGTCCAACATCTAGAAAACAGAGATGAGAAAGCGCCTAAGCCCAGCAAGACTGTATATGAATATATTATAGAAAACTGAATAAAATGAGGGGCCAGAGACAGAGAACAGCTGTAAATGATGAGAACACTGAAAGAAGTAGAGTATCTTGACACAGACAAAATATTTGACAAGTCTTGTAATATTAGATGTGGGTTTGATGACTCTACATCTATGTGGTTTCATGGTTGATCAGCCTACAGAGTGAGTTCTCTGTGGTTGTGCCACAGGCGCTGTCCTTCAAGCTCCGCTATTCCACATGAATGAAGATACACTGTTCGAATTTTCATATTGCACAAAGCTGGGACAAATTATTATGCTGATTGAAAGAATTAAGTTAATTTTTTTCAAAGACTGAAAACAGTGAAATCAAACAGTTATGACCAACATTCAACAAATTAATTGCAAAGGTACACAATGGGAAATGTAGGTTCAAGAGTTCACATGAAGGAGAGGAAGGGTGGGTTGTTGACTCTAAGATCAAAATGAATGCGCCACTGCTACTAAAACAAGCAAATAAACTAGTTTAATCTCAGAGTTAGACTTTGGTTGAAATATAACCTCCAGATCAAGGAAAATTTACTGTGTTCAATTTGCATGTATTGTTTTTAGAAAGAGGCTAATATAGTGTGATAAAGTCACAAGAGGTAGCCAGATTGACGAATGGCCTATAAACCATAATGTCACATGAATTATTTGAGGATGTTTGGCCTGAAGATTTGTGTTGGCGTGTAGGGAGGAAGGAGACACCAGCTGACTCTAAATGCGTGGTGATGAATTACTGTGTAAAAACTAGGATTATACCTATTTTGAATTATATATGAAAACAATTAAGACTAAGGGTTAAACACTGGGAGGGAATGATTTTCACTAAAATATGAGTGAAAGAATTTCTAACAATTAAAGTTGTCCTCTAATTGTTAGAAATTCTAGAGTTAATCGTTTCTAACAATTTGAGTTGTAAAATAAAATTCCTGGATAAGTAGTGAGTTATTTGGTACCAGAAATACTCAAGTATAAATTGACAAATTATCTATGAACAATGCTACAGAAATGATTCTTGTAATGGATATGTGGTTGAACAGGATGATTTCTAATATTCTCAAAGTAAAATATTTCATTTAAGAGAGACAAATGCAAAAGACCTAGTGAAAAAGAAATGGCAGGGGTATATGAGTGACCAGATGTGGGAAGTCAAAGGAGAGAAACAAGAATCTGCATCTATGCTGTATGCCACACATCATGGGCTAAAACAGAAGGAATTCCAACTTGTGATTTCGCCATCGCACTTTGTGTCTGTCCTGATCCGTTGTAATCCACCCAGCTGAGCCCTTTATAGAGCTAAGTCCAATACAGTTCCACCCAGGGATCGACATAGGCTCTCTGTTAATGAGCTCATTCCTCTGCTTCACCTCTCGTCACTCGTCTCTTTCAGGGACTGTCAGAGGCATCAGGAGCACAGTCGGACTACCATCAACAGATAAACTTCCTAAGCAATCAACTTTTCAAAGTCAAATTCTCTCAGTTCCAGACAGGGAAAAGCAGAATATACCTATGAGAAATGTTACTGTGAATTAAGGTGAGTATTATTAAACAGTTCCCTTTATGATTGTCAATAAATGTATATTGTCCAGAAAAAAATATTCCTAATATAGAAACAACTGGAGAAAGCTAGGGGTTTTATTTCTATCTCATTTAGAAAAATGTAGATTAAGTATAAATGATGATAGAAAGAAGTCAAAAGACAATAAAACAAAATGAAAAGCAGCTTGAAACTTTTCAACCATGAAATGTAAGCCCGAATGAGCAAGTTTTATTCATTCCTGTGCAGTTCATATTAGCATTTTATTATGCAAAGCTGTAAATTTGCTTTTACAGTGAAAATAAAATTGGTTTCTTTAAACATGTTTCCTTTTCTGTAAAATAAGGGGTTTGAGCAACACTATCCTTATAGCCCATTTCAGTTCTAAAATTCAACAATTAATAGATGATATTTACTATAACCTCAAAGTAGCCCTGTTTTTGAGAAATCTTATTCACATTACTCTCAAACCACTTTCAAGACTTATTAGCAAGCAAAAGTTGAAATAACGAAAGCTATTTCTCTACTACCACCAGTAGGCAAGCCTTAAAGAAAAATGACAGAGGCAAACAGTCTCAATTACTAGAAGCATGGTTTTCATATCAATAAGTTGTGGGTACAGAATAGAATGTTGATGAACCTAGGAAAGCTCTCTTGTCCACTCACATCACATAATGGTCCTCATGGAATTAATTTCTTGTAGAAATCAAAAAGGAGCTTTTAAGTCTGATTTGTGTGATTTCCTGGCTGCCTTTCTGGGGAACCAGAAGCCTTATCATGAACCCTTATGGTGATTAAGAAAGTAAAGTGATAACTTGTTAAGTTTCACATTGCAATATAATATCCTCCTAGAAATAAAGAATTAAAAAATAAGACTTAAAATTGGATTCCATTATTCATAATTACATGTCCCTTTTGACTATTTTAGCATATTCAGCATACAAAGCATGCCTATTCAATTATGTAAACTTTTTACACTAGCTGAAGAAATATTGTGGTTGAAATCCTAAAGGTGGAGTCCACGACTGGACTTTTGGCTCAAGGCCATATTTTATTACTGTGAGCTCAAAGAATAGAACCACAGCCTGTGAAATTATCTAAAAATACCCCATATCATTCAAGATTTTCAAAATAGAAAAAGGCACAAAGATGGTGCAAAGATTCTTAGTCTTCAAAGTGCATCTCAACAATAATAAGTCAGATGTCTCTGAGAGGACCTGATTAACAGAGAGTAAAAAATTGCCATCACTCCTTTAAAGGCTTAAATGATGGTATATTCGCATTTTTTTAATAAATGAATAAGAGATTGGAACGGACAACTTTGGATGAATAGGGATATTAAAATATAAAGAATCTGTTGTGGAGTAGATGATGGACAGATGTCAGTTCCTGTGGGAAAATCCTATCCTTCAGCATTATCCTTAAATATTTATATAGAGACAAGTTAGTATTTGTGCAAATGGTGTATTTCTGAAAAAAAAAAGTTAGGGCAAAATACTCCTCTGAAATTTAAGTTCTAAGCTTGTCTGGCTCTGTAATATTTGATATTCTCTGAATTTCTAAATCCCAATTCCTACTCCCAAAGATCCCTAGAGAATGATTGAAAATATAAACCTTCCCACTGTTAAGATGAACAGCATCAAACATATACTACAGAAAAAGGAAATTGTGTTTGATGTTTAAATTGTCAACGAGAGTTGTCCCTCACCAAACAGTCATCCTCAAACTTTAGTAAGCATAGGATCACTCAGAAAGCTTGTTAAAAATAGGATACCCCCGGTAACCCCTATTCCTTCAGTAGAGCCTAGAAATGTGCACTTTAGCCATCATCTGGAATTTGAAAACACATTTCTTCTCAAGCTATACTTGAAGAAACGGTGTCCTAAAATGTGAGGCTGCTTCTTAGTGAACTTCATCTGTTAAAACAGGGCACTGAATATCTTAGTGTCAGTGAGCTTGTCTAAATGGATTTCGAATGCAATGGCATGCTAGTTCTGCATTGGACAGATTTTCATAATGGAGTGGCTTGGGTGGGAACCCGATATAACTCTTCTGAATGTGATTGATGCCCCAGCTGATAAAGCTGAACTGTACTCACTAATGTGCTACGCTCTGGGAGATTCTTTATACTGGAGGCTGGGACTATTGCCCAGACACGGTGATTATAATGAAGATAGGCATGGGTCTTTAATGCTTTCTGCCCCCTACCCCGAATGCTGAAAAATGGTTAGCATTGAGTATTTTTATGCATAGCAAGAGTAAGACAAGTCAGAAATTTCTATCCCCATATATTCCAGTGGCAATATTCTAGTATAATTTCTCTCTAACGTTCTATTAAAATGATTGATGTCAAATTAAACCTTTGAAATGGTGGCTGATTATGCAAAAGTGTGACAGTTGGCCAGGATGCCACTATTAACAGTTTGTATTCTGATTGACTTAACAACAGTTCCATTCCATTCAGTATTATGTATGTACATTTACCCCAATTTGCATACCTAAAAAATGTTCTTTAATGAATAAACTGGCTCATGACAGCTGTTGCTTGATTACATTTTTCTAAATCTTATTTTGTAAATAAGGCTCAGCTATCCAGTAACCAAAATGTTGTCATCTATTACCTTGCTGAATTTTTACTGATTCAAGTTGTTTCTTCTTAAAAGAAGAATCTTCTTTTGGAAAATCATTCATTATGTGTATTTACTATCCATATATTGGTCAGACTTTTAAAACCATGTCCTTCAGAAAGGAGACAAAAGAAAATCAAAGAAGTGAATCTAATATGCTAAATTTCGCAGAGTAAAACATCATTAAATGCAAACCTGATGCATTTCATAACCTGAGGGCATTCTTAGACCTACCAGTACACTGGCAAGCTCCAGAATACCAAAACACCTGAATTCTGTGTCTAAAATTAGACAATTGAAATTCTCCCTGGATGTCACTTTCCTTCATTACAACACACTTTGTCTCATCGTCAAAGCTGCTTTAAATGAGTAAAGAGCGCCTCCAAGTGGCAGCATATCATATTCCTAAATTAATTCCATTTTCCTCTTAAAAAAAAAAAATACTTTCCCTTTGTTAATTGTGTTCACACTCTTAAGAGAAACAGGCTTTATCTGAATGATTTAAAATAGATGCTTCAAGTGCCCAAGTCATATTTCAGGAGAGAAGCATATTTTTCTGGGTTGTTGAGCAAATCTGCTGTGATAAACTTTTTAAACATGAAAAATTCTATCTGCAGCTATTCGTATTTGTAAAAATAACTATTAATAAGGTTCCCAACTGTTATTGGTTGTATAGTAACTATTAGTATGGAAATCTGCATAGTTTCCAGAAGGAAATTTTCTTGTTATAAAAAATGTTACTGCTTCTGTCCAGAAATTTCAAGTGTATCAGATAAAGGACAAAGGGGCAAGAGTAATCCCAACTATCTTGAACTCTAGTCTTGCTCCACTTTCCTTTTTAAAGGATTATGCAATTGCATGATAATAAAATCTATGGATAGTCTCCTAAATCTGCTTTAGTTAATCGTTCTGTCCCTGTGTTCATTTAGTCCCTCATTAAACAGATATCCTGAATGCCTGCAATGCCAAGACCAATGCCAAGAAGAAAATGAATAGGACAGTCTCAGTCCTGATGGTGATCGTAACGTGCTGGGGCTCCTGGTTCTGGTTGGCTCTCTTGGAAGCTCTAGGCTCCCTAAACTGAGACAATTTTATTTACAATAATGCATTATTATATATTGTGAGCATTTTCTAACACTTTTAGAATGATTTTGCATTTATAATTTCACTTACCATCATAGTGACTTTGACCATGTACAATAGCTGTGAGAAGTGTTAATTATTATTCTTATACATGGCTCAGGATGTGGTTAAGTGATTTACCTAAGATGTCATAGGAAGGTTGTGACAGGATTAAAATTAAAATCTCCTGACTTCCTAAACTGTGCCCTTTCTAGGAAGCCACCACTCTTTATAATGAATACATTAGAATTAGCATGATATTTCAAGAAGGTCATCATTATTGGAGGTTGTACGATAATTGCAGTGATGCTGACATTGCTTAAAACGTTTCTGAAACTCTTGTTTCATATTTCCCTTTCGGGAAACACAAGAAAATCAGTCTCATTATACATTCAACTCATCCTACATTTATTCAGTAACTATCACTCGCATGGCACTACACTGAATAATACAGAGGTAGAAATATGATACAATTGGCAAGAAATTTACAAGGCATGATGAGAAATGTGGTACTGGTGCTTTTTTCTTTTTCTTAATACTAAAAGGCTGCATGGCCATTAGACATAACCCATACTGTACTTTCTTGAATCTAAGATGTTGTTAAACACATTATTTTATGTCCAATAAGAAAGAAAACCCTTTACTGACAACTAAAGTGTAACAAGTTGCTTTCCCATCATTTAAAATTTTTATTTTACGTTTAAAGAAAGAGCTCTTTTAGTGTTATTTTGACACTGATTTTCTTTAATGTATCATTCTATGGCATACATAAAAAGAAAAATATAAGCAAAATAAATTGGTTAAGGCAATGACAACTATGATATAGCTGTTATCTTGTGGTTAGTAATTGTAAAACTTCAGTGATTATTATATACATCCCAGTTTCAGAGATGTTAAAATATGTGTATGGGGGGTGGATTTTAGAATCACTGAGGTGCATATTTCCTGCTCAGTTTCTAAAATAGTCATTGTATAGTGGAGCTAGGACAAATCATTGGTGGGGGAGGGGATGGGAAATGATATGATGGCTTAACTCGTTTTCTTTTGTCTTTGGGTGCTATCAGTAGTTACCACAGGGGCTAAGAGAATGTATTATAGAGTCAAAGAGCCCAGGGATCAATTATTGGCTCTACTTCCTATAAACAACTATGTGATCGTTAAGCAAGTCAGTAACCTCTCTGTGTTTCAGCCCCATCTGCAAAAATGGTGAGAATAATAACTGCTGCTTAGGTAATATTATATGAAATAATGTACTTAATGCACTTAGCACATAGCCAGCAGTATCAGTGTATTTGAACACGGCTAAGCTCTGGGAATTCTTCTAAATAAAATAAGGATACCATACTATTAATCCCAGGAATAGCTTTTAAAAAAAGTTTTCTCCTCACTCTAATGATGGACTATGCAGCATTACCCTTTTAGTTGACCCAATTAAAGGCCTTGGATTCCACATTGACCATGGCAAGGAAAGAATTGAGTGCTCTAGCTTGAAGCCATTCCAGAGTAGCTACCAATTTGTCAAGTGGAAAAAATAAACCTGAAAGAGAAATTCAGTTTCTGAATACATCCCTTATCTTCAAATATACAAATATTGAGACTATACAAAAGGAAGTTTATTCCCAATATATTTATATGATCATAATCACAGTATTTCAAAATGAGCTGAACTTAAACACTATCAAATATATTAACTACCCCAACCAGGAGAGATACAAATTGAAAAAACAAATAAATAAAAAAGATCTGCAAGTCTGCCTTTTCAGACTGCATAGCCCCCAGAATCATGACTCTCTATACTAATGAACTCAACTCAGGAAACACAGGGAAGGAAAGGGATTCCAAATCAGCTGCTTCCAGTGAGCCTTTGAGTGACCGATGACTTAGCTGCTGCCCTCACTTCCCCAGTATGCTTCTGTGACAGGTAGAACCAAGCCAAGCCCATAAATCAGACATAGCCTCCAGGTTGGGACTTGTTCATAGAACATAAAGACAAATTTCAGAGACAACTTATATCATGTGAGCCTCCCTAAGGCTGATGAGTCCAGATATCCTAGTTTCTAGATCACTTTCTGAGTAAGAAAGGAAGCTTTAATATGTTAATATTCCCCCATTATGGATGTCTAGCCACCATCATTACCATATATTTTTTATTTTTTAATTTATATATATATATATAAAATTGCAACTAGTCAATAATGCTTATTAATAGAATAAAAAAATCTTAGTATTTCTGAAAATACATTTCTGAACCTGGACCATTGCCTAATCATTTCCATTTAAAAAGAGAGGAGGAGGAGGGAAACTTAATCCTGTGAGTGAGTGAGTGAAATGGACAAATATACAAATATTTGGAAAGGTGTACAGTGTATATTTCCGTTTCACCAGAGGGAGTAGATTTGTCTGTTTCATTATTCATAAACCACGATTTTAGTTTAGTTATCCTGCTTGCTAAATATCAAGAATATTTTAAGCCCCCAGGCAATAGACTTTAGTAAATGATGGCTGAATTTCATTCACTGCATTATGGAAAAATAAAAATCTTAAATTATGAAACATGTGAATGACCACATTCAGTTCCGTTTTTTGAGAAGCATTGTAACTACTACTTGGAGGACTCGAGCTAGTCAGCCTTTGTTTATTATGAATGCCCATGTGGCAAATTAATACAACATGAATTTTATATTAATAAAAACTTTTTTTATGTCTGTGTTCCCAGTGGTGAAAATCACTCAGTTGTTGCTCTAGTGTGAACCTAGATTTTGTAATAAGGTCAAAAATGATAATGAAGCCATTTTTAAGTTACTAGTGCTCACAGCACAAAAACCATAGCTGTTTAAAATATAAAATGCAAAATCAGATACAAAATTATTGTTTCTTAGTCTCTTTTTCAAGTACTATATTTTAAATGCCCTCTTAAACTTAGGCTATAATAAGGACTGCTATATGGACAAATTAAACAGATTAAGTTCCTGGCCTCTTCATCCTTTTAAATTGAAAACTTTCATCTAAAATTGTAAGTGAAGAACTGTAAACTATTTATTGAGATTACTCAATCTATGTCATCCTGATCTGGTCTAATTACAAAAGAAAATTCTGTATGTGAAATTCTAGCCTTGAAAGAAGATTTGGCCCTAGTCTTGACAGCAAATTCAAATTAGAAAGGGAATATTCCCCATAGAATGCCACCCGTAATCTCCTAATCATGATATGAAAAGGTTTCAAAGCCTCCAAGGTGATGAGAGAGGAAAGACAATGGTGAGAGAATTGCTTGTAAAATATATGGAGCTCAATGATGGTAAAGTCTGTCAGATACACCTTGGGATGTTCCCAGAGCATTTTTTTTCCCCTCTGTTGTTCATATGAAGATGGATGTGATCTAGTTAGCTCTAAAAGAAGAAATCTTATCCAAAAATATCTTTCTCAGGGCTCTGACAGAGGCCTGAAATTCACAAAATGCCAACTCCTTTAGATCGAAGATTAACTATTTTATTATATCAGCCTTTAGCATTTTGGTTTAAATTTGTTGATTAGATTCACCAGTAACTTGATAGAACTATAACATACTAAGATAAAGGTGAACAAAACTGATGGCAAAAGAGAAAGTCTGGAAAGATACAAAGAACTGTCAAAAATGCTATTGAAGAGAAATACCAGTGTCTGAGGAAGGATGAGAGCTGGGGCATGGCCTTTGAGAAGACTGAAGACCATACTGAGTACCTAGAAGGAGTACTAAGAGAAGTAAAAGGGCTACTCAGAATCAAAATTGGATGGAGAGGCACCAAAGATCAATTACACCTACTTCCCAAAGTTCCCTAAGATTGATCTTAACCATTAATAGAATGCATGCCTGTCAATTTTGATGATTATCAATTAACTTTTGAAAACAAAAACAACTGTGTATTAGAGCTATGGGCAGATAGTACATATTAGGATAATAGTTAAGAAAAAATCATTAGCGCTTCCAAGTTGTCACACTTAAATTTGTTTGTTGCTTGTGTTAGTATTAAAGGCTGGTTAAAGGATCAGGAACGATAAGATTCCAAATCACAAAATAACCACCAATGGAACTCTGATTAGTTCAAGTAGAAAAGTAACCACACAGACAACTGACCACTATCAGTCACCACCTGAAGACCAGAAAATTAGTTGTTCCTGACCATTTCTTCAGTTCTTTCTCTCAACCCTCCCTCAAGAGGCAACAGAACTGTTCACCAAAAAAAAGCTTCCAAGTCAATATAAAGAACTAAATTAAAAACTCCTTACACTGAGTTTTTGAGAAGAAGTTAAGATAAGATATGAACAAAAGGGAGGAAAATGGTGAAGAGTTCTTGGTACTATATGCAGAGGAACAACAAAAACTCCTGTGTGATGCAGTGATTTTTTATTGCTCTCTCATGGCTGGACATCTTCTTTGATCTGTGCTAAAGTCAGGTGGAAAATAAAACCTGCCTATATTAATTCTGTCACCTCTAATCCCCAGCTGTCATTTAACCATAGGAAGCTAAAACCACCAAAAAGGGGGAGCAGAGAAAGCAGAAGATACATGGTTTTATTGTTTTGCATTTTATGCAATGTGTGCTGAAATATACAACTATGTCAGAAATGGGGGAAAAAAAGCTAAAGCCATCATGTGTAACACTAGACTGAGCAGACTGATTACAAATAATTTTAATTTGTTTATTCAAATAAAAGTTCTTAGGACCAAAATTGAGCTCCTATCTGGTATGAATCACTCTCTTCAGTTTCAGAGGAGAGGTGCTGTGTTCAGTGAAGGAACTGGGGCCTTTTTTTAAAATTCCATACAACTGTATAGTCTTTTAATGTGAGTTTGGTTTCAGAAGTGATGACTCTGTTAAAATGAATTTACTAGAGCTTCTTAAGTTCTACCCCTACTGAACAGTTTTTTAGTACAATTTTTTAGCAAGATTTCATTTCACTTATATAAATAATGTATCAGTGTCAACTTAACTTACTCAGTGAATTTAAAGGACTTGACCACTCTTCATCCACATTCTGAAATTTTAGGAAATGAAGTAAAAATAACTTAACTAACAGCCCTAGATGGAGTTAAAAGATGACCTTTCACACAGTTCTCACTACTTCAGGCAGTCCACAATAAAAGTTTACATGTTGAGGAAAAGCAGTGTAATTGTTAGTGTTAAATACTGGGATCATCCTGTGAGGAAGTCACTTTGATACATGGATAACAATGTAAGATAGGACCTTTTCTTAAACAACATCATCTGAATTGTTCATTAGAGATTTTTAAAGGAAGCTTTTTTCTCTCTTTCTTTCTGTGAATGAGTAACTTCTAAATGGAAAAATATCAATCTATTTTTGTACTGGTCATTTTTATCTTCTTTGAATCCTGGAAATAAAATAAAAGGCAAGTTAAGCCAAGACACATATAAAGTTGTGGAAAGTTATGACATTCTTCCAATTTTTAATTTAAAAAAAAGCTATATCAAAACTCCTAATCTGCCTCCCACTGTTTTCTAAGTGAGTCAAAAGCAAATTGTGAAAGGATGTTTACTGGTCCTTCATGTACTTATTCCTTCAAAGGAAACCTCGTTAAAAAATAATTCCCTGCAGCTATCTAAATCTTGAGGGCACAAGGCTGTCAGGCCCGTGTCTCCACCCCCTAGCCCAGCTACTTTCACCACTGTCCACGATTTCTCTCTTCAACCTTACCAAAGTTTCAGTAGAGACTTTTGTCAGAAATTCCCAGGTCTTTCTTGAGAAAACTCCTTCAGGAAAAAAAATGTTGAACCTTTCACCTTGTTTCCAATTATATTTAATCTGGTGTTTATGGATTTTTTTTTCCAATCACTCAGTAATAATCTTATCCTGACCCTTCTTGGACAGCTGAAGGTTAGCAGCTGTATTCTGTTAATCTCTGGAAAATTGACCTAAAAATGTGCAGTTTTAATGTAAGATAAAAAATAGACGTTTGTACACCATTCCATCTTTTATGTCTTCTGCTTCACTTCTGCCTTATCCACTAGACTCTTTTATGCACTATAGCTTGTCCTTTAGGAATGTGCTGGAAATATGCCCACCTCATGTATCTGAAACATTAAGCCACCTTGCTTACTTCAAATTGCAAAAAAATTTTAAATACTGCTTTTCAGACACTTTGGGTGAAAAATACAGTTTTATAATAGTTTACCACTCTTCTGCATCCACTTTGAACTAACTAGTAAGGTCAAAATTCCTAAACCCATTCTCAAGAATTTTAAACCACCAATAGTTTTTGATATGAAGGAGCATCCTGTAACAGAAGCTACTGGTATTTGAAAACTCCCCAAAGAAAAAAGTCTAATTTTGTCCTTGACAAACAGCTCTTCTCTTAAGTAAAGAACAGTATCTGTAGCTCATTATTTCTGGGATGTATTGCATATTAGAAAATGGGGGGAGATTAATGGGACTATTTTTTTAAGGAAATAGAATTTAACACGTCACTTAATTACTTCATTTCACAGAATTCAACACTGGGAAAAGAGATGTCCCTTAAAAATTCCACTTGTACTCTTCAGAAGTTATTATAGAGAAGGATAGCTGAAGCTTTAGGATTTTAATTTGCTCTACTTTCTCCTTAACTTAAGCATATGAAAGTGGAATTACTTTCAGTACTTTGTTGGAAGATATGAAAGAGATCAGTTTTTAACACCCTTCAGAGTTATACTGGAGCAATGAATTATATTCAAGGCTTTATATACTACACCATACCTTTAGTTTGGCATCATTCTCTATTAACTGGAATTTGGTTTAAGGGTCATCTTGTATCTTTTCCATTGTCAAATAGCAAAGGAACATGAGAAGATAATCTTTCCACAGGGCCATTCTACATCACTGTTCTCAGGAGTAGATTTCTAGTAAAACCCTAATGCAATATCAATTTTTAAATCTTTTAACCTATGGAAAATGTTAGTCATTTTCATCATCAAATATTTAAAAAAGGTAAGTGCTTAAGGCTGTGGAGAACAAAGAAAATTTCTCCAACAGAATATGTTTACAGTAGACTTTGGTTGATTTTGTATCTCATCAAACATCTGCCCGTCCCTGCAATAATAATAGCAAGTTATTTTTGCTTTGAGGAAACCATCCCTGCACCCACTATTAATCTATGTGTTATGTTTATATGTGCATGTGTGACAGGGGTGACGATGGGGATAGATAGATAGATAGACGGATAGATAGATAGATAGATAGGCAGACAGATAGACAGAATGATTTTAATTTTGTTGAAGTAAGTTCAAGTTGAGGTTCCTGGTAGATTTATGGCTGGGGAAAAGAAGGAAAGACGTCATTAGAAGTGGGGACTTTTCAACAATTTTATGACACTATAGCTGCTTAGATAATAACAAAAATGCATTAGAAAGAGACACATGTAATGAGGCTTATGAGACTACCTTGGGAAGTAATCTTACTGAAAATATTTTTGTAAACTCTCAAACCAACTACTAAATGCCCCATTCCCAATCTCAATCTGAGACATAAAACCTAACTATAACCTCACATCCATTAAGATAGCTAATATCAAAAAGACAAAAAATAACAAATGTTAGCAAGGATATGGAGAAATTGAAACCCTTATGTACTATTATTGGTGGGAATGTAAAATGATTCAGCCTCTATGGAAAACAGCATGGAAAAATAGAATTATTATATGATCCAGTAATCTCACTTCTGGATATTTAATCAAAAGAATTTTTTTAAAGTGACAAAGAGATATTTGTACATTCATGTTTATAATAGCATTATTCACAATAACCAAAATGTGTAAGCAATCCAAGCATCCATCAGTGGATGAAAGTAGAAACAAAAGATGGTACACACACACAATGGAATATTACTCAGCCTTAAAAAGGAAGGAAATTCTGACACTACAACATGGATGAGCCTCAAGGACATTATGCTAAGCAAAATAAGCCAATCAGAAAAAAATTAATATTGCTTGATTCCATTTATATGAGGTACCAGAGTTATCAAATTTGTAGATCCCGAAAAAAGAATGGTGATTGCCAGGGCCTTGGAGGAGTGGGGAATGGGAGTTTTTTAATGGGTATAGAGTTTCAGCTTGGCAAGATGAAAAAAGTTCTAGAGACTGATTGCACAGCATTGTGAATGTAGTTCTTAACACTGCTGAACTGTATACTTTAAAAAGATTAAGATAATAAATTTCATGTTATGTATATTTTATCACAATTTTTTCTTAATTAAGAAGAAAAAAAATAGGGAGTTATATAAACAGTAAAGGACTGACTCAATGTGCATGAAAATGAATTAGGAATCAGATGTATATGTCGGTAGAGAGTTTCACTCTTTTTGAGGGAAAAGGTGTGTGTGTGTATATATATACACATTCATACATATATATACACATTCATACATGTACACACATGTGTAGATATATATAAAGATATATATACACATATACAAAGGCATACGTAAGCATGCATATGCTTGTATAAGAATATATATTTTTTCAAAGTATAGATATTATTTTCTTATTGAACAACCACATACACATATGCATGTGATTCTTGGACTCAAATACAGAGGTGGTTATTCTCCAGAACACCTTAAAGAATTGTGATTCTTAAGAAGACAATACTAAAGTAGACATAAAAATTAATTTTAAAATTATTTTTTGAGAAAAGAAACTTGACTATATATCTGTTCTTTCATCATTTGCAGCCAAAAGATTATTACATCAATTTTGTAACCTTTTTAAAGAATCAACTTATTTTTAGTATCTATTTTATTAATTTCTGCTCCTATCTTTATTATTTTCTTTCTTCTACTCCTTTTAGTTATTCTTGCTGAGATTTTTTATTCCTAATTTCTTGATCTGTTTGCTTGGCTTATGGATTTTCAAACTGTTTTCTTTTTATCATATTTATTCATAGCTATACATTTCCTTCTAACACTCCTTTACCAGAATTCTACATATTTGATCATTAGTGTGCACAAATTGTTTGATTCAAAATATTTTTTAATTTTTAAAATCTTCTTTAATCTGTGAGTTATATACAAACATATTTGTTAACTTCCAAACACTTACGGCTTCTCTGGTTGCCTTTTTGTTTTAAATTTCTATCATAAATGCATCATTGTCCAAAACCACAAACTGTGTGATTCTTTTTTTTTTAACATTTTTTATTGATTTATAATCATTTTACAATGTTGTGTCAAATTCGTGTTCAGCACAATTTCCCAGTCATTCATGGACATATACACACTCATTGTCACATTTTTTTCTCTGTGATTTATCATTAACATTTTGTGTATATTTCCCTGTGCCATACAGCGTAATCTTGTTTATCTATTCTACAATTCTGAAATCCCAGTCTATCCCTTCCCACCCTCCACCCCCCTGGCAACCACAAGTCTGCATTCTCTGTCCATGAGTCTACCTCTGTCCTGTATTTATGCTTTGTTTCTGTTCGTTTGTTTGTTTTTGTTTTTTAGATTCCACATATGAGCGATCTCATATGGTATCTTTCTTTCTCTTTCTGGCTCACTTCACTTAGAATGACATTCTCCAGGAGCATCCATGTTGCTGCAAATGGCATTATGTTGTCGGCCTTTATGGCTGAGCAAACTGTGTGATTCTTATCAGTTGAAATGTGTTGACCCTTGTCCTGAGGGTCTCAGTTTTTAGGTCCCAGTAAAATGTGTGTGTGTGTGTGTGTGTGTGTGTGTGTGTATTTAGGGAGAGACAGTCAGGAACCCTACTTAGGAATGGTACTCAACTTTGATTTTTGGTTCCCTCAACTCATGAAACTGAAACAAGCTAACCCTTAATCAAGCCCAGTTTCAAAGATGCTTCTAAGAGAATAGCAAGTGTCCTTTAAGCAAAAGCAGTTTCAAGTGCTGCTCTTGTGTCTCTGAATCCTCGCTTTTTCTGGGATTTTGGTCTAGAAACCTCTCCTTCACACATTAACTATTTGATGCTTTTAAGGAAATTTTTAAACTATTTTATTCAGCATTTTAATTTTCTTGAGAGACAAGGATGGTCAAAGTTACCAAGCCTGCCATTACTGGAAGTAGATGTCCAGGAACATTAACTTTTCTACCAAACATTTGAAAGAACTTCAGTCTCATTTCTTGAGTGATTGTAAAAAAGATATTTGACTTTAAGATGCCTATTCTTCCTCAACTTCATAATTCTAGAGGGCTGTAAATCATGATAGTTGGTTCTTTTTGACCACAGGACTGGTAACATGAACCAAGTTAGTCATTCAGAGTATAACATCCCCCTGCCCATACAGTCATGAACTGGGAACTTGACCCAAGTGGAGCCAATCACAGTCCTACAATGAGATCTGATGTTATCAACTCTGAAAGGGAAAAGGGCTCTATTTCCATAGGATCACATGCTTTAAATATGCATATTTTCCTAAGACTCTTAGCAGCCACCTTTCCTTACATACAGAACAAGCTTGCTGCAGAATGAAGTAAATACACAGAATGAACTAAATAGAAGAAATCAGAAGGAATTCCCATGATGCCTTAGACATTGATCCTTGGACTTCCCAGCTACATCAACAACAAAAATACCTTTTTGTTAAACCCAATCAACCATCTAATTGTCCAACTGGATTTATCTCCTTTTGAGATGAAAGAATCTTGACTAATCCAATGTTAATGGTTGATAAAAACCCACTGCACAACTATTTGTTGTTCTATAGCATTTGAGGACCAAGATATACAACCAGTTTCCTGAGGATACTGTTTCTACTGCCAGCCTCTATGAGCCAGGAAGGGACATGAGTTATCACTTCCTAGGATACACTGATTTTGGTGCTGTTCCCTAGAAATCTTTGTTTGTTTAGTTGGTTTTTCCCAAGCACTCCCTAGTTTAAGTAAGCTTCTTCTACAGAAATAAGGAAACAAGACTCTAAGCAGGTTTTCACTTTAAAATAACTGTGGCTATATAGGTTTAGCTACCTAGAAAATAAATTGCATGCTTTCCCTTCAATTTCCATCCAGTTATAATAATGTCTTCATAAAATAAAGCAATTTCAAGCTGATCATAAATAATTTCCTAGCATTCAGATAACATTATACTTAAAAGAATGATGCACAAGTACTGTTTTAGTTAAGTTCCCAACAGGAAACAGATGGAACACTCAAGTTAAGATAATTCAAGGAGAGTTTAATTACAAAGTGACTGTTCATAAAGGCGTTGACAGGATAAGAGGAACCACACAGTATGGTTTGTAACTTAGATTTACTAACTTCAGAAGGACAGGAGAAGGAGCAGTTACTGTGAAAGAGGAGAGACTTGTGTAGAGGAGGTTACTTTGAAAGAAGCAGTTACCTTCAGTTTGAGTTATGAAAATAGCCTAAGGCACCTTTACATGGAAGGAACCAAGGAAGTAAATACTGTGACCTCATTCACATACCTCTGATCCTTTGCCAAGACTCCCTATTGGTCAAACCCAACCAGAAACCAAAGGGCAAAAAAGTATGTTTCCATAATCCATACAGGCTAGTCTTCTGAGGGCAGTGAATAGGGTGGAAAAAAAGAGGAAAGAGATAAAAACATAAACATGGGTATAATTTAAAACCTTTCTAATTGATCTTCATCTTATCAAAACTATTTAACATCTCACTCTAATATTTTTTCTTGGTTAGAAATATTTGTCTATTAAGTATTATAAGTTAGATAACAAATAAGCTTCTGTATTACAGAGACTCCTAAATACAATGGGTTATATAAAGTAGGTATTTATTTTTCTCTCACACACTTTCTAAGGTGAATGGCCAGCTTGGTAGGGTGGTTGCATTCCATTCAGTTATCAGGGGACCATGTTCTTTTACCTTGTGGCTCTACCACACCCTTGGGCATAGTCCTCATCCCATGGTCAGTCAAGCTGGGTCTGGAGCAAATCTATGTTCCAGCTCATAGGACATGAAAAGAGGATAAGCTCAAAGCAAGTAAGTGAGGGCAGAGTTGCACACATCAGTTCCCCTTACATTCTTTGCCAAAGAAATTTGTCTCATGGCATTCACAGCAAAGGAGGCCGGGTAAGGTTATGTGTGACCATGTTCCCAGGAAGAAGAGAAAAATAGATTCGTAAGGGGGACAACTCACAGTATGCCAGAAGGTATTAAAATCTTCACAGCTTTTTCTAGTTTTAAGAGTTTATATAGTAATGGGCCTTGTAACAGATTCATTCTCAAAACTCTTTCTCACCTCATCTTTTTTCAGCTAAAATCTACCTTTTTAAGCATATGTAAATATGACCCCATAAGATTATTTTTCAGTAGTAGAGGATGATTACTCAGTGTGAGTCCCTCACCTAAATCATTCACTTTTCAAACACAGGAGGTAGGACCCCTAACAATTGTATCCTTAAAGGTTTTTAGTTTTATACAAATCCAGAATGTCCTATTGCAACGTACATGCCACATCCTTTCAACTTGCTACTTGAACTGGAAAAATGATGAGCGTTATGGAGGGAAAAGGTAGATCTATTCAAGATACCAAATAAAGCCATATCAGTATAAGTAAAGTAAAACATAGGCTAGATGTAATCATATGGGGACCCAAGGAATGATAGGCAGTTTCAGTAATTAGCACAAGAATCTCAGGAAAGGAAAGCCAAAGTAATATAATTCCCACAGGACATGAACTTCAGTCACATACCATTTGTGACTTCTGCCTGCAACTCCCCAAAGCTCCCTGGAATTGTGAAACTCTTAGAGATTTTTTTTAACATGTATGTAATACCTGGAAGATTTCTTAAACTTTGATCTCTATTCTTTATGAAGCTATTATTTTATTCTACATGGCCTGACTAACACTAATCACTTTTCTTTTTTAAAACAAAGCTAAGAAAAGGGGAAACATCACCCCAGTAAAATCCCTAATATCACCTGTTCTAGATACATTTAAAGAGCCTTTGCAGCCCTTTTTTGTATATTTAAGAAAGAACAAACAAATCTGAAGATTGATTCACATTTTCTAAATTATTATAAAATATCAGCATTTGACATAGTATCTTTAGCATAATTTTAGAATTCTTTTAAAATTTGTTAATTAAAATGTGTTAATTAAATCATTAAAGCATGGTTTTGGGTATAAATTAAATTGTTCTTTTTCTGTTTGTGCAAATTGAATTTCAAATAGGATCATGAAGATAAATACAGTAGCCATCTTCTAACTTGAAAGGCACACAGATATCTTAGTGCAAGTTAGTATAGTTATCAGTACTTCACCTACTATCTAAAGTCTTCTCTTTAACTATCAGTCTTTAACATTTAACATTTTCTGTCAAGATTCAGAAGTTCACATTTTTAACATTTTGCATTTATTTTTGAGACTGTACTTTTCATGTGGGTGCCAGATGGGAGTTTAGCTGTTTCAGTACTTTGGTATTTACATAGATGTCTAAAGTAACCCTGAGGTTACTTTGAATCTTGCCTTCCTTCCTTCTCTATTATCATTTATTTCTAGTTCAATTATTTCATTTTAAATAACTTTATTGTATAATTCAGTCACTGGATTGTTTTTATTTCTATTACCATTATCAGCCATAAAGCTTTTCTTTCCACTCATGGGCAGAGAGGATGGTCTTAAAGGTCACTGCCTCCAACATTGTCTAACCCAAATATTTTCACGTGAAGAAAATACTTATTCCAAATTCAAACTCAATTTTAACAATATAAACCATAACCGAATAAATAACTTCATCTAGGGCAAAGCCAGAAATACATTTCAGTAAACCATGTTCAATCTTTTCAAAATTCAGAGATCTGCCCTCCTACACTTTAGAAGAGGCTGAACATTCATTTTGAAGTTATTTTTAAATGTACTCTCCCAATAAGTTGTATTATCCTACATTAAAAATATTAGGAAAGCATGAAGCCATTGCAGTTCTTTTTTAAGTTGATCATAAATTCTTAGAAATAAGAATCTTTGAGAGGTCATTTAACTTCCATGTACACCCACCTCTGCCACTTCCAGAGACAACTGCATCCAACATACAAACCAGATGGAAACTAAATCTCTTAAGGAACACACACCATAATCCACTACTCACTGTCAGGAATTCTCCTTTATGTTTAAGCTACAAAACTCAGGCTACAGATTAAGCCTGTTTCCTCCAGTTCTATTCCTGGTGGAAGAGAAAAACAGATGGACACAATCCGTCATGTAGTTGAAAACAATAATTAGGTCACTTCTCTTTCTCCAACCTAAAAAAAGAGAAAAAAATTCTTTTGGTGTCTTGCATGTATTTTACTTCCCAATCATATTCAAAAGAGTACATATACAAACTATTTCAGTAATAATATAAGTGGGGGCCTTCTATGCAAAACCAAGTGGTAGGCACTGTTGGCTTTTAAATGCCTTTTCCGGCTGTCAGTGACCTCATGTTCCCTCCCACTCTGTCCCTGTCTGCGATACCTTAGGATCATTGCAGAAGAATATGAGATGGGCAGATAATGAGAGGAACAAGGGCTTGGTCAGACCCAAGTGAACCCAGAGGTTAAGGCATCTTCATTTTGGCCTGGGAGCTTACAGCATCTTCAGTGAAGCTACAGCAGGCAGTACATTGAGATGCCAAGTGAACAAGGTGCGTGTCCCTATTAAGGAATCTAAGCAGATAATGGGAGGAATCTAAGAAACAAAGAATGCAAATAAGCAGTCTGGGAACTGAAGGCAGGCTCTCAGCAACTGCCTCAGGCAAGGTGTTTTTCATTTCAGAAAAGCTGTAAGACTAGACTGATCACTGTTAGTCAAACTTGAATTTAGAGTAGAAAACCAGCCTTAGACCTGGGCCACGTGGAGAAAGTGTTATGACAGTGGGAGAACATAGGGGAAGCACCTGCTCCCTACGTCCTGGGTAAAAGGAAGGGTGACAAAGGACACGAAGGGTGTGGGCAGAGGTTGGTAGCAGAAAGCTCACATTTATTCGGTCCACGGACATTCACTCTCTTGCTGGAGCTAAATTTATCAAAACTTGCTCTGCAGAATCTAAAACACATTTATGCAAAACTTGGCAGACCTATAAGCCTTAAAGATTTTTATTCACTTATCTATAAATTTTTGAGAATCTACTATAAATATCTATCATATGGTTTGGTGCTAGAAAATAACAACAACAACAACAAAAATCCTGCCCTATGATAGGATAAAAACTTAAGAAAATAATAAGCAAAACATATAGTATAGTGATAAGTGCTATGATGAAAAAACACACAAGACTGGCATTTTTAATAGTACACAAACACCTATTTTACTTAAGTCAAAAGAATAAAGTTCCTTTGAACTCACCATGGCCATGAATTAAATGAGGAGAAACCTGGGAATGCCTTTACAAAGCTCCTAAAATCCAAGCACACAGCAGGCACTTACCACTCCCTATTTGCCTGTTGAATCTAATTTCTCTTCCTACCTGGTTAGATAGCTATGATGCCTGGAGTAGATCACAATAATGCATTATATGGTAAATATGAGATTTTGAAACTATAAATGCTATAAAGACAAAGCTGCATTGTTTTATTGCTTGACCATTATTCATTTAGATGCAGCATCATTAACTAAAATATCTCTGGTAGCATGCTACAGAATTATATCTTTGCCCCTTTCCTCTTCAATATTTTTTATCAACAGCCGAATGAAGGCATGGAAAGGATGGTTATCAAATTTGCAAATAATGCTAAGTTTAAAGGCAGAGCTAATGTGTTGGATGACAGAATTAAGATTTAAAATGATCTTGACAAGGCAGAACACTGAGATGAAACCCATATAATAAAATTAACAGACATGCTGTGAATTAAAAAACAAAAAAACAAAAACTAATGAACAAACACACACCCTGCCTGTGTACAAGATGGGAGAGATTAGGCTTGATAGCATTTTTATTAAGGGGGAAAAAACTCAAGAAGCCTTACTTGAACACTAGTCAACATTTTTATACAACTGCAAAAGAAGCCTTAGGCTGTATAATAGAGTAATACCCAAATTAGGATGGGTAGTTTCCACCAGAAGAAGAGTATTCATACCTGGGTGTCACACTTAAGAGTAATAATAAAATTGGTTTAAAGTATTCATGGAAGGGTGACAAATAGGAAATGTACTTCTCATATCGTATTAGGAATAGCTGAGGAATTGATTGCTGGAGGAAAGAGAGCGTACAGTAAACTAATACACATTTTCAAATTTTTAGAGGGTTATTACTGATAAGAATATTTCATCTTTTTTAAACATATTAACTATATGACCTCAGATAAGATCTTTACTCTTCTGTACCTCAATTTTTGAATCCCTAAGAATATCAATTCTGTAGGGTTATTATAAGGATTAGCAAGGATACATGTAAGGTATATAATACATTTACCCAGAACTCTGTCTGCCCTCCGTAAAGGGTGAATACTTTTATTCTCTATTGCTCTAAAAGGTACACTAAGGTGAATGGATGAGGCCAGCAGAGCCATGCCACAAAAGAAAGACCCCTGAAAGAGTTAGCTCCTTCCCACAAATTTTCCATGCAGATGTTAAATGACTACCAGGGAATTTGATGAAAGATTCCTACATTAGGTGAAAATGGGGTTAGATAGTTTCTAAATTCTTTTCACTGAATAATTTTGAAGTTCCCTTCCAATTCTAAGATACTGTAATTCCCTCTGATTTCTCTGCACATGTCTAGTGGATGTGTTTCTGACTGATAAAACTAGATAATATCCAGAAAAGATTATAACAAATAAGATTCATTGCGTTTTACTCTGCATCCAACACTAAGACGTGGTTACATTTATTATCCCCATTTCACAAATGAGGAAACTGAGGCAGAGTACACAAATGTGGCGTGACAAAGTTCACACAGCTCATCAGTGGCAGGTTAATAATTGGAACCCAAGCTGTCTAAATCCAGTCACTGAGCCTAATTTTGACTCATCAGCCATGACATCATGTAGACCTCTTTGGTTTTGTGATGCCACAGGATTCCTTCAGTTATCTCCCAACTGTTGCACACAATTTTAAAAAATAAAGTAAATTTAAAATCACAAGGTACTGCTGGTGAATCAAGTGAAAAATTTTTTTCTGCATTGTTAGAAAATAACAAGTTCCACACAAAAAAGGTGTAAATTAATAAAGCCCATTTCTTAAATGCTCAGACTTTTTCTGTTTCAACCATTTTGGATGGCACTCTTCCAGTAATGAACTGCCCACTTCCTGTTCTAATTTATTCTAATTTACAGAACACTTGTAACTTGTACTTTTGTTAACATGTACTTTTGACTCATGACCATCACCTCATGAATATTATATTGTTTTATGATATCAATCATTAGTGTTCTCAGGATATATTGATAAATGAACTATTTTAAAGTAAAAAGACTTTGAGGGAGGGCCTGAGGCAATTTCCAAAGAGTAATTCTTTGAGTTACAGAGTCTGGTGTTTAGGACGGTGTTCCAGGCTGTTCAGAAACACTGCTTGTTTTCTTCCTTGTTCCAGGTTGTTTCAAAGGGGTGTAGTTGCAAGATGAAAGACTCCTAATTATGTAAGATGGTGGTGCTTACTCAAAGCAAAATTCAGTGCCTATCAGATAATAAAAAGACAAAGTGTGGGAATTGGTGCATGGCAAGAGGGCAGGAAAAATTATCTGAACAATGTGGTTTCTGAAGCCACAGGATATTTTGTCTACTGAAGGGCTACATTGCAGAGAGGAAGTATAGGGAACTGAGAGGAACAAATGAGAAAGTTTAAAAGTTCAAGGAAGTAAAATTCCATAACACCTTAAAACTCAAATCATGTTTTCTGTTTATTTGGATAAACTTTGCTTCCTGATTATTGTAATTGGTTTAAGTTTCTAGTTCCTATGTCTGTGTGTGTTTAAGCTTTCAATGCAGGTGTGTTTAAGCTTTCAAATGTTTATAGCGTTTCCTAGCATCCTCTTTCCTGAAATTTAAATAGCATCATATTTAGTTCTATAAATATTTTTTTTATTTCCAAGGAAAGCCGTAACTTGGGACTTACTTGAAAATTTGCTTTTGAAACTAAGGATAATGATCTATAAAAGTTTCCCTGAGAAAGCACTTTCACCTAAATAAATAGATTTTATGTACTGAAGCTAGAATTTGATTGAAATTTGATGGGTATTTGTTTTGTTGGTTAATCTTTTTGCTTACCTTACCAAATATTTGGCTAGAAGCCTAATCACTGAACTGTACCTAAAGAATAGAAATAATAAACTTCATGGAGCAGTAGGGTATACTTTATAGCTGCTTAATTTATCAAAGTGCAAGAGCCCCTAACATGATTATGAATCCAGTGAGCATTTATTGACATCTATTCCAGTTAAGCACTCTGCTCAGTGCTGAGCATACAAAGGAGGTTGGTGGAGAGAGAGCTTATATCCTACAATGTAGTAAGTGTCCAGGTGATAGGAACCCAAAGGAAAAAAAGATAATCCAGGCCAAGAGAGTAAGGGAAAGCCTAGTGATAGGAATTAACTACAAAAATGGAGTGTAATATATATGTATAGTGTGTGGGAAAACTTAGGGATGGTCTGTGTGCGCTCTCCAATTATTCTTCTCTTTCTCTTTTGAATCCCTTCTAAATAGACTTCCATTTCTGACTTTCCTGAAGTAGCTTTTATCAATATCACCAGTGACCTCCATACCACTAAATCCAATTGTAATAGTTCTCTATTGCTACAGTAATAAATTACCACAAACTTAAAACAACTGGCTTAAAACCACACAAATCTGTTATCTGACAGCCCTGTAGGTTAGAAGTCTGGCATTGTCTCACTGGGCTAAAATCATAATGTTGTTCAGTTCTTGAGAATTTTATACCAGCAGAAACTCTGTAAGTTTGTACTAAAAGAGACAGAGTACGAAATACAAGAAGACTGTCAGGTCCCCAAAATTCTACAGGCAAGAAACGGACTGATAAAACTACTCAGCTGTAAACATGTGCTACCTTTTATGAAAAAGGAAGAGTGACTCCAAGGCTAGAGTTGTTAACCTCAGAGGGCAGCCTGGAAAGCCGCGAGGGATTTTGAAATTGCTTGGGTCCTGTATGTTTTGTATTGTTTTATAAGACTGTCAGTCAAATGTGGTTCACAAGAGAAGACAGAAGAGAGGCTCAGAGTAAAACAAAGTTTATTGTATTCTCAGGTCCCAGCGACACAGTCGCTGTACTCCAAGAGGGAAGTGACATGCAGGGAGCACCAAGGAGCAAGTTCATCCAAGCAGGTGGGGGGCCCAGAGAGAGCGAGGCCCTGTGGGCAAGTCCCTTTTTAGGGGTACAGGGTTGGGTAGGCAAGAAAAAGCAAGAAGGGATTTAATTAGTGCATTTGACTGTCATGAGGTCACAGTCAGGGGAGAAGCAGGAGGGGAACTTGTGGCAGAGGCCAGCCTTAGCACACCTGGTCACCTGGGTGGAGCATTCAGAGTCTGATTGTCGACATATTGAGGCAACAGGAAACTATGAATCTTTAAAGGTTATAATGCCCTACAACTTTTTTCTTCTATTTTCTCCTCTTTTGAACTAGACATCTATAACCAGTATCCTATGACTGTCCCACAAGTGTACTTTGGAAGTAAATAACTTGTTTCTTGAGTTTCACTTTCACAGATAGAAATTGTGCCCCAGATGGATTCTGCACAGAGCCTTACTCTTAACTGATTTAGATGATGAAACTCGGGGGTTTGAGCAATAATATTTTGGAGTTGATGCTTTGAAGACCTTTGGAAGGGGTGAATGAATATATTTTGCATGTGGAACAGACATGAGTCTTTGAGGGCCAGAAGGTGAGCTATAGTAGGCAGAATAATGGCCCACCAAATATGTCTACATCCTAATCTCCACGGTTTGTAAATATGTTATGTTACAAGTAATTGGCAGTTTCTAGATGAAATTTGGATTGCCAGTCAGCTGACTTAAAGGAGATTATCCTGGATTCTCATGGTGATTCCATTATAATCACATGGATCTTTAAATGGGAAAGAAGGAGACAGAAGGGTCAGAACCAGAGAGATAGCATGTGAGAAACACTTGAGTGGACATTGCCAGCTTTGAAGACAAAAGGGGGTCACAAACCAAGCAATGTGAGCAGCCTTTGGAAGCTGGAAAGGACAAGAAAATGGATTCTCCCCTAGAGCCTCCAGAAAGGAACACAGCCCTGTAGACAGCCTAATTTTATTCTAGTGAATCCCATTTTCTGCCTTCTGACCTCCAGAACTATAGGATAATAAATTTTCATTGTTTTAAGCCAGTAAATCTGTGATTATTTGTTTTAGCAGCAATAGGAAACTAATACACAAGGAAAGAATGAGAAACTTTTACAGACCAGAGAAGACTAAATGCAATCTAATGTGCCAGATGGAATCCTGGAACCGAAAAAAGACATTAATAGAAAGTGTGTTGAAATTCAAACAAAGTCTAGAATTTAGTTAACAGCATCATAGCAATGTGAATGCTTTGTTGATTCTGACAAATGTACCATGGTTATATAAGATGTTAAAATTAGGGAAGCTGAGTGAAGAGTATTTGGAACTCTCTGTACTATCTTTACAACTTTTTTCTAAATCTAAATTTATTCTAAAATAAAGAGTTTATTAAAAAAAAAGTTTAGCTAAGAATGAAAGGAGTGAATTTGGATTGTTAACTCAAGCAGATGCTAGACTCAAGAATAATTTTTGTATCATTGCATGTTCTTTTCAAAAAGCTTAATCTTAAAAAAAGTTTTCCCAAGCAATTTACTTGACTTTTTTCTCGAAAATTTTTAAAGAAATCGTAGACAGATATCAAGCAAAATATTTATTCTGTGTATGATTGACAGTAAAATTATGAACTTGGAAGCTTGTGTGGCAGGTCTTGCTTCTCTCCTTTCTACCTTCTTTTCCCACTTTCTCCTTACCTTTATTTTACTTATTTCTTTCCTCCAAGTGGTTTCATGTAATCCTTTCCAGTTAAAGAAAGAAACAGGACTGATAAAAATCATTTGCACCAAGGTACTAGTGAATTAAAGTATTCAATACTCTTCTTTGAAAATTTGCACTTCAAAAGAAGCAGGCACTAAGGAAGACTGAAACTCTTGACAGCATAATTCTCTTAATACATGAATAAATTCCTCCCACAATTTGCTTTTACTATCACTGTTTTTATGTATAGTAGCTAAGTTCTATATTATATTTTATCCCTCTCTGTAACTTGGAAAGATGGATAGTCTGGGACAAGCTTTTTAATAACCAAATCATTAGTTATTCTTTGAATTTATTAAGCTGACAAACTACTGACCACCTCTAGTCTCAGTCAAATGATTTTCTCACAAAATCTGAGATGCTAAAGTTTGCTAAGAATAACAGTAACTTTCCACTACAAGAACCTTTACTGCGTGGTACCCCACCAAAGTAATTTCACTTCATAGTAATAATATATGGTAGGTATTATCATTATCCTATTTTATAAGTAAAGAAACTGAGGCTTAGAGAATTTAAATAGTTTGCCTAAGGTCAAGCATGTAGTTCAGGACAGAGATGGGTTCTGAAATGAAGCAGTCCAACTCTGGAGCATAATCCAAGCTCTGCCTTCTCACTATATCTCCAGCCTTCCCTTCCACCTCATCCTACCTTACACACATTCAATGTGGGTAACTCAATGGAATTCATTACCTTCCTCCCTCATCCACTATCATACTAACACAGAGACAGAAAAATACAAACAGTACATGTTATACAGTAATTATGTTGAAACATGCTTTTTGAAATAAATTTTATATAGCATTTCTACTTTTTCAGACTCACCTGGGAGAAATGACTTTTCTTTTTGAATGTATATGTGTAATGTTCATTCTGCTCACATGCAGACCCTTGACATTATGATCTGGCTCATGTCCAGTAAAGCACATGCTATATAGTAAAGGACACATTTACTATGATTAAAGTTCAGTTTCCCTTTAACTTTGGGTTCTAACACTGAAAGCAGCTCTTCCAGAACAGGGATTTCCCATTTTATTTCAATGATGCTTTTGAGTGTCTGACAGGGAAGGCACACGTATACAGGGATCATTTCTCTCATAAGAATGAAAGGCATTGTGCACAGATACACTTTTTAAATCTGATTTTGCCTCCTAAAACATAACTTTAGCTGTATTAACGTGAAATTAGACTATCTTGAGTAATTCTTTTTAACTTGTGAGAAAAACTGTAGTAATTTGATAAGCAAAATATGTAAAGGACAAGTTTTAAGGACATGATTAGGGAAAATAAAGTCTAATAGAAGTGCAGAGGACAGGCAGGAGCCTGGCTTCATGAAAAACAGCAGCTTCATGAGATGTGACTCAGAATCCTGGCTCTGCCTAAGATGCTCTGGCAAATGTTAACCAAAAAAAGATAGGAAAGATTTCTTTGAACTGAAATTGTTTTCACACATTGCCTTAGAGTAAACTGAAATTTTACTGACTTACTGAAAACCAGTAATTCTATATTGGGAGGCAGTGGATCAAGAAATTTTAAGGCTCAGCCACGATTAAGAGCCTATTCTTATACAAATCTGAAAAAGAAAAAGAAAAAGAAAAAATTTAAACCTTCAAACCAATTCAAGCTCCAGTTTTCTTCCCAAATAGCCAAAATGAAAGGAAGAGATTAAATGAGGGAGGGAAGGAGGGAGGACTCCAACATTAACTTGAATTAATTTGGAGCTCACATTGTAGTAGACACTGTATGTTATTTTATTCAGTCCTCATAACAATATCATGTGGTGCGTGCTTTAGAAGTTATACATTATAGATGAAAAAGTGGAAACTTGAAACCATAGCCAAGAACACACAGGGAAGTATGAACCAGGTCTCCTATTACTGAGTCTACAGCTCTCTCCAGTGCAACACAAGTAGCAATTATTGTGGTGTGATCTGGGATACACAAGGAAACCACGCCAAATCATCCCCTACAAAAAGTGGCATGATTTCCCCAAAGTCACTCTTTGTCACTCTTGAAGTCTTTCTAATTAGCTTTGTCTAATAAGTTCATATTCTAAAGGCAAACAGTTCAGTATTGTGTCCACCATACACTATTAAATGAAAAAAAAAAGTTGCCAGGAAATAAATATCAAACAGATATAAAGAAATTATACTGAAGAAAACTCTGAATGCCCCCAAATATGAGTATAATTAAATAAATTGTAGAGAGATCCAGGCATTAGAATAATGACTTCTACTAACAAAGGACTAGATTAAGCTATAATGTGAAGTAGAAAAGAGCAAGATATAAAACACTCTGTAGAGTCTGATTACATCTGTGTCAAAATGCAGAGAAATCAAAAGGCTGTCCAAGAAGTGGATAGACTTTTAAGAGATGCATTAAGGTGTTAGAATTTTGAATAAATATTCTCTTGTCTTTTTGTTATTGCCCATATTTTGTCTAACACACTTCTTTTTATAATTTCTTAATGAGAAATCAGTGAGCTTTTAGAAGCAATAGGTACAATCATTTTAAACTCGAGCTATATAATAGCCTCTTCCTTGAAGGCCAGAAACTTTTTTTCCCCATTTATTTCCCACAGTGCACAGTTTCTTATACCAATACTCAATATATTTTTCTTATTAAATACATTTTTTAAAGAGTAGACAAGAGCAAGAAAGATCCCCCTCTGCTTAGAAAGTATTGCCTACAAAGATTCACTAATTAGTGATTTATTTGTGTTAATGAGTTCCTCTTTTAAAATGCAAATGTATCAAATAGCTAAATGAACAAAAAACATGGAGAACACACAAGAGGAAACACAAATAGCTAATAAACATTAAATGAAAAGTTCAACCTCATTAATAATCAAGGAAATGAACATTAAAACGATATCATTTTTCCTTATGAAACTTGCAAAAATTTCCATGGTAATTCTCAATGCCAAGTAAGGTGTAAATAAGAATGTAAATATATGCCTCTCATAAACTGCTATTAGCACTGAAAATTTGGTACTAACTTTCCTAATAGCAATGTAGCAAAATAATCCTAACTTCTGATGCAGGAATTCCATTTCTAGGAATCTGTTTTAAAGAAAAAAATCATATATGAAAAAGTTTTATTCGTGATATTCAATGCAGTATCATAATCCTAAAATAATTGAAACAATGTAACTATCCACAATAAAGGAAAAGAAAACTAAACTTTTGTAAATCAATTTAATAAAATACTATTTAGTCTTTATAACCAAATATTCAAAAAAATTTGAATATGGGAAAAGTCTCATGATATAATATTATCATGGGGAGAAATAGTACACAAATCTTATTATACATCATGTTTTCACTTTTAAAATATTTAAGCATAGTCAGAATATTGGAAGAAGATAGTTGTAATGCCTTTCTCTTATTGATGATTTGTAACATGATTTTTGTTATCTTCTTAATTTCTTTCATACCAAATTCCCTAAGAAGGTATTTGTTGTATATTATCAGCATTTTTAAAATTTATTCTACTTATTCCAGTTCAAATTTATAGAAATCCATCCTGAGAAAATAATCCAAAATGAAGAAAATTTTCTACACAAAGATATTTATACACTGCTTTATTTAAAACAATGAAATTGAAGGAATAAAGAACTTGTTTAAGATACTGTGCTCTATAAAACAGACCACATTGTTTTTTAATTATGTTTATTTCCCTTTTGCTTATGCAAAACATCTTATTTTAGTCTGCTACCATGAAAGATACTAGGACAAATAAGAGAGGAACACACACACACACACACACACACACACACACACACACACACACAGTCTCTCTCTCTCTCTCTCCCTCTCTCTCTCTCTCTCTCTCTCTGTCTCTCTCACCTCCTGCCTAAATAGCTAAATTCAAGATTGGACTGTGGGATCAAGTGTCCTGTTTTTTGAGTGCCAAGATGAGCAAGGTTACCCTTCTCCTCTGTGAGTTTAGGCTTTATTTCCTAATCACCTCAAAACATAAACACACGTAAATAACAGAGACTTTTTAATAATAACAGAAAAATATTCTAACACCACAGTTAAATTTTGAAAAGCAAGGCAACATTGTGAAATCAACAGTGTAACCTCAGCTTTCTATACGCAGATAAAACTGGCCTGTGGAACAGCTCTTAATCTCAGCGGGATACAGAGATGATGTAGTTTTATTTTATTCCATTCATTGCCTTCAAACATGCTCTGTTGAACTTCCTTTTCCCATCCTTTAATGACATCTCAGACAGATGCAATAGCTTCCCAGTCACGTTCAAATGTTAAGAATTTCAGTCTAGTCTCGTAGTGTTTAAAATCTCAATCTTGCCTTCAGTTCTGTGTTCATCTAGGCCTTTCCCCCAGCAGGAAGGAGCTTGGAATTCAGACAACGGCTCTCCTTCACTCTTCCCCTCTCTGTTGCTGATTTACTTCTACACTTCTAGAAATGGATAGGAGGAGAGATTACAGAAGAAGACCAGAAGTGTACTATTAATGCAGCTGCTCTAGCATCTCACAGATATAAATGCTCCCAAGGATTTTTAGTACAGGTGTCAGTAAGCCCCGAGGGAGACACCCTTACTGAGCAGTTTGCTGACATGGGGGATTCACTCCACTTTAGCTGCTTCTTAACCCCACTCTCACTCCACTTTCAGCACTAGCATTCACCTGCAACCCTTCCTCTGGTGTCCACTTCCCAAAGGCCAGTTCTCTCAGGTGCGACGTGGACCTGACTACTGAAGCTCAGATGCCTTCCTTGATGTTCCTTTGACCCACTAGAAAAGGACACATCTTCATCCCAATAGAAAATGAAACTGAAAAACATCTTTACTTCTCTTTCTCCCTCAACCACTCTTGAATTATTTTCCCCGCCTCTACTCCAAAAAGGCACAGGGGCCAGGTCATTAACTCTGATGCATAAGTGTCCAACTGGAGAATAAGATACCTATCTTTCTCCCCTTTCCTGATTGCCCCTCTCCCCATGTTTACAGGGTATTCTATTGGAACCCTGTTGCACATGTTATACTTCTGCTGAGGCTAACTGCTCACATCTTTAAAAGTTCATAAGGATGATTCCTTGAGTAGAGTACTCATATAGACTAGGTAAAGGGGGAGGGATGAAGTCTGCAGGGCCAGTTCTGTCACCTTAATAATCTTACAGAAATATGACTGATGCCTTCTTGGAAGCTGTCTTGTAGAGTGTGGATGTACATGCTATCTGTGTGTTTTGTTACTTGTTTGTTGTTAGTTTGGGTGTTTGTTTGTTTGTTTGATTGGTTTTAAGACTTTAGAAAAAATTCCAAGACAACAATTATAAAAATTCACTGTTGTTACACATAGAAAAACGATTGGAAGGAAAGATACTAAAACACTACAATGTTACAAGTGCTTGTTACTAGATGGCAATACTGCAAATATATTATTACCTACAGTATAGATATATATTACAATATTCTTTTCTCCTTACCTTCTGAATTTTTCTGTTTAAGGGGAAAACATTAAAAAATTAAGGGGAATAAATAAAATGATATTAAATATAATACATATATTTTCATGTTAAAGAGACTGGTTTTTTTTCAGCTTTATTAAGTATAATTTAAAAATAAAGTATATATTTAAAGTGTACAATGTGATGGTTTGACATACATATACTTTGTGAAATGATTACCACAATCAGGTAAATTTACACATCTTTCACCTCCCATAGTTACCTTATTTTTTTGTGTGGTTAGAACATTTAAGATCTACTCTCAGAAAATTTAAAGTACACAACACAGTATTATTAACTGTAGTCACCACACTATACTTTATATCTCCAGAGCTTATTCCTTTTATAACTGAAGGCTTATACTGTTTAACTAATATCTTTCCATCTCTCCCACCACCCAACCCCAGCTCCTGCTAACCACCATTCTGCTCCCCATATCTACATGTTCTGCTTTTTTCGATTCCACATGTAAGTGAAATGATGCAGTATTTGTCTTTATTTGTCTGACTAATTTCACTTAGGATAATGTCCTCTAGATTATTCCTGTTGTTGTAAATGGTAAGAATTTTTTCTTTCTCATGGATAAATTATATTCCATTATATATAGTTATATAATATATAATGTGGTATATATATCACACCTTTATTCATCTGTCGATGACACTTAAGTTGCTTTTGTACCTTAGCTACTGTGAATAACAGAGCAGTGAACATGGAAATGTAACTATCTCTTTGAGATACTGATTCCAATTCTTTTAGATAAATACCCAGAAGTAGGATTGCTGGATCATATTGTAGTTCTATTTTTAATTTTTTGAGGACCTCCATTCTGTTTTTCATAGTGGCTGTATCAATTTACATTCCTAGCAAGAGTGTAACAAGAGTTCCTTTTTCTCCACACCCTCACCAGCACTTGTTATCTATTATCTTTTTAATAAAAGCCATCCTAACAAGTATAAGATAATATCTTATAGTGGTTCTGATTTTCTTTTACCTGAAGATTCATGATGTTGAGAATCTTTTCATGTGCCTATTAGCCATTTCTATATCTCCTTAGAAAAAATGTCCATTTAGGTATTTACCCATCTTTAAATCAGATTACTTGCTTTTGAGCTATTGAGTTAATGTAAATTCTTTAACATATGGAAGTGATTAAATAGACATGCCTATCTACTTTTATTAAGAAAAGTTTAATTGTAGAGATACAGAAAGTGCCTAGGCAGTGAAAGCTTCTTTACTTCTCAGATAAATAAAAAAAAATTATTCTTTTTCAGAAAAAATGGGTTTAACCTATATAGCTTAACACACACGTACGTACATACATACATACATACATACACACATACATACATACATACACACACATACATAGGCTCATATAGAGAGAGTTCTCATTATTCAATTTTTACAGTGTCAAGGGGAAAGACATTTAGGTAAGCCCCCTTAAAACCAGGGCAGATTTTTACATATGTAGTAAAAAATGCATGAATGAGACTTTGTTTTGAAATACAAAATTTTAAATTTTAAAAATAAGTTTATCTTCTATTTAGTGAAATAGAGGATATATTTACAACCATATGCCAATTCTTAGAATTTACAAAAAATAAATCTATTGAATCCTTTTAAACAAATTTTTTTAAATTTTTTACACAAAATTGTATGATATGTTTTTACCTCAAGCTTGACAGCAGGATCATACAAGAGGGTTGTTTTCTTGGAATATTAATCAAAGCTTCGTTCATTTTCTCAAGGACATTTCTTAATCCTTTGAAATTTAAATCATTCTCTCTTGAAGAACTTATGCAGTCATCATGCTTGTCACTTTTCACTTCAACTATTAACTTGTTGAACTCTGCCAGATCTTTGCTTATAAATGGTTTTGCATGTAATTACTGGAAGAATTACTAGTTAGAATTATTAGAACTACTACTGGAAGTTCTAGCCAGAGCAATTAGGCAAGAAATAGAAATAAAAGGCATCCAAATCAGAAAGGAAGAAGTAAAACTTCTCTGATTGCAGATGACACGATCTTATAGGAAGAAAACCTTAAAGAGTTCACCCAAAAAAAAGTTAGAACTATTCAACATATTCAGTGAAGTTGCAAGATACAAAATTGATATTCAAAAATTAGTTGCATTTCTAAACACTAACAACAAACTATCTGAAAAGAAAACTAAGAAACCAATCCCAATTAGATTTAACCAAAAAGAACTTAAGAACAAAATTAATGAGGCAAAAGACTTGTACACTAAACACCATAAAACACTGTTGAAGGAAATTGAAGAAGACACAATAAGTAGAAAGACATACCGTGTTCCTGGATTGGAAGACTTAATATTGTTAAAATGTCCATGCTACCCAAAGTGCTCTGCAGATTCCTAAAGTCCCAACGGCATTTCTTACAGAAATAGAAAAAACAATCCTAAAATTCATATGGAACCGCAAAGAACCCTAAATAGCCAAAACAAATTTGGGAAAGAACAAAGCTAGAGGACTCACACTTCCTGATTTCAAAATGTGTTACAAAATAGGTAACAAATTCTACCAAGGAAGTAGAAAATTAATTTAAACTCATGTACACTGTTGGTGGGAATGTAAACTGGTGCAGCTGCTATGAAAAACAATAGGGAGGTTCCTCAAAAAATTAACAATGGATTACCATATAAACTGGCAATCCCACTTCTGGGTATTTATCTCCCCCCCAAAATTGACATCAGGATCTTGAAGAGATATTTGCATTCCCATGTTCATTGCTACATTATTCAAAGTAACCAAGATGTAGAAACAACCTAAATGTCCATCAAAGGATGAAAGAATTTTTTAATGGAATTTAAAAAACTATTTTAGTGGAATATTATTCAGCCTTTGAAAAGAAATAAATCTTTCAGTATGCAACAACATGGATGAACCATGTTGTTCATCATTATGAACATTATGATGAACATTATGCTTAAGTCAAATAAGACTGTCACAGAGGAGAAATACTGCATGCTTCCACTTACATGACGTATCTAAATTAGACAAACTCACAGAGAGTAGAATGGTGGTTTCCAGGGGCTAGGGGATGAGGAAACTGGGAGTTTCTATTCAGTGGGTATAAAGTTTCAGTTAATAAGAAAGGATTTAGAGATCTGCTGTACGAAATCATGTCTATAGTTAATACTGTATTATGCACCTAGAAATGTATTAAAAGGGTGGATCTCAAGTTAAATGTTCTTACTATAATCTTTTTTAATTGACCACTTTGAAATGTTGCCTATAGCCTTCAGAGTTAACACACCACCTTTATTTTCATAAAGTACCTAATTTAATATTAATTTATACAGTAACTATTAAATACTATATTGTGCTAGACTATTTTAGGCAATGAGATACAACTTGATAAGACAGTTTAATTTTAAATTCCTCCTGTATAGAAATGGAGTTTCACTATTTCTAGTCTTTGTATTTCAGTAAATCTCTTCTAAACATTTCCAGACTCCTTATTAAGTTACTTCTGACTTATATAATTTACCAGAATATTCATTAAAGTGTTCATTAATTCTTCACCAATCTATAAACCTTATCACTGCAGTTTTTATTAGCTAAAATATAATTAACTAGGTTTGACTTTTTAATTTTAGGGACAAGTCATTTACCTACACTATCAACAGTTTTGTAATAATTACTTTTTTATTCCATCAGATTTCTTTCCCCATCAGGTCCAGTAATTAGAATTCCACACTTAATATCTCATAGTCATAGACAATGATATCTATCTTTTTAACTCTCAATCTTTAAATACTGAATAGTTTGTGATATTAACTGTCTATCTTGAAGGAATCAATAGCAATAATGTGCACATAATTGCTGTACTGAATGTATTACAGACATGTCCATTAATGGAAAAATTAGATCCTCACCTCCTGACATTTATATTGCATACAACCACTGACTATCAACTTCCTTCATGTAATAGAATATATATTAAATGTTAGTGATTCTCAACAGACAGAAACAATGATTAAACAATGTCATCTCTTGTCTAATCAACATGAATTCACTGAATTCCCTGAATAGTACTAATGTTAATCCTGCCAGTAAATTCATGCATTCCTTCTGAGATTAGGTTTCGTTAAGAAATTAGGGACCAAAACTTACAACAATAACCAGTATGGTCTCTTAGATAAAATTCTGGGATCTCCGTAAATTGTTTTCTTACAAAGATGCAACACAAGTTTAAAAAATAAATGAATAAAATGGAGTCATTAGTTTTCCCCAAGCTAAGAATTCAGTTAGCTAAATAATTCCATCAATTTAGGTTTGATCTAATATATTAGCCAAAATATTTCCCTTTCTGGGATTTAAAAATTCTGAATTAAGGGTTTAAATGGCACTTATCCGTATTGTTTTAATTTTTTCTTCTTTTGGTTACAGTGCTATAATCAGTATTTGCAGACAGTTTCTTTATATAAAACATCCAATGTCATTTTAATGATTATTAGTCTTTTCTAAATAAAAATCTTTAAATAAAATGTACTTAATTAAATTGAGAGAAACTTATATGAAGTCAAGGTAAACCACTGTCTGGAGAGCTAGATGGTACATGAAAATTAGGAAGTAAAATTTGTGCTCATTGAAAAAAGAAATGGGAAGCATTTAAAAAATGTTCAGGAGAGTTTTCTTTTTACAATGCTCTGTAGCATGAATTTAATGATTTAATGTGTTATGTGTCCACTAGTGCTAATATAAACACCATTATATGTGTTCCATTCAATATTTTACAGTCTTCCAATTTAGGATATTCTATGGTATTACTATATTCAAAGAGTACAAGATATTGAAGAAAATCAAAGTTAAGTATATGATCATGCATATAACGACAGCAACAAAAATAGTATGCAGAGGAATATTTTTCCACCAAAGGCACTGAAACTCAGAATTAGGAAGAAAAAATAAATAAAAGGTTAACATAAATTATCTGATCTAAGAAATCCTTTCTTTCTCTTTTTTTTCTTTGTTTGTTATTCTTTCTGTTTTAAGAAATTCTTTAAACATTTCATATAATGGACGTGAACAAAATAGATCTTTGAAAAAGAAGACTGTTGATATTTTCAAGCCTTCAAGTTTAGATAAGCTAGAGATTTTCCAATAACAGGTTTTTTAAATTTTCTAAAGAATCCTCTAGAATTTTAAAGCAGCCTTAGAAGTGGGCATTATTTTAATTAAATAATATATGCTAGAAAGTTAATGTGGAAATTAGCATGTGAATGGCTCATATCTGAATATATTTTATCAAACAGAAAACATGAATTAATCACCAACGAAAGGTAAAGTATCAAAATGTGTAAGACACATTTGGAAGAGCTTACAAGTCTTTGCTAAAATATACATATATATATGCATATGTACACATATTTATATGCATACATATATGTTAGCTATAAGCACGTAACCAAGTGAATGTGTTAAGGGCTGAATATTTGTGCCCCCTTCCCCAAATTCAAATGTTAAAGCCCTAACCACCAGGGTGGCTGTATTTAGAGATAGGACCTTTACTGGAGTAAAATTTAAATAAAATAATAAGGGCGGGGCCCTTATCCAATAACATTAGTGTTCGTATGAGACACCAGAGCACTCACTCTCTCTCTCTCACTTCATGTCTTCACAGACAAATACCATATGAGGACGCAGTGAGAAGGCAGTCATCTGCAAGCCAAGAAGAGGGTTCTCACCAGGACCAAACTCTGCTGAAACTTGATCCAGGACTTTGAGCCTCCAGAACTGTAAGAATATTCATTTCTATTGTTTAAGCCATGCAGTACTGTCTGTGGTATTTTTTTATGGCAGTCAAAAGAGACTAATACGAAGTGGATGCCAAAACAGTAACTGAGGCAGTTTGTGCTGAGCAAGGGCATATGGGGTCAATGAGATCGTCACAAGCATAAGAAGAAAGGGAAGAGCTTCTAAGGTAGAGGGGAACTATTCATGGGATTATCTGGATATGGTGTTAGTGGTAAATTGAGAGCAACGTATAAAAGTAAAAACTGAATTCGTTCAGGAGACCACAAGTAACTATCAGTCCCAAGCAGGTGCTGAAACTTCATGTGCAGTAAGAGATAAATGTAAGGGCGGAAAGAAGCAAAACCTCCCTTTTCTATCTCACCACATTCTCCTCCAAAAGAATTTAATCAACTCAGGAGATATTCCCTGGGTAACAAAAAGATTATTCATTTACAAAGTGTGTGCTCATGGGATGTCACAGTATCTTGAAGCTAGAAGGGCCCCAAAGTTCCTTAATCCAGTCAATGGCCCCATTGTCCCTAAAGGACAAGGGCAAAAATAACCCCACAAATAGAGAAGAAGAAACCTCTCCTCACTATTGGACAGGCTACTGTGTCCAAAACCAACCAACCAAACATTTAAGTTTCTCTTGAAGAGAACTGCTTATTTAACCAGATCATCAAGCAAGGACACTAGAAGGGCCACAGGAAAAGTGAGATTGGAGAATCCCCTTCCATCTTTTCTCAAAAAATAGAAAAATGTGTACCTGGAGCCTGTGAGGCAACACAGAGGTAACCATCAACTCTCATCCAGCTGAAGTCCAGGGTCTTACTTAAACTTGAGAGCTCAGAAAGAAACCGAGAGTCACGTCTACTCTTGTGGAAAGGTGGGAACATTCTCAAGCAAAAACTTATGCTGATTTACTTGAAGAATTAGCTTAAACATAGCACCCAAGTGAGGTAGAATTTCAACTCTACTGTCGTATCCTTCTGAGAATGCCCTAACTTTGCATATAAAATCTTCACATAGTATATTACTCTGATGAAGGGGCAGGATGGACAGGGCAAAGGGGGTGGGGTGATGGTTGTTCCACTGCATTTATTTTGGGCTCCAGCAGAGAAGAGAGGCTTTGGCATCTCAGGTCACTACTGGCTATAACCATAGAGTCAGTGAAAGAGAAATTTGCAAGAAGAAAGCAGGAGGAGAAAACTTTTAATTGCTACCTAAGTTTATAAAACACTATCTTCTGAGAGAAGAGATTGGAAGTCAGAGGAGCAGCAATATCTCTGTTACAGTAAGTTAAACAGGCAGTTTTGAAGCCAACATTACAGCTTTTAAGCAATCAATTCACAGAGAAACACTGCACTGAACTAAAATGCTCCATTAATAAATGCTCACAATTCCACAAAGGCCTGATGAATCTTTGTTCACTTCGCCAGTCAAAGCAACATGTCTTTTTCTTAAATTCCCCCTTATATTGGTTCTTCTTCCAGATACAGTAGCTAGCTAGGAGAGTGTCAGCTCTAATTGGATGGTAGTTTGGAGGCTCCAAATCACCCGGAGGTCAAGTAATGTAACATAAAGCCTGTGTTACTCAAAGGGAATGTTTTAATACATGGGGAGAAATGCAGCGACACAGCAGCTGTGTGAACTCTGGCAGATATGCTGCCCCGAAAAGCCCTATATTGTCTCTAATACCTCAAGTTCAGCAGTTTTAATTCCCACCTCTGTGTGATGTTTGACAGTTCATTCATTTAGAGAGCTTCAGGGATGCACAGGTGACTCAAGTTCACATAGCTATTTTAAGGATATGTCGCTTCTGTTTATTTTTTAATGCTAAGGAGAACACACTGAGTGAGTCAGAGGAAGACCTTTTGCACACAAAAGAAACTGTTCTTTCAAAAGGCAGAATGTTTTGACATTTAGAGACTAAGCACTTCTTTGGGGGATAGGCTTCTTTAAGGCTGAAACATTGATTGGTAGCAAAGATAAACAGAGCCCAGCCATATAGCACCCTCTCTGAAAGCTGGGTTTTAAATACTCAGGGCTGTACAGCAGGAATCAAGCTAACTGTGTAAACCTCTCTATATTATTTATTGCTGTGCTTTCAATGTGCCCCTTCATCCAGGCCATGAAGGATGTTTGTGAACTTCATCTTGACCTAAATTAGAAACATTGCCAAAACTGAAGTCAAGAGAGTTAACAGAGGTGACCATGCTCTTCACACCAAAGGGAAATATAGAGGAAACTGGTGTGTGCAACACTACCCAGAGTATTTTCCCAAGTAACCGTAGTAGGCTTACTAGTCAGCTTTCAGGGATATGGGTGTGTAGGGACTGATTAAGATGATAAACAGAAAAAGATGAGAGAGTGAGCCAGGCCACTAGTGGGCAGGGGATGGAAACTTGGAAGAACTGAGATCAAAGGCAGCAGTGGTAGCAGATGAGGTCTTAGAGCCAATCCTGGTATATCCAGTCACTGCATTCTTAAGAAAAATATGTCTATCAAAAGTAGTTCATAGAAATTTTTTAGAAGTTAATGTAGCATTTCTATTTTTTAAAAAATCCCTGATGTACTTACTAATGTAAAAAGAACATTACCAAGAATAAATTAGCAACCCTTAAAATATTACTTTCCATGCTCCAAACTAACATTTTCATATTTCAATGGAAAATGACTCATTTTGTCACATTAAATAGCATAATTCAAAGTAAAAAATCTGTATAGAAAGTATATCGAGCTTTCCAGTATATGGAGATGAACCAGGCTTTTTTGAAATACAAAAATATCAACTGTTTCACAGAATCAGTCTTAAAGTCTAAACAATTCATTGCTCAGATACAAAAGGCTATTTTTTTAATAACTAGCTCAAGGACATTTTTCTTCCTCTTGCATTCTTATATCCCGTTTTCTCTGGACCACTATTCCCCTCAAGCTCTTAACTTAAATCTTCATTACACTTACCACATCCAAATAAAAAGTCCACTCTGCCAAGTCCTTTTTCCTTTTTTCCATATTTCTTTATCTTGTCCTTTAGTTTCTTTTCCCACAACCTGGCCCAAGCCTTCCCAGTGTTCCCCACTGTTCCATTAGTTCACCCTTGGAGGTTGGGCAGTTGTGGGAGAACTGTTTCTTGTTCTCCAGGGAGCAACTTTGTCCACGTCCCATACCCACCCGCTCCAACCCCTTTCTCTTGAGAGTCACAGTTTATATGTTTCACACATGCAGCACTATTAATCATTTTTCTCAATGTCATTTTATTTATATCATACCCCTTTCTGGGAGTCTGCAGTCATTTTAGTTATCATTTTAGTCATGGATAATGACTAAAGAAATGGATAATCTTTTATATTTTTAAAAAGTAATTTCTCAAATACACAATACCTAGTTATTTCAGGAATATTTTAAACAGGCCTTATTAGCACTTCTTTCATCTGAAGATATTTTTATTTTCCCTGGCAAATCACATGAACTATCATTGACATCTTAAGCACTTAATGCAATTAAAACATAAATGTTAGATGTTTTCTTTTATTTAACCCAAGATATTATAATGAAAACATCCACTTTTCTTGCTACTGAAGACATTCACAGGAAACTGGAAATTTCCTTTGAATGAGTAATTAAGTTTCTAAAATACTCAAATTAGTGCTGCATTGAATTGTAAGTCACTTTGTTCTGACATTTCTACATTAGCAAATTGTATTTCTGGAAAAAACCAGTGTGTAGGGACAGTGTTTTGTTACTGTCCTTGTGAAGTATTGGAAAAAAATTCTACCAGAGATGTGTTTGTTTGATCATCAATGCAACATGTTCAATGATATTCAGAGGCAAAAAAAAAAAGACTTTAATATTCAGTAGTCATTTTTAGAAATACATTTTATATTGTAAGCATAAATTGTTGCTATTTTTTTCTTACTTTGAAACTAACATTCATCAAAATGAAAAAGTATTACATTCATGTGATGAATTTCTCCCTTGCTAACAGCATAGAAAAAAATGAAATCAGGTTCATGAGAATAGTCTTCCACTAACTGTACATCAAAGTGGTATTTCTATAACACAAACTGTGCTTGTTTCTATTTGTAATTTGTTCCTTTTTTCTACTGCTAAATAACAGACCATTCCAAATTTAGTGGCTTAAAACATAATTTATTTTGCTCACAAATAGAAATGTGAGCATAAGTCAGTGGCAGTGTCTTGTCTTATCTCTGCAGCACCATCAGCTGAGGGAGTGGAGGTAAGAAGCCGAGGAAGTCTTGGCTAGGAGTGGAACCATCTGAAGGCTCACTCACTCACATGTCTGGTGCTTATTATGGCTGTGGGATGGATGGGACTTTAGCTGTTGCTATCAGCCAGAACACCAATATGTGGTCCTTCATGTGACTCCTTGGCTTTCTAGTAGCATGGTGGCTGACATCCGAGAGTGAATGGCCCAAGGGGACAATGTGAACATGCATGGTGTTTTTATGACGTCGCCTCTGAAGTCACATAGCATCATTCAGCTGTACTCTATTAGTTAAGGTAATTACAAAGGTCTTCCTAGTTCAAAGGGAAGGGCATGGACCCTACCAATTAATGGGAGACTTGTCAGTCTCACCATGTAGATTGCATGTGAGATCGGATATATTATGGAGACCATCTTCGGAAAATACAATCTGCCATATGACTGTACAGCTATGGGTGATTTCAGATGTAGCTCTCCTACAATATATGTTCGATAAAGTACTCCTGCTAAAGCTGTCATTGCCAAATCTTTTCCCTTTGCAACAGAAGAAACTTTTATTTTCAGGTACAATATTAGTAGCTTCTAGGCTGATTATTACCAAAAAAGTCGTCCTTCTGACGTTAAGCACAGTTATCAAATTATCATTGTTTCACTCTGTCAAGAATCTAGAGTTGGGGTTAGGCCACCTTATCGTCATTCTTTGTGGAATATACAGCTACTATGATTCATCCAAAACAAAGTCATTATATACCTACAATAATTAGTAAACCATCCTTGGCTGGCCTAACCCTGCACCTTTAAATCATCAGCTCCTTTGTCTCAACATCCAATAAATTTTGAGCCCTGGCATCTTTGCTTTGCTCCCAATCTTAACCATTAGGGTTCCCCATTTCATCTTATTTCATGACCTTATCCTCAGCTCCAGACCTCTTGCTTCAGCCTCTTGACTTGAGTCTCACACTCGTTGCCTTTCAATCTGATGATATATAGGACAATTTCATAGGTCATTTTCTTGCAGATGATTCTCAGTTTTCCTCAGGCTACATCTCCTTCCACTGCTCCACACAACAGGCTTCTGCCCCTGCTGGTACTTGGCAGCCCAACCTCTGCAATCCTACCCAAGCACCAGCCTAGGAAGCCGCCATTTTGGGGGCCAGGGAAAGCAGAAAGAATGATGCCCCAACTGTGAAAAACACAAGCATGAGTTAAGCAGATGCTTACCTCCAAATAGTTTAACATCTAGTTGAAGAAACATATATGTAAACAACAAAATAGAATACAGAAAACAGGGTAAAATGAATGCTATAACAGAAATACAAATACTTAGCAATATTATTTGGGAGCACAGATAAACTGCTTACATTTCCTAGAAAATTACTTGATACTTTCAAATAATTATCTAAAATAAACATAGCTTAATTGATGTGCTCCTAGTTTAATCCAGTTAGTTGGCTATCCATCCCAAAGGAAGACAGGACCACCTGTTGCTGAGCACCATAGAGATATGGTGTCTTAAAACTGGACATGTCTTAACAATGAATGACAGCTCCCACTCTTCCTCACCCATGATGCAGTGTCACTTAAGTTTCTAGCATAGAGGATAGACCCCAAATAGTTCAACACACTAAAGTTCATCCCTGATAGCTCTCCTGGAGCAGAAGAAACAAGTGTTGCAGGTGCTGGAAGATAGGCTACATACCCATGGGAGCATGTCTGTTCTTATTTGTACTTAAATATTTGGTTCTACACAGTTTTAGCAGTATCTGGTAGTTACTACCAATGCTGTTGTGCACTATGTTAAAATACCCACTTGTTTATTTGGGTATTATTTAAATTTCCTCTATGAGTTTCTTACCAAAATTCTAAACATTGCCTTTGATCTTTTCTTTTTATTCAACTAGTTTGACTCCCTGAAATTCCAAGATATACTTTGGCATGAGACAAAAAGAACTGAATAGATTAAATATTTTTCTGATTCCCTTTTAAACTTTGGAGTAAACACAAGTTAAAAGTTATTGTCAATACCATGTGACTGAATGAAAGGTGCTGAGTGTGTTTTTATTTGCACTTCAGAAGAATATTTGTTACTAATATCCCTTGGATAACATAGTTGAACCTCTTAGCACATTTTTCCCTTTGTCAAAATTGTTAGGCCAAGATCATTTTTATGCTTTATCTTTCATTGCTGGAAAAAGCCTTGGGCATTCCAAGAAAGTAACATTTGAAAAAAAAAGAAAAAACAAAACAAACAAACAAAAAAAATCAAAGTGAACTTCTCTTTGTAAAAGCTAACCCTTTGAAAATGTGGATGACTAATGTTTGGGAAATGAATAAGTATTGCATAAAATTGTGGGTAGTAGTTTCTTTACAATCTGTGGACTATTTTGTAATCAAAGTATAATTTTATTTCTGTGTCTTATATAACTCAATATAAATTATTTGGTATATTGGAAATTTGGTAACATTTTAATAATAAAAAATAACAACAAAAACAACACAAAACCAGTACAGGAAAAAATTCTGGATAATAAAGTCATTCCTATGTCCATAAAGCAGCTTATACTAACTGTATTTTGTTGATCTGATTGCTGTCAATCAGCACTTGTTTATTTTATTCCCTCTCCCTATTATGGTCAATGTCTCATGAGAAAGTATCTGAGTATGGATTCTGCACTCTGGCCTAAGAATAGGATGTAGATCACTTTTTCTTGTCATTCTTTTCCCCTGGCTGTCTCAGTAGGCATAATGGATGCCTTCTGTCATCAGACTGAGCTCCAGCCTGAGCTGGACCAGAGTTCTGGAGCCCTGGCCCCATTCCATAGTGGGAGCAATTAGTAGAGCCTCCATAGATCCAGTTCTGATAGGGAGGCTACTAATCTCCCTTCCTAGCATTCCATCTGCCTTTTGGGACTGCAGTAGTGACTTACTGTCCCAGAGGTCTCTTAAACTGTCTTCATTTCTTTTCATTCTTTTTTCTTTTTTCTTTTCTGCACTAGTAATTTCCACTACTCTGTCATCTAGCTCACTGATCTATTTTCTGCCTCATTTAGTCTATTCTTGGTTTCTTCTAGTGTATTATTCATTGCAGTAATAGTATTCTTCAACTCTGGTTGTTCTTATACTTTCTAACTCTGGTATAAACTTCGCTTGGTGCATCTATTCTCCTATTCTCTGATCATCTTCACAATCATTACTCTGAACTCTTTCTTGGATAGACTGTCTATCTCCTCATCATTTATTTCTTCTTCTGGGATTTTATCTTGTGCCTTGACCTAGAACATATTCCTCTGCTGCTTCATTTTGTCTAAATTTCTATTTGAATTCTATGTAGGTAAGTTACATTTCTGGCTCTTGGAGAAATGGCCTTCTGTAGGAGGCATCCTACATGTCCCGGCAGTGTAGTCCTCTCCCCTCTCATCACCTTGGGGCCTGTGGCCAGCTCATCCCAGGATGGTTTCTGGCCTGTGTTAGTGAACTTGTTTTGCATGGGTTGCAAGATCAAAGTTTTCTAGCTTCTGATATCTGGCCCCTGGTGGGTGAGGCTGATCTAGAGGCTGGTGCAGGCTTCCTGGTGGGAGGCGCAGGTGCCTGCCCACTAGTGGGTGGAGCTGGGTCTTGGCCCTGTAGTAGGCAGGGCATGTCTAGAGGCAGCTGTGGGATCAGCCGTAGACATTATCTGCTGATGGGTGGGCATAAGTCCCCCCTAGTTGGTTGTTTGGCCTGAGGCATCCCAGCTCAGGAGCCTAAAGGCTGTTAGGTGGGGCCAAGAAAGATGTCAGCCTCCTGGAGGGAAAGTTCATTCAGCTGAACACCCCTAAATGTCCGCCATCAGGCCCATGCCCCCAGAGTGGGCCACAGCCACCCCACTCCCCAGGAGACCCTCAAGCCCAGCAGGTGGGTCTGGCCCAGGCTCCTATGAAATCACTGCTTTTGTCCGTGGTCTCACTCAGAGTGTGGGATTTTCTGTGAAACCCTTCAGTGTACAGTCTCTGATACTCCTAGTCCCGTGGAGCTCCTGTAATCAAGCCCTGTTGGCCTTCAAAGCCCAGCACTCTGGGGACTCCCCTTCCTGGTGCTGGACCCCCAGACTGGGGAGCCTGACATGGGACTCAGAACTCTCACTCCCATGGGAGAACCTCTGCAATATAATTATTCTCCAATTTGTGGGTCGCCCACCCAGAGGGTACGGGACCTGATTAACATTGCAAGCCCATCCCTCCTACTGGTCTCGTGGGTTCTTCTTTAAGTTTTTAGCTACAGAAGATCCTTTCTGGTAGTTTCCACTCTTTTTTTTATCACTAGATGTTCTGCAGTGAGTCGTGGTCTTGGTGTGTCTGTGAGAGGAGGTAAGCTCCAGCTCTTTCTACTCTGCCATCTTGAAAGGAACCCCAGTAGTCACCTATTAAATCTTATCTTGATATAAGAGGTCCTTGGAATATTCCCTTTACAGAGATCTAAGAAGTACCAAAGCAAATACTCTTAAAATAAGACATTCTTTAGCTATAGGCTCTCCCTGAAGTGGTTACTGGCTATGAGATATATCTTACATCTATATAGATATAAAATAGGCTGCAACAACTTGATTATATACAGCAGAGTACATACAGATGTCAATGCTATATTTGAAATTGAAGTGTGTGTTTAGTTTTAAACCTGGTATTTTAAAAAATTGATGGTTTTCTTTTACTGAGCATCCTGCCTCTGAAAGACCTTCACTGTGATTATACAGCTCAAATCCTCAGCTGTGATTACCCAGATGGCCTGGCACCTAAATGCCTGGCCACTTACAAAAGTCAGGATTACACCCAGCCAGGCCTATAAAACATTCACCTGATTATTTTTCCTCTAACCAAACAAGTTTATACTAGTATTTTTGAGAATCTGTAGGTTCTCAGGACATCCTCATCTTTCCCTGTCCATCATCAGCATGTACCACACACTGCCTGGAATGTCAGCAGTAACCATCAACTAACTACCTTTTTGGCCCAAGGCTAATCCCCTTTCTTACATGTTATTTGTATATGACCAGTCTGTGTCTCCATGTAAAGAAGCACTCAGAGGAAAAAGAACCTACTTCAAGCTGCACATCTAGAACTAGAACATATCCCTATTCTGAATAACAGTAGTATACAATTTCTGCCTAGCATTGATAAAGTAGAGAGCAGTATATACAAGATTCCTGTCCTCTTACAGTTGCCAGTCTAAGAGCCTTAGACTGAAGACAGACAGATAAGTAACTGTGAAGAAAGGAAGGAAGAGGTGAGAAAAGTAAATAGTGTAAAATAGCTGAGGCACAGCAGGGCTTGTGGTACTCCCAGTGAATGACATAAGCTGTGATCCCGTACTGAAATGTAAGAAGTGCCACATGAAGCCACACTGATCCCCAGAGCTCACCTCTCCCTTTGCCACTGTGCCAGAAATCACCAAATTAATCATTTTACTTAACCAATAAAATTGCCCATCACATGGTAGGAATTCAATAAATAATTACTATATGAATGTTATACGAGGAACTCTTTAGCTCCAGCCTTTCACCATATTGGGCCCCAAGAACCCAAGCCACAGAATTTGGGAATATGTTCTAGAACACCAGGCAAGCACCAGGGTCCCAGAGGAATGAGCTAGATGCACCCTCACAAACTTGCTCACAGCCACCTCTGCCAAAGACAATAATTTATTCTAATTTACTAAACTAGACTTTGAAAATTTAGTGTGAATGACTAACCATCCTGTAACATATCTATTTTCATAAAAGGAAAACTAACAGTTACACTACAAAAACCTATAATACGAAAGTCTGGCAACATTCAGTGCTGACCTATTTACACTACTGGCCCTGTTAAAAGAGAAAAATCAAAACAGATGTGCCTTGATAACTCATTCCTTTTCAACAAAATAGGTTTCAGCACTGAATTTCAGTTGCTAAGGAAGACTCATTATGCTGATCTTCCAGCCTTTCATTTAAATTTTCCTGTAGTAGTTTTAGAGATAATCAGAAATTAATTTTGTGGAGAAGAGTCTTAGAAAGCTGAGGTTCAAAGTTTTGAGCCACCTATTGGCCAGTTAGTGTCACTTGGTGAATTGCCCACATATTTCTTAACCAGTTCTTGGTTATAAAGGGAACCATTCATTTATCCATTCATTCATCGAATTAATATTTAAGGTTTGAATATGTGAGAGAGAATAGACAGCTGACCAAAACAAATAAACAAGCAAACAAAATATCATTCCTTGCAAATCCTAAATCAGTGGCATTTGATTTCATGAAACATTAATTATGTACCTGTGCTGTTAAGCAGACTGGCAAACCATCAATTGCAACACAATGGGATAAGCCTTATAGCAGAGATATGCAAATGGTGCTACCTGAATGTGAAGGAAAAGCAGACAACTGCTTCATGAAGACAGGAATAGATTTGTGGTTGTGGTTTATTTCTCTCTGTGCATGTGTATGTTTAATTTTGTATTGAGCTTTGATTACATTCTTAGGCACTGTACTAAGTACTCTTCAGGAATTCTGATTTGACACTCACAACCCTATGAAGTGAGCAATAATTTTCCCCATTTCAACGTTGTATGTATGAAGACAGGATTGGGGTGAAGAGGAGGGATGGGGTGATATTAAATCTGGCCAGATAAGAAAGATAATAAATGGCCTCATGGCATCTGAGAGCAACAGGGAAGAGTTTTGCCTACTAAAGAATTTTTCTGTAGAGTAATAACATTGTCTATTTTCCTGTTACGAAAAGCACTCTACTTGTACTTTAGCTTTGTCTCAGGAACTCTGCAGAGAAGCCTTGCTGGGTCACAGTCATTCGGCAGGGATAGCATCATCCACAGCTGTTACAGAATACATCATGTGAGGACACAGTGAGAGCCTGATTAAGATGACTACCAAGACAAGGTAGCATGCCCAGCCATTAGGTCAATAGCTCTGGAAGCACTGTTTCAAGTATTGGCTCATTTGTTCAATGGTATTGTTTTTCTACTAGTGGTATGTTATAGGGATGTGAAAAGCAATGGTTTTCTGTAAAATACATTGCCAGTTTCTTCCTGATAAATGTGATAATGCTCTTAGTCAGAGAACAAAGCATAGTTGTATCTAAAGTTGGGCATTAAGTGAACAAACACTCAGTACCCACTCCATAGACACACACACACACACACACACAGGTCTGCTTGATCTAACAAGTGTAGATGTTTTATATTGTTATCACTAGAATACACTAATATTAACTTCCCTGCACACGCTGAGTAACAGGGTAGAGTGTAGTGGTTCTTCATCCCAGCTGCAGATTACAATCTCTAAGCAACTTTTAAAAAATAGTCACTTTGAGGCCCCACCTGAGACCAATTCATTTAGAATAACTCTGGGCAGGGCCCAGGTATTAGTATCTTTTTAAAGGTTCCCAGGTAATTCTGATACATAGCGAGGGTTGAAAACCACAAACCCTCAAGGGATGCATCAGGCTACCTAAACTGCTGGCTATGGTGTGGTGAATTTCAGTTCTTTGTAGGGTAAAGTTCCCCTTAAGCCTTAGGGGTTTTGAATACAATCCGTCACTCTGTACCCTAAACAAAGTACTTGTTTGCTTATCTCAGCATACCTGTCAGGACATCTGCAAAGGTAAAGACCAAACTAATGCAGAAACTGTCAAGACATGCTATTGAAACCTAAATATTATTGTTGGCCCACTTTATCCATTTTAATGAATTGTGTTTTAAACTGTCCTCAAGGAATTGGGCATTTGCTCCTATATTTTACCTACAATTAGCGTGTTACCTCCAAAAGAGCAGTGATGACTAAATTATTTATAAAATCGTATGCTTCTCAAGGAAACTATTAGAAGAGAAACTAGATCCTTTTTTCTACAGTGGTTCTTCCATAAATCAAAGTAGACACTTTGTTAATACAGCTAAATATAATAATAATGATGACAGTCCTAAAAGCCAAGTTATTATAGAAAATGATTCTAGATATTATCTAGTGCCTTTCTTACTGATCTGAGCTGTTCCATTCAACACCTACTACAACTCTTTTTATTACAGTTTTTGTTGTTTTCAACTCATCCTGAATCTTTTAAGGTGGAGCTAAACCTCCCTGAGGAATACTTGTAGCTGTGAAGCTTTAAGGACAACATGACTCCACAGCCTAGAGCTTACCAGTATCTGACAAATGAGAATCTTCTCTTGGACTGCTTTCTGCAAAAGGGAGCAGTCTGTAGTGGGCTCTTCCATCCTCTGTCAGGTGGATAAATTCTAATATGTGTATCCCTACAGATGTTGTAGTAGATGAGGCGTAACGCTCTTTGCCTGTGAGAAATTATAAGATAAAGCACTTACCCAGAGAATGAATAGGAAGGAAGCAATTTACCAACGTCAATCTTAATAAAGAGTGAAAATCTCTGACTTTCAAAGGCCACCAGCAGCTAAGTGGCCCTTTAGAAATCATCTCTAAAGAACGTAAATCTTTTCCAGATATAGTTCAGTCATAAAATATCGTATGAAGCTCTAAATTGAAAAAAAGAGATCATGCATTTTAGAATACACAATTGTGAAACAACATTTAAGAATTTTTAAAATATGTTTTAATAAAAATTCCAAGTACATTTATTATTTCACTCTCTTCTATGTAGATAATTGAATCATGATATAAACCTAGGATCTCAGGGTTTCTAAAAGAATTGATCCCTTCCCTAAACAAGATCCAATAAGAAGAAATTTTGATTAGATACTAATCTAAAAGATATTAAAGGGTATTCAAAATACTTGTAAGAAACACGAGGCATCTTTTTCCACTCACCCTACCCCCATCAAAAAACCATCAGTTATCAGTTCATGCCTAATTCATGTGGCTTTATACAGCCAATTAAATGACACAAGCCTGCCGGGTTTTTAGTGGTGATGTTATAAAGTATGAACAACTGACAACACCTGAGTTTTTCCAACTTTTATTCTCAGTATGCAAGAGTGCACCACTCAAGATCATTAAAGATCTAATGAAGGCTTTCTTTGAGTTATTATTGTTAAGTCACTAGTTCTGTTTCCAAAAGAATATATATGTATTAATCATAGTAAGAGATTTCCATAAATGCTAACAAAATGCAGCAGACTTTCAGTAAGAGAAATCTTGTCTATTTCTTTTTCTTGAGGATATTGATCAGATCAGCAAGGCAAACATCTCTACCTTCCAAGAGCTTTGTCATGTTGGGGGATAAGATACATATACACAATGGAAATTATAGACAACATGCCATATGTTCTGTACTGCAGATAGGATTGCAATAAACAGAACAAGTGATAAAAGTTATTCTAAAGTAAAGGAAGTAAGCTATAAGTTGATATTTAAGCATATAAGTTTAATGTTTACAAGTGAATTTAGATTGGGTGAAGTTGAAAGAGAATAAGCCATAATTATTTCATGCCAGTAAATATACAAGGGATAAAAGTGAGAACCAAAAATAATGCCATGTTATTCTCTATATAATGATATCTACTAGAGAACATAAAGCATTTGATATTTTTTAGTAATGGGTTTAATGTTGGATGTTTTCCCAACTGAAAGTGTTAAAGCCAAGGCTCCTACGTTTATTTACTGTCTAATGCCATGGACTTTTTGTCAGAAGCAAAAAAGCAGAAAAATGTCTATCACTTCTCTGGCAGTTGGGTAAGTTTCTTGGCTAACTGGTACGACTATTTGGAGAACAATTTTGGCAATATCTAGTAAAACTGAAGATGTACAAATGCAACAACCAGAACTATGGCCCCTAAACAACTGGAAATGTTGTATAATATATTAAAAATATACTTTGAAAAGCAAAGATACATTCATAAGAAAATAAGGTAAATCCCTAGAAGCCAAAGAGTAAAGGAAACTGAAAAATAGAATCCTGTTGAGTGAAGTTATCAGTTTGGCATCTAAAGAGTTCTTCCAGTCCCTGTAAATATGCAGAGACTTGGATCTTCATGACCACAAGGGAATAGAACAAGAAGTCTTTGGCTTGAGGAAAGCTAGAGGTTAGAACCAAAATCCCTCCGTCCCCTCATCCTAACCAGACAGCACAAACACACATACACATGTACACACAGACACATGGTGTGCTTTACTCTAGAAGCTTATACTTTAATGAAAGGGTGAAATAAAAATGGATCCATCCGTCAGCACTGGGAAATATATATATATAGGTAGTTTTGTATGAACTCTGGGTAAAAAATTTCCTCCTCTGAGAATATGTTAACACCAAGTCTGGGCTATATCTATATGTTTAGAAATTGAATGTATACTACCACGTGACCTGAGAATCCCTGATTCTTAAATTAACACTGAGGTGGTCTAGGCTGGATACATGGCACAAAGAACAGCAAACCTTCTGTATCTGTCACTACCCTTTTAGCAAAGGGATTGCTCACAGAGTAATGGAGATGAGAGAATTCTAAGGGATAAAATGTAACCCAGTGCTAGTAGTAGCAGAGCTGTTAACACCCATGGCAAGAAGTGATTAGGGAATAGAGTAGATGGAGGAATCCAGGAGAGAATTGGGCAGAGAAGTTCATCCTAAGTGGAGCAACGGCCTGCACTTGAGAATAATTGAGTTCATGTACATAATAGAGACACGTACAAGAATGTTCTTTGTATCACTGTTTTTAAATGCAAAAAGGGGGCTTATTTTAAATGTCCATCAATAAGAAAATAAATTAATAGTGTGGTATAGCTGTCCATTCATTGGAATACTGTAGCAGTTTTAATAAATGAGAAACATTTATTAATATAGATACCTTTCAAAAACACAGGTATTTGCAAGAAAGCAGCTTGCAAAAGTTTATATTTATATAAATTTTTAATTTATTAAATAATATTTGTGCTGTTTATATTTATATACATATATAATAAAAGTACAAAAACTTTCAGGGAAATATAGAACATAACTTTGAGATAATGAATAACTTTTAGAAAGGATCCAGAAAATGGGAAATGAATTTGGAGAGGGAAACATAACTACTTGTGTGTATCTATAGTGTTTTATTCTTTTTAATCTGATGTAAATATGTGAGTGGATAAGATTTCATAAAGCTGGGTGGTAGATACATGGATATTCTCCATGTTATTTCATAGCCTATTCTGTATTCTTGAAATATTTCATAATAAAAAAACCAAGTTTCCTAATTGCTAATTTAGGGGATTAACCTTCAAAAGTGATGCTTCATTAAGCTGAATTAAAATAAGGTCATGTGAAATTATAATAAATCCAACTATGATGAAAGATTTCTGTATATTTTTAAGGTGGGATTTTCTAATAAGTACTTTAAAGTATAGGGTCCAATTCATAGGCAAAATTGTACACATCCCCCTTTAAAGTATTCTAACAATTTATAGCGTTAGAACATTCAGGGAGATGCAAGAGAAGGAATTCACATTACTCTGTGGGGAAAAAAGAGGCTCTAAAGAAAAATAATACAGTTATAGACAAAGGGAGAAATCTTTGTGTTGGATGGATTTACTTTCATCAGAATTAGATCATCTCTTAACTGGTTGAGATTATTAGGCTTTTAATTCTGTTTTCTTACTGATTTATATACCTGACCTCATTCCAAATTTGCTGAGGAAATTAACTGAGTATATATTTACATATATATATGAACATATATCTCATATATATGTATATTAACACAAACACACATATACAAATATACAAGGACAGGAGAGATGATTGACTAAATTGAGATTAAAAAAAAGAATCAATTTGAAATGATAAAAGTAAATGTATTAATATATGACAGGGATAAAATGTTAAAACAACTAATCACATGCCTGTCTTTGCCCTTCTTGCCTTCTAAGCAGAAAAGATCATTTGCTACTTGAACAAATCCTCAGCCTGGGTCTTTGCCTTGCTGATGGGCTGGGCTACAGAATATTGCTGATTTATGTGATTACAAAGGACTATGTGAGTTCACTAAATTGAGGAAGTTAAAGAAATCCCCAAGTGGTGTTCCAGGCTGGGGAGTCTGTCTGCACAGACATCCAATTTCTTATTTAGAATCCTTTCTAAAAGAAAAGAAGACATTAACAGAGAAGACTGGAGTGGTCCAGAGCCCTTGCTGCATTCTTCTGGCAAAAAATTGGTCCCCTGGAGGCCAGGTTGCTGCCAGGGGACACCTGGAACCATGGGGAAAGACTGCTTGCTTCCAGGAATGACTATGCCAAACTCAGGGCACAGGTCTAGCATACACGCTAATCCTGAACCCTGGAAATACATTTACTTTTCTTATTTATTGCCTGTGTCTCATGCCTAGTGGTTAAGCTCCCTGAGAGCGGGGATATTTTTCTGATACCATGTTGGAGTTCAGTAAATATTTTCTGAGTGAATAAAAGTGAATGAATAGTTGACCCATGCCACCAAAACAGTAGGAAGATGACAGACTCTTATCACTGAAAAATGCCTGAGTCTAAGTGAAAGTTGAAAGATCTAAAATTAGAAGTTATGTGTGTACCACAGACACAAAGACACCTGTTTTTGTATCAGTTGTCTAGTTGAGGAGAAAGAGTATACGTCAAGGTGGAGAATTGTTAGAATTCATGTGTAGGAGGGATGAAAATGTACACTTAACCACTTAAACATGCAAAGGAAATATAGCTCTGTTATTTTCCGGAACTGATTTCACCCTTTTGTAAACTCCCATTGAACAGTGGAGGAGTTGGCAGAATATGTGAGGAAAATCATGACAATATTCAATATTTCAGGCTCTTGTGGATTTTAAATTCTTTGGGATAATTCATATCTTAGGTAAATACTCTGTTTCTTAGAGAGTCCCTTTTTTTCCCTGCTTCTACCACCATGGCATCTTGCTTTGTGGTAGGGCTTACTTGACTTAGTGGTGGCACAGGAAAGGTCCTCAAGACATTGAAAGCAGGTCTAATCCATCCTCTGGTCTATTATTGATCTCTGCTGCAGCATTGCTGGCCAAGCCCTGCTTTTTCTGAAGTGGAGCTAATTTGTCTGTTCCAGGCTGGGGTTTATGGACCCAGCCATCTACCTCTGTTCATAAAATTACTATTCTCTTATGTCTACCCCTGACTTCACTAACCTCACAGATTCTTTCAGCACCTCCAGATTTCACTTCTTCCTCCATTATCCACCAGAAGACAAAGATTCAAGATCCTTAGCCTGCCATTTATGGGAGCTAGGAGTCCTGACTTGAGTTCAACTTACGGCCCAACTCCCCACCAGCACTGCACTAGCTCTCCCTCTCTGTGCTGGACATAGATCCAAGTATACTATGGAGCTTCATCCAGGTGCTCACTAGCCACACTCCACCACCCTCCAAATCTAACTTCTTGGCTTATCTCTCACTCACCTTCTCTCCCTTCATTCCATTAAATTTATAAGGGAAAGACTATCCTACATTCCTGCATAGCAGAAAATAGTCTTTGCTCATGGCTTATAGAACTTTTGACATTCAAACCTACCAGACTTTTATCTTAATATATTAATGAAAGCTTAAAGAATTTAAAAAACTCATTCTCTCTCTACAAAGCCTAAGTCTGGGGGACTATGGTTTTAGTGTGGATTCAAAAGTCTAACTGGAGATGTTAAAAAAGTAACACTCTTTTTTATATATGCTGTATTAATGCTAACCTCAGAGACAAATTGTGCTTCTTTCTAGTAAGGAGGTCAAATAATGAAGCAACAAGTACAGTTGTGCAGCACAATTTGTAGATCCAAAAGCAGCTGAATTAGATCATCATCAAAGACATAAACAGCCAAGATTTGCCATAGACTTGAATTATCATGGTTACTAAAGCTAATTAAAAAGAGGAGAAAGAGAAAGTGGCCACCATGGCAATCCTCAGGAAACACAATCAATTTTGATGTCATAATAAAATTGCCAGAGTGTCCCTGGGAATCCAAAGTAACACATATGATTCAGTCTCTTGGTATTAGATTCCCAGCCATCACAATTCAGGTGACTAGAAATAAGTGACTCCTTTGGCCCCATTTAGGGGACCATCTTGACAAGCTCAGAACTTCAAGTCTTAGTAGGACCAGTTTCTTCTAATCTGTGTGTGTGTGTGTGCGCGCGTTAAATACAATTCCATGCTGCTGCCAACACCAAGATGGCTCAGCTTATTCAGGTTATGTATATTGGAGGTATATGTTAAAAAAATTTACTATTTTATGGTTTTTTCATTTTTATTCTATTCATTTAAAGTATTCATTACTATTTTTGTTACTTTATAAAATTAAAGGTTTTAGAGCCAGAATATATTATAGAATGTATCTAGTCCTATACAATTATTTGCTGATAAGTAAACTTAAAAATAGCAAAGTTAACAACTTCCCAATATAATACAGCTAGTGAGTGAGGCAGTGAGAGCCAAAGACAGGTCAAGCATCAGGTTTCTTGATTCCTACTATCTCAAACCTGGTATGGAAGCCAACTTGTTCTTTCTTTGGGGAAGAAAATAACATTTCTGGCAGAATGCTTAAGCAAATTTCTGATGCAGTTTAATTTAAAGTCTTGTTATGGGACACTTTCTTTTCCACACAGCTGCCAGTCAAAAGTGACCTTTAACTAGGCTTCCCCCTACCCCCACCATTTATATCTAATCCAGTGGTTCTCAAATTTTGTTGAATATTAGAACATCTGGAGTAGTTTTCAGATTCCCAACATCCAGATCAAACCCCATACCAATTAAATCAGAATTTCGAGCAGAAACCAAACATCAATATCCAGTGTCTTTTAAATGTCCTTCCCTAAGTGAACCCACTGTGCAGCATACCACTCACATAACCTAAAATTCTCTCTGTCCCTGTCTCTCTGTATCTCTCTCAAATGGCCCTACTGAGAATGAACCTTGTAAATTGGCCTACTAGGTGCTTATTCTTTTGCATGGATTGATTATTTTTCTATGGTTTATCCCTGTTTGAATTATCTTCCTAAGTGATATGCTTACTTTTAAAAATAATAACTTTTAAAATAATAACTATATAATTCATTCCTTAAAATCCCCTTACATTTTGAAAATCTAAGAGAATCTGGTACTCTGAGTAAATAAAATCACAACTAACAATTTATTGTCATAGAAATAGTCTTTGATTAACACCAAGTAACTATTTAATTAAGCACCTTAACGTTTCTTCCATGATTGTGGAGGCACTTGCTTGCTCTTCATTATACAATTACTGGACTGCTAATGCCTTTATGAGCTCTAATCACTTTTTTTTTTTTGGCCTCTTCCCATCCAAGGCTGTAGCTCTAATTGAGTTTACTAAGGAAGTAAATTATGCAATTGTTCATAATAAGATTGACAGGCCAATTACCCTACTTCCCAAATAGCTAGTCATAGAACCACAATATCTGGCAGAGAATACTAGAAATCAGAAAAATACCTATTTTTGAGAATCTTATTTTTCCGCCAAATTATTTGTCTAAACTTTATTCCCTGTGCATTCATTACCTTCCAAGACTAAGTTATATGCTTAAAGTATATGAAATGAATCAAAACTAATATAATTGATAGAGCAGGAAGAGGTATTTATTGAACTTCCAATATATGCCAGGCTCTAACTGAACACATTTACCTTATTTAATTTTCACAAAAATTCTACAACACATCTTTATTTTACAGCTAGGTAAATGAGACACTGGTAAGTTAAGTAACATATCCAAAGCAGTCTGGTTGGGAGATAACAGAGTCTGAATTATTAACACTGTCAAAAAAAATTTAATGACCAATAGTTGTGGTTGTTGTTAAATCCAAATCTGTTGACTTTCCAGGTATCAGAACTTAGGTCAGTGAAGAAAGTTACCAAGTAGTCGATGAGGGAAAAAGTCAGGGGATTAATTGTTAAAAAGAAGGAAGGAGTTCATGATGTTTATTCTAGATGAGCATTGAAAATTAGCCCTCAGGATAAAATCAAATAAATACATATTGTCTGTACATAGTTCCTTAAAACAAATTTCGTTCTTCTCAGAGGACTTGTATACAGAATTTATATTTTTCTAAAAACTCTCAACACTCAATAATAACAATCCAATTTTTTTTAAATTAGGCAAAATATTTGAACCAACACTTCACCAAAGAAAACATACAGATGGAAAATAAATACATGATAACATGCTCAATGTCATTAGCCTTTAGGGAAATGCAAATTAAAATCATTATGAGTTATCTCTGCAAACAGATTAGAGTCGCTAAAATTCAAAGCAACAGTACCGATGAGGATGCAGTACGACTGGAACTTTTTTACATTGTTGATGGGAATGCAAATGGTGCAGACATTTGGAAAACAGTATGGCAGTTTCTTAAATAATTAAATACGTCTATCATATGACCCAACAATCCCACTCCTAGGTATTTATTCTAGGAAAATGAAAAGAGTTCATCAGGAAAGAGCCTTCATTTAGATCTAATAGGAGTCTGGTATACTGAGTACATCAAAGTGCATGGTCATTTATCAGCTTTAGTTGTTTGGAATCAACTGTGATGAAGCCCAACATTCAGCTTTCCTATCTCCTGGGAAAGTACTGCTGTAAATTTAACAAAAAATCTTTTTCCAGTCCTTTTTCCTGTGCTCCATCCACCTGAGGCCGCAAGATGAGCACACAGAAGATAAGCAAATTCTCAGATTTTAGACTCTGTACCACCACATTGGTTTTGAGTGCCATTTTGACAAAATTCTATTATATTTATTCAGGTTATGCAAGTTTTTTTGATGTAAAGCTGCAGATGATGGCTGCTCAAAAGAATATGAGGCCCTATTAACAAAACACTTGATAGTAGCAACAATTAGAAATGACATAACAAATGCTTATAAAGCATCCCTTAAATAGGTTTCTATTTGGACAAGCCTAAAACAAGTGCAAATCAAGCAGGTTGGTTTTTCCCATCTTGGATATCTAACTGGTTTATTTCTGAATTTTACATAAGGATCCAAATGCAACAGGAGTTATTAGCCAGCACAAAAATGTTACCTTATTTAGTGAGTAAAATACTTAAAGTGATTCTATTGTCTAGAATCTTTAGGCAAGCAAGGCTCAAGCTTTTCTGTTGAGTTTGTATAACACACACAGTGTCATTTGCTGTCATTGCAATTGTAAAACTAGTTTCAAATGCAGCATTTAAGGACCTCAAGCCAAGAGGAAGCAATGGAAACCAGTATCTCCACCCTCTCCTGGTAGATTTGCATGTCAATAGACAGCTAGATAACAGACTAATTTATCTTAGTTACTACCAATATAGAAATATCACAACACGAAGTAGCACATAAACCCTTCCCAGATGGCATCCTCCTATCTGTCTTCTAGGTTCCCAGTGTAAGGTGGTATTACCATGGTATAAGTATACCAAGTCACATGCACACAGCCTGAAATTTTGGTATTAGTTTTGTCATATACTTCTTGGGTATTTTAGGTTACAGTAGTAAAAACGTAATTAATTCAAGTAGTGCAAAAAATATTTTTCCTTGATTGATTTGTTTGGTTAAAAAAGTGTTATTTCCTGTGATGTAGTGCCACCAGGAGTATTTTTTATTGTATGGATTACAGAAAAGTTATTATTTATAGGGAGTATTTTATGTCATATTTATGAGGATTAAAGTAACACTAGGAAAAAAAATTGATCATTATAACTAGTTTTGCTTTTTTTTTTCCCACAAAACTAGTAGCTGTATATTATCAATCTGGATGTTATAATTTTTACAGATAAGGTTATTAATTGTAGGATAATCAAATTAATTTCCATGGATGACTCTTATCATCACTGCAGCTGGTATTATTTTTAGTGGAATATTCTAATAGATAGAAACCTGCCTGGTATTCCAGAAGGATGACAAAACTCAAGTTAATTAAATTTCCTAAAACAATTATGGCCTTACTGAATCCAACAAATAGCTGCGTATCTGAAGAGTTTTTCCTAAAATTAAGATGGTCAGAAAACTAAGAGATAGTTTCATGATTTAAAATAGTTAGTAAATTAAAATGTAAATAAGTAGTCCTATTAGTGGACATTGTTCTGAATATCTGGTTATCTGTTTTAGATAATTCAGAGTAAAATATAAGTGAACTAAACTTTGTCAATAAGGTGGAATCTCGAAAAATCAAATATATCCTCTTGTAGGGAAAAATAAAACACAAACAAATTTCAAAAGTGATAATAATGAAAACTTAAGATTGGCAACCAACAACACTGCTCAATACAGAACTCAGAAGAGTTGGAACTGCCTGAAGCACAGACAGAGGGACTCTTAAGCATTCTTATCTGGGACTTGTCAGGAAAGCCTCCCAAGATCAAACCAAAGGAGTTATCCCTATTTCTGCCTAGACATTGAGTCAAGAAATCTAGAACTACTGAAATCTAAAAGCCAAGGGTGGAGACAGGGCAGGAAAGAATGGGAAATAAGCAAAATGCCCCAGGTAAGGCATGGTCATTCTGGTAGAAGCTACTTGACTGCTGAATACAATGGTCCAAGATGAATCTCAAGATGTAGTTCTTGCTATAATATATATCCTCACATGCCAGGTGACTATATAATTAGTCATCCCAGCTGGAACTTCTCAAAGAGAAATAGGGTACTAAAAATAAGTTACATGATTTCTGAAATATTATTGACCAATAAATTGTTTGTAATATATTACTGAACTATTTAATACTTTACATAGTACTATCCAGATACCATTTTTGATGGGGGAGTGATTAATTAGGACTTTGGGATTAGCAGCTACAAATTACTATATATAAAATAAATAACAAGGCCTATGGTATAGTACAGGGAACTATATTCAATATCCTGTAATAAACCATAATGGAAAAGAATATGAAAAAGAATATATGTAATATGTATAACTGAATTACTTTGTTGTACACCAGAAACTAACACAACATTTTAATCAACTATACTTCAATAAAAAGGTAAAATAAAAACCATTTTTGAAAATAAGTTTTCTAAAATTGAATATAATACATATCTAGCACCTAAAACAAAAATTTTTAAGTCCATATTGAATATCTGATCATTAACAAATGTTAATGCAAGAAATTATTCTCATCTTAATCAGTTTTTTAAATATTTTTCTCTAATACTATGTTCTAGTATTTTTCTGAAGAATTAATTTTTATATATAATCTTACTCTTTTTCCATGGTTTTCATAAAACTGCCTGCAGTTTTCTTCAACATTTTGAAATGATACTTCTTGTAGACCATAATATTTTAAAATAAGAACTCTCTGTATGGCTGCTAAGATGCTTGGTAAACTCTGAGCAATTTCTGCTAAATAAGAGATATTATCAATGATAATTTTGAACTGAAATGTGTCCATTTCAACCCAAATATTTTCACAAATTTGGCCTTTTATACTTCCAAAGTGCTTTTCTTTAACAAATACTTTTACAAGACAAATCTCATCAAATAAATCATCTCTTTTTATGATTCTTTTTACTGCTTTACCAGACTTGGATGCTGCAAAATCATAGTCCTTCTCAGTTTCATTCTGTTCTGGCATAGAATATAAACTTACCTAATTAAAAATAGAAGCTTCATCAAAAGAATGTCCTAACAAGTCAAGATATTTCAATATGCAATTATAGAATTTCAAATTTAAATCTTATACTCCATTTGAAATCATAAGTTAATTTGTTCAGTTTTGTCATTGGAAAAAGTTCTGTAAGTTTTTGCATTACTGAAATTTGCTACAAGTTTCAAATGCTGTTTTTTTGAGAACTATGTTCCTTAACTACATTGATTAAAATTTTCCACTTATTTTGACAAGAATGCAATAAAAATTTAGAGCTTATTTAGATAAAATTTCTATACCATTACAGTTAAACTTAAGTTGACTTACAAATTATCCAAAGATTTAAATATTTTTAAAATCTATTTGATAATGAACAGCAAAAAGAAAAAATGCATACCACCCTGTTACATTACTTATTTGAATTTCAAATTTAGCTATGTCACAAAAAAATGTGTAGCTCCCTATTTATATATTAGGATATTTGTAACTTTGTGTAACAAATTACACTAATTTGTAGAATTTCAGTTTCTGTTATATAGATTATTATACCACAAGCAATGCAATAATCAAATTTTAATTTAATGAGACCATTTTTTTGCCATGAACATGTGCTCCACCAAATTACATTGCATATTACATGAAAAATAAATGATTTTACCAATAATGTTGAATTTTTTAGCTGAATGTATGGTATTTCTAATAATGTCAATATTTTCAGCTTTAACAGAAAAAAAACTCCCAAGTTTTGGTTTAACTTCTATGAACTGGATAAAAATATCAAACAAATTAACAAATAATTTTTATTTGAAATATCTGATGGCAGTATATAAAACTGACATTATTTAATTGATTACAAATTTCTACTAGTAGAACTGGCCCATAAACAGTATTATGTCATAGGTATACAACAAAATTGAATCAAAAAGGGTAGAACTAATTTAAAAGAGTAGTTATTAGACACTAATAAAATATTATGATCAAGAGTGTGCGATACTAGCATAAGGATAAACATATGTGGATCAACAAAGCAAAATTGGTTCAGTCCAGAAATAAACTCTTGTATTTATAGTTAGCTGATTTCTGAAAAAGGTGTCAAGGCAACTCATTGGGGAGAGAATAGTCTGTTCAACTAGGTTGCTGCATCTACACAAAGACTTGCACGTGAGTGTTTAGAGTAATATTATTCATAATAGCCCAAAACTAGAGATGACCTAAAAAATGTCTGTTAGCTCGGGAATCAATAGGAAAAATGTGGAAATCCATACATTGGGGTATTCTTCAGCAATATATAAGAACAAACTGCTGGCATATGCTGTATCAGAGATGAACCTCAAAAACATTATGCAAATTGAAAAAAATCAAACATGAAAAGATACATTGGATGATTTCATTTGTATGAAATGTCCAGAAAGAGCAAATTTAAAAAAACAAAAAGTAGATTAGTGATTGCTTGAGGCTGAGTTTGGGAAAGGGGATGTGTAAATGGACATAAGGGATCTTATTAGGGAGATGACAATGTTCTAAAATTGATTTATGGTGATAGTTGCACCGCTGAATAAAATTTATAAAGATTATCAAATTGGATGCTTGGAACAGGTAAATTTTATATGGAAAATTATGTGTCAATACAGTTGTTTTTAAAAATGAAAGAAAGGAAATATATCTTTAATTGATAAGCAGATAGGTGAGATAGCAGTTAAGAACATCTAATAATGTATTTTACATTGTGCTCCATAATATATTTCAAATTAGAGATGTTAGATAAGTTCCTTCAAACTGAAGAAAGCATCTGACCATGACCTGATCACTACTATAACTACACAAGAGATTCAATATGTGATTTCTACTCCAATAAAGTGATAGCAACCATGGAAACACTGAGTATCAAGTAGAAGACTGAATTTACCCTGCAACTCAACCCAGAAACATTCAAGGCCGTGCAAGAAGAGAAAGGAGACACGGTGAAGGTTAGACTAGACCAATGTGAGAACAAAAGCATTTCCAGGTGTTTTCAAAGTGTTCGTTTCTCAGGCTCAGTCTCTGTTACAAACTGAATGCAGAGCCTACCATTCAACAGTTTCCCTCCTTTAAACATTCAGAACCCAAAACATTAGGACCCCTTGAAAGGTAAACAGAATATGCTAGGCTGATCTCAAACTTAAGAATGGTTCAGTAAGTCAGAAATAATTTGTACTTAGAAAGTGGATCCACAGTAAAACATTTTAGTTCTTTATAAGTGTGTACAATAGAAGCTTTCTTGACAGATCTATTTAAGTACTCACAAAAAAAGAAACAAAACAAAAACCATGCATTCCCTCCCTAAAGCCCACTGATATGCCCATCGTGTGCTGAGTATTCAAAGTCTGAAGTTCTCTCATATAAACCTGGACACATCTGCTACCTCCAACTGAATCACAGATTTACCCAAAATCTTCTGTATACTCCCGATTTATTATTGTAATTGTTGTTTAATTAAATACTATCAGTGAAATGACATCAGTGATGTCAGTGAAAATGATGGAGTAAGAACCTCCAAAGAATCAAACCAGTGAGAACACAGAAAAAAATTTGTCAGAATCAGCTTTTCATCTTTGAAAATTTACTAAATATTTTCAGCAATCCAAGAAGTGTTTATTCCAAAAAAAAAGTTGGATTTTAGTAAGAATAAGTTTTGTGGCATTTTAACTTAAACTTGCTGTATTCTTCTCCCCCTCCCCAGCTATGCAGTAGCCTTAAAAACCAGCAGCACACAATAATCGTGGAAGAAAGAAAAAAATTGCAACCTAGAAGCCAATAGATGGGTCAGAATGGGTTGAAGGTCTTTCAAAGCCCCATTCCCAGAGAATGGACATCATTTGACCTATCTATTTGTTCCCTGGAAGATCTCACTCACAAGTTTTATTAACGTGACTCAGAAACAGTCTTTTCCCCAGGAGCAGTAGTGAAAAATAATCAGGGGAAATTGTTTAACATCACAATTGCCTGAGATGGTATTAGAGTTAGGGCAAACAACAGACTAACTAAAATGTTTAAAAGAAAAAGCTGGGAAAGTGAATATCCACAGGGGCCTTTGAAAACTCTGACATATTCCTGGGAATCTAGAAGGCCATGTACTTGTGTAGATCATACCTCTTCTCTGAACTTCTGCTATAATTATTGTCAAAACCACATCACTTAACACTTAATTATAGGGTACCACATATAAATTATAATTATAGGTTACTTTCTTCTCCCTAACATTGTATTAACAGCTAACTTTTATACAACACTGGTTGCCAGACATTGTTCTAAGTGCTTTAGATGTGTTGGCTTATTTAATACTTACCATAAGTTAAATATTACTATTACCCCCATCTTATGGAGAAGAAAACTGAGACTTAGAGCACTTAAAATCCCAAGGTCAAATAGCTTTTAAATGGTGGAACTGGGATTCAGATTCCAGCCTTTCAACTCTACCGGTCATGTTCCTTAAAACCAACTAACATCACTTCTGCTTACCTCTAGCTTATAGAAAGGGCACAGGCTTTGAGGTCAAAACTTTTGGATATGCCACTTTCTAATTTGGGGAAATCATTTAATCTCTATGAGTCTTAGTTTTCTTCTCTTTAGAATCAGTCTGACAATACTACTACTTCATTAAAATTATTATGAATATTGAACAATAGTGTGTATAGAAATATACTTTGTATTTCCTCATCAGTTACTCAGGTCGGAGAGAAGTCAAGAACAGCATGGTAGAGCAGAGTCAGTAAGACCTGGGTCTGAGTCTGACCTGAACATTTGCTACCTCTGAGACCTTGAGCAAATCATTTAACCTTCATGGCTCTTAGTGTCAGCATCTATAAAACAAGGATAATGCAGACTAACTCTCTGGATTCTGATGATTAACAGGAAAAAATAAAATACCCAATGAATATGGTGTACTCAACAAACATCATTTCTCTGCCTACTCTACTTCATCCTCATAGCAATGCCCCCTTTCCATTCACTTACTCTTCTTTATTTTGCTTCATAGCACTTGTCAGCCTCTGACATACAATATATTGATTTGTTTCTTTATTTTCTGTCACTCCTATCCAGCATGTTAACTCCTTGAGGTCAAGAACTTGTCATTTTCTTCACTGCTCTTATTCCCAACATCTGGAATAGTGCCTGGAAAATACTAGGTTCTCAGTAAATATTTGTTGAAGAACTCATTATTATCACCTATCATTATCATTGTTATAATTGAGTTCAAGGTTTATATCACTGTAAAAAACACAAAATGAGACATTCATTAGTAGATTTAAAGTATATAATGTTCTCTCAATCCAGTTTTCTCAAAAGTTAATCTCCAGACTACCTATATCAGAATCACCTTGGTATTCATTACAGTAGAATTGCTGAATCAGCGATGTCCCAGGAATTTCTCTTATGTAAAATTAACGTGTACTTTTTCTTCATTTTTAATTTTAACCCAGACTCTTTCATTTACCAGCCATTTAGAACTCTATTACTTAATACAATTTTTTGTTATAATCTGGGGAAAGGAAATACAAGATTTTTTAACTTTAAATTTCAAAGGCTTTGAAACTAATTTTATTTTCCTGACTGTGTGCTTAGGGATTACAGCCAGAAAAAAAAGATTTATTTCCTAGTTACCATATATTTAAAATCCAAATATTTTCTCTGGCCCAAAACAAATTGTCATAATTTTTATAAAATGATTTTTCTAATTTTTTAAACACTTCAGTGTTTAGAACACATCTTGGATAATTTTGAATTCATTAGAGTTTATAATTTTTAGTCAGCTAAGAGGGTATCATTCGAAAGATACCTAGGAAACTGTCCATACGTCATTACAAAGACAAACTTTTACTACTGGCAAATGAAAAGTATGGTGTTTAAGTGACGACTTCATTGTCATTCCAAATTATTTCACTGTGCTGTGGACCGACATTACGTTGATATGGTAATTCCAAAGCTGAAACAGTCAAGACCACTGAACTATTGGAGAGTTCAGGGGCACATTCTGAAACCTCTACCACAGCTTTTAAGGTATTCAGAGCTGCTTTCAACTCACTAGGTCCTCGGCACTAAGCACAATGGTGGTTGTGCCTCCACTCCATAGATGTTCTGGGGTTCAAAATTTGGAAATATTATTTCAAAGCAGATTGTATATTTATTCAATTAAATCTTAGGTATCAGTAGTTTCATGCCTTTTGTCTATCTTCTATTACAAGCGCAACAGAGGAATAAGTGAAGAGACCATGGGAATTAAACTCCTCCATATTGCTCCAAATAACACCTGGAAGAGGAATCACAATGAGGAGAGGTGAGCCAACCCCTGAGCCAGTTTTAATCCCCTTTTGCTCATTGACTGTAATCTCCAGAGAACAGAGAGGTGGAAATCTGTGAAGGATGCTTTGACATTGTGAAGTGACTTCTCTGGAATCAGAACTTTAGTCACATGGAAAGGAATTAGTAAATGCAGATTTTTAGTTCAGCACTACTACAGGCATTCAGTGAAAGACAGGAGCAGAATTTATGGACTTTTTACATCTTAGTTGGGGAGAGCATCATAAATGGCACTAATTAATATTGAAAGAACTAATATATGGTACACAGTCAAGAAGTATTTGTAAACAGACACTAGGCAATAGAGCACAGTGGTTAAGAGAGAAATTTTCAGTCAGCCTAGCATTTGAATTCTGGCTCTACCATTTACTAGCTGTGTCTTTGTGTCTGTGCCGTAATGTTGCTAAACCAGAATTTCCATATCTGCTTAACTGTAATAAACCCACTTCTCAGAGACTTATTATATGGATTAAAAGCCAGATGCTATATGTACTCAATAGTAATAAGAATATTAAAAGCAACAAGTATTGAGTATTTGCTATCTGCTAAACCCTTTTAAAAGTATTGCCTCATTTAATTCTGAGGAACCCTGTGAGGGGTTATAGAAGAGAAAACTGAGATAACTGAGAGGTAATATATCAGACTCAAGGTCACACCTAATAAATGAGGGAGTTGAGATCTGACCCGAGAGTCTACACTCAAATACAGTGCCCTTCTGCCTTTCATAAATGGTAGCCATTGTGGGAAGGTGGCCAGAGAAAGGTGATGGAGTAGATGCTTTCTCACACCTGTGGGACATCTGGCAGCAACATAAAGAAGTCACTAGTAGATGGTAAGCTTTTTATTCGGACACATATACAAGACACCAGAATCTCTTTAAAGAAATGTAATATGGAACAATCAATATGCTACTTAAGCCATCTATAAAAGAGAAAAAAAGTTTTTTATTCAGATGAAAGAAACATTAGCCAAACAGCAATGTTATGATAAAGATCAAGATTTGTCCCCACAATAATGCATGCATATTTATGGTATTCCCCACAGCCTTAGTAGTCTTTGTTTCAGTTGCTATTACTTAAATCAAGCATTGTATCCTCCCTCACTTGGAAGCCACCTAGAAGCCCACAACCCCATTATCTGTAGCAGTTTGCTTCACTACTCCTGGAGGCAGCTGGTACCTAAACTAGGAGGGAGTCTCAGCAAGTGTTATAGCAGCCTTTAATCTCTATAATAACAACACTAAGGCCCTAATTATCCAAACAAATAATTCATGCTACAACAGTGGGAGCAAAGGCCACTTCTGGTCTTTTTCCTCCCAGTGTTTTCCTCAAACTAAACTCAACAGAGAAGATCATGGCAGTTATCCAAGGTGTACTGTCCACGAAACAGAATAATATCTCTCTGAGGAAGTCAAGACTACCTTAAGGATATGTGATCACAAAATGGGAACAATTCCCTAAGTCCTGCAGTTTAATAAAGCCTCACTGACTACTAAGCAATAGTCACCTGGTTGCTGCTAACTCTAACTGTTAAAAAATCTAGTCTTAAAAAAACACAGGACATTTTTGTCTTAATACGTCCTTTAAAAGTACAGAGCCATAATTTTCATAAGAGACTGGGCCAGCCTGGAGACAAAAAAAGAAAAACACAAGATACCTTACCATTACCTATACAGACTAAGGGGGAAAATCAGAAAGGATAATATCACTGTGTTCTAGTATATACGTGAAAGATTTTATTATAACATTTTTTATCTGCATTTCACAGATAGGTAAAGTGAGATTATACAACTTGTTCAAGGTCACATAACCTGCAGGTAAGAATTCAAACCCAAGTGTTCTTACATAAGAACCTAGACTTACTTATTTCATTGTATTAAACTGTCTCTCCCAAAAATGGTAGGGTCTGAACTAGCCCAAATGATAGAATTTGTCAAAGTTTAAAAAAGAATGCATTTCAAAAGAGGTAGGTAATAAACAGCAAAGGCACAGAAGTAAACTGACATGACTTGGAAGGAAATAATAAAGAGGATGGTGGAGGCAAATGGAGAATTTAGCAAAAGATCGGTTAGAAAATACGGAAACAGGAAGAGAATCTCAAGAGAGCAAAATGAAGAAAGTGGTAGTTTAAGGTAACTGGTCTGATAGCTGTGTGTTTGAAACATTCAATGAAACAAGAAAACATCACATTCAACCTTCACACCTTTGGAAATATAGGTATTATTATTATCATCATCATTATTATTATTCCTGCTCTGACAGCAAAGCTTATCTGGATGTAGAAATCCCATAGTACTTCTCTAAACCTAGGCATGAAGCAATCAACTAAGTCACACTCAGATAATGGAAACCAGTAAAAAGACCTTCTTTTGTGTTCATATTTTCCAACCTGACAGTGATCTTCAGAAAGAAATTCTAGGCAAAAATCGTTACATATTTTTTAAATCTAGAGCTTAAAATATCAAATTATGCACCATTTTAAAGAATTGTCATTGACAAATCTTGATGCATTTAGCATGCAATCACAAACCTGTATGTGAAAAAATTGATTTTATAAATAGAAAATGATTAAATAGTGTAATTAACATTGAATGGATAAGTACTTAATGAAGTATCTTATTCTAAGCATACCCTTTGAGGAGAAAGAAATAATTATTATGGTGAGAGCTGAACCAAATTTGGTTCACATTAGGTTTTATATCTATTTGATTCAATAACTTCTTAGAAGACCTACTGTACTAAACATTTCCCAGAGATTTTGGAATATTAATCAGTCTTTCCACCAGGCCCTGTGACACTAATGGTCCTGTTTCCTGTCTGTGTGCTCCCACCCCTTTCCTCTCCTTGCACAAGTTTTTAGATTAGGGTATACACCTGGCTCAAGAGTAGCCAACCTTTAGTCTACCCAGGAACCCACAGTAAATTATGACCTGGCTCTAAAATAGAAAATGCAAGAATCCTCTCTTGGAAATTTGAACTAAGAGACTACGGAGAAAATTGCCAGATATTAATGAAAGCTGAAAGCTGAAGTCATGTACAGTCCATGCTAGAACAGTGTGGGCATTGTGCCATCAGATTTAGAGGAAGCTGGTCTGACAGGGAGAACATGAGACAGAGATGAGAGAGGCCATGCATTCCCTGAGGGAGAGAGAGAAAGAGATAAAAACAAAATCCTTGGTTTCTAATGTTTTCCCAGTGCCATTTCCCAAGAGTCTTGTACATACTCTGGTGCCTGTATTTAGATGTCTGTGTGATTTCACAAGTTGTCCTTACAATAACCTTCTTGTTGAGTGCTTTTCAAAGCTTTTCTATTCCCTTCCAGCAAGATATTCTTGCCTAATTTGCCTGCTAGCTGTGATACCAGCTCTGAACTATCATTGCAAAAAGTCAAAGATGACCAAGGGAGAGTCCCTGCCCCTAAAAATCTTGCAACCAGGTGGAAAACAAATATAGGCACATATCACGTATAATAGAAGAGAGACTCTGTAAAAGAGTACAAAGCACAATCAAAGTATCATGGAAAGAATGTCTGGCTCAGCTTAGTTGTGTCTAAGAAGGCTTCTTGAAGAAGGGGAAATTTTCACTGGATCTTAAATAATATTAGTATTTCAAAAGTAAGGAAAGGTGGAGGACTATATTCTCATGCAGGGAAACAGTGTCAGCAAGCAGAGTAGCAGAAGAGGGCTGCTTCTTGGAAGAACAATCTTCCTGAAATGAGTTTACAATATGGTGTAGATAGAATGGAAGAATGTAAGAGGACATAAAATGAGCATGATGCATGCCAGAGAATGTGGGGATTACTGTGCAGCCCATGGAAACTTAACTAGAGAAACTGGTTTATCAGTGTAAGTCTCTAATATGCTTAAAATGCAGTGTTTAGTATTCACTAGTATTCCCTAGGAGCAGAGGAAGTCAAGGTGAGATACCAGTTATTAAAGTATTTGATTCTTACAGGCTTGATCCTAGAAGGATCTACAAGGCCTGGAAGTGATTTTTCTGAGTTAAATGTATATACGAGATTGAAGAAATTTGTTTAGGACACAGTTCCACAGGTCACAGTGGAAAGGGTTGCAAAAAAAAATGAGTAGCAAGAGGCGAGGCCTAGAGGAGAGGAAGGACAAGGCAGTACAAAGCTTGAAGTATGTGAGAAAATAGGTACATTGTGAATGGCAGCCGACATTGTGGTGACAGAGTCGAAAAGCATGGTGAATTTAATTAGCCTCAAATTTCCAGAGGAATTCAGTTGTAAAGTCATTGTAGTAGTTTCCATTTACAGTAAAGAAATAATTTTTCAGACCACAAAAATTATCACTGTGTCACGGTGACTCAGTAAGTTTGTGAGTAATCAGACCATAACAACCAAAATACTGAACTGGATACTCAGAACTCACCTTACCTATATTTCTAGATCCTAGGAGAATTCCTTCATAGCCTAACTCCTGTGAAGGGTATTAAAACCCTTCTAACCCAAACTAAAATAAATATCAGACATTTATATTTCTGAAAAGGCATTAATCCCTTCAAAGTGAAAAGTGTCACTCTTTTTCCCCTTAATAGGACATTATAAATTTTATAAATGAATTGCAAGTACTCAAGCAGTCTAAAGTTTAAAATATCAATCTAGGTACTGTATTATCTATGAAATAGTCACTGGAAATCACTTGACATCGTTCTGCCTTTTCCCAGTGACTTGAACAAACATTTGGTGCATGGTGGTGCTTAACTCACTCAGAAATTACTTAATGAGCTGTATTAACATGCTGTAGACTACAGGGGAATCAGGTGTTGATAATAGTGATAATCATTATAAGAGACATTTCTTTATCCCCCCAACATAAGTTATTCTGTTCTCATAGATAAAATAGTAGTTATTGCCTACAAAATAATCCTAAATATGAGCTGAAACATTGTGCTCTTTCTGGGATGAAGGATGAGAAAAATAAAGTCATATGTTACTCTTGATATTTTGTATTATTTGAGAAACTATATTCAGGACTTGAGAAAAATTAAACTAGTATGTGACATAAATTATTAACTTGATGAACCAGGAGAATGATGAGCAAGTATTTGAATAATTCTGGGTGTTCAAAATCAAAATAAGGAAAACCCCTTACTGGGGACCCCTAAATTGGGAGATGATGAGAGCTCATACTATTGTCTATAAAAAATATCTGCTGACCAAATCACACTTCTCCTGCTGAGCACAGATTTCACAAAATACCTTATATGAGAGGTCTCTGAAGGATCCAGCCAACAGTGTTTCATTTAGAAAACTGAAATGAGGAAGAGGGACTGTGAGTATTGCCATGGGAAAGTAGAAAATACAGCATCAGTAGTCATACAAGTAACTGGATAGAGCTGAGATGTCAGTTTTGGAATTAAAGCTAAGCTTAGACTTCCCTCCTTGTTAGCTGTATAAACTTCAAGATGTGGCTTCATCTCACATCTCCATTTCTACTCATGTAAAGTAGAAAGTGGGATTATTAATATCCTTTTCACAGGGTTATTACAAAAATTATTTGGGATATATAATGTTGGCAATTCCTGGCACTGAGTGAATACTCAAAAATATTGGTTCCCTTCTTCTTTCACATCATCATTTGGTCTTCTAGGATCAGGCCTACAATTATCACACTCCAGAACAAAGTAATTTTAACTATGGGGAGTCAACTTATGAATCATATATTCTCCACAAGCTTTCTTGAAATCTCTGGTGTATAAAATATAGCTTTAGTTGCAAACATAAGGCACAATATGAATAAATTATCCTTTAGGGATAATTTAGACAATCAATGAGTTGGTATTTGCAGTTGTTCACAAGTAAAGGAAAAATGATGAAAGAATTATTGTCTATTGTTTTTAATTCTTTCAAATCCAAAAAGTAGCTATAATTTAGAGACGATTGAATTGCTTTTCTGTGTTCTGCAGGAGATAAGAAATGTGTAAATTATACCTCAACCACTTTGAGAAATTCTAGTCATGTTTATCCAAAATGAAATAAATGATCAGAAAAAGATGCAGATAGCCTTTTACACACTAAACTGAAAATGTTATCTAAAAGAGTGATACCACAACCTAACAAAGTTAAATGGAGCGTGAGAGGCATACACACCTTAAAATATCTCAAGGTCACACTTAATCCAGCATTTATTTTTGATGTGGTCCATTTTAAAGATATGTAATTTTCATCACACTCTCAAAAAAGTGAAAGTAAGTGAAAGCACTTTTTTATGCATGAAACACCCTGGAGACAATTATTGGTCATCACATTTTGTTAACAACTGAAGCATCCTAAATTGCAACCCAACTAAGTATAAAGCAGGTGTACAGCAGAGTTGGAATTAGAAATAAAATAGCCTTGCCTCTAAATTCTCTCTTAATTCACCCATTATCAGGCTTCATCTGCCCTAAATTGACATATTTTATGTCAATCAAACTGATTACTTTTTTTCAATAAATTGGAGTTATCATCCCTCCCCAACAATCTGTAAGTTATTTCCTAAGACTTTAGGATTTTGGAAGAATTGAGAATCTTGTCAACAAAATTGTCACTTTCTCAATATGATCTCTAGTGACTTCTTAGTGTTTTTATTTCATCCTTTGAGTGTCCTTTAGCTCTAAAGTTGTATTATGTTACATAATTTGATGATTTCAAATGATGGATTCATGAGTGCATGTGGAAATGTCCATATTTAGGTTAGAGTAAGGCTCAATCAGAGTAAGTCCAAAATAGTCCTATCATTTCCACTTAGTTTTATTCTTCCCCCATGGCAATAACTCTATGCATGGTTCTCATTAGCATTTTATATATATGAAGAAAAAAAAACAGATGAGAGGGCAGTTCAAGTCACTACTGGAAAAAAATTATCTCAAATGTGTAGTGGTTATTGGAGAAGTAATTTGCCGAAAATTATAAACAAGGACAGTGTTAGAGATGATATTAAAATTATTAGTATATAGGCCTTCATGCATCTTTTCAATTCCAGTCTCCTGATTTATGGTCACAGATCCATGTTGTATCATGAGATCATGAGAGTGTTGATGGTATCTGGGAGCAGAGAAAAAATATAAACCAGGGAAAGCAAAAATACAATACACATGCTACCACCATCCTACACCCAGAGCAAACATCATCAATCATACTGCTCCTTTTCACTGAATTCATCCAGGGATTTTATGTACAATTCTATTAAATGATAAGAGCTATGGTTAAATTTATGTTTTATAAAATGCTCAGTTCAACTCATTTTCTTCTCATTGTTAATCAATAAAATAATTATATGATAATAATTCCTCAATTAAAATATTTTAGTTTTTTACCTGAAAAAAGTTCTTGCTATGAGTAGGGGTCAAAATAGACAATAAATGATGTTATATGCCCTATTGCTTTCTGTCTAAAATGGATTACTGACCTTTTCAAGTAGTGTCCAAAACTGATCATGCTGAGTGTTACATATTTTAACTTTTTATTATGGAAAATTTTAAATATAAAAAAAAGTAGAGAGAACTTTTATGTACATTTCAGGCAACCATCTTCAACAATTATTAACTTTCTGCTGGTCTAATTTTACCTAACCCTTTGCCTTTTTTTCTATTTTAAAGCAAATTCTAGAAAGCATGTCACTTTACCCATTAATTCCTCAATATGTATCTCTATCAGAAAAGAACTTTCTAAAACGTATCACATCATTTCCACACTCAACAAAAAATTTTTTGCAATAATTTTAAATAATTACTTAATATCAACTAATAACCACTATATGTTCAATTTTCCCCAATTGTTTGAAAATGTCTTTTTGAATTTTTTGATACAAATCAGAAATCAAGATCCAACTGGTTAATAAATTTCATAAAATACTACCTTTTAATCTATAACATTCCTCCCTCCTCTTATTTTTTTCATGCTGTTTGTTGAAGAAACTGGATTATTTTCTGTAGACTTTTTCTACTCAGTATATGGCTAAATGGAACCTTATAATAACATTCATTATGTTCCTCTATCCTCTGTATTGCCTGAAAGTTGTCATTAGAAATAGAGGCCTTATTGATTCAGGCTTATTTTATTAATTAGTTTTTTTCTACAATACTTCATCTATAGAGACAGATGTTCATTATTGTTCTACCTCAGGAAGCACATGCCTCAATTTGTCCACTTATTTTTATTAAGAACAGCCCAGCCATTATCAAGTTGCCATCAACCTTTCCCTTAATGATTTTAGTAGCTGTTTATGATTGTTGCTTTAGTCTGTTATTTCATTAGGGCTGACAAAATGGTGGTATTTAGCATTCTCTATACATTTAATAGCAATGATTTTTCTATAAATAAAAAATTCTCTCTCATAAACCATTAGGCATACGTACTGAAATATAGCCTGTACAGAAAAGGCAAAAGAAATAATTGAGTCCTCCCTTTTATCAGTTTTCAAAAAAATGAGTTGATGTCCTAGCTACTTCCAAAGATGTTCCAAAGGCTGTGTGATTCTGCTTTTATGCTTGTTCGATTTTGCTTTCAGTATCAAGTGTTTCACTGCATTGTGATCATTATTCTTTGTCCCATCTTTGGCGGGTGGGAGCCCTTCAAGTTGGCTCCTGTGGTATTTTGACATAATTGTAATCTGCTTGGATAGCTTTCTCTTATCTGTCTGACAAGATGTCCCATGCTCATCTTGTGCAATTCCTGCCCCAACTTGCAATCAGTCATTTTTCTAAAGAACCTTGGTTTCTTTTAGTGGGAAATGGTATTTAGAAGCTCCTATGTGAGTTCTAGAATAGAGCTATGTGGTCTTTGCCACTAGGGCTTTCAGTGTACAAACCTAGAAAACATATATTTTCAGATAGAGAAAAATAAATAAGTACATACATCTCCAATTCAAATTAACAATTACAAAATTTTTACTTAATTTATTGGTTTTTTATTTTATCTTTTTTCTCTTACTCTATCCTGATTCCTAACACTAACATAATTACTTAATTGCTTTATGCTATTCATCTATATATCTATTAATGATAGTTTTAAGTTAACAATGCCAGTATCTCCAGCAGCAACATTACTGAATACAATTTAATATTTCTTTGTTGTTCTTCAGTCTTTACAGTATATGCCACTAGTGATATAAAGCCAAAAGCCTGTTTCAAAAGTCACTGAAAATTATTCTTTTCTGCATAATTTTCTGTGACATAGAATTAAGTTTATTAATTTGTTTTATATTTTACAGATTGATTTGCTGTTTTCTTTTTAAATTAATTTTGTTCTTTAATTACATAAAATATATTTTAAAATTGTTCCCAAGCCAAAACTAGAAAACAAACACTTTGATAGAAGTCTAGCCTCCATCACTCTCTTCCCCACTATTTTCTCCACTTCCTTATTAATAATTATTTTTACAAGTTTTTGGCATTGTTTCTTTTTGAAAATATTAGTGAAACACATACATATTCACCCACACAAGCCAGTACTTCTTGCCTAAGAAGGAACTTACAGCACACATTCTTCTGCATCTTGTATTTTTAATTAATAATATATTTGGGAGGTTATGCCAAACGTTTTTAGAAACCTACTCTATTTTACAGATATACCATCATTTTATACTGAAAGGCTATTTTTAATAACTTGCATTTTTTCCTAACAAATGTTCAAGTAATTTTTATTCCTAAAAAGTTGTTTTGTTGTTGTTGTTGTTGTTGTTCTGTGACACTTTATTTCCCATTGAAATAAAGTTAACTCTGTACTTTTCTAGAAACATTCCTCTTTCAAGCACAAAATAGCTGACTCTCATGTGAAAATGTATATGTCTACAATGGGAAAAAAATGAAATACACTCTTCAAAATGTTGAAACTTGTGGTTACTGTTTCTTTTCTGACATGGATTGAAATATAGCATTTATTCTGTGGGTTATAGAACACAAGCAAAAAAGCAATAAATTATTGGTTTAAGGTCATAAACAGTAATCATTCTTCATAAATTTTGAGGATAAGAACTTGCTAAAATGTATCACAAATTAGAAAAATCAAAGTTTTGAGTCAAACAGATTCACATTTTTCATAACACATAACACATCTCTACTACCTTTGCCAACACAGAAATGGCATAGCTTTTGAATTCATGTATGCAAAATTACTGAATACGTAAACAGATCACAAGAATATATCAAATGAACTTGTTGCTGAGGCAGGAGTCACCAAGGATACTCCATCAGATAATCCAACAATCATATATTGGGTGCCTATTGTATTCAGTCATATATTGGGTCAAGCACTCCACCAGCCATTGGGAAAACAAAGATGAATTGGCTTCCTGAGTTTAATTTTTCTACTCACCTGTGAATTTTTAAAGGGCTGACAAAAAACAGACAATTTACAAATTCTGGAAGAGTGTGTGCTAAAGGCAATAAATATTTACAGGCTACAGTGGAGTTAACACAGAGAAGTTCAAGTGATTAATTCTTGGGAGAGCTTTCCAGCTAACTGGCAGCTGGGCTGAGCCATGAAGGCTAAATAACTGAGTAGAAGATGGGTGAAGGAATTCACAGCAAAGGGAAAAACAAAGAATATTATATTAGTCATTAGAAAATTCTACAAATGGCCTTTCCCAGGACTCAGTATCTCTAGGGCCTTTAAAAAATAATCAGGCCTAGGTGCCGCCCCACCCCTACAAATGCAGACTCAGATTAGCCTGGGGTGAACCTGAGTGTAGGAATTTTTTAGAGTTCTCCAGGTAATTCAATATGAAACCAAAGCTGAGAATCATTGCAACCATTGATGTCTGGAACTATCCAGAAAGATTCAAACTCTGTGTGAATACACCTTTTAACTCTAGAGGGAAGATTGAAGGATATCCTTTTTGCTTATAGAAACCCTATAATTGTTGTCCTACACTATAGCCTGGGTGTAATGTTCTTAATATTTCCCCCATCACTTTAAAATCAAGAAATGGTCACCTTTTCAAAACTATGTCATTGTTTTGTTTGATTTTATAAACACGTAGGAACAGTGATGCTTTTAGCAATTAGTAACAAATTGGGCTTCACCTTAAGCCAAAATTTAGTGCAAGTGAAAGAAGATTACCCATCTTTTTGACTGTTAATGCCTCATTATGCATTTCATTAAGTAAAGTTTTTACTTTAAAAGGTTCATTAGTAACAACTAGTCTTCCCTCCTTTCTAATTTATATGCACCTGTTCCTAATTACAGTGCCACCGTGTCAGCCTTAGAAAATGCATCTTAAACTCTTTGAAACAACCTGGATATTTCTGTCTACCCAAGGATATTCACCTTCCTGTTTAAGAACTACCTCTACTTTCTTTCATCTCAAATGTATTTCCTGTAGTTTTCTGGTATAATGTTTTTACTTCTCCAATATTTAAAAGGTAAATATGAGCATTTTTATTTTGTTCTTATTCAGAGGCTTACATTTCATTGAAGGTGGGTGAGCCTGTCTGAATAAAAAAGAAGACAGGAACACCCATTGCCCCCAATTTGTAATCACTAGTTCTTTTTTTTAATTCTGTGACCCTGCTATGACTGAATGTTTGTGTCCCGTCACCCACCAAAATTCATATGCTGAAGCCCTGTTCCCAATGTGATGGTTTGAGGAGGTAGGTCCTTAGGGAGGTAACTAGGTTTAGATGAGGTCTGAAGGTGGAGCCCGTCTGGTGGCATTAGTGCCCTTATAAATAGAAGATGAGGCCAGAGCGCCTCCCCACCATGTGGAGAGCATTTCAACACAAATCAATCCTAACAAGGATTTAAAAAAGGAATGATGTTTAAACAAGATCATTTAATTGTTTTTAAGTTTTGATTATAAATATGTTATATGTAAACAGGAGACGTGAATGCTATTTTTGAAAAAATATTCAAAATTAATTTCTTATAAGTATAGCAAAGGAAATTTTCTTATCAGGGTATAAAGCATGAGGAAAATCTATTCATCATTCTCACTCTTCACCTGGGGCATCTCCTTCTTAATCCCTCCCTGACCAACTGTCAAATTCCATATGCTGCCTATCACACTCTACCCCAAGCCTGTGTTGCCCCAAAGCACTCCCAGATTCCTCTCTTACTTTAAAATGTAGCTACCCTTTCACCATCTCCTCTGATCTCAATTTTCTGGCAAGACTTGAACAAATTCTTCTACATTCGTTCATGAATGACAGTAAGTTCATTTCAAGTACATTTATGAATCTTCATAATTATCATCTAGAGCTGTATTTTAAAATGAGTAAGTTATTCCTAATGCTGAGAATTGAAGTCATGTTGTGGGGATTAAAAAAAAAGTACGAAACAAAATACCAAAAGACCTAGTTTCACAACTCTTAACTCACTTAACTTTTCTGATCCTCAGTTTTGACAAATGCAATATTTATATAATATCCACCCCCTTTGTTGTGAGGTTATATGAAAATTAAAAGTACTTTGAAGTTTTTCATATATATATGAATGTTACATTTGTATGTATATATGTGAATAAATATGTATGCACACACATATAAATATATAATAAGATAGTATTATTTACTCAATATGATGGGGCTCATGGACCTTTTAGTCCTACCTTCTACAATTGTCAAACAAATAAATGACCAGTTAAAATATTAGATGAAAAGGAAAGAGAAATGACCTTTCAGCAGAAAAGGATTGCTGTATACCTTGGAGACTACCACTGAGATGCCCAGAGAAATGGCTTTTAGAAAAATGGTCACCATTTCATACCTCTAGCCTTCCAAGTCCAATATAGCTGAATTCGACACAGTAGGAAAATACAGAATAAAAATGGCCCTGCAGGTAATTTCATCCTATTATGTTCATATGAAAGGAAGACTGTGAACTCTACACATTTTTTCCAGTGTTCTTTCTTACAGTTTTAGTGCACTGATCAGAACCAACTGAAAGCTATGTGCTGAGGGTTATAATTTCATAGGAAGTAGTAGCGCAGTAAAAATCTGATGGATGTAAACCTGTAAGGAGGTAACCTAGGGAAGGCATAAGAAGCAAAGTAAGATTGTCTTAAATAAACCCATTTGGACTTGCCTATCACATAGAACTCTACCACTATAAAATTACGGATTGGTCAGGACCAGCTGGAAAGCTTGAAAGATAATGCTGAGGAAACAAGTTCAGGCTAGTGTGTCATCTTAAAGCTGCTGAGGCAGGAAAATCACTAATTGCATTTTTTGAGTGACGTTTTTGATCACTGTATCTTCTCATGAAAGAGAATCTTCTGAAAATTGAAAGGGTGCTAGGATATTGAGAAATCAGCCAAGTGGCCATTTGTTTACCCAGAGTATCATTTTCTTTTTTTTTGTGGGGATTAGCAGGAAGGGTTGGCTTTGTTGTTGTTTTTCCAGATACCATGCTGTGTCTGAGCAGTTATTTAGGATGGACCTTATACACAATATTTCCTGACGTGACTACTAAAGTGGATAGAAATTCATGCCAACAAGACATAAATGTCATTGGCTCCCTTTCCTTATAATTTTTCAGAAGAATCTTATATAAATATACTGATGGGAACAACCAGTAATGAGATTCTTCAGTGAGGAAAAGAAAGAGCAATATAATGAATAGAAGCTTCCAGGCAAGAACAACATCCAGCAGGAGATAAAGAGAAGTTGAGCTGTGTTCAGAGTGAAAAATTATTACAGAACGAACAGACTAATCTCTGCTAATATGTTAGTGGCTGTATGAATATAGCAGCTGTGTCACTCAGGTTGTGATAACTATTATTTTCTGTCTCAAGAAAGAAACTAAAAACTCGGGCTCTGGTGCTGCTGAACAAATGGAATTCCAGCACTTTAATAGAAAGGCACTGGCCTTTTGGAAGGAGAGAACATCTCACATCTGAAAAGCCTTGAGATCACCTGGGGAAACTGATGAGTTAACGAACAATCAGGTAAGTGGACAGAACAAGGGAAAGGACAAAAGGGCACTGCTAACCTACTTAGATTTTATCTCCCTCTCACTTCCTTCAAGGGTCATCTTTTCTACTCTCTGCCCTAGAAATGTTTAACTTGACTGTTTAAAAATCTCTGACACGGTGGGAGAATACAGAATAAAAATAGCCCTGCAGGTAACTTCATCCTATATAATACGTTTACGTAACAGTATTTTTTCAGTCCATTTACAGTTGCTTAATGTGTATCTCAATAGTCCAGTGCTACTTAAGATTAGATAAACTTAGATTAAATTTAGATTAACTTCAAATATTTATTTGACTCAGCACTAAATTTTATTTTTATATGTTCAGTCTTCATAGTCTTTTGATCACATGGTAGGTTTTTAGTCCACAGCATTTAAATATGAAGTAGAAATTTGCCACCTATTTAAAAATATAAATCACACTAACTTCTATAAACTGCAGATTTCATGCTCTTTTCCCCGTATCCATATTCCCTACTAGTTAGTCAATCTGGGTAAGATAAAAATGTCAAGAGCATTTGGTGTTGAAGAAAAAAGAAAGGTGTAGAATATTTTCTCACAATACTAAGTAGCATACTTTGTTTCTAGACAATTTATTTTAAAAAGAATTTATTGAGCACCTACTTACATGCCCACCTGTACTCAAAACTGGAAGATGTAAAGAATAAGAATAGAATCCTCAAGCTTATTTGGCTGAAGAAGAAACTCAAAAAAAAGCAAAAACAAAACTATATATACATATGTATATGTGTGTGTGTGTGTGTGTGTGTGTATATATTCAGTTAACCCTTGAACAACAAGAGTTTGAACTTCATGGGTCCACTTATACACAGATGTATTTCAGTAGTAATTACTACAGTACTACACAATCTGCAGATGCAGAATTGGGAGTACAGAGGAAGCCTGGACATCTGGAGGGCTGACTATAAATTCTATGGGGACTTTCTGCTTCACAAAGGTCAGCACTCCTAACCCCTGGGTTGTTCAAGGTTCAACTTTATATAATTTATTTATTTATATTTAGGAGGGAGGGATTATACCCAAATTGTAAAAATTGTATTAAAAATATAAATTAGTAAATTAAGTTTCCAAAAATGATGACTGGACAGACATAAGATAAGTATATTACCATATGCATCACAAATATAAAAATTTGGCAACAATTATTTTGCTTTTCATATTATCTTTCTTACTGTGTTATTAAAGTAATAAAGTAAATGGAGAAAATGCAAAAAAAAAAAAAAACTCTGGTTTTATGTTATGGTTGAATGATAGGTCCTGCAAGAATCACCATTCTGATTCAAAATGGATGTGCACTGTCATATTCTCAGGCTACCAGATGTCTGCATATTTAAGAATCAGCCAATAAAAGATCAGCATAGGGAAGCCTAAGGCCAAAGTAAAGGAGTCATTTGGAACATCTCAGAAAGATTTTCCCTCACTGACCAACTAAGCAGGCAGGAACAGTGCTAGCCTTAGAGTGAACTTCAGGTAAACTGGAACCAATATAGGAAAACTGAGAATCTAGGTCAGGACAAGCCTGTACCTGGTGAAAGAAAAGCCATGGGGGAGTTGAATTATAGTTGAGGGTTTAGGAGATGCACTTGCAGCCCAGCTAGCCTCTACTGAAAAGCTGGTGCTAAAAATCACTCATGGTTTTACATATTTTTATAACAGGGACAGGAAAAATGTTTTCGTAAATTGCTTCTTCCTCTGAACTACTGTTTATATTATTTGTCCCTGATCTTATACTTCTTTGTATTGCTATTTATCACCTTGCAATATTTCCACAACTGTTCTATAAAACTCTTTAAATCTTCCAAAACCCAGGGTGTAATTGTTGTGTAACAGGGAAAATGTATTTTTAAACAGATTAGAGTGCTTTTCTTTTGCTAACATCATTGTGTGTGATCTTTCTCTCTTTTAACCCATTGCCTGATGGAGAAGTACAGAGTCTACACATTCTGCTTTTGACACCCAAAATAAAAATGTAAAGCCCAATTTCTCTTAGCCTAACACTACCAAGAAAGTAAGGGCTTTCTACACTTAAAAACTATTCCTTTTTGTATAAAGAGACACTGGTTGGCTAACTTAGATCAAAGAGCTATGCTGTGGAGATAAGGGAAAATGGAGTGTATAGAAAGTTTCTAACAGGAAGATAAAATAAATAGGAAATCTTCTAAAATTGTAAGAGTAAGAGGTATTTAGAAAGGATGAGATGAAGTGAGGGTTATTTGAGTGCTAGGGGACAGATCTATTTCCTCTAAATCCCAGAGTGTCAATCAAAGGGAACAAATATACAAGAGTGTAAAAATGCCAATATAACCCCAGATAGGTTTCAGAAAGAAGATGACAGCATCCAACTTGTGTGATACCCACCCACCTTGTCCAGCACAGCAGGGCAGGTAGGGCAGTAATGACTGATGGAAGTATCTATTTCAAATGGAAATGAAGGTTAATATTATGTGTCAACTTGGATATGCATGGTGCCCAGTTCTTTGGTCAAACACCAGTTAGATGTTGCTGTGAAAGTATTTTTCAGATGTGATTTAATATTTAAATGAGCAGACTTAAAGCAAATTACTTTCCACAATATGTGTGGGCCTCCTTAAATCAGTGGAAAGACTCAAGAGAAGAGACTGAGGTCCCCTGAAGAGAAAGTAATTCTGCCTCCATACTGCTTTTGAACTAGAGACTACCACATCAACTCCTCCCTGGGTCTCCAGCCTGTTGCCTGCCTTGCAGATTTTGGACTTGCCAGCCCCAACAATCATGTGAGCAAATTCCTTAAAATAAATTTGTCACTTTCTCTCTCTCTCTCTTTGTATATATACACACACAAACACATACATATATTCATGTTGAATATAATATATATATGCAATATACATCTTATTGGTTCTATTTCTCTAAAGAACACTGACTAGTAGATACGCCTAAAATGGCACCCTACGCCTGCATCATGTGCAAAATTCAAGAAGCCCAGGAGTTCCTAGGTAGAGGACTAGGGAGATGCAGAGGGATAAGTGGGACATCTGAGACAGGAAGGGTGGGCTACAAAATACAGGAACTTCATGACCAAAGCAAATGGCAGCAACCATGGATTTCAGCAGCTGCCCATGTGACTCCAAAAATAGCAAGTCACTCCTCAGAGGATGTCAGCTCACAGATCCCAAGGGCCAGCACAGACTAATTTACCACAGAAAACTGGAGGAAGATACTTAAGAGTATATGAGCCAGTCCACAACCCCCAGCCCTCCAGAGTATGATCACATCACTTTCTTACAGAGCAACCTCCTTGAGAAGAGGCAACTTGACAGAGTAGAAAAACATCCCTGATATAAAATTTGTATTTTGAATTAACTGTTATATGAAATACACTGGGCTATTTCTAAACAGAACATATTAAACCCAAACATAATTTTATTGTCAAGATTAAGTTCATTTCAGGATAGGTGATGTCAGCAAGATGGTAGAATAGAGCATTCCCCGCTCATATTCCCCCTTAGCAACAATAGTTGGGCAGCTATCTGCAGTCAATAGTACCTTTGTGGGAGTTTTAGGATTCAGATAAGAGCAAAACCCCAGGGGAATCCAAGACCAAGGAGGGCCATTTTGAGAAAGCTGGTAGCTGCCCACGTGGAAGGCTCCCTGACCAAGGTCAGCTACAGATACAGACAGATACAGGCTTGTCCCTCTGTGTACTTGGCTACTCCTTCCTTTGGCCTCAGTCCTGACATCAGCATCTATCTGCCGAAGTGCAAGGAAAGAGTCACCCACCCTTGCCTCGGGTAACAGGACCCGCCCCGAACTCAGTGCCAGTTGCGGACCCTGAAGTGTCACATAACCCAGCTCCAGACCCTCTCACTGTGGTCCCAGCATGCTTCTGTCCACCCAGGGATGAGACAGGAGACATGCCTCTCAGCGCCCTTGGGGACAAGCCTGCTGCCTTGGTTCCACTGTGGATCCTGAAATGGTGCTGTGACTTGGCTTCAGACCCTTTTGAGAAGCAGTCCTGACTGCCCAGGACCCGAGGGGAGACCCGCCCCTCTGTGTCCCTGAACTCAAGCTCACTGACATCAATCAGTCTAGCTGTTGATCCTGAATCAACTGTGTGACCCAACTCTAACTCTACTCACTTGTAGTCTAAAGGCAGTCCTGCCCATCCGGAGCCCCGCAAGATGCACGCCCATCCATGCTCTAGGAGGCAGGCCTGCAGACTTCGGTCCTAGCTGTGGCCCCTGAAGCAGCCTTGTGGCTGGATTGCAGCCCCACTCAGCTGCAGTCCAGGTTGAGTTCTGTTCAGTGATCCAGCAGGAGCCCTACCAGGGACTCACAGGAGCAATGTCCGTCCATACACCTAGTAAGAGGCCTGCCTTCTGTCAACCCAACTAAAGAACCTCAAGTGGTTCTAACACCAGCCTAACTGTGGTCCTGGAGGGAATTCTCTCCACCCAGGGACCAGACTGGATTCATAATTGCCCAAGCCCCTAGTAACGGGAGCACAGTTGCTGGATTGTGTGGTCAGAGTATATCTAGTTAGAGAGAAACCACCAAACTGTCTTCCAAAGTGACTGTAACATTGTGCCTTCCCACCAGAAATGAAAGGAGAGTTCCTGTTGTTCTACATCCTCACCAACATTTGGTGGTGTCAGTGTTCTAGATTCTGGCCATTCTAATAGGTGCTTAGTCGTATCTCATTGTTATTTTAATTTGCAGTTCCCTAATAGCTTATGATGTTGAGCATCTTTTCATATGTTTATTTGCCATCTGTTATCTTATTTGGTGAAATGTCTGTTCAACCTTTGCGTCTTAAGACTGTGCCGTTCTGCTCATTTTTCTGACTTATATGAAGGGACAAATTCACTTGTCTCTAGAATAACCTCAAAATAGATTTCCTTCCTAGATTTCTTCTTAAATGGAACTGAAGAATCAGGGTTATTTAATTATGAAAAAATAACAAGAAACAAAAAACAAACCCTCACTCATTCATAATCATCTCTTAAAATAAATAAAGGAAAAAATTAAACTGGTATTTTTCTCAGGGAGAAGCCTGGACAACAGTGTACCTGAAAATAACAATATTGCCCATTGTCCTGCTAGTGTAGAACATTTGCCACTTCATTTGCATTGTCCTAATTTCACCTTTAAAACATTGACGGGACACAATGGCTATCACCATTCCATTCTGCATGATTAACCTGAACGCTTGGGCTATTTTTGAATTGTCACTTTAGTTTTATGAGCTAAACCTTTACTTGTTTTGAATGCCCTTGTACTTAATCCTTATCAATTTTATGACCAAGTAAAACGGGGATCAAATTTACTAAGCAAAGTCTGATTCATGAAATTATTTGAACAATATTAGCATTGGACTGAAAAGACTGTTACTCTCTAATGACTAATACATTTCCAAATAGGTAGCAAGTCAGGGATATTTATTTTCTGAAAATGTGTTATATCAAAAGACAATAATGTGCTACTGGGAAAAGTCATCCATACCTTATTAAACCATGTTTTGGCATGAGCGTAGTTTGGAATATGAAAGTGGCTATTAATGGGTCTCAAGCAATTTAGAATAGATGTATAGACATGGCTACTAAGGGCACTAAAAGTATGGTATCATAAAAAAAGAAGCTAAAGAAAGTTAAAGGACGTAAATATAGGACATGGTCAAAATGGCCTTAAACATCAATAATTTAAATAAAAATTAGACTTTACCTAGTAGTACATTTTCATTTATTGGACCAAATATTATATGTGATGACTCAGATAATAAATGTATATTCTTGTAAACTTTTAATTTTAACATTAATGATCAATATATATGTCCTTTATGCACTAATGGTATTTCTGCCTATGTTTTAAACTCTGGTTTGAAAGTGAATATTCATATAATGATCATTTTATCAAATTATATTATCAAAGATAAAATGAATAAATTCAAGAGCAAATACAATTCTGAAAGAGCAACAAAACCTACTGTGATAGCAATCAATCACTAAATAAATGAAACTTCTAGAATATTTTTGGAACTGCAAGCAACTCAGAAGTTCATTTGGGTCCATCCACCATATTCAGATAAGTCTATTATTGAAAGTTATTCTAGACAAATAGTTGTCAATTGTTCTTCTAAAGATGCTTGGAACATTTCCTGATTATCTGTTCCAGGACCCAACACCTACTAATTACATTCTAGAATATCTTATTTCTCTTTGTCTGAATTCTCTCCTGCTGCTATTTCCTCTAGTTTATCTTCTGAAAGAATTGCAGATAATCTTTCAAAAACTAGAAGTGTTGATCAAACTTCAATCTAATCTTCATTTTTTTAAAGAGAAAATATCAGATTGTATTGGGTAAAGTAAAAGAAATAATTGATTATGAAACTTGTTCAGTTATCCATAAGCATGTATGTGTGAACTAGATATTCATTTATATACAAGTACATGTTTGTCAGGATAAAAATGTAATTCTTACTAAGTGTAATGGTAAAAAAAAATTTTTAACATAAATGTCTATTAGAACATCAAAAATATTTCCTTAGTCAATTTTTAATTCCTTCCACAGGTAGACAGTATTTTCTGACTGTTTATTTCTCCTCTTTTGACTGATAAAATTTTTGTTGTTTACACAACTTTGCTTTGGGGAAACTCATAAAATATTTTCTTACATGCCTTTTTTTAACTAAATTATATAAAACCTAGAATTGTGACTCTTGGAAAATGAGACTAATTTAAAGACTTTGATATATGATTTGTGGTATGACTGCTATTTAGCCTTCATGTCAATGAGAATAGCTCACAATGTATGTTATCAGCAAACTTAAATTGTAATTATAATTGATGATATAGCTAAGAAGTGTTTTTTTTTCTGTGTGTGGTACCATCAAAGCATCAATTATATTACAATAAATATCATTCCATTGACATATAATACAAGCAGAAATTTAAGAAACAATTTTTCCGCACTGATTTGGCACAACTTCTCATAACTGGAAACAGAAATAACAAAGCTTCAGGTTAACTTCAAGCACTGATAATATAAATCTTTCCTAAAATAAAGGTAAAAAGATGAAAAAGAATCTGATATTATGAAACCCAAAACTTTTCCCTGAGATTTTTTTCTTTGTAAATCAACTTTATTCATGTATAGTAGACATAAAATTAAATGCCACACATTTTTAAGTGTGAAGTCTGATGAGTTTTGTCAATACATACACCCACGTAACCGTCACCCATTTCAGTCTTTGCTCAGCCATATTGTGTGGATCAGTAATGTTGAAATCCATTTATATTATTTTGTGTAGTTTAGTTCTTTTCATTGCTAAGGAGTATTACATTATATCATTCTATTGCGATTTGTTTATCTACTGACCTATTGATAGCCATTTGGATTGTTTCTAATTTGGGTTATTATGAACAAAACTGCTATGAATATTTGTGTACAAGTCTTTTATTTACATATATATTTTAATTCATATATATATATGTATTTTTCATTTATCTTGGGTAAATACTAAAGAGTAGAATTGCTAAGCTATATGTTAAGGGTATGTTTAATTTCATAAAGAACTATCAAATTGTACTCCAAAGTGGTTGTGCCTGTTATACTCCCACCCATTTTTTTTAAAAACTTATTTGCTATATATCCTTGCCAATATGCCAGTACTTAGTGTCTTATCTTTTTAATTTTAGCTATTGTATTGGCCAGGGTTCTCCAGAGAAACAACCAATAGGATGTACATCTATATGTATATATAGAAAGAGAGAGAGACTTATTATAAGGAATTGAATCATGTGTGACATGATTATGAAGTCTGAAAAATGCAAGATCTATAGTCAGCCTGCTAAAGATGCCAGAGATCCAGTGGTGTACGTTCCAGTCTGAAAACCAGCAAGCTGGAGACTCAGAAAGAGCTGATGTTTCAGTCTGAGTCTGAAAGTCAAAAAAGACCAATATGTCCCAACTCAAATAGTCAGGCAGGAGTTCCCTCTTACTCATCTTTTTTTTTTTTTCTTAACTAAGCCTTTTTGATTGAAGGGCCACATTAAGGACAGCAATCTGCTTTACTTAGTCAACAGATTCAATGTTAATCTCATACAGAAATACTCCACAGACATACCCAAAATAATGTTTGACCAAATGTCTGGGCACCCAGTGGCTCAGCCAAATTGACACATAAAATTAACCATCCTAGCTATTCTGTGAGTAATCTCATATCTCATAACACATTCTAAACACCAGAAGGAAATCCTGCAGTACAGCACCACTAAGACTTGTGACAAGAAGTTAAGACAAACCAGGGAAGAAAGGAGGGCAAAGAGAGAAAGCATGAGCAAGGAATCAAGGCAGTATGAAATCAAGGAGACAGCTTAATCAGTTTGATGTATGTGTATGAATCCCATTTATATAAGATGTCATTGGAAGGGCTGCAGAAGATGTTTCCTTGACAACGGTAAATTCCGTAATGCCCCTTGCAGACCTGCCCTGCAGCTTAGGATTCTAAAATCAACCACTCACTTCAGTAATTTGCCCAACATTCATCTTCTTCATCCCAAAGAAGGGAATGTCCTCCACATAACCAGCTTCATTCTTGAGAGCTAGGAAGTAAGTGGAAAAATGTTCCAGAAAACTTATACTCACAAAATCCTGAAAAGCTGGTTTGCTTAAATCTTAAATATAGAAGAAATGCCCCCACTTCCCACCCTCCATTCCCCCAGTGTCAACAAGGCAATAAGCGTGGGGTGTGGACTGTTGGCTTTTGTAGAGATGACCCCTAACCATTGTATACTTGACCATCAGCCATGAAAATCTCCTCTGAACCATTTCTGGATTCTTACATGGATAAGGACCTCTCTAAGACCATTTGGTTGGTTTATTTGGCACTAATGTTGTAACCCAACATTTTTTCCCATTTTCCTTTGGTCCAAAGTCTTCATATATATGTCTTTTGGGGTAGGGTGATGGGATGTGAGGAGACTAGTCCTTTTATAAAGATGGTATCATACTCTAGGCTCCAGTTTCCTATGCTAGGGTTGTATTTGCCATTCCTTGGGCATGAGTTCAAGACAGGTTTTCTAACATGGCCCTTTTATGTTTTTAGTATTAAATTAAAATGATCAAGTTTCAAATGTCTACCATAATTTTGTTCATACTTGAAACATTTACAACTTTCAGGTCTTACACTGGAATATTTCAAAGAAGTTTCATTCTTTTAGGCACTTAGGATTATAAATCTGGTATTTAATTTTGTGAATGGGTTTTCTCATACCCTGAGATTTTGCTGTAAATGGGCACCTGTGTACCAAGAGCTGTTTAAAGTGCTTGATGATACTTATTTTTAACTAATTTAATCCTCATAACAACCATAGGAGTCAGTTACCATTATTATCCTTCTTTTGTACCTGTTTATGGCATAGAAAAAGACGAGGCACTTACTCATGTTTGCACAGCTAGTAAGTGAAAGAGCCGGGAACCAAACACACACAGACTGGCTGACCCCAGTATCCATGTTCATAACCACTGTGCTGTGCTGCCTCTCCACAGAGTGGTCCATTCTCTTTTCTGGAGGTGGTTTAATTCCTGAAGTTAAAAATGAGGTACTACACCTAGCTGGGTAATATATCATAGGATTTACATTGGGACCTTCACGTGTTTCTTCTTTATAATTAAGGAACATTTTCTCTGTTTTCCCAAAGTAAAATAGATACACTACCATTTAGAAGCTACAATTTTTAAGTTTATTAATCAAAGATCTTCTTTGAAAATATAGGAATGACATCAGGCAAAGCTTAATTTAAAATGGATGCCATTAGGGGTCTAATTTCATTGATTTTCAGATTTCTTTTTTCTGTTTAAAATTTGTCATAGAACTTTATATCCCCAAAACAACCAATTCTCACATGGTTAGACAGGAAACCACTTAATACTTTACTAGGAAGTCTCATCAATTCTGTGTCCTCTTCTGCCTTTGGTGAAGAGAAAACATCTGGTTACCATTCTGTATATAATAACATCATGTATTTGAAGTTTGTAATTAATCTTCCCCTGAAGACTTAATAACTATGATTCTTAAAACTCCCTTAATAAACTCCAAAACCTTTAATCAGTTACTTCATTATGGATTCTTGCCAAGCTCACTTCATTTTTTTCGAGTCTTAAAACTGTTGAGATCCGAATTGGACACATCCCATAATTTAGTATTAAAATATCTCTATCATCATATCACTCCATTTTGTGAGCACTGGTCTGGGAGTCAGGAGATTTAGTATCTACTTCCTGCTTTCCAATTCACTAGCTGTTTTGAGTTGAATAAGTCATTGAACTAAACTGCATCCCACTTTTTTATGTATAGATAATAGGAACTGGAACAGAAGATTTTTATTGTCCCAGGATGCTGATTTTATCTCTTCCTTTGGTGAAACAATCATTTTTAATGGATATCTTTGGATAACTAACTTTTCTACATTTTCTTTTGCAGATTATTTTTTCTTCATGAAGTGAATTATCCTTCATTCATCCCCTGGGAACTTCATTATATATTTTTCAGCTTGTCAAAGTCATTCAGGTAAGGGATTTTTTACAAGGTAAGGGGTTCACCTAAGTATCAGTCCTTCAATGCCATCATGCAGTATCTAGGAAAAAGAAAAGACTCGTAACATTCCTGTGTACATTGAATGAGTTTCAGGATTTTACATAAGATATACTAGTATGTTTACACCTAGTCTCACAAAAGAAGTTTAACAGGATAAAGAATGGATCAAAAATTGAGATTAACCAATCTTTACTGTTTCTCCTCCATTTTATCCTCTTCCACTAATATTTATTTAACACTCCCATTTACTGGGCTAGGTGCCATGCCAAGAAAGCATAACAGATGTATTTCTTGTCCTTGCAGAACTCAAATCCTAAAATAGGTATCACTGAAGTGTGAAAAAAGGGTAAGAAATAGACATAAAATATGCAGAGAACAAGTGACTCTTTCAGAGTATATGTACTTTGACCAAAGTGTGCCAGTTGGAATCTGGTAGTAAAAGGTTCTTCATCATCACATCTGAACTCCTGACTTATGCAATATCTTCTACCTTGCTCACTTTCATATGATTTAATCACTTTCAAGAAGGTTCTTGTCTGGAAACAGATACTGTCTTCATTCCTTTACCATTACAGTTATTTCACACAGTCTCCTCTCCCTTCCTTCCCTTCTCCTTCATCAGTCCCCTTACTGTCCTGTCCCCTGCCCCACTACACACACACACACACACACACACGCACGCACACATACAGACACACACACACACACACACACGGTACCTCCTGCAGTTTAGGTACTTCATGTAGAGTGAACCCGAGACTCTCCTTGGAACATGGATTCCCAAAATTAGTCTCAACTTTTTTCTTAAAAGTACTCTCAAATTCTTTCTTCCTGAGAAACAATTTAAAGAGTTCTTGAGAAATAATAATAATGATAAAACTGTAGCCTCTTTCCTTAAAGAGGTTTAGAATCTGTGGTATAGGGACAATAAGAAATTCTTGCTGGAGTGAGGTGTGCAGCTTCTTAACTTGTGACCTCATAGTTGGAGGTCATAAGAACTGTAAAGGAGGAAGAGTTGGAGATTTTGTGGTAGAACTGAAATTGGGGAGAGAGAAGTTTTAGAAATATTCTAGCAATATTTGAGACCGTGCAGAGTGTTCTCAGGAGTCGATGTAATAGAGGAAAGGAATAATAGAATAAGTAATCTGGGCATATCCTTATGTTCTAATTTGCAGCTGTAGATGAGGGATTGACAGTAAAGAAGAGAGGCGGCAACAGAAGAATTTTAATGAGAGTGTTTAGATGGTTGAAGTGATGGGTTACTAACTCACTCTTGATAAAACACATAAACACCCACAACCCTGATGCTTTTATAAAATGTAACAGTGCTCCCCTACTGAGGGAGTGTAAAAAATAACAATAAACATCATTGCAAAGCTACCAATTTAAAAAAAAACCTTAAATAATAACAACTTTTCTTTCTAGAATTTTTTCAAAGCTTTTTCAAATTTCCTATAAATTTACTTTAACATGCCATTTTTTATTCTAGTGAAATACAGCTATCCTGTTTGGAAAGCTAAGAGAATTTTTCCCTTTGTTAACTGAAACATGTAATTTAGGTCTACAAAGTTCTAATAGTGATCATCATAAGGTAAGATAAGACTTGTGCTTTTTTTTCTTTTTCAAGAAAAAATAATATACTAGAGCAAGACTGGTGATGAGAGTGACAGTTAAGAAAAATATACTACAGAGATGCTGTATCTGGTGAATCACAATATTTAATATAAACCAAATCATTTGAAATTTATTTCGCAGAAACAGATGCATTAAATTTACCATGTAGGTGCTCTTACATGTTACTGTTTATTGGGAATAGTTTAAATTCACTGCTCATTTAGTTATGACTTAGTTGGTAAGCGTGTTAATGAACAAGGTGGAGTTTGAGTCTTTTAAGACACAGTGATACTTTCAGGCAAGGAAAAGGGATCTTCCCCTGTGCAAGGGCCCACATGTAGAAAAATGCTGATTTTGATTCTGGTGATAGTGTCAGAGTCTATAAAGTTTAGAATTAAATACTTAATGGGATATGTGTATTCATTAGAAATAAAATTCCGCACAGTTGTGTTCACAGCCATTTTGTTTTTTGCTTGGAGTTTAAAAAATGCTTCTAGAAGTGAATGTTTTATTGATTAGCCAACCCAACAATTTTTTACTATGTATAAATAATTGCTAGGTGTTTCAGCAAATTCTAGTTGTAGAAGGGTCTGGAGTCAACATTATTAGGTATATTACTATAATTCTTTACTCAACATTTTTCATATTTTCAATTAACTTTTTTTCTCCACTAAGTACTAAACAATAAAGTGTGCAGTTAGAAACCATTTTATCATGACTGAACATTACTGTTTCAAAAAGAGCAATCATTTTGGGGTATATAAGCTGTCAGTAAAATAACTTCATTTACCTTTTAATTGATACATAAGCCTCTTTAAGACCATCATTAACAAACCTCCTTTAATGAATAGCCAGAAAATGTCTTCATACGATTAGCACCTTTCTGACACCGAGCAGAATGCTTTTGTCCTAGAGGACTAGAGGTGGGAGAACTTTTGAGGAGGTCCACTAAAAGATGATTCTGGGCCAGATAGTCCCAGTGATCACAGAGGATGACTATCTGGACCCATTTAATAAAGCCCCCTTAGGGGAAGGTAATGCTCTTTAGTGTCATCATCATTTTGTAGATTGTGGAGGTGGATTTCAAACATTCTTCTTTCCTGAGTGTAAATGTGGAACATCTGTGGGAGCAAATGCCTGTGCAGGCTGTGCAAACAAAAATAGATTTCCATTTTGAAATCTCTTTCCAGGGTATGGTTGGGGATGAGAAATAAAAAGATCAGATTCTTGCTATGGCATTTTGAATTGCTGTTTACAATTGCTACAGAGGATGATCAAATTTGCTTATTGTTTCAAGACAGTGATCTTAATTGATAATTTTCTTAATGTCCCCAAGCGTAAGATTTACCCATGTAGACAGAGGCAGGCTGACGTAATGCTTTTGGCAAAGACATAGATTATGTGACTGTTCTCAATTCAAAGTCTCCATGATGGTTACAGATCAGAAAGTAACTTGAGGAAGACGAATTCTGTCCACCCCCCCCCAATACTTTCTGCTAAAGTAGTTAAGACTGCTATTCCAGATTACTTTTTAAAACTCACATGTTGACTTTATACAAGTAATAATTAAAATATTTCAGTTAGAGTTGGCTCATAACAATCTTTTTTTGTTACCACAGTCTTAGACTAACTTTCCTAATCATACCATGTTAACTTAGACTAAATGATTGAAAACAGTAGAGGAAGGTAGCATTTTAAATCATTTGGGTTTTTTCCTCCTCTAAGTTGTGTATAATGCTTTTCAGTCTTTTGGCTTTGTAGTTGAAGACAGAACATATTTTTAAGTTACTCTGATATTGCCATTTTTCACTGTCTCATAAAAAAGTCAGCCTTGATTCTATTCATTATATAGTGTAAGACAAATCTTCTAATTTGGGACATTTAACAGATAATTATTAGGGGCTTCTTTTATCCCTGTCAGAGAAGTGACTTTAAAAACACTTTAGGAGAAACATGCCATATGTTAAAAATTGCACCTTGTGAACCTTATCTAGTATGTTCTATTTGGAAAATGTCATGCCAATTATACATTTATAAACTTTTGTGTCTCAAGGAAAGGGGCTATACTGTGTTTCAGTTTAATTTAAATGTTGCTTATTATAAAGCAGTAATATTTTGATTCATTGAAGAAAACCCTTATAGTTGTTGCAAGAAACTAGAACTGATTTACAAAGAGCAGGGCAAAATTTTTGAGATTACATACCAATATTTTAAGTTGGGATGAAAAAATGACATACCACTACTGATATATTAGTGTAAGATGATACTATACAAAGTGAGAAGTCTGGGGTTTTGAAATTTTTACTGGGTCTGGAAAGCTGCTGATAATAGATTAATAGATTATATGAATTATTCCAGAACTTCCCAGCAAATGAGATTAGTATTGCCTCACCCCAAATGGTCCTGTCAATTCCACATTAAAAAAATAATTTTCCATATGATATATGTAAAATTGAAAATGGTATTTACTACATTCATTGAAATGCATTGAACATTTTTGCTGAATAGAGAGCGGACTGTAAAAACCTGGGTGATTTTTTTCCTGTGTGTTTTTATTGTCCTTAATTTTACAACATTTCCCTTCATCTCTACTTTCTGCAATTTGAGAATGTGAGAAAATTGTTGCTGTAAAATGTATATGTTTCATTGTGCTTTATGGGTGCAGAGTCTAACTCATCAAAAGTGTATTACGTAGGTCTGATTAGCTCCCTTGCAAATGTTTTTGGAATGCATACCACATACTCTGTGTTCAATTAGGAGTAAAAATATGGATGAATATAGAGAAAACTGAGTGGTATCCTTGACTATGCTTACAGAAGTCCAGAACTGAAATGGAAAAATGTTTTTAAAATTACCATTTACTTTAGCTTCATGTCAGTCTCTAATTGGATTTCCTTCTTACAAACAAGTCACACAGATAAAAACTTTAAAAATGCAATTAGATGTTATGGAGGATATGAAACAAAGTAACTTAGGAATTCTTTTCTTGGGAAGCTAATGGTTTAATATAGGAGATAAGATATATGAGTAACCATAAAACAGAGAGATGGTAAACGATATGAAGGAATCACTGGGATAATTTAGTGAAGGGGAAAATGGCTCAGAGAAGGCCTGGTGAGGAATATGGCAGATGAGTTTTGGGAATGAGTCTGGTAGAGAAGAGCAAGGAAAAGCAGGGAAGCTGACAGTGCATAAAATTACTAATAATGAGGGAGTGATTGTACTGTAAAATTATTGGGATTGGGAAGCTGCAGCTGCTGCTAGAACAGGACAGGGGAAACCTAGAGGCCGTGATTCTGTTCATTTTCAGCTCTTCCACATTCGCCTGTTCCATTTCAAAAGCCAACTCTGAAAGTTGTGAATATTGAGGGTAGCTAAGGGACTCCTTGCAATTTATTTTCTCCATTTGCTATTCCATTTTTAATGAACAGAATAACGCATAGGGGAGGTTCATATTCTAACAGTGTTCATTTCATACTTAGAACCAGACTCCAAGGCAACATCGAGATTGAGTCCTTGATTTAGAACACTGGAGAGCTATGCAAATGATGACAGGGAAGGGGCTTTTGAGATGAGGTGCAGTGGGGCCAAGCTGACACAGGAGAACTTCAGGACATTAGAGATTCCCATGCCATTTGCTGCCGAAGATTAATGTTGACCTCAAGTCCTGGGTAGATGCCAACAAAGATAATTGCTTGTGGGAAAATTCACTTGGATAAGTTGAAAACTGCTTTTTGTCCATATATATAACAATCTGGAAGTTCTAATTTTTTTCATATTTTGTTGTTATTGTTGTTGTTTCTCGGGAGCCTGATTACAGCTAGAGGCTGTATTTTTTATGTTATTCACTTGCCCAACCTTGGGTAAGTCGAAAAAGTTTAGACAAGTGAGTTAAATTGGGGGTAGGCTGTTTCAACCGTGTAGGTGTTGGGTGAATTGCATTCCTGAGCCTTTTAAGGCAGTCGTTAGCAAGCACGTTGTGGCTACCACAGGTGAAATTTATCTCATTAATTTTAATTGGGGAAAGTCATCTTTGCTTCCTTTTCCTAAAGCCCACACTTTATTTTACAGTTTAATTATGTTATTAATGCACCTCACCAAAAGAAGCAATTCAGCTCTTCTTGATCTCCTAATAAGCACCTTACTACAGTTCATCTGAAACTTCCCCACTGTTTTCAAGCCTTTGTTTCTCCAGGCTCCCTGATTCTCAACAAATGAGCTCACTCCTATTTTACAGAGGAGCAAAAAGTCGCTTTGCATAAACTCCCTCATCTGTCCTCTCCTTGCGTTTGATTCCCTCACTTATCATGTCTCTTTCCTTAATCTAGTCTCAGAGAAAGAGGTGTCTCCTTTCCTTTTGCTGTGTCTGGGCTCCTTGCTTCTCTAGGCATGGCTGAAGAACAGGAGCATCTGCATCACCTGGGAGCTTGTTCAAAATGCAGAATCTCAGGGCCCATGGTGGACCTAAGAATCAAAAGCTGGATGTTTAGGTGATTTACGTCTTCACGTTTCATTTTAGATCCTAGTCAGTTCTACATCCCCCAGGGCTATTCTCCTTTAATTATTTACTTCCATTGTAATACATCATTGTAATAAATCTTCCGCTCTCTTCACTTTTTAAATGCTTAGAGTTTCTTTTCTTTCTGTCTTTTCAAGTCCTTCTCTTCCCACCACTTCTCACTTAAATTACACTTTACAAGATTCTTAGCACATTCTTACCCATTGTCTTGGTTCCTATCACAATGTCTCAGCATCCTTTTGTAACAGACTCCTGACATTTTTCTTATATATGTACCCTTGAAAGTGACGACTGATCTGTAGTTCCCTAATCCAACTATCTAGATTTAGTCTTCGTGCCTTTAAATTTTTGTAGAACTTGGCATTGCTCAGCAGTCTCTTGAATCTTTCTCCTCTAGCTACCACAACACTAGGCTTTGCCCCAGGTTCTTGTGTATGATATTGGCTCTCTTATCTTCCCTGTTGTCAACTGTGGTCTAAGGACTGTCATGGGAGGATGCTTAGCTATAAACATGAGATACCTTTATCATAATCCCTCCTTACTTCAGAGTTGGGGTACCATTATTGCAGCATTCAAGGGTAAATCAAAGTGAAATCCAGAACTTGCAAACATATTTTATAAAACTAAAGGGAATAGAGAGACTTATGGGAAAGTCCTGGAGACTAAATGTGCTACTGTCCCCATTAGATTTTCTCAGACGCCATCTTCTAAGGGAGGGAAAAAATGAGCTAAACAGCTTTTAGTTTTTTTTCTCAGGATGTGGGGATTTTGGTATCTTAATTATTCCTTTGATGAGAAGTCTTCACCTGAGTTCTCCCTCTTCCCTATCTTGGTGGAAATAACTTTAGGAATCAGAAAAAAATTCATCAATTCAGGAATTTAGAAAGAAAAAAATGACCCAGAATTCTACCTTCTGGAGATAACTACAGTTAACATTTTGGGGTGCTTCTTTCTAAATTTGCATTCATACATAGGTATAGATAGATATAGATGATAGATGTGTATGTGCAGTAAATTTCAACTATTTTTTACTACTTTGTCTACAAAAATGTAAGCTACTTTTTTCAGTTACTTTTATAGTATGGCTCAAGTCTCTATATAAAAGCATATATATGTATCTATATCTTTTTTAATTGCTCAACACTATTCTGGTGGGTGGCTATGGTAAAAATTATTTGAATAATTGTTTATCTTTTTTGTGGTGTATCCTCCTTTAAACAATGTTTAAATGAGCATTAATATGTTGACATCTTTATTAATTTATCATATTGTTTTATTATAAATTCCCAAAAGTGGAATTTTTATGTCAAGGGCTAGTGTATTTTTCAATTATAGATGTATAATTGTCCGCTATTTTGAAATGTACTATCAAAGTCCAATATAATAGAAGATGAGGGAGGACAGGTGGGAGAGGAGAAGCAGAGTGGAGACATAGGAATTAGTGGGGTCTCCTCACCACTATAAAGAGATTTTTAGAAGAGACAAGACTTCCAGTTTCAGAGCTGCCTCTGCCAGGGCACTGGGGAGGTGGCAAGATCCCAGAAAAAGTTGCATCGTACATCCAGGCAGAGGTGACTGGTTCCACAATTCCTCTTGCGGCACAAAAGCTACAGAGAGCTACCTGACTTTAAGGGCCAACCACAGACTTGGCTATTGAGAATTTATCCTGGATATTAAAAGCACTGACATTTGCACCCTGTCATCCCTCCGCACTCCACCTCCAGTGGGCCTAATTTTCTAGCTGTAAGCCTCCCTGATTTCATGCAGCCTAGAGGAAGAGAAGAGAGCACCAACTATAACAAGGCTGGAATTTCCTGACAATCTGCTAGAAGATTGAAATTAGAGAAAACAAAGTCTTACTGACTATATACTCAAGTTTGTAATCTGACATTCATACTTGCTAAATGATTAGATTTTAAAATCTTTTCTTAGATGAATTTTTTATTTTGATACAATGCTAGGAAAAGGCTTTTCCATCCTGAGAATATTTTCAATTGTCCCATAATACATTTTCTAATACAGTAATGGTTTCCTTTTTATGTTTACATCTTTAATTTATCTCCAGTTCATTTTGGTGTGTTTTGTCTGTAGTAGGAAGGTAATTTTTAAATCATTTTTCAAAATGGTTAGCCAGTTTAATTATCACCTCAACCGTATATAAAATTCCCAGTAGTATAAACTGAATTCCCTGGGAATGTGAAGTCTTTCTTATAACTTGTCAGTCTAGTCTCTTTCACCAATTTCCATCAGCTTTATTTCCTTTTAGTTTATTCCACCCTGCAGCCAAAATGATCTTGCTAAAACAAATCTCCTTATTCCATAATACTTGCTGACAAACATGTGAAGGGCTATGTTGTGTAAGAGGAATCTGCTGTCAGGCAGAACCAGGACTCCTGGTAGGAAAATTTGGTGCAAATTTACATTGTCAAACATTGAAGTATCTTGTAATATAAGGAAGCAGATTCCTTATGAGTTCTATGTCTGTGAAAATATTTTATACCAGAAAAGTGCTTGGCAGGAATGCTGTGGAAGAGATTCCTTCATAGGCAGAAAGTTGGAAAAGATGATTTCAAGATTCCACAATTGTGCTAAGTGTATGAAGTTTCATAGAACCACAATGCAATAAATTAAGGAAAAAATTACAGTTGTTAAGATACCTCCTGTTTAAATATATCTACTTTTCTATTAAGTGCTATGTAGTGTGTTATGTTTTATTAAGTGGTATTTCTATTAATGGTTTTATAACAATGGAATCAAATTTTCTGACTTATCACCATAATTTTTCCTTTGCTATTGGTATTGGATTTTATTGCAAACCAATATTCTTATGACATGGTAATACATATTCTCTATCTCTATTTTAGGTATCTAATTAATTATGATGGCTTAAATATTTTGAAATATATTAGCCAGAATTTTATCTTAACATAACTCATTAAAATAATTTCTTCCTTTTAGTATGGAGTAATGTTATTGACTGCAGTCTTATTTAAGAAATTGGGAGAAAGAAGTTTATTATTCATTTTAGCAATAGCCAGCAGCTCAACACTGATTATCATATGAAATGGGAGCAAAGAGAGTATGAGAACTTCATGGCTCAGTAATTTGGTCTCTGAACCACAATCTAGTTAAGAGGAGAGCCGCAGGGTTACTAATACATTAGGACTAAGGTCACAGAAGGGAATCAAGTGCCTTATGCCCTGACTTGATTATTATTAAATGTTTCCCTTCAGGAACGTTATATTAATTTTTCATTTCAGAAAGAAAATTGCTTTTGCAATAGTTAGAACAGGGCGCCAACTAGGTTCCTCCAAAATCTGGACATTTGCCAACTGCCTTGAGATATTCTTGATAGATAATTTCTTCCCCTGTCCTCCTGACATGCACTATGTTCTAATTGTCTAGTAGGTGGGAAATATAATTTGGTGCTAAATGAACTTCCACAGATGCCATTTGGAATACGTATATGATCTAACCACTAACTCATAGGGGACGATTTGCCTGGATAAAGGTTTTAAATATATAGTAGCTTGGTAGTGCTGCATATTTGCCTAAACATATTTTTAGTGACATTTCTCTACTTTTGAAATATGTGATATAAAAATGTGATAGTGTTTAGCAAGTAGAAGAAGGGCACATAGAAAAATAACAGCTCATCCAATCAGCAGATATTTGAGAGTCTGTCTACTCTACTCATAACTCTCTCAAAACTTTTCTTGTCCCAAGGATATCATTCTTATTTATATTGTGGGCACATCTACATAATAAATTTTCTAGACTGTACAAAAGAGGATTAATATTTGTTAAAACGTTACAGGCTTTGAAATGTTTACTTTATTTGGCACCTATATGCATACTTTTGTGTTGTAATAATATTTGGGACCGTTTCCAAAAATACTATATTTTTGTACCACTATATATGTGGTCCAAGTTGTTAATTCCTTCACTCTTTTTCACCAGAGAACTTCCCAAATGCCACTTTATTATAAGGTTAGAATATAGCTCCTTAGCATCATCTGTTTACTACTTAAAATCATAAAATTGTGTTTCTTCTTCTCCAGGCATACTTTGTGTTATAGGTCATTCAAACAACACTAGTCAGAAGATAGGGATGTGTTTCCATTCCGTATCTGTTTCTACTAGCATGTGTTATTTTCTCAGTGCCAAGTATTATGATAATATTTATGACAATTCTGTGATTAGACTGGGAGAGTCTTCTGGCATTCTCAGCTAGGATGGCTGACTCTCTCTCCATCCTCTAGGAAGCAGAACTGGGCTGCTTCGAAGGTTTGGCTTCTTCACATGGCAGCTGAATTCAAAAGGTAAAATTGGAAGAAGCGAGGCCTCTTGATGCCTTGGCTTGCCAGTCACTCGGTATCAGTTTTGCTATATTCTGTTGGCCAAAACTCATCACAAGACCAGCTCAAATTCAAGGAGGTGGAGAAGTAGACTACCTCTTTCTTGACTGGATAAGTGGCAATGTCACTTCCTAGGATAGGAGAAATTTGGGGCCATATTTTGCAGTCTGCCACCGTTGGGAAGTAAGGAAGTGACCACACGTGCAATTTAATCAATTGCTATAACTAAGTCAAAATCCCAAGAAACTGAAAAAATATAGATAACTCATACAACCTACTTAAAGAAAAATTTTGTAATTGACAACATTTGAACAGACACTTCGCCAAAAAAAGACCTATAAATGTCCAGTAGGCACAAGCAAAGATGCTCAACATCATTAGTCACCTGGGAAATGCAAATTCACACCAGAATGAGAAAGCACACAAAACATACTTTACTCATTCTCTCATTCATTGTTTCTACTAGCATGTGTTATTTTCTCAGTGCCAAGTATTGTAAGTAATCGTTTTATAAAGATAAGTCACATTTCTTGATACTCCCAATAAAGATGAGCAAATTGATGGCAAAACAAAGTAATGACTCTTATAATAGAGAGGTACAGAATTTATAAAAGCACAGAGGAAGCAGTGGCAAACTTTGGGAGACTAGAGAAAGAGGAAGCAGAGTACTCTCTAGATGGTTTTGAAGGAAGAGTGAGCGTTTACATGAAATAACAGAGAGAAGAGATATTCCAAGAAAAGAAGCCTGTGCCAAAGCACAGAGGCATGGCAGAGCATGGGAAGGTTTGGGGAAAGACAAGGAAGTCTGACCTCCATGGAAAAGGAGCGAGGTTAGCTGTGACTGATGCGGGGGCGAGCAGCACACTGCGCAATGACAGGCTCATGAGACCCTTTCCTGTTCTACCACTCTTGGTGGGCCAGCAAAAAGGACAACTCCCCTATTGAGTTCTTTCATGTCCTCTCCCTCCTTCCTCCGTCAGGGGAAAAAAATCCCACCTTCCCTTTGCCTCAATAATATTTTATTTGTATTCTTACCACATTTTGCCTCATATTTAGATTATTTTTCTTCATGTCTAATTTTCCCTATAAGACTTGACAGCTCCTGTTAAGGCAGGACCGATGTCATTGCTTTTTCCTTTAATAGTTTGCAAGATTCCTTTCTTTTACAGGTCACCAGTAAATGCTTGTTAAATAAAATTGTACTGTACTTAATCTGTCAGTTAATTTTTGGTATATGAGGTTGACATGTTAAAAAGAGAAGGCCAAATACAGCACAATTTACTACAGTTGTCTCAGGTTTTTGGTGGAAATGAAACTCAAATTATCAAACTTAATCATATGTATTGAAGGCTTTCTTTAAAATCAAGTAGTTTTAACATTTTTCAAATGGTTACTGTTTCTTTTTTAATTTTGAAACATTTATCATCTAAAACATGGCTTCTTTTATGCTATATTTTAAGTGGAACTCAGCTTTCTTGGCCTTAAACACTAGAATTTGCTCTCAGTACTAGGTCTGCATCCTGGAATCACTTTCTAATAGTAATTCATGAAAGAAATATGAAATGCATTAGCAATGTGAGATATGAAGTGCATTCACACATATGGCCTAATGGTCTCAAAACACACTCTGGCAATTCTTGGAGGGTGAGTTTGGGGATAATGGGGAATAGTTTGTTTTAGTGTCTCAAGGATTGGAGTGTGGATAGTCCGAAAATTTAGGTTTGCTCTAAATGTTATGTATAAATTACTTTTAGAATAAAACCTACACAAAACAAGGCTTGTGAAGATTGAGTGAAAAAAAATCACAGAGAAGTAAGAAGATAAAATTGTAATACATAGTGTGATTGGACTTCCATGTATTAAGTGAGAACTTTTTGGATAATTCAAAAATGAAAACAGATTTTCTTAATTCACAAAATTAACAAAGTTCATTGAGCATCTATTATGTGTTTATTTGCTTATTTAGCTATATTCAGATGAAGGCTTTCATTTTCTACTTCATATTATGTGTCTAGACAGAGCCCTAGTTTCTACTCAGAACTAAAAGACACTTAAATAATTTATTCCTAGATGCAAGGATTTATCCTCTAACTCCTGTCAATCCTTCTCCATCAATCAGGCCAGCCCCTAACTAAACAGATGGGATTTTCGCCAAGCTCTGACGGCCAGCAGGCATTGTTGAGCCAAGAATGAAAATTAATTCCATAGACAATGACCTTCTTCTGAAAATGCTTACATAGTCAAGGTTTGCATTCAGTCACTCAAGGAAGATGTATTCTGCTTGATTTAAGAAAGGCTTTTCCTTCTATTACTACATTGCTTGCTATTGAACAGGAACTTGTAGGGAGGATATTTGTCAGAAGACAGGGTTCTCTGCCTCTTTCTAAATGATGAGTTTCAGGTCATTTAAAATACAGTTTCTCCATTTGTGAAGGAGGGTAGTCATGTTCGTACCCTCTCCAGCTGCAGTGATCATGTTCAGTGCATCAAGAATTTGTCATGTATTTTATGTCACAGACCCAAATATCCACAGCATTTTTAAAGTGCCTATTACATTATAAATAATTTATTAACTTTATTTCAGTGGATCCTATGAGAAAATATCATTATCCCCATTTTACAAGCAAAGAGACTGAGATTCAGTGATATTAAGGGGTTTGGCCAAGGTAACATTTCAAGTTAGTGCTGGAAACAAGATTTAGCACAGTTGTGTTCTGAATTCAAGTCCAGAGATCTCTTAATTCTTCCACACCTCTCTCTCTCTCGCTGCCTCTTCTTTTTTTCCAGTTTTATCGAGATATAATTGACATTCAGCACTGTATGAGTTTAAGGTATATAGCATAATGATTTAACTTACATACATCACTAAATGATGACCACAGTAAGTTTAGTGAACATCCATCTCGTATAGATACAATATGAAAGAGAGAAAAAATTTTTTCCTGTGATGACGGCTCTTACGATTTACTCTCTTAACAGCTTTCCTATACCACATACCGCAGTGTTAATTATATTTATCATATTGTACATTATATCCCAAGTACTTATTTATCTTATAACTAGAAGTTTGTACCTTTTGACCACCTTCATCCCATCCCCCCTACCACTCCCCCACTTCAGTTACAGCGGGCCACGTGCAGAGATGCTGCACCTGGCACTTCAGTCAGCACAGCTGCGCTGACCGTGGGAACTGTGCCCCGCCCTCCGCAGCCAGAACCCTCTAAGGCAGCCCTGCCCCCAGCCTGTCGGGAAGAGTGTGTGCTCTAGAGCCCAAGCTCGCTCCTCTCCTTTCTCTGATGGAAGAACAAAACTTTCCTTTGCTTCTGAACCGAACTCGGTCTCCTTCTATTGGCCCAAGCCAAACAGAGCAGAAGAACCCTTGCTGGGGACCAAATCGGGAGGGTGGATAACAGTACCTCTTAATCTCTCTCACCTATTTCTTTCCCCCCTCCATGTAGCTCTTACCCTCAGAGAAATGCTGTGGTCACAGGAGCCCCTCTGGTGTGTGTTCAAGTAACCCTCCATGTAAATTCTATAAAACTTCAAACCTGAATTTCCCCCTCTACCTCTAATGATGAAGACCTCATAGCATAGCACCCCCAAGGAAATTTGTCATTGCCTCAAAAAGAGACTGGTTTACAAACAAAAATAGTCCTTCATAGTTTTACCCATGATTAAACTAAAGCAATCCTTATTCTGAAACATTGAGAATTAGCCATTAGACCACACTACTCTGCCTTTTAAACATACTTTTAACAAAAAGAAAAGCCTACATGGTATCAATACAGCCTCGAAAAAAGTTTCTAAGTTTAGCTGAATTTAACAACGAAGTTGGGATCTTTTCTCAACCTACAAAAGTAATTAATTCACCACCTGGCTCAGTGCCTCCAAAAGATTAAATATAAAACATGAAAATTGCTTTCAGTTAAGGGGCAGTGAGATAAAATCGCATGAGAACTTAGTAAAAGACTCACAAGATCAAAGACGGCACATTGGCAGCAGGTCAGGGGTATCTGTTTAAGCACAGCTACTCGTGGTTCAAACAATTGGCATTTATGCAGAGCTGTAAATAAGCAGGCACTATCGAGAAAGAGTCTTCAGTTTCTGCTTTTTAGAAGCCTCTGATAAGAGGTGGATTTATCCTGGATTTTTGTGCTTATTGGTTACCAACAAGTTTTTGGAATCAAGTATCATTGGCAAAAAGGGAGGGCCTTCCCTGGATTTTCAAAAACAACAACAAAATACTTGCAGAATATAGATATTAGATTCATCTATTTAGTACTCCATAATTCTAAATTTCTTTTTTAGGCCTTAGAGGGGGGATTCAGATCATATTCATGTTTGCTTCCTTCCTTTTTAACACATGTCTTGGCGCATACTACACTTTCCAACAAATATTTGATGTCAGAATAATTAGGGTTGTAAGTCAGGGACATCCACAAACAGAATATATCTATCTAAGACCCAGTATAATAGAGTCTGATTAGACTCTGGAGTCAGACTGTCCAAGATTAAATATTTATCCCCTCACTTACTAGTTTTATAATCTTGCCCATTAGAAGAAAGGGAGGGAAGTGACATAAATCTATTAAATTAAATACAGTATGTGATAAACTTAGCACAGTGCCCAGAAGTTAGTGCTCAGTAAAGCATTTACTGTTATTGTTATTGGTCTGGAATCCAGTAGAGTATTTACCAACTTTAATCATCATATCCTTGTGGCTCACAGAGAGAAATATGGAATAAATGATGGCCCTATCAGGTGAATACCAAACGGATGAGACATTGTACAAAAGAGTGTTGATAAATGACTGGAGGGAGTTTGCAGGAGCTGTACTTCAGGGCTCTATCTTTGGCCTTCTCTAATCAATATTTTTATCAGTGACTTGGTTGGAGATTTATCACATTTAAGGGCTATGTGACATATCTGGTATAAAATGGCATCTAACTTTCCCTGATTCAGCCTTTCTCAGCTGCTCACTAAAATGTGAAAAAAACAAGCAAATTATCAAAATAGTAAAAACTGAAACTGATGATCCATGGATTGTGGGAATCTGAAGGCATCTGCACTATCAATATGACTTAAGAAGCTTCTACATTAATTTATCACAACCAGTACTCTCCTGAAAAATATTCATTCTACCCAGCCAAGATTTATTGATTGCTCACAATGTGTTCAGCACTGTTCTAGGAACTTGGGATCTATTAGTGGACAAAACAAAAAGATCCTTGTCCTCAGGGAGCGTGGGGATAGACACACAGTAATCATAATTAATAAATAAAACACATTGTGTGTTAGATGGTTTCAAATGCTATGAAATAAAATGGAGGTGGGGTGGAGAATCTGAGGGGGGCAGTTTTCAGTGTTAAACAAGGTGCTCTGGGAAGGCCTCATTAAGAAGGTGGAATTGTAGGTAAGGTTTAAGGAAGACTTGAAGGAAGTAAGGAACTGTAACTATTGTTTTTGGAGCGTTTTCACATAGTTTGTCTTATTAAATCTTCACAATATCCAGAGGTAATTGTTATTATTATTACCTTTATTGCCACCTCACTTTTTAAACCAAAGTTCGAGATGCAGAGAGGTTGAGGAGAGGCCAGGTTTGACTCGAGCCCTCAGGTGTGAACACATGTGCTCTGCTGAGCATGGCTCCAATCTAAATGCAATCACCAAGCTCCCAGGATGAGCAGGGCTGCCTCCAGAGTCTCCTTTCCAGACATTCCTCTGCCTGCTCCCTGACAGACTGGGCCCCAGTGTTCCTGGTTGCCAAATGACTGGCAGTGAACTAAAGCCAGTCATTTCTTCCTCACTTTTTTTTTTTGTCTTCTCCTTTTAGCTCTCATTTCCCTCAGCTCCCAGTAAATTTCACTCTTCCTTCCACTTTGAACATTTATGAATATATATTAAGTACCTACCACGTGAGTGACAGGAGACGGGATGGGGGGAGTATATAAAGAGATAAATGAAAAGACCATATCTAATAAGTTAGAAATATATATACATCATGACTCAGTCATTCCTTTCCAGACGTATTCTCTAGAAACACTCTTGCACATGTGTTTAAGAAGATGGGTAGGAGAATATTTCCACAATGCAAATAACATTATAACATTGAACAATTAATTGAATAGAAGCTAAAGCTGCATCAGTAGAAACATGGTGAGGTAGAAAGGTAAAACAACTGAATCATCATTATATCTAGGTATAGAGGTCACAAAAAGAAATTTGAGTGAAAAAAATGTTGCATAATGATATGTACATGATGCCACCTATAAACATGTTTAAAACACAAAGTAGTAATATTATGTCTGTATCTATGTCTGTATATCTGCTTGCCTCCATTCTTTCAAGACTTGTCTTCCCCCTTATCACTTCTCTTCCCTCTCTGTTCGGATATATCTATTTACTCTTTTCTTATGCCCAGAAGAGATGAGTCCTTGTCCTGAGAAGAAGGTAAATGGAAGGAGGCCCAGCTAAGAATACTTTCATGTGGCTCTTAAGCTTTATTTTTCTCATGTCTCTTACCTCTTTGCTTAGACTATCCATCCCCATTGCCGGATATAAAATTCTTACCCATCCTTCAAGATTCAATTTAAACCCATCTCCTGTAAAACACTTTCCTAATTACTCTTAATTAGAATCTAATTCTCCTTTCTCTTACTCTCTTAGCACCTTTCTCAAGCACTCTTTTAGCAGGCCTTGTAAAATTACGTATATATATCTCCCCGCTAAACTAACTGCCTCTAGAGACCATGGGTTTTATCTTACATTGTCTCTGAATTCCTCCTGAGCACCTAACAGGTTGCAGACATCGGAGGTACTCAACAAATGCTTGTTTAATCCCCACACTTTGTTGTCTGAAAGCTGTTTTGCCTGGAGCCAGTGCCTTTTTCCCATTCTCCTGACACTAGTTCTTTGATCTATAACTAGACCTAACTAGACTCTGGATCAATTGCTTGTCCTCCTCTCTTCCTTGGTAGACTTATCCTCCTGACTTGAAATACCCATCAGCTCCTTCCTGTCATAACCCTCAGCTCCACTCTTCCATCCTCTGTGTGCAGTGTGTGTCTGTGTGTGTATTTCTACTTTCACACCAATTTTACTTATTTTTAATTTTGAGAGCTGTAAACTAGGGGTCAACATGGCTGAACTGTGCCTTCATTTTTTTCAGTTATTTCAATGCTAATCTTTTAACGTCCTCCATATACAATCTTGACAGATAATATCAGAAAGAATTGGTGAAGAAGCCGCTTTGAAATGGATCTTCCCAATTAACTGCAGAAGTGGAAAGTTAAGGAGTTGGAAGAGGAATTACTTGAGACTCTGGGAGTTCTCTGAAAGTCATTCTGAATTAGCAGGTAATGGGGAGCTTTCTTTCTTTGATAGCTAATTTATAATTGAATGCAGCTGAATAATAACCCCAAAGGAAATTCACTTGTGTAGCATAATTCTGATTTTCTTTTTTAAACAGATAGGTTCTTAGGACCAGAATAGCCAGTCCAAATTATATGTGTCCCTCACTCCCTCTCTTTTTCTCTCCCTCTCCTTATCTTTCTGGGTTTATTTCTGTCCTTACTTAAGCCCATCCTTTAGTAGTTCTTTCAGAAAAATCTGTGACTGACAAAATAACACAATCTTTTTCTAAAAAGGGACTTGTGTTACCTTCAAGTTTGAATGACACTTTGCTCTCCCTTGTCTTTTGGTAGCTATAACTGACAGAAGTCTAATGTCCATTTAATTATCATACCTTTGGAAGTAATTTGATTTTTCACTTCTTGTATTCAACATTTTCTAATTGTAAATTATTATTTTTCCTTTTACTATGTATTTCTAAGTATAAATGTTTTTCATTTATCCTACTCATTGCATGAGTATACTTTTAATTTAAGAACTCAGCTGTTTCCTGTCTAACTAAATTCATAACCTCAACTCCACTGTTAGAACAATTTAAGCCTGGATAGTTTTCTCCAATTCTAGAAAATTCTCAATGATTACCTTTTCACATCTTTTTAAATTCTTCTAGATAACTATGAGACATAAATTAGAGCCTATCAGTCTGGTCTCCTTTGCTCTTAGCTGTGCTTTCATACCTTCAAGTCTTTGTTTTTGTTGTGTTCTGGATAAATTTATCAGTACAATTTCCCAATTTATTAGTCCTCTCTTCAAGTTGTGTTCAAGTTAGAGGCTTGATGTGTTTTGCAGTTTGGGTTTACAGACTCGTTTTTAGAGGTGAGTACTCTTCCTCTCTCCAAATTACTTACTGCTTCCAATCTAGCAGTTTTGGGAATCCATCTGCACAATCTTTTGGGGAAACCAGCTCAGAAACTTTTAATAGAGGCTTAGAGCTCCTGCCCTGGGGTGATAATAAATGCACAGCTTTGCTCAGATCCTTCCTTAAAGCTAATCTGGATCCTCCTGCCTCCCCAGGCATCTGGTGCAGCCTAGGCCTATAGCAACTGTCATTAGCAACTCTTTATAGCCTCCTTCATAAGAGAGAGCCATCAGACCCCTAGTTTCAGTTGATACCCCTGGACCTAGTAGTCTACCTTCTGTGCAGTTTCATTCTTTCTGTATCCAAAAGATGCAGACTCCGGTCAGGCCCCCGATGGAGCACTTGTCTATAGTTTAATTCTGTTCCCTTTCTGGCCCATGGACCTGTCTTATCTTGACCATGGTTATCTCTTTTTAGTTTGTCTTTTCACACGCTGTCATCTCTAAGTGAATGTAGCTGGACTTGGGGGAAAGGATACCTGAGGTCTACCTTGCCCCACTGTCATCTACATTCTAGCTCTTCTTGAAGCAGTTCTGCTCATCTCACTGGAAACCTCTCTTCCTCTACCAGTCTTACGTTGTGAATGTTAGCTTATAGATTCAAGTTCCTTCAGATGAGCCCAAAATCATGATATGGTTTCTTAGATGGGAACAGTCACTCTTGTTTGTGTCCATAGATTCTTTACTCACAGTTAAGTATTTGGTAAAGGTGTGTACATTGTTCTCTACTGATAACGGGCAGTAACATCATTTCACACAACCAGTTGGTGCCTCACATGTATTTAAATCTGTTAAGCTAACAAGACGGGGTACATGACTTCTACATTAAGAAAATTTCACATTGCATGGATCTGGGAAGCTCCAATTATGTAGAGCCTGGCAGTGAGTGAGTCACCCTGAAAGAGCTGCGTTCTCCTTTATGTTTTCATCTGGTGAATTGACCATTACATGAGCAATATACCCTCTTAGTGGAAACTGCAGAATTTTGATAAATAATAGATAGATAGACACACACACAAGTCTCCTTGAAAGAGGAGAATGGGGACTTGTCTTCAAGTTGTATATATAATGCCAAAACACTGTTTCTAGTTAGATTATATGTTTAAGTTGATAGAGTTTTAAGAAGCCTGGTGAAATATAGCTGCAAGTTACAGCGTGTATTAAAAAGAGTCAGTAATTGGCTGTAACTGAGTAAACTAGTAACCCATAGCAACAATTACCACTCTCAAACAGCACTTTCAAATATAATTAAGAACTTAACTACCACTTTTTCAGTATTATTTCTATCAATATTATGTCTTCAAATACTTATATGGATTTATTTGTATGAGAGAGATGAAAAAGAGAAAAAGGGGTTAATAGACAATGAAATTAATAAAAGCACTGTTCCAGGATCTCCCACTTTTGACTTTTCAGTATCACTTCAAGTGCATCACATAATTCCTCTAGTTACAAAGTAGGAATGCTAATATTTGCTGTATCTTCAACTGATAAACACTCTGAACAACTAGGATTAAGACTCAATGTAAATACAGCAGAGTGCTATTTTTACTAACATTTTTCAAAGCTTCTAAACACTTTAATCCACTTGAAAATAATGGCTTAATTACATGAAAAGACATGAACACCTGACCAAACTAAGATTTCACACCCTGTGAGAGAATTCACATTGAGTTGTCCCTGAATTGACAGAGGAAATAAATTGGACCTATAAACTTGAAGCCTCAGACCAGGTTTACTACAGTCTAAAGCTTTTTCCAACTGTAAGGGAAAATTTAGCTTTTCTTATGAGATGAAATAGTCATAAAACATACTGCTCTTACACAACTGAGTGACTCAAAGCGCTATTTCCTCTCAGCAATTATCAAATGAACTCAGGGAATGCAATGGGCCACTGTAAAATGCCAGAGTTGGTGTTTAAATGAAATAGTTAAACATTGTCAAATGAAGAGGTGTGTTATAAACAGTGCTAACATTTAAAAAGGAACCATGCCTACATCTGTGTGTGTACTGGGAGGGGAGAAGGATGAATTTAGACTGGTCCATGTTTGCTGTCTTCATTTTTTACCACGTGTTTATTTTTAAAACAGCTCTTAAATGTCACTAATGATTGATGACTGCAAATTTGCCAAATTCCATACTCTTTCCTTGACTCTCCTTTAATGTCTCTGCAGCATTAATGGCTTCCCCTTCTAAAATGTTTCATACATGTATTCAGGCAGAACATAGCACTTCCCAGATTCCTCTGTTAATCCTGGATAGATCTTTTTCCATTTTTACATATCCTAAAGTTTCTTTATTCACTCTTGTCTACCCATATTTTGTTTCCTACTGTCATCCATGTTGAAAACTCCTGAAACTAGATGTTTAGCCAAATCCCTCTCCCAGTCTCTAAATCCGTGTTTCTAAAAGCTTTCACTGATATGGCCCAGAAACCCATCAATGCAACCTTGTCCCCTGAGCACCCTATTATGAGAGCTGTCCAGTAACTCTTTATTTAATATCACTCTATGTTAAGTGCTTATTACAATCAGCTCTTTCCCTCTGGTTCTGTAATGGTTCTTGCCATTGTTTATTGTCTGTCTCTACCAACAGGAGACCAGAGACATTGTCCATTGTACTCATCATTCAATTCTGAGTCCTTAGAATTATGCCTGGCACATAGTAGGAGCAAATAAATAATAGTTGAATAAATTAATAACCTTTCATTAAAATCATTAATTTTTCTTTCCTAATAGCATGGTTTTCTTCTAGAACCTGTGTGTGAAATACAGTTACTTTGCCTCATCTCTCATTCCCCTAGCCACGTTATCACTTAGAATTGCATTCAACTGCAAGAATCAGGGACCAGAAAACAATGTTTCCCCTCTCCAGAAAACAGTGATTTCAACCAGTAAGTAATTTTTTTACGTATTTACTTAAGTAAATACCTGAAAGTGAGTGCCCTGGACTGGTGTCAAGACACCAGGATCCCCCAGGCTTTCTGCTGTTATCCCTGCATATGTCTTTTCTCCTGCTCTTACAGTCTAAACTAAGACTGTTTTTATATTTATATATTTGTACAGGGGGCTATCCCACCCCCAAATATAATGCCCATGTTCTGGGCAGGAAAGATGGATAGGGAAGGTAGATAACAACTATGGATGTCCACTGGGTTATCATCTTTTTAAAAACACTTTCCTTGAAGATCATTCAACTTTTCCTTGACACTACTTTGTACAAGGCAGCCAAGGAAATGTCAGTTTTTAAATAAGAATGCCAAAACCCTTCCCCCTACAATTGGAACCTACTATAAGGAAGTTAATGGAAATGGGTATTGTGTAGGCAACTGTCACTGTCTGGAGTTGTATCAGCTCTATATCTGCAATCTCCCTCTCAACCATTCCTTTCTAATCTCACTTCAGTGACCTTAATTCAAGCCACCTGTTATTTCCCACCTAAACTACTTCAGTAGTCCCCTTACTGGTCCCAACAGCTTCTCTTTGACAGCTTGAGAAATTTAAAACCTCAGGAATATGGTTCTGCCTTCCTGTACTAGGCTTGTCTACCACAGGTCCCCCTTACACACTCAAAATAACACTCCTATCAAACCAGATATGATGGTTAATTTTATGTATCAACTTGACTGGGCTAAAGGATGCCCAGATTACTAGTAAAACATTATTTCTCTGTGTGTCTGTGAGAGTGTCTCTGGAAGAGATTAGCATTTGAATCATAATATTACCCTCACCAATACAGATGGACATCATCCAATCCACTGAGAGCTAGAATAGAGCAGAAAGGCAAAAGAAGGGTGAGCTTGCTCTTTGCTTGAGCTGGCGCTTCCATCCTCTCCTGCCCTCAGACATCTACACTCCTCTTTCTCAGACCTTCAAACTTGGACCAGAAATTATACCGTTGGTTCCCTTGGTTCTCAGGTCTTCAGATATGGATTAGAATTACACCACTGGTTTTTCTGGTCCTTCGTCTTGCAGACAGCGGATCATGGAACTTCTCAGTCTCTCTAATTGCATGAGCCAATCCCTCATAACAAACCTCTTTTTGTATATCTGTCTATCTGTCTGTCTATCTATCTACCTACCTATCTATTTATCTATCTTTCTATCTCCTATGATGCTGTTTCTCTGGAAAACCCTGACTAATATAATAGAGTTTGATACTGAGAGTAGTTCTAAAGGAACAGAATTTGAGGATGAGTTTTCTGAATTTGTTCTGAGATTTCTGGAATTGGCTCTCTAATCTGATTAGATTTAAAGCCTATCAACTCTATTTCCAGTAGTAAACAGACCCTGATACTCCATAGCACAAACTGTTTATGGAGATACACAAAATATCTGCATTGGGTAAGCCTAACTGGCCATTTATAACAAGCAAGAAGCTCTGCATGTGAAACTTACACATATTTCTGGAAAACTATGGAATATAATGATGTTGGTTTGTTGCTCCTAATATTGTTGGACAAAATGGTAAAAGAAAACGATGAGCTCGGTGAGGCAAATTCCCATCTCGAGCATAAATGACCTAAGAGCTTATGTATGCCCTGAAGGAGACCCTTATCTCCTGTAGCTGCAGAGCTGAAATTTGCTGGAAATCAAACCAGCCTTGAAGGTGTCAACTGTTAAAGTGAGAACATTGATTGGGAAAAAATGGGATCCTATAAGTTGGGTTGGGGACATAGGAGAAGATGTTGATGAATCTGGGGACACGGAGCTCCTAATTCTGAGTCTCTTTTGCCAGTGGAAGAGATCTCCCCACCTCCAGCAGAATTTGTCTCCTTACTCCCAGCAAAAGTGGCCTCCCCACCTCAATGGCAACTCCTCCCTCAGTGGTAATGGCCTGTCCATTCACAGTGGTATCAGCCTTTCCAGTGCAGGACTAACCCTGCATTGCCTGAAGAAATGATCATGGTCTCCCCTAATGTAGTTGCCAGGTAAGATAATGCGAGTTTCCTCAGGGCCCACTCTCACAACCCATCTTTGTTTCTAGGCTTATAAGATTCAAGTTCCAACAAGCCCCTAAAAGTGAGATTCAAAGTGTGACCCATGAGAAGATAATGTCAATTCCAAAAGACCTACTTGACTTTTCTAATTTATACAAGGAAAATCCAGAACACATGTATGAGAATGGATACTAAGAATGTGGGATAATTGGGGAGGGAACATAAAGTTGTGATCAGGCCAAATTTATTGATATGGGCTCACTAAGCAGGTGTTCTGCATTTAATGTTTCAGCTCAGAGAGTAAGAAAGGGCTCTAATGATTTGTTTGGCTGGTGAACTGAAACATAGAACCAACGTTGGTCCACCATGAGCAAATTGGAAATGCCCAACCTCCTTTGGTTTAATGTAGAAGAAGAGATTCAAAGACAGAGATTGCAAAGTTGGAGTAGATTTTCATTTAAGACATACTCAGCCACACTGAGATGTTTAAGAAGACACACCTTTCACTAATACTTTTTAATTTGTGAGAGAAACCCCAGCATCCTTGAAGAACTCCATGATCACCCTTTGTGAGAGTGTAAGCCAGACCTTATCCCTGTACTGAGAACTCTATTGGAAAACCTACATGCATGGAATAGTTGGATCCCAGGGTGACAGGGGCCAAGTGGCAGCATTTAACCGCCAATGGCAAGGTGGGCATGGTTGCCATAAAGGACAGCAGAGTCAAAGCACCACTTACAATAGTTTGAATCTGGCAGACCTATGAGGCTGGCTACTTAATCGTAGTATTCCTAAAAGTAAACAGGTAGAAAATCTACTAAATTCTTAATCTGTATAAGCAGAAAAGTTCTAGGGTTAAGTGAACAAAAGTCTAACTCATAAAAACAAAGAGTCATTGCGCCTCAATTAAATCCTAGACTTGAGCCAGTTTACAGAACCCTTTGAATGAAGGGGAGGCCAGGTCTCCTTGAAGAAGGACCCCAATACACTACTGAAATTTTATATTGTTAATCTTTCTCCCAGACTCTCCCAAGGGACTTATGGCTTTGCACCAGGATAACTGTGCGTTGGGAAAAAGGAGATAATCAAAGCTTTCAGAGATTTCTGGACACTAGTTCTGAACTGACACTAAATTCCAGGAGGCCCCAAATGTCACTGTGTTTTAGGCAGAGTAGAGGCTTATGGAGATAAGGTGGTCAGTGGAGTCTTAGCTCAGGTCCATCTCACGGTGGGTCCAGTGGCTCCCCAAACCCCTCCTATGGCTATTTCCCTAGTTCCAGAATGCATAATTGGAATAGATACACTTAGCAATTGGCCAAATCCCCACATTGATTCCCTGACCTATGGAGTGAATTCTATTAATAGTGAGAAAGGCCAAGTGGAATACATTATAGCTGCTTCTATCTGGGAAAATAGTAAAATTAAAAGACATACCACTTTACTAAAAAGATTGCAGAGAGAAGTGCCACCATCAGGGTCTTGAAAGAGGCAGGAGTGGTGATTTCCACCATATCCCTATTCAGCTTTCCTATTTAGCGTGTGCAAAAGACAGATGGATCTTGGAGAATGACAGTGGATTATCATAAACTTAACCAGGTGTTGACTCCAATTGCAGCTGCTGTACCAGATGCGGTTTCATTGCTTGAGAAAATTAACACATTCCCTGGTACCTGATGTGTAGTTATTGAAGTAGTAAATGCCTTTTTCTCCATCCCTGTCCATAAATCCCACCTAGAAGCTGTTTGCTTTCAGCTGAGAAATCCAGCAATACTCCTTCACTGTCCTACCTCAGGGGTACATCACCTCCTCAGCTCCATCTCATAATTTAGTTCACAAGAATCCTGATCACTTTTTCCTTCCCCAGGGTACCACACTGGTCAGTTACATCAGTGACATGCTGATTGCATCTAGTGAGGGAGCAGTAGCAACTGCTCTAGACCTATTATGTTGGGGAGTGGAAAATAAATGACTAAACTTCAAAGGCCCTCCACTTCAGTAAAATGTCTAGAGGTCTCCTGGTATGGGCATGTTGCGATAGCCCTTTTAAGCTGAAGGGTAAGTTGTGGCATCTGTTTCTTCCTATAACTGAGAAAGAAGCACAGTGCCTCCTGGGCTTATAGATTTTAGAGGCAACATATTAACTGGCGGTCTTACTCTAGGGTGTTTATTCGGTGACCTGAAGGGTGGCTAGTTTTGAGTGAGGTCCAGAATGAGAGAAGCCTCTGCAGCAGGTCTAAGCTGCTGTGCAAGCCGTTCTGCTGCTTGGTTCATATGATCCAGCAGGTAGCAGCCATCAACAGCGAGGCAAGACCCTCCACCAACATCTCTAAAGTCAGGGTGCCTCTTGCAATCAATGATGTCTCATAATTGCCCGATATCTTATGGCCAAGTGATAGAAGTATTAACTCATTGATCTATGAAATCCAGTCAAATGCTTGTTCTAAACTTCCTATCCTACTATCCCGAACTTTTTCAACTTTTCTTTCTAATTAATCAAGCCGGTTTTCAATATCACACTCACATAATCTAGACAAAAAAAGTTGATAAAGAGTAAAAGATTTTTCTGAAAGGTTAAAAAAGCTGCCAGTCTTTGAAATGCCTGGGTGTGGTTAGGTCACACTTTGAAGAAAGGAAACACCACAGATTTTTATTCCAACAAAGGTTTTCTTCCAAATACACTCTTACTAGAAAGTCAGCTACATCATGTGTGAAAGACAGGATTTCCTGTTGATAAATAAGGAACCAAGTGCTCAAACACAGCTCAATAAATATATCCTGCAGAGGTTTCAAACCGGTGGACAGCAGGCCAAATGCTGCTAAGACCTGTTTATCTTGAAGTGCTATTTTCCAATACTAAGCAACATTATTTTTACATCAAGAAATTACTTATAAAAATATCCATGTTCACTATTTCCTAAAAAATTTAAAGAACTGTCAGTTCTGAGCTTACGTTAATTGGCCAGAGTTGAGAAGCAGCTGATTCTTTTGGACAGGTAACGAGCTCTTCAATTTGGCACCATCTCTGCCACTTCCCAACACAACCCACTTTATTCATTTATGTTCTGCCTCAGCCCTGCAGGCATTCGACTTTGTAACTATGGATAAGAAGTTTAGTGTGGCTGCTAATGGGTAACAAACTCAGTTTGTATTGACATTATTAAAACAGTAGGTACCATTTACTAATCATTTTAGGTGTCAGGAAGTTTTAAGTATTTTATATCTCACATTACTTCATTACATTAAATGATACATTACATCATTTAAATCTTACAAAAAGTTCTGTGAGGGAAGTGAAATCTTTTTTTTACTAAAAGGAAAACTGAGGCTCCAAGAAGTTAACTTGATTAAGAGTGTGCCGCTACAAAGTGACACTTTGAGCAGGGATCCAAAGTACTTAAAGACAGCAGATGGTGAAAACAGATGGGGTGACAATATAGAGGAGATTCAAGAAGTTTGTGCATGGAGAGGGTCACAGAAAAACTAGAAAACATAGTAGAAAACTTACAGAAGAGTAAAATTGTATAGCAAATAAAGAGAACAGAAGAATATGAAAGTAAAGTTACAAGAACACCCAGCAACAAGAGCAAAGCCTCAGCAGTAAAATATTCAGATACGGAGCAGAACAATGAGACTAGCAAAGATGCTGGGGAGGGAGCAAGATCCAAGGCAGGCATGGTGGTGGAGTGGAGAATGGGACCAGAGGCAGCCTCAGCCCCCTGGATACAGAACAGAGTGACTCCCTGCACTTCAGTGCACGCCACCTTTTAAGCACTTCCATGTGTTCTCCAACCCAGAAGCTCTCCAATCCCCACCCTTTTGGGTTTTTATGGAGGCTTCATTACATAGGCATGATTGACTAAATCATTGGCTATTGGTGACTGATTCAACCTCCAGACTCTCTCCCCTCCTCAGAGATCAAGGGGTGGGATTAAAAGTTCCAACCTTCTGATCACATGGTTGGTTCCACTGGCAAGCAGCTCCCATCCTTAAAAGTTTTACAAACATCACTCCATTAATAAACTCAAGTGTGGATTAAAGGGGCTTGTTATAAAAGCAAGACACTCCTTTCCGCTTTGTGGCTCTGGAGCTATGTAAAGAATGGAGGACAAAAGACCAAGTATTATAACAAAGATGCTCTCATTGGTCTTATCACTAAGAAATTCCAAAGGTTTTAGGAATTCCCTGCCAGAAATGGAGACAAAGACCAAATATATATTTCTTATTATAAATCACCATATCATAGACCCCCATTCTGTCAGACTTTGATAAGAAAGAAGGAATTTAATCTCAGTCTTTTCTGTGTTCCACTCTCTCATAAGTTGTGTCACCCAGTTTTGAGATCTTCCCAAGTATTGGGAGGGAGCCAACTGGCCCACAAGGCTCCATGATCTAGTGGTTCTGCTCCTCTGTGCCATGTTTGGAAAGCTAAGGGCCAGATGTTTTTCAGTGACTTACCCAAGATCACTACGTAGAAACAGAGTCCAGGCAGAGACTCAGGTCTTCTGTCTCTAAACTAACAATGCATGAGGGGCTCTTCCTGATCTGATCCCTGGCCATCTGCTACTTTCTATGGTGTTCTCAGCCTTGCTGGGTTTTTTTTTTTCTTCTTCTTCTCCAGCACATCCATCTTCTTGTTTCTGGGCCTTTGCCTATGTTGTTCTCATCACATGAAAGCCTTTCCCTTATTAATTCCCTCCCATTCCAAACAAGAGCTGATAAATTACAATTGATCATTCAAGACTTTACTAAGGAGTCTGCTCCTTTGAACTTCCCTGCCTGTCCCTCTTATAGTCCTTATCACATTTTGTATCATTGTCTGTGTTTGGGTTTGTCTCACCTATTGAACCGTGAGATCCCTGAGAAGCAGATTCAGTATTTTGCTCATCATTAGCACAATGCCTAACATGCAGTAAATACTCAGTAAATATTTTTTATTAAAATGATCTTAAAAACAAGTGAGTCTCATTTAGTAAGTTTTAAAAAGGATCATTTATTGTACAAATAATGAATGGACTACAAATTAAGTCAATGATCTAGTTAAGGAAAAAGCTGACCGGACTTGCAGCAGGCATATATCCCTGAAATAAAACTCAAGGAAGCACCCCTGGTGCAGGTCATCTGGGAACTACTAGCCACGCAGCAGGTGCGTGGGACATTCTCTGCATCCGTCTTCCCAGCAACTGTTGCAATGAATCCACCTACCCTTGAGTTTTAATCAGAGCTGCTATTCACTTACTGTTTACCTCGCCAACAAAAAATATACAAGCAACACCTACAAGGAGAAGGTTTTCCACTTTCATCATTAAGAAAACCACATTTGTATAATTCTCAAGACGGTTAGAAGGAAGAACAAAACCAAGCCAAAACACTTGACTAAACCATGTCAAAAAAAAAAAAGGCTAATTGTGAAATGAGATGAACAAAAAGGACAAAGGTCAGTGGAAGAAAAGTCTCTGTAGGTGCAGACTACTTAAAGGTACAGTAGTTTGCATGACTGCCAGTGTGATAATTGCTTCTTACTGAAGACTTGAGTTAACAAAAGAAATTAACATGCTCTCTTTCCTATTTGTAGTCTATGATCATTGCCAAATTAACACAAAAATAGTGACAAATTTCTATAGTGTATAAATCGAGAGAGATGAAAAGCATTTCTAATTTTTAATACAAGCAATGTCAAAGGGCCTCAAGAAAATTCATCAACAAGCCCCTTATTGACTAGATTCATGAAAAATTGCATGTGGAAAAGAACCTATCTTCTTCCCTGTCCTGTGCAAAAACTTACTTGTATTCTTCCTTTTAAGCATCCCATCACTTCTTGTCATGGGCTGAATTGTGTTCCCCCAAAATTTATATACTCAAGTCCTAACCTAGTACTTCAGAATGTGACCTTATTTGGAGGTGGGTTCTTGGCACAGGTCATCAGGTTAAAATGAGGTCATTAGGGTGGGCCCTGATACAGTATGCTATGTCCTCATGTAAAGGGGAAATCTGGAGACAGACACAGACACAGACACTGGAAGAGTGCCATGTGAAAATGCCGGGAGAAGATGGTCATCTGCAAGCTAAGGAGAGAGGCCTGGAACAAACCATTCCATCACAGCCCTCGGAAACAACCAGCTTTGCTAATACCTTGACTTCAGACCTATAGCCTCCAGAACTATAAAACAGTAAATTTCTGTTGCTTTAAACCAATCAAAAATGGGCAGAAGGCCTAAATAGACATTTCTCCAAAGAAGATACACAAATGGTCAAAGAGCTCATGAAAAGATGCTCAACATCGCTAATTATCAGAGAAATGCAAATGAAAACTATGATGAGGTATCATCTCATACCAATCAGAATGGCCATCGTTAAAAACTCTGCAAACAATAAATTCTATAGGGTGTGGAGAAAAAGGAACCCTCCGGCACTATTGGTAGAAATGTAATTTGGTGCAGCCACTATGGAAAACATAGCATAGAGTTTCCTTAAAAAGTTAAAAATACTTATCAATGACCCAGCAATCCTACAAGTTAGCAATTTGGGACTAGCAGATACACACTACTATATATAAAACAGATAACAAGGTCCTACTGTATAGCACAGCAAACTACATTCAGGATCTTGTAATAACATATAATGAAAAAGAATATGAAAAAGTATATGTGTGAGTGTGTGTAACTGAATCATTATGCTGAACACCAGAAACTAACACAATGTTATAAATCAATTATACTTCAATAAATTTTTTTAAAATTTCTGTTATTTAAACCATTTAATTTGTGGAGCTTTGTTATGGCAGTTCCGGGAAACTAATACACTCCTCTAGACATTTTTCTCCAAATATCCCTCATCCCTGTTCTTCCAACATTTACTAAGATAGAAAAAAATTACTTTATATATGCATATTGTACATCTTACCGTTTCATTTGTCTTCTTTTAACATCAATGTGTAATCCAGCCTCACAAAGTAGATGTAATGTGGGAAGAACCTCTACAGTTTTCAAACCCATAATAATCAAGTTCTATAATCACGAAGAAAAAAGTGTACAAAAGAAAACCAATGCTGAGAACTCTCATAAAGCAAGCACAAAGGCAGAAGACAAAATTGGCTGTGCACTATCATTAACTAAAGCTATCACAGTCCCTTTGTCGGCTTAAGCAGCTATTCCATGATCTTTTCACTTGGAATAATGAACTCAGCTTTTGACAAAAGAAAATATTTGATCTCCTTTTAGCCAAAAATCTTCCCTTTATAAAGCCCATTTAATATTCTAGAAGGGTTTTCTTTTCCTTTGAAGAAATATTAGTTTGACATTCTAAAGGCATTTTTATTTTAAAGCCTACAAAAAGATTCTGGAGAGTACCTGGTGAAGTACTGACTGGCCTCTGTGGCTCAAAAGTTCAGTTACTATAGACATTTCACTCAGAAGAGCATTTCTATCTTTTAACCTTCATCTAAATAACTTTCATTTCTCTTTCACTATGATGGAGTTCAGGCCCTTGGAATACACTGTGAAAGTTGTAGGAGATACACAATTGTCCTTCTTTTCTTTGTTCCTGGATTTTAAACGTCTGTCTATACCCCAAACTAAAATAAAGCTTTCTGCAGATACAAGTTTCCCCAAGAAGAAACCAGTAAGGATAGACTGCATTTGTCTCTGAGAATGAGAATGCATCATGCAAACATACACATTATTGTGTTTTTCTTCTGAAACACAAGAAATGGATTTCTCAATTTTGGAAAGCTGATTCCTATAAAAGCATGTCTAAACTGAGAAAATTATCTCAGCAATGAGGAATGAAACTCTCTTTCCAAAATTATTTACCTGATTTGCAAAGAGATGGCTAAAACACATCTTAACAGGCAGCTTATATTTGCTGTAGGTGGAAAGGGCTACAGAAAAGTGATTGAACATGGCAAGACTTAGCTTTTAAAAACTGAATTTATTTGGCAACTAATAAAAAGAAATGTGCTTATTTGGTTCATGGCATTTTTCCCATATGAGAAGCAGTAAAACCCAAATGAAGAAGAATGAATAAAGTTGACAAAGATGTAATTTGGAAATGTGACTGAAAACAAATCAAGAGTGGAATGACCTTGACTGCTGTATCGGTCAGTGTTCTTTGTTGGTGAGCAACAGAAACTGATTCTGCCTAACTCAAGCAGAAAGGAAATTTTCAGGAAGAACATGAGGGAGCTTAAAGAATAAACCAGGCTGAGAAGAATATCTCCAATGTGGACAGCAAGAACTAATGGGCAGTTTGGCCTGGGCACAACCACTGGGATGAATCAGCGCCAGCTGCTTTTCCATCTCGATTAAGTCTGGGGAGATTCTGATTAGCCTACCTTGGTTACCCACCTGTAGAATTAAAAGTCCTTTGACCAAGGTTGCTCACAACATGGGAGAGGTAATTTATCCAAAGGAAACGTGAAATATTTAAGAGAAGGAGAAATGGATGCTAGATTGCATAAATAAACAAACAAATATCTTCTACAAGTAAGCTCAGTTAACAGCAATTATATACTCTATGTAGTTTTAGAGAGGAAAAGTATTCAAAACTCATCTTTCATCTAGTCATGACTTTATATGAAAAGCCTAGTGAAGTTATAAAAATGTTTCTTAAATCTGCAATTCACCTAAATAATTTCAAACCTTTAACATACTAAAAACCAATTACCTGTAGATTTGTCTATGTTTATCAGTTAGCATGAATACATTAAAACAGCTCCTAAATGTACTTTTGCTGGTTTGGTATATAAAGAAACAGCTATCTGTGTACTTTTAAGAATGATACTTCAACTATGCAGACAGTCCTCATAAAAATGTACTCTCAATCCTTCCTTTTTTTAATCTGAACTTTCGCAAATAGTGCCTGATCAGAAAGCCCACATCAAATATTATGATTTTGAACTTTGAAATTAGGCAGCATGAATTATAAAAATCAATTTATTTTATGGCTCAGATTCTGGGACTGAGCCAGGAACTACTACTATTCAAGCCACCAGATAAAGATCTTGTAGTTAGTTACTGAAACATCTAATATTTCTAAGCACACACAAAAAAGTATGGAAATGTAGTATTGATCTTAAATGTTTAAAAATACACTAAATGAACAATTTAAATTGAACAGACATTTAACACTAATCCTCCACCAAATTCTGTGACTGCAAAGATGAATAAGGTATAGATCCTCCCTTCAAGTCACTCAAAAATCAAGAAACCTATTCATAAATAATTATAATGCTATGTGGAGATGCAATAAATGAATTATGTGCAAGATACTAAAGTAGTATGAAGAAGGGAAGGCTTACAGATGAGATGGTATTTGATCTAGAATTTGAAGGATGAGGAGGCGGTCAGAGTGGGAAAAACTTGCTAACAAAGATGAAAAACATAAAGGCCTTGAAATATTAATAAACACAGAGATATGCAGGAGAAGCAATAAATTTGTCATTGCTGGAACATAACTTTGACGTGACTACAGAACCGGCAGCTGGAAATCAGGGGCCACATCATAAAAGCTTTTCATACTGTAATAAGGAATGTGAACTTTATTATATATATCAGCATTTTGTGACCTATCTATTCTGAGACCAAAGAGGCCCTAGTCAAATAAGCTTGAGAAACGCTGCATGTTAAAAACCTGTGCAATGGTCATTACAGGCAGCTGACCAACATCTATTTCACCCGTCTTCTGAAAAAGTTTCAATGCAGTTTGAGGAACTGATTCCGTCTCCAAAAGAGAGCTCTGATTAGCCTAAGCAATTATGATATCCTTCTCCCTTACCCAAGAATGGTTAATGAACTCTGGTCTAAGCCAGTCAATATATGGCATTCCCCCTGATCTGAAATTGGACCTAAACAATTGCATCACACAGAAGTACTATTGTTCCTTGATCAGGGAAAATTTCAATCTCTCTCTCTTTCTCTCCCCCTCTCTCGCTCTTTCTCCCCCAGGGGACTTAAGTGAGAATAAAAGCAGCTGCCTTAACACTATAGAAAACGCACAATGATCATAATGCCTGCAAGAAGAACCTACCTTAGAATAACATCATCAAGGTGAATGTTAGAGCAAAAGGTAAAAAACAGTCCTTGATCACATCACTGAATTGCTGGCACGGTGCTGAAGACAGGACTAAGATCTGGTTCATGATGTCAAGGGGTTTATTACCCACAGGGAAGAAGGCACACATACAGTTATTTCAACACACTTTAAAAGTACTGTTGTAGAAATCAGTACAGGCATAAAGCAATAGAGATGGACTCTGCTAGGTAAAGCTAGAGAAAGTTTTCATGCTTTTCACGTGAGTCTCCAGTAATGGCCAGGAGTCCACAGTTAGACTACAAGTCCATTTTGTTTTAATAACATTGATACACTTAGCATTTTATATTATACCCCAAAAAGCCATATAATTACAAAAAGTAAAATCATTTTCAAAATGAATGTGCTGACAGTTAGTTGACAAGTAGCATATGAATTGAAAAAGAACTAAACAGTTTGTGATTCTCATTATACATAGTAGGATTGAAAATAGGTTTCTTTTATATTTCAATAGTTGAATAAGACTGAGAACGCCCAGAATAAAACAACTGATTTTGAGATACCTCTGCATATATTTTTTCTGCATTTTATACAACATACCATCATTGTAAAGTCATAAGTGACTTTATCCCCTATTTTCTCAGTTGTGCATTCATATATTTGACATACACCATTCTCTTCAGTGGGATTTCACTATTGCAAGAGTTTTTAATGCTTTATTCCAAATGCAAATGGCCAATCTATGGTACAATTTAAATTGTTTGAAATGGGTTTTGTGATGGGCTGTATGGAAAGCCATGACTGGGATCCTTTGAAAATGTAGCCAAAACTTTAAGTTCTCATAAATACAATAAGCCTTATAATTACTGTTCAAGAAACTATATTTTTAATGTTGAAGTATCTTTCCATCAGTAAAACTTCACTTGTGCCATAAATACTATTCAGTTTGGGGTTTGCTTTTCTTAAAAGAGATGTATAAAAATTATCATTGATGATATAGTGTATTGCCTGAAAACACCACACCTAGCAAGCTTTGTTTCTTTACCTAATAATTTAAGTCTGCTCTTACCTAGAAACATCCTGATGAGTTTCTCACCACATAATAAAAGAAAGTAGTAAATTATCCTCATGGCTTGTTAAGACAAGGAATTGGAAAGAGACACCTTGAAAAAGGAAACCACATTAAAGTGGTTTTATTTCCAAGAAAGAGATTTGATCATTTAAATTAAAAAAAAGCCCTTCAAATTTAATTTTGATAGGACTTTTTTAAACCTTAGTTGATGAAGACAGAAACATTCTCATTTATTTTATCTTAGCAAAATGGAGATAAATGCAAAAATGTTATGTGCATTCTTTATTCAAAATGAGGAATCTCCCCTGTAAAGGCTTTAGGCATAAAATTCTTCATCTAATAGCAATATTTTGACTATCTTTATGCTGGAATCTTCATTTTGACAGTCTTGCAGCTGTGGAAGTTTGCAGCTTCCCGAGCTAAACTCAAGAGGCTCTGAGTCCTTGCCAGCTGTCTTTCAATTTCACATCAACTCTCTTGATATTTTGTCAGTGTAAAGCTTTTGCAAAGTTTGCAAGGCCTGAATTCATTAGATAAGGGAAATGGGTCATCTAAATCTTAGCCAACCTCAACTGCCATAGAGATTCACTATTGTAAATTTCCTTCAAGACTGAATTAGAAAATAGACCCCGTGGGTCTTTGTCAGTTTTGGTATTTGATGATACTGTTGTAACAGCAGCTGCTGAAGCTGTGTGTGCCTCAGTAAAAACTTCTGGTTTAAATTCTCTTTCCTTTATATTTTCTGTATAAAATTGGATGATGGCAACTGCAATAATAAGGGCAAAAAAAGGTCATTTAAAGTTCAGTTTGCTAGGCAGATAGGCAACAAATTCATCACAAAGACACTTTTAGAAAATTATGGTGGTTATTAGAAGACAAAAAATCCATCTTGTTTTTAAAGAATTCTGCAGCCTCCTGAAAGAGCTAAAAAAACAGATTGTCAGGGATAGTTAAGGAAGCTGGAACACAGAGCTTCAGCCAACAAAAGGATTTGATGATTCCTCTGCGAGTGAAGAACAGCCTTATTATCACAGGCAATCATATGTTATCTACATTTCGGCATAGTATGCATCTTAAATCTGCAGAGATCCAGCCCTTGCTATAACTTGTTGTTAGAAAGAAATATCTAAGTGCATGCCTATATTTTAAACTGAAGGGGAAAAAAGCGAAATAGTATCTGGAACAGGAAAAAGCATTGGTAATATTCTATAACACTGTAAATGAATGAGTGTTTCGTCGCACAAAGATTAAAATCTGTCTGAATTTTGCATTCTGGAAGTAATTTTCAAGAGAATGAAGAAAGAAAGTATCAAGGCAGGAGATTTTACAGAGAGGTAGAAATTGCCTTCAGTAGAATTTCACATTATGTGAACCTATTTACATTTCTTGCCAACTGCTTTTCTATAGCTCAGCCATTACAGTGCAGTGTGACCTAAAGCATGGTCTTAAGAATTGGAAAAATTCATGTTCAAATGTGACTTGGCCACTTATTATATGATCTTCACACTTTCTGAGCCTCAGTTGCCTTGGTTGCAAAATGGGGACATAATACCTGACTCATAGTGCTGTTGTAAAGGAGATAAAACATGAACAATAAATGCTAACTATTATTTGTTAATGGATGCCACAATGCCAAGAATATAAGTGTATTATGCTCTCTTAATTTGTAAGCTAGAGAAACGATTACACCTGTTCTTGGAAAATGTAGGGTAACTGGAGTGTCTATTGAAGCTCTTTTGGTATCTATCACTCTTTGCCATCTTGGGGGAGAGGGGAGGAAAGCACATGCAGTGAACAGTTATGGTGCTTGACAGATCAACTAGATACCTACTAGAGAGATCACAAGCTCTGTAACAGTGCTATCCAGCAATACTTTCTGTAATGATGGAAATGGTCTATATTAGCACTATCAAATATGGTAACCACTAGATACATGTAACAACGGACCACGGCAAATGTGGCTAGTGCAACTGAGAAATTGAATGTTTAATTTAATTTAATTTTAATTAATTCAAAATTAAATAGCCATTGTAAAGCCCTATAACATTTAAAGAATATTTCATTCAATAAAAAAATTAAATAGCCATATGTGGCTAATACTACCATATCAGATAGGAGAGCTTTATACTGATTGACACTTTCATTAGATCCTCTTGGGGAATGTAAGAGGAAACCAGCCCTCGGTGAATAAAAATTGAACATAGGTATCAAGGCTTGCTCTCCTAATGCAATCTCTGAATCTTTAGACAATTTTATTTACTAAGCTATGACGTATCAAAACTTCTCCTAAGGAAATCAACAGGGTATTTACCAGGTGGTATGAAAGAAATGATGAGCTACCCAGGTATCAAAGTGTGGCAGAGCTCACTGCCAGCAGCTTGATAAGATGGAAAACACCAGGACCCTATAAGAACTGCCACTTTCATAAGCTTCCCGAGGACGTATTCCTGATGGAAGCTAATGCCAGGAGGAACTACTACCAGCAGAATCAGTGCTGGAAAACCAACAAGGAGTAGTTAGGGTTGGCTTATGAAGACATGACTTCTTGGAAATCCTCATTTCCTCTGCTTTCAGTTGGATTTTACCCTTGTAGAAGAATAAACTTTAATTCCCCTTTGACATGTAACCTGACATAATCCTAGAACATCTTTCAGGGGCCATTATTCTGCCTACTTTATACATGTATACTCCTAACAGAGTAGCCATGATGATGCTTTGGGTCCTCAGATATCAATGTCAGCTTGGACCCTGTGTCCAACAGCATTAGCAAAATGTTTGGGAACTCCTTTTTCCAAAGTATATGATTATCCTAGTAAATAGGTCCCCTTCAGAAATGACTGGAGAAATTAGTACACTTTATAAATACTGTTTGTGTTGCAGGATCCTTTGTCAAGGGAATATGGCCTTCCCTTTAGTCTGTGGGTTCTAAATCTGAGAATTGGTGGAGTTCTGGGAATTGAGCAAGGGATTATAACATTTTGTTGGTGCAGCTTCTCCTGGCTTCCTGATCATCAATACTTGATTTCTTTTAGTTATATAGACTATGAAATACCATTGCTATTGCCCATTGATTTTGACTTTGGGACTGTCTCTCTCTGTCTCCATAGCTCTCTGTGGGTTAGGCATGCCTGGCTTCCACTCTAAACTCTAATCATTACAATAATTGTATCCACCTTGCCTCTTATAGTTAAGTACACCACCTGCCCTTTATTATTTCAGGATCCTTTCATCTTTTTTGCTGTCAGTTGATTCCAGCATCTTCTTCTGCCAGTCCTGGCCTTCAGAGGAGAGCCACCACTGAGCTCAACAATGCTGGTACCCCTCTCATTAGTACAATCCACTTGGAAACCGAGCAGGATGCTCCAGGCCTTCCCAGAGACAATCCCCTTGTGTCCCCTGCCTCTTATTTGTAGAAAAGCTTAAACTTCCTAGGCCTTTCCCAAGTTCGAAAGAGCAAATTTAATTAGAGAAGTGAGAAAATACAAAAACAAAGGAAAACAATCAAGCAAGACCAAATAATAATAGTTTATCTGTAAAACAACGTCAAGGACTTCTAGTTCCTCCTCAAGGGCTATAGAGAATATCCTGAGCCATATCCTTGAGTTGTTTTGCAGGTACTAAAACCTTGACCAGGTGGGAAAAGCTAACTACTGACCACCAGCTTGTAGACGCCAGGCTAGTTGGAACTAGATGATTGATAACTGAGATTCCTGAAACATCACTCTGTTACCTCACCATCAACCAATCAGAGAATTGTGCAGGAGATAATCATACACCTTGTGACCCTCTCCCTCACACTGTCTTTAAAAAGCCTTCCCTAAAAGCCATCAGGGAGTTCATGTCTTTTGAGCATGAGCTGTCCATACTCTGCTTGGCACCTTGCAGCAAACACTGTACTTTCCTTCACCACAACCTAGTGGCAGTAGGTTGGCCTTGCTGTATGTCAGGAGAGCAGGACACAAGCTTGATTCAGTAACAATATCACTATATTCAAAAGGTTTTTTTCTTCTAGTACATTAAAGATGTCACTCCATTGTATTCTAAATGACATAATTTCTAAATAAGAAATATGTTTCATTATATTTATTCCTATGTAATGTATCTTTTTTCTGTGTGTTTGTGTATGTGTTTGTTTAGTTTTTATCCTGTTGATGTCCTTTGGTTTTGGTGTTTAAATTAATCTTTGGTTTGGTGTTGTCATTAATTTTGGAAAAGTATCAGCCATTACTTCTTCAAGTGTTTCTTTTGTTTCATGCCCTCCCACCCCATTCTGGGATTCCAATTGCATATATATCTGACCTTTTGATATTGTTCCCTAATTCTTGCTCTGTTCTGAGATAGGTTTTTTTTTCATTCTCTTTTATCTTTGCATTTCAATTTTTGTAATTTCTATTGAGCTATCATCAGGTTCACTGATTCTTTCCTCAATTGTATCAAATCAGTTGTGAACCAATCAAAGGCATTCATCATCTGTTATTGATTTTTATTTCAACTATTTGCATTTTATTTTTCTTATAGTTTCCATCTCTCTGCTAGAATTACCCATCTGATCATGCATGCTGTCCAGCTTTTAACCACCTTTTATACTTGAGCCCTCAACATAGTGAAAACAATTAGTTTAATTTCCTGGTTAATCATTCCAACATCTGTGTTGTATTTGAGGATGGTCATGTTGATTTCTATGTCTTTTGATAATACATTGACTTTCCTTACTTCTTTGTGCCCCTTGTAATTTTTAAAAGATGGATGTAATTGATTTGTATGTTAGGAAATGGACATGCCTTTCTTTCCACTAGGCTTTTATAATGGGAGATTGAATACATTTAGCCAGAAGTTGAGCTAGATTTTGGACTGTTGTTACTATGGTTACCCTTAGTACCCACAGGCATAGAATTCCCTGTGTTTAGAGTGGAGGCTGATTTAGAGTAGGAACTGATTTATCTCAATTTCTGTTCCACTATTAGCTTTAGAACTTCCCTTGTGCTGTGCCTTAGAGAGGCTCTCTCTCCCCATGCTCTTTGTTCTCTGCTAGTAGTAGAATGCTTTTACTTGTTGCTCAGTGTTTGTTCACTGGTGTCTGGTGGTGTCTATCTCATGTGGGCAAGTGCCTAATTCCTGTCTCTCCCTGAAGATGCCTATCTTCCTGATTTGGGGTTTTACTATGTTGCCCTGTAACCTCAGTTCTATTGTTATTGTAAGGATGGTAGTATGCTCTTTCCAGCTTCCTATATCCAAAGCAGAAGCCAGAATGCTCTTAGCACTTTGGTAAAGAGAGTGTTCTCTAGTCCTTCCCACAGAACATAGTCAGCAAGTCAGAATTCTGGCCTTACATAGGATATACATTCTCATATGCCCAAATTCTTTGAGCCTTTTGATTGCTTTCTCTGTTATTTGTCTTGGAAGTTCTGACATTTTTACTTCTTATAGTATGGGCTATTACTATTTCCAAGAGTCCAAGATTCAACCCAGGGGGCTATTACCATCATCCCTTGAGATTTTGCCAGAGCGTTAAATCCCATGTCATGATAAAGTGATCTTATATCAATAAATTCTCCTTTATTCATGTTTATTTTCTTTCCTACTTGAAACAGCACCCCAGAATCTAGTCCCATATACACTCTTCCAGTTCCTACTAGTATCTATTGACCAGGTCCTGCAACTCTTTCAGTCCCCCTTCTGCCAGGGTTGAGAATTCAACTTCTCTGGAGCTCTGATATTCCTATAATTAAGTCTTGGGTTTGATCTTCAGCCTTATCTGTACTCTGACACAAAAACTAGAGTTTATGCTTCCAAAGAAGCCCTCTGGCTTTCACCCTTCACTTTATAATAGTAATTAGTCACCTTCAGCCTTCATTATCTTTCTCTAGTGCATCAATCCACCCAATCAAAAGCCATCCAATTCAATAGTCCTTAAATCACTATTTCACCTGAACCTCTCAATGCTTGATCTATCATATCTGCCAGAGTATTTCCTTTCACCAGTATCCCATTACTGTTCATCGCCAGTAAAAGTTTTAGCAATTACATTGCAAACTCATGCCAGGCTCTATCAATGCTTCATCTACCAATGGTGAACCAAGTCTAAAGTCCAATCGTAGAATTTGCTTCTTAGGATCAATCCACTTCCAGTATCAACTGTAATCAGTTTTTTTCCCTGGAAAATCATCTCCGAGACTCTGATATTTACATGTAGAATGTTTATTGCTGATGCTCTTGGGAACAAATGTGGGTGATGAGGGAAGCAATTAGGAAAAGGAAGAACTTGACCTGTGACAAACTTATAACAGCGGCCTCAGACAATATTGCAGAGCTCTCTGGAACTAGCATGGTCCTTCAGAGTTCTCTCAATAAAGACAAGAGGGCTGAGCATTTGTACCCTACATAAACCAGTCATTAGATAGAAATTGCTCTGAAAGTGGGAGTGAAACCAGGGTAAGTAAGCTTCCTGCACCTGAGGACAATTCCTAGAAAGGAACTCCGTTGTTAACTAACAGCAGCAAACTTTCTCATCAGCTGCAGGAATAAGTGCCTTGATCCTGAAGGGAGCTCTGGGCAACATACCACTGCATCCACCTCAAAGGGGCTCCTATTTATTGGTAAGTGATAAATGGAGAACTTGCAACACTGGAGATGAGACATTTCTGCAATATCTCATGTGATCTAAGGGCTCTAAAGCTCAGAGAATTTGTAAGCCCAATCAGCAAGATTCATGACACACTCTCTTTCTTCCTCATTTTTCATATCCTAATCTTAAGTATCATGATGCTTCTGGGAATTTTGTGTGAATGTACCAATCTCATCTCAGCAATAAAATGAAGAAATAAGGAAAGATCTGTTATACACAGCTGGGGTTTTGAAGGGAGAATCACAAACTTCCAAAGCCATGAAGCTGGACAGTGGTAGCAGAAGAAAGCCAAGAGAAACCACAAAAGAAAATGAGTCTATGATCTGACATAGGTTCGCCAGGAGCAGCTTATTTCAATACCAATGGTGAAGGATCTGGGTTTCATTTTCATCAAACAACTAGGATTTCATTATGGTTTTACAATACTAAAACTCCATCCTGTAACTCCATTAAATATGTCTTTTCTTTGTGTGTGTACTTCTAGGGACTTAGATAGAAATATATTATGAAATCCAACTATTATTAGATTTTACTCACTTTAGTACAATTGAATATAAAAAAAATAAAATTAGCAAAGATGGTGGTTTGTACATAATATAGTTCTACATTTAAGCTTCTCCTAAGTAAAATAGCTAACAATTAGGACCAAGACTACAACAAATTATCTGAAATTTAATGCAGAAAATGTAAATATTGCTGGTATCCACACTAACAACAAAAAAACAAGAATAATATTGTTACTATTTTCATAAGTCAACAAAACCTGAATGCTATATTATTTTACTTCTTATTACTTACTATATTATAAATAGAATTTTCTGAATGGTGGGCATTATTTGGATATTCCAGGTTGTCTCATTGCTAAAAATATGTAATTTATTAAATGCCTACTCTGTGCCAGAGATAATGGTAAATGTTTTACATACATCAACTCTTTAATTTTTATAAAAATAATATACAATTGTTCTTATAATTTTAGCTGAGGCTTAGAGACTTCAAGTAATTTGTCTAAGTTCACACTGTTGGTAAGTAACAGATTAAGGATGTTAAGGATTCTAGGTTGATCTGTCCCCAGAATTCATGCCCCTAAGCATTATGCCATATAGCCTCTTTAGAGTAAAAGAAACTACATGATTCTTTTTTTTTTTGAATATGAAGTTCTTTCTTTTTATTTAATTGTGGTATCATTAATTACATTTTTTGAGAACTTTTTTTAACATTTTTTATTGATTTATAGTCATTTTACAATGTTGTGTCAAATTCCAGTGTAGAGCACAATTTTTCAGTTATACATGAGCATATATATATTCATTGTCACATTGTTTTCTCTGTGAGCTACCATAAGAGCTTGTGTATATTTCCCTGTGCTATAGAAACTACATGATTCTAAGCTCAAAATTTTCTCTAAAACAATTAAGTTTATATATAGTATTACTTTTATTGATGCTTTAGCCTTGACTTCTTCCTGCCTGTGCATGTATCCGGAATAGATTCCTAGATGTACTAAAACATCACCCAGACACAGGATGAGTTCCACTTAAAAAAAAAAAAAAGCCACTTAATGTATTTAATAGTCCTAGGAAAAAAGACTGGATGGATTATGGGTCCCCCCAAAATTGCTACCATCAGCTCTTTAAAAACCACAATTGAGGAAGGAAAAGGACAGCACAAAGACCCAGCCCTAGGGTTTAACTTTATCTCCATCTAAGCATCTCAGGAAGAAGTGGCAAAACCAAGCCTCATCTTAAAGATGCCTTTCTCATGATGAAATAAGTTGTAAGAGTCTGGAATGTTTGCCTCTATTTCTCAAGAAGGCTACCAAAATTTTAGCCAAATACTGTTCAAGTAAAAATAAACAAAACAAGAAACAAATACATATGCAAGTGCTTCCAGAATATAAAATAACTGGAAAAGTCAAGTAAAAGTGATCTTTGTTCACACTGGATGTAACCCTGGAATGGAGCTCTTATCTGCCTCCGCATTGCAGAATGCACACACTGTGGAGCCAGTGATAGTAATTAGGGTGGTGTGATGCACAGGATGACCTCCGTATCTGATCAATCTGCTGATATTTGGTTCAGTCTGGTTCTTACAAAAAAGCAAATAAGCAGAAATGATAGATTTCCTGAACAGATCAGACAATTCTTCTTCTCCTATAAAGGTTCTTCTGGGAAATTAAGAAAAGGAGTTACTTGTGTGTGGAAACAGTATTTCTGTCCTCTCTCAATGTCAGAGGCTTTTATACTTGATATCAGTATTTCTCCTCTAACTTTAGGCTACTTCAGCCATCCTCATGGGATATATATTTTTTTAATCAATTAAATTCTACAGTTAAGAGCCACCATTTCTTCAAAGAGAAAGAGGTGCTAGGTAGGGAGGAAAAGATGATTTATGTACTTTTAGACACATACATTCACCCTCCTCGCTGAAAGGTTAGAATTCTGTTCATTTATTTTCCCTTCATCAGTCATTTCTCCTTTCAAATAATCAAGTGAACAAGCATTTCATTCAGTTCTAATTTAACTCAAAATTTTATGTATTAAAAAAGATGGACCTAAACTCTTGAAGTTCCCTTCACTGGTCTTGAGAAGGCAAACAGGATATCCCCAGGAAATTTAGCAGTCAGCTATACTTTTTATAGCTTGGGAGGTTCTGATAAAATCTGTTTGGTTTTATCCAAATGAAAAACATAGGGCTAAGGGATCCTACAAGATTCAATTAAAAACATAATATGTCTCACCAGGATTTCTTCCCACATCACAGTGATAAGCCTTATGGAATGCAAAGAATTTAGTAGTTTTCATTCAATTCTGCGTCAGAATCTCATGAACCATTTTGAAAGATTTGGTCCAAATAACAATGATCATAAAGACACTTCACTTGTAATTTAACAAGAGTAAGGAATAATTACCACTAAATGGTTGCCCAAACAAAGCACATGTAACTATACTGATCATCTTCATTTTTATATATATAGTACTACAAAAACCTAACCGACACTAAGTTAACATCTTAACATCTGAGAGACAAAATAGAATTGCTAAAATGTATTGAACCCTGGAGAAGTTACACCCACCCCATACATATTCCCTATAGAATGATGTTCAATTCTGAACAAATGTGATATCAAACAATATCCATTTACCCACACTAACTGAGGGCAGCAGAAGAGCAGAGGTAGCACAAATGAGATTAACCAAAGCGTTTATACTTATTTATAAGGTTAGTATAAGAATTTTGCCCCTCAGATTTACTTTTCTTGAAATATTTCACTTGAGTCAGGAGAGGGAAATTTCAGACACCAGTTTTCTATTTTACCTGAGTTTCTGAGTCATTTTCTTAACTTTCTATCAAAAAAAAAAATCCTTAACTCTTTTATGTCCATGTCGTTCACTAAGTGTTACTAATTCCTAATGTATTAGTGGCTTTCCTTAGGAAAATGTTCCCAACTCTGGTTAGGGGAAAAGAGACAGTCTCCAACTTAAATTTTAGCTCTTAGTATACAAAGCATTCTTACGTCAGTTGATTCAAACTTGGAAATAATGTCCCCGAGAAAAAATCTTCTAAGTGGGTGTGGTTATGCCCCAGGTCAGCTTATACAACTCACAATGTGATGAAATTTACCACAGCGCCTTTTCACCATGCATGGTGCTGTTTTAATAGTGTTAAATGAATTTTAAAAGGTGGCTATTAGACTGAGGTGGCTTTAATGCCTTAGTGGCCTGTATCAGCAAACCAAAACCTAGGCCTGTGATGCCTCAAAGTTAAGAAATCAAAACCTAAGGACTGCCAATCACAAACAGCCAGCACGGTTTTCCCAAATAAGGCAACTGCTTAGGCTACAGCCTATCAAATCATCGCCTTCTTTTGCTTCCACTTCTTTTCTTTCCCCAGCCCCTGGTGGTAGAGTGCTGCTACCCACTTAGGGTCTGGCACTGCCCTATTAGAATTCCTTTTTACTCAAATAAACTCTTACAAATTTAATATGCTTCAGCTCACCTTTTAACAAGAGTAAAGCACATCCACCCGTCCAGGTAGGAGAAAATAGCGGTCTCGCCCCCCTGGAAGAGCAGGGAATCTGCTTAGCTTTGGTCCTGGTAGCTCAGAATGGGGATCAAAGGATATTCAGGAGCTGGAAGTACTGCTGCTCCCCTGGGAGCTGCCCCATCAAGGAGAGACCCCCTCACAACCAGGGCTTCCCCTGCAGCTTCCCCTCTGCTCCCCTCCAAGGCAGGCTCTGTGAGCAGCAGCCCAGGAGACCCTTCCCAAGGCAAACTAGATCTTGTTGCTGCCCACCTCAAAGCTCCCCAAGGTTTCCCATTATACTTTGAAAGAAATTCTAAGGCCTTCTCCTGACCTGCCTGATCTGGCCTCTGGCTGCTTCTGTGATCTCATTTCCTGCCACTCTTCCCCCTTTCCTCTGTTCCAGCCACTATAGCCTCAGGGCAGTTCTTCAAACAGGCAGGCAAGTTCCCACCTCGAGGCCTCTGCGCTGGCTCTTCCCTCCGCCTGGAATGCCCTTCCCCCAGATGAGACTTGACTCGCTTCCTCATTTAAGTTCTGTCTCTGCTCTAAAGTCACCTTCTTGGAGAGATCTTCTCTGATGACTATAAAATAGCACTCCAGTCACTCTCAACCAACAGTCCTCCTTCACTTTTTATCGCTGCACTTAATATTCTCTGGCTTGTATTACATGTTTATCTTCCTTAGTACAATGTAAGCTCCATTAGAGCAGGGAATTAGTTGTATTCACCACTGTATTCCTGAAACAGTTCATGTACCACAGTGCACATTCCGTGTATACTTGTTAAATGAGTGAAGAAAGGTATGGCTCTCTAAGAAAATTGTTCACAAAGCATGGCCTGTCTATATTTAAAACTGGCTTCTAAGATGGCAGAGTAGCTCACCCTCTCCCATGAATACATTAAAAACAACATCTACAAACGGAACAATCTGCACAGAATACCTATTGAACTTGGCAGAATAGCTCTTACATCGGAAGCACAAGGAGAATCCTCATAAAACCGGATAAACAAGTTCACACTGTGCAGCACAGGGAACTATATTCAATATCTTGCAGTAACCTATAATGAAAATAAAAAAGAATATGAAAAAGAATCTATCTATGTATATGTATGACTGAAACACTATGCTGTACACCAGAAATTGACACAACATTGAAAACTGATTTTACGTCAACTAAAAAAAAATAACTCTGAAATTAAAAAATTAAAATTTAAAAAAATGAAACTGGCTTCTGTCATCTCAGTACTAAGCAGTCGATGCCAGAGAAACATAAGTTAGCTAAATAGGAATTGTTAGCTATACAATAACTAAAAGATTCTTCTGAACAAAGTATATTCTGGAAAATTAACCACCAAAAATTTTTTAAAATCAACAATAGAGCCTTTTGTCTTACCATCTTGCGCCCAGATTATAACCAGAAGCTCTACAGCTATCTACAACTACACTCTCCATACTCCTGTGTACTTCCCAAATTGTGCACACCTAGGCAGTCCTCCAAAGCATTTGGCATTCCCAGATGCAACATCTTCTTCTTCAACATACTTCAGCCTTTAAGTCTTAAAGAGACACAATATATTCAACAGGAGTGATGATTGCTAATCATGAAATGATAGAATGTTAGAGCTGAGACACCTAAGAAATTACTTAATTAACCCTATAAATTTATATTTGAGTAAATCAAGGCCCAAAGAGGAGAGGTTGGTGAAGGGTACCAGAATATGCCACCCCCCAAAAGACTTTTTGGCAGATGTATTATTTTGAGCTAAAGTCTATGAAACAGCACACACAGAAAAAACTCTAAAAACAGGGCACAGGGGTTTTTTGGTTTTTGGTTTTTGGTTTTTTTGTGAAAGAAATACCCATTTATGCTCAATATCACTAATTATCAGAGAAATGCAAATCAAAACTACAATGAGGTATCACCTCACACCAGTCAGAATGGCCATCATTCAAAAATCCACAAATGACAAATGCTAGAAAGGCTGTGGAGAAAGGGGAACCCTCCTACACTGCTGGTGGGAATGCAGTTTGGTGCAGCCATTGTGGAAGACAGTATGGAGATTCCTCAAAAGACTAGGAATAGACTTAACATATGACCCAGGAATCCCACTCCTGGGCATATATCCAGAAGGAACCCTACTTCAAAATGACACCTGCAACCCAGTGTTCATAGCAGGACTATTTACAATAGCCAAGATATGGAGACAGCCTAAATGTCCATCAACAGATGACTGAATAAAGAAGATGTGGTATATTTATACAATGGAATACTACTCAGCCATAAATATTGACAACATAGCGCAGTTTGCAGCAACATGGATGCTCCCGGAGAATGTCATTCTAAGTGAAGTAAGCCAGAAAGAGAGAGAAAAATACTATGTGAGATTGCTCATATGTGGAATCTGAAAAAAAACAAAAGCATATATACAAAACAGAAACAGACTCATAGACATAGAATACAAACTTGTGGTTGCCAAGGGGGCAGAGGGTGGGAAGGGATAGATGGATTTCAAAATTGTAGAATAGATAAACAAGATTATACTGTATAGCACAAGGAAATATACACAAGATCTTACGGTAACTCACAGAGAAAAAAATGTGACAATGAATATATATATGTTCATGGATAACTGAAAAACTGCTCTACACTGGAGTTTGACACAACATTGTAAAATGATTATAAATCAATAAGAAATGTTAAATGAATGAATGTCTTAATACTGCATATGAAATTAATTGTAACATATTTAATATCCCTCAAATAAATTGGAAAGAACAACAACAAAAAAAGAAGTTCGCATTTATAGAGAAAATTTCATGTGTAAAGATGTCCTCCTGTTTTATACCAGGAAGAAAAGAACTCTTTATAGTTTATCAATGGAGAAGAAACTACTTAAATCTGCATAATAAACCATAGTAAACAACCCTTGTTTACCATACTTTTCCTCATCACTTCCCGATAACTTGCCTCCCTCACCCAGAAGTCCCAACCTCCTTTTCCTTTGTTTAACCTAAAACTGTATATAAGCTCAGGTTTTAAACACCCCTTTGGGTTGTCCACTGGAGGCTCCCATGTGTATGTGTGATGCACATGTTAACAACTTGTATTTCTTTTTCTCTTACTGGTCTGCCTTTTGATTTATAAGGCCCCAGCTGGAAAAGTCAAGATGATAGAGGGAAAGGTTTTTAACCTTCCCTACATTGCTAATGAATCTTTCTCATTTTATTAAGCACCTTCATGAACAGGTTTTGTTTAGAAGATGTGATTTATCATTTTCCCCATTCTTGTTAATTTAGGAGCATAAATTTATGTTACATTACTCAGGTGCTTCTTTAATGAATGGCTCTTTAGAACCTGGTGTAGTGGACAACAACTGAATTTGCCTGCCCAATAACCCTCCATCCCTCCCCAAGACACACACCTCAGAGTCATTTACTTTTTCCTCATCCTGAGCCCAGGTCCTTGGATGGTCCTTGGCTCTGAAGTCAGCCTGACTCTAGCCTAGTTAACTGCAGCATAGACTAGCCCTGTCCTCAGTAACTGGTTCATGAATGGACACATGACCCAATTAGATCTGTTACAGCACTCTGAAGTCCTAGATACAGGAGTAAGCAGGAGAGGAAAATTCAAGACTATCAGCCTGATCCACAATCAGCTACAGAGGGAAAACCTTCCTGGAAAATGAACCAATACAATTGAAAGCAGAGACAACAGATGGAAAGAAACTGAGACCAGAAGACATTCTTACATCCTTTAGATCCAGTTATGTCTGCATGTTGATTTTTCGTCAATGCACTGAGTGGAGTCTTCTACCATGTGCCAAAAGTATACTAACAGATAACTGCAGAGGGTGTGGTATGAATTTACAGGGGGAAAGCAAATGTCAGGATATCAGACAGAGAGTGATCTGAGCACACAAGAATAAAGCCTTTCACATCCATTCGCCTTCAGTAAGGAAGTTACAACTAAAAGCAATACAAACACATAGTTAGCAAGTTTCTTGGCTCTAGTTTAAAGCAGGAAACCCACTGCCTGAGTTCTAATCATCTGCACACTTCCTTCTATCTCAGTCTTTAGCAGAAATAACTGCCAATAAATTCTTTGAAAAAGAAAAAAACCTTATGAATCAGATTTCTATTTTCCCTGACTAATAAAAAAAAGCGTTTAATATAAAAGCATATTGCAATAAAAAAAAACTTACATCTGCAAAAATTTCAGATCAATTTGGAGGTTTGCTTTTATTCTTAAGGCAGAAAAATTGATGACTGTGACACCAGCTGCATGCATAAATATCCACAGCTCTTGTGACCCGCCCCAGATGTGCTGTCACACATACCAGCTTCAGCTGGGGAGAATAATACTGCCAGCCAGAGAAGTTTGCCTTCTCTATGTGGGGTCACTCACCTAATAGAATCAGCTGTAACAAAAACCAGCAAATCAAAATGGAAAAGTGGCGTTGAGATAAGCACTTTCAAGTCAAATATATATATATGTTCATATATGACTGAAGACACATTTTGCTGTACACCAGAAGTTGACACAACATCATAAACTGACTATACTTCAATAATATATATGTATATATACATATATATATACAAGAAAAAAAAAGAATGAGTATAGTAGAAATCCTTTTCTCAGCAACACATTTTCCCATCCTGAATAGGAGCCTGGGAAAGTTCAATGCGCTCCTAGGCCTTTCTGGAGGGCTATAATCCATAAGTCATTTGACTAAGGGATCTGCTTTCAGCCAACGCTCAAAACTTTTATTTGTGGTTAGACTAGAAGTAGAGTCATAGTTCCTGTGATTATCCATGCCTGTGTCTATACAGAAACAAAAGCTGTGCTCGTAAACATTAATATAGAAAACTATATCAAAAAGTTCAGAAGAAAAAAAGTGACACTCACCTAATGATGAGTTAATTGATACCAATGTGTTTTGATGATGAATTATACTGAATTTTTCTCAATTCTTTACTTACACTTATAAAAACAACAAAAATGAATTAAATGTTCCATTAATTCAAAAGTGCGTTGACATAGTAAAGATATTCATTCTCCTCAAATTGATCTATAATTGCAATTCCTGACAAATGCCCAAGAGTTTTTGTAGGTTTTTGTAAAATTTACACTGAAAAGCACAGGAATTAGAATAGCTGAGACAATTTTGCAAAAGAAGAATGAAGCGGAAGGAATCACTCCACCCTATGTTAACTTACCGTGTAGCTATAGTAATCAAGACAACATTGTGTTCGAGGAGGGGCAGACCCAAAAATCAAGGGAACAAAGCAGATAATGCAGAAACAGACCCGCAGAAATGTGTCTGACTGATTTTTGTCAAATATGCAAAGCAATTCAATAGAGAAAAGAGATCCTTTCCAACTATTGGTGTTGGAAATATTGGATATCCATAGGCTAAGGAAAAAAAAAACATCCTAAACCTTAATTCATACAAGAATTAACTCAAAAGGATCATAGACTTAAATGTAAAATGTAAAAATGAAAAACTTTATTAAAGGATTAAACAGTTATCACTATTAAATAGAAGTAAAGCCATAATGGTACTTCACAGCTCACCTAATAAAGTTCCTGAATTATACAGAAGAGAAATATAAGGCCAGGAATAGTGACTGTCGAAAACTGGACAGAGAGTAGCCTGCAGGGGAGGAGCATGGCAGTTGTCTTCGAAAGGCCAGTCTCATTTTTATAAAAGAGAAAGATTTTCAGCATTTGAGGGAAATCGCCTCTTATTCTTCTACTTTTTAATCTCTCACTGCACCCAGGTGATCCTATACACTGTAGTTGTTTCACAAATGAGGACAGATTCAATTACCAAAGAAAATCGCTTAGGAAAATTGTAACAATATGCATTTATTTCATATACAATTTTTTGTCATATTTGTAGTCCCAATTTGAAAACCAGCACCGCTTTCTTCCCTCTATCTCAACAGAAATACAGCAAAGTTCAGTATTTGTAGACATTTGTTTCTAAATTTCTTATGTGGTGATACAGTAAAGCACCTCGGCCAATTTTTACTTCGTTAAAATCTAAATTGTGTCAGCATAGTCACTGTCATTATCTGTGGAAAACAAGCTTTTGGGTCTTTTCTCTTTATGGAAACTGACCTGATGTTAAAACCGACAGGTTTTTCTTGGGAAATATCTGGAGATTTTACTTTCCTTTTCTATTTCTGTGAAGTCATTTTAAATGAAGGCTTTAGTACACCTAAAACTAATACAATGTTCTGTCAACTAGATCTAACTAAAAAAATCACCATAGGTATAAGCTATGGTTGATGACTGATTGATGGACGTTCTTCAGTCTTAGGAACCAAAAGAAGAGTGTGTCTGAGAGTTGCTTCACGTGAAAATCCACAGACCTTCAGAAAAATGATGGTGGCCAGTCAAAGGCAAATCAGAGAGGGACAGGCTTACTCAGGGGAGAAGGTGGGCCCTCAACGTGTGGCCAGAAGACTCCTCAGAGGGGAGAAATTACAAGCTCTCATAAGAAATCTGAAATCACAAGTATATCTAACGTGTGTATCTCACACATACGTACTATTTCCAAGTGCACAAAAATTCTGTTGAAATCAGTAAAAAGACAATTCATTAGAAAAAATCAACACAGGGATTGAGGATTCATCTATTTTTAAAAACTTTAGAATTTTGTTTTATAGCAGTTGTAGTTCTTCACATCTTAAGGCTTTTTTGCACTGTTTTGTAGACCTGAATTTTCAAGTTTTTACTTGAGCCAATAATAAGAAGTGTATTTTTCTGAGTTCCAAGGCCAGGAATATATTCATCTTATGCATGTTCTGATAACCTCATATAACTTTATATGTTTTATTCTTTCACAAGTTTCTTTTGTGAAGCCGACCTGCTGAAACAATAACTTTCAGCTCCCTGAGGCACTCGCCTACTGTCAAATCAGCTTTCCTGGACTTTATTGTGTCACCACAGTTCTCTAGGGCTTTGTAATAATAAAAACTTCTACATGTACAGCACTTTAAATTCCTCAGAGCACGTTAACCCATATAATTTTATCCTGTGACTCTTTATAGAGAGTTTTTCTTTTTTTTTTTTTTTTAATGTTTAAAGGTGAGGATGAAAACAGGAAATGAGGCTACTTGTGTTCTCAGAGATGGAGTTCAGACCAAGATGCAGGAGGCCTCTGACTCTCGAGCTTAGCTCCTTCCCTGATGAGCAGTCAGCACACACCACCACGTGCCCTGAGCTTTCCAGAGGGCTGAGTCTGTCACTTCAGGACAGATCCCACCTGGACAGTCTTCCAAGGTGAAATGGCACATCTCAGGAGACTATGTGCTCGCCGCCTCTGGGGATGCTCAAACATAAACTGAATGGCCAATTAAAGTGGATTCAAGCAGACGGAGGGTTAGACAAGAAGACTTTGAAGCTCAGTTCTAACTGAAAGTCTGTGATTATAACAAAATCCTTCCTACAGTCTAAACTACAATTGTTTTTCAGTAAATTACTTTCTCAGCTTTCTTCTCCATTACAGACTCTGGTTGTTTTTTAAAAATGTTGTGTAAAAAAGTATTTTTGGCACATAAATTTTCACCTCATTTTTTGAGTCAATACTCCACTACATTAATAAATTTGTTTTTTAATATTTGCTTATATTTGTTAGCAATTCTTTTCTTTCTTCCTTTCTTCCTTTCTTCCTTCCTTTCTTCCTTTCTTTCCAGTGGGGGGAGGTAATTAGGTTTATTTATTTATTTATTCTTAGAGGAGGTACTGGGAATTGAACCCAGAACCTCATGTCTGATAGGCATGTGCTCTAACACTTGCGATATGCCCTCCCTCCATTAATGAATTCTTAGTTGTTTTTCCTGCTGCCAGTTTTTCCTCCCTCCAGTCCATCCTCTGTATCAGTGCTGTCGAATAGAACTCCCTGCTTTGTGGAAATATGCCTTAATCTGTGTTGTCTAATACAGTAGCCACATGTAGCTGTTATGCTAATAAACACATGAAATGTGGCTTTGATAATCAAGTAACTCAAATTTTAATTTTTTATTTTAATTAATTTTAATTTAAGTAACCACATGTGACTAGGGGCCACTATATTTTACAACACAGCTTATATGACTATCAAAGTAATAATCCTCAAAACAACTCTGCTCCCTTGCTTAAAAACCCATAAATCTGTCCAAACTCATAGAACATACAATACCAAGAGTGAACTTAATGTAAACTATGGACTCTGAGTGATAATATTGTGTCAGTGTAGGTTCATCAACTATAATGATGGGGGGAGCCTGTGCACATGTGCGGTATGGATCTGAGAACTCTCTGTATTGTCTGCTCAGCTGGGCTGTGAATCTAAAACTGCTCTAAAAAATAAAGTCTATTTTTTTTAAATTCTTCTGGACCCCATTTGTCCACATCAATATTTCTCAAGTGTCCCTACCAAAATACTTTAGTAGCAGAGGCTGGAGAGTTATCCCTTAGAAGCCTGAGGGTTTAACTTAAGACTCCACGAGCTCATCTGCAGTAGGTGGGCATATACTTGTTTGTAAATGATGTTTGATTCATTTCAAAGACTGCAGATTCTCTTTTCTATCAGTCTTCTTTGTAACTTCTCAAAGTAAAAGAATCTCTCCAGGTATTTTTAAGGAGAAGCACTCTAAATGAGTAGAGCCAACAAATATTCATAGATACCATCCTGGGCAAGATCTTATGTTCAGCCAGAATCTTCTCCTTGTACCTGTACCTCCCAAAATTAATTAAATACAAACAAGCCTAAGTTAAAAAAATAGACTAGACAAGCTGAAGATTAATCTGAAGTGTCCTTCTTTTCTTTAGATATATGCATGATTTTTGCCATCCGCTACACGATACAGACAAATTTCTATTAACATGCAAAGGTTTCAGATTTCTTCCCATCAGATAAAACAACAAAAGCTTCCTACCTCCTTCCTTGATTAATGGGTGAGGAGTTAGTACATTAATGAAATCTTTAATGAAATTAACTACTAACAATTTGAGAAAATCTAGCTGAATGAAAGATTACTACCGCTGCTGCACATTTCGGATTTGACACCCAATCCATTTCTCTTCTGGGTATAAGTGTCATAATATTTTGAGAACTAGGATTCACATAAGTATGTGGATACAAATGGCAACAGTTTTTTAAGTTCCTTTATGAGCTGTGTCAGAATAATCATTGCCAGAATGCTGCCCAAAGTGTGGTGGGTAAAAAATAATTTTAGGTGCTTGTTGGTGGATATTTTTATAACTGCACCAGTTTGCTGAGAAGTAGAATCTCTGGTGTCATATGTTCAATGATACGATGTCTTTTACTTTCAAAGGAAAGATTTGTTAAATCACTTTTCCAGTGTATAAAGATGGCGGACACTGTTCTTCATTTTACCAGAAATATTGTCATTTTCATCACAAAAACAAAACGTATGCTACATATTTAAACTCACTTGGATAATTATTCTTTTTCAATAAAATAAATAATATATTTGTCACCTGAAAAATTAACATTACACACAGAAGAGTAAACTAAGGGAGTGTTCTGAATTTCTATAATTGAATTAAACCACCTTATGAGACTCCATCTCAGTGATGGGAGGAGGGAAATGTGCATTTACATTTTCCAGTTAAAGCTAATTCACATATTCTTGCTTCAGGCAGTCTCTTTCGAGTAAATATTGAGTCAGTTCAAGGTATACCTCCCTATGAAAGCATTTCTCCCTCCTCCTCCTTTTTCCTACAATGTCTCTGCTTTCAAAGGAAGACTTTCAAAGCTTCATAGCAATGAGGCAGGGACCTTGGTTTAGCTGCCCTTAAAGGGACCACCAAGCAAAGCTTCATTTGCTTGGGGCTTATGCTTTGCATTACTGTGCTTCTCGCTATGATGTCTCTATTGAGCTGAAAGATTTCTTGTGATTCTTCCTTCAAAATGTGTACTTTTTAAAAAAATATATCATTGCAAATGATAGTGGCTACAAGAGACACTGTGTTCTAGACTTATTTGCATCTCCTCAATGACAAGCTTCATATTTTAAATAAGCATCCTTCTTCCTTCAAAATGTGTACTTTTTAAAAAAAATATCATTGCAAATGATAGTGGCTACAAGAGACACTGTGTTCTAGACTTATTTGCATCTCCTCAATGACAAGCTTCATATTTTAAATAAGCATCCTTCTCTCTTAATGTCTTCTCATCTGGTTTCTCCATGCATTTTTCTCACTGTGGTTGGAGCGGAGCTCGCACCTTTGCTGCTGGTGCCGGTACAGTGGGCCTCAGGGACGAAACACGCCTCCTTGATGTCAGGTTGTCCTCAACTTTCCTCCCTACCATGAACAATCTCACTTATTTCAAACACCCTGTTTTTGTCCACTGATCCGTCTTCCTAGTCGTTTTATAATTTTAAGTTGTTACACATTTAAAATGTAAATTGAATGACAAAAAAACTTGTTTAAAACTTCCCACAAGTTCACTATTTCTTTGTTATCAGACAACACACGGCAGGAAGTGGTACTAAGCATAGCTAGAAACCACGTGCTTATAAACGAGTACTTCTCCGACTGCAGTTGTAGATGAAAACTGATCAGATTTGTGAACCAATAATGTTTGTGTATGTGCGTAACAAAAATTTAAGAAAAATGGTAACGCTGATTCATGAACTATCAAACATGTTTCTCAAAAAGCCTAACTCTGGTGAGTCTCCCGGAACTCAAGAAAGAAGCCCATGTTGTCCTGCTAGCTTGTCTCACAGATGGGAACCAAGTACGTCGACCTGTGATGGAGACATACTTGGCGGAGCCTGTGACACTTCTCCTGGATCACCCCCTCCAGGCACTTTTTGCTCCAGGTGCTGATCATGCTGTCTGCAGGCAGTTTTTCAGCTGTCCGCCTGCCTCCTGCAAGGTCAGCCTCCGCTGCAAAGCGCCGCCTTGCCTACCGCCGCACCCTCCCCAGGGAGAGCCCCATCCATGACTGATTCATGCAGGCCTGGTCATTGCAGTCCAACGCGGGACAACGCTGGCAGCGTTTCAGCGTTAGGGCCCTCCGTGGGGTCTGCGGAGGGCATCGTGGGGCTGCTCTGCATCTCCCCTTCTCACTCAGCTCAATCCTGCATCCTTTCCTTTCCTTGCACAGGAAACATCCTGCACCCCAACCTGTCTCAGCAACTGTTTCCTGGAGAACTCAACCTGCAGTAGCCTGATCTTGTCTTCCTGAAATGTGGAGTGCTGTTTCTTACAGTGCTGACACCACCATCACACAAATTGCCCAATTTTCCGGTCACTCACTGTGCATAAAATGTTGCAGCATCTGAAACAGTAGTTCTCAGTGACTTGAAGGGATTTTTTTTTAAATGTTAGTATCCAGACCAATTAACTCGGGTGGACCCTAGGAATCGGTATTTCTTCTAAAAGTTCTCCAAGGGATTCTAAAGTGCAACAAGGATTGAGAACATTCTAGGCTTTCAGGAAAATACACAATTACAATTAACCAAGGCAGAAGAAAAAGATTCTGCGGCAGATGCTTGTGCTCACAAGTGCTAACCCTCGTTCCCACCACCTAAGCTGCCAGCCGTTCCACACACACCCCCATCACCTCTGCTTTCACTCCTGTTCCAGCAGGTGAACTATCTGTGCTCTTCATTAAGGCCAGCTTCTCCGTCTGTGCACTGTATCTCATCTTCTCAAGTACTTGTCTCAAGAAAATGCTCCCTCTTGCCTCCACAACATTTTGTTTTCCTTCTCTGATGCAGTATTCTCACCAACATTAACATGTGGAAGTATCTCTGGTCTCAAGAAGAAGCAGCTCTAGCCTGCATCCTTTACCAGCTGCTACCAGCCTTCTGGCTACTGCCCCATTTCTCTGCTCCTTTTTCGGGGAAACATCTTCAAAGAGTCCATTTTACATGCTTTCTCTATTTCCTCACCTTCCATTCTCTCTTAAACTCACTTTAATTGTGCTTTTATTTCAACCCTCCAACCAAAGCTATTCATATCAAAGTTACAGTGACATCTGTGTGACCAGGTTCAGGAGCTGATTCTGTCTTCATATTACTCACCTATCAGGAGCCTTTGACCCAGTCCATCACTCTCTCGTCAGACACTATCTTCACTCGGGAGTCCTGGATAGCACACCCTCTTGAGATTCTCTTCCTACCCTAGTGGTCCCTCCTTCTCAGTCTTTGCTGATTCTGCTTCATCTTCCAGCCTCTATACATTACTTTGCTTAAGGGGACTATCCCAGTTTTATAGTTTTAAATACCGTCTAGATGCTTGAGGTCCCCAAAGATAAATGCTCAGTACAGACTCTTCCCCTGAATTCCAGGCTTATTTATCCCAACTGCCTATATCTAATAGTCATGTCACATGTATCAGTAGATTTCCTCCCCAAACCTACTTCTTCAGCCTTCTCAATCTCAGTAAACAGCAACTCTAACCTAGAGGGTTTTACCAAAATCTTTGAAGTCATTCTTAACTGTTCTCTTTTGATTCCATCCCACATATCCTGTTAGCTCTACCTTTAAAATATATCCAGATAAGATCACTTCCCATTACCACCCTGCTGCCACCCTAACTAAGCAACTATCAGCTCTCAAAATCAGTCCCAATGTCTTAGGGGTTCATAGGCATCCTCTCCTTGCCCCGGGCTACCTGTCCAGGTGCATCCTTCAGCACTCCTCCAGGAAGATCTATGTCATCCTTCAGCGCTCCTCCAGGAAGATCTATGCAGAGCACCGCTGTGCTTTGTAATGTCAATCTCTCTCCCACCAGACTATGAGCAGTTTTTAGTTGTCTCTTATCCCCATTCACAGTGCAGTGACTGAGCACAAATTTAAGGTTTCAATAAATGGTCAGTGAAGGAATAATGAATGAATGATTCAAAACTGTTACAATATTGACTATAGTGTATAAAGAGATATGTTGATCTGCATGACAGAAAATTCAAGAAGTTATTACTAGCTACATTCACTGTGCATGCCAGCTGGAAAGAATTTCACACTTGCTTTGATGCCTTCGTTTTTCTCTTTGATTCAGTTGCTAGAATTGAATTGTCTTTCTTCCTCTTCAGAGGCAGATTAAACAGAAGGGCCTGTGTGGTGACCTCACAGCATACTGAGTTGGTTGACTCTGGTAATCCAGTGTGTACAAAGAAAGCCTGTTGAAATAAGACAAGAGCTAACTAAGCCAACAAAATCAGTCTTAAAAGTTTTGAAAACCCCTAATAAATTTATATTTTGTAATTATCTCAAAATTGCTTATAAAGAGATTAGGTAGCTGTTACGTATTCCTGGGTAACTTAGGTTAGCAGAGCATAATCTTTTTTAAGTTTTTGACCATTTTCATTTTTAATTTAGGTTTACTTGATATTTCTTCAGAGAGGCTCACACCTGTCCAAAATTAAAATTAATGTGCATTTCCCTAATGAGGCTGGCTTCATGATTTGCATTCACATTAATTCTCAACAGGCTTGCTTAAAATTGTTTTGAATTGGAGTTTCATAATCAGGATTTAACATTTAAATCATATTCAGGAGGCTGTGCATATGGTTAAACAGAATGCCAGAATAAATTATGAACTAACAAAATAGTCATCTATTACTTTAAGGCATTTGGTAAGTCATACTGTAGTTCTCCTTTTACATCTTCCAGCAAAAAATATTCTCTTAGGTTTCTTACCACAGTTTAGCCACCTCTTTTGACCTGAGACAATTAATCATAGTGATGTCACCTTCACCATACCACCCCAGGGCTTCCAACCTTAGTGATAGCCTATGGGCCAATGACATGAAGGAGCAATCAGGTGTTTGCTTATGTTCTTACCAACCTGAGCTCTGATCTCTTTTCCCCAAGTATATCTTAGCCTCCAATAATTATTTTTCAATTTATAATATCACCTTCCCAATATTCTTTTTTGAAACCGACAAAAAACACAAGACTAAGTGCTTACATATTTGCTTTTGAAACATGAGTATCATTTTACTGGTTACCTTGCCTTCTAACCTTTCCATCTTCCATTCTTTTCCAATTTTATTGTATCCTAGCTTGATCACCTTGCCTCTAGTGCAAGGTTTCACAACCTCAGCACTGTTGACATTGTGGGCCAGAAGTCTCTGTTGTGGGAGGCTGGCCTGTGCATTGTAGGTTGTTTAACAGGATTTCTGGCCTCTACTCACCAGATGCAGGAAACAAGTTCTCCCACCCCAACTCTGTAATAAAATGTTTTCAGACATTATCAGGTAGAAGGAGAGACAATTTGTCCCAGTTAAGAACCACTGCTCTATGATAACTACAGCTAAAAATCTTTCCAGTTGGCACAGCTACTAAGGATCACTCGGATTCAAATCCATATCATCTTAATTGACAATGTGTTCTTCATCCTAAAATGAGAAAGCTTGCACTAGTGGGGCATAGAGAGACCCCAATTTAGCCACAATGTGTTCCTGAAGATCGTGAGTATAATGGCCTGTGATGGTTAAATTCATGTGTCAACTTGGAGGGTGTTTTTGCAAGAGATTAACACTTAAATCAGTAAACTTTGATTAAAGCAGATTGCCTTCCATAATGTGGGTGGGCTTCATCCAATCAGTTGAAGGGCTAAGTAGAACAAAAAGGCCAGGCTCCCCTAGCAAAAGGAACAGCAATGGAGAAGACCAGATTGCTGGCAGTCCCGCAGACTGCCTTGAAACTGAAACTGTGCCATCAGCTCTCCTGGATCTCAAGACTGTCAGCCCACACTGCAGATTTAGGACTTGCCAGGCTCCGTAATTATGCAAGCCAACTCCTTAAAACAAACAAACAAATAAATAAATAAATATACATACATACATACATACATATATATATATATATATATATATATATATATATCTCCCCACCCAGAGGACCCTAATACATGATATATTGAAATAATAATATTTCTGTTTTTCTTCCCCTCCACACCCTCTTCCCCCAAGTCAGCAGAGCCACCGACATTTCCACATGCTTTGAGAAAGAAAAGCAATGTTTATTTTTTGACTTCTCAATGTTGTTAATTAATCAAAAGGAAAGGTTTAAAGAAGACCCAGAGCTTTCTATGATAACAGAAGAATTATAAAGAAAATAGAGGAAGTGAAAAGGACAGGGCAAAACTTGGTGGGGCACATTGGAAGAAGCAGAGCGAGTTGAAAAAAAATACTGTGAGTCCAGAGAATTCTGTGGTGGAGTGACCAGGGCTTGCGAGCCAACCCAGGGCCTGGAGGAGACCATTTGAGGCAGCAGCTCACATCACCTGGATAGAGAACCATATTAATTAACTGCAGACCTGTGACTAAAATGTGTCCATATGCGTGTCCACCATAACTGCCTGCGTGTTACCTATGAACTACATGCTTAGACTTTTCAGAAACCATTCACCCTGCCTAATGTAAAAGCAACCTCTCTTTTTCAATGGTCCATGGCGCTTATAAACCCTCTTTGTAAAACAGAAGGCTGGGTTCCTCAGCACTGGGAGACAAGGAAGGGAAAGTTGCTGCATTGGTGAAATCATGAAAGCGTCTGTTTGCTTCCTCATGCTGAGAACAAAGGTCATGAGATGAGAAGGGTAGGTGTTAACTGAGTAACACAGAAAATGCTGCAAAGCAAAACTCACTGCCTTCAGTATGTCTTCCTAAGTTTTGAAAAGTCAAACTTTCTTGTATCCGCCTTGTTTTAAATCACAGATAGCTCTTCTGATTAGGTACTCCTTTTTAAAAAATAGAGCCCTTCCTTCTTACCTGCAGACAACATACCTATGTTATGATACCTGTGGGCTATTTGTAAAAATAAATTGATTTCTATCAGTAATATATCACATGAAAATGTCTAGACATAATTCACCAATCTTAAAGCATTGGTTTGAGGTAAACTGACTTGAAACATATAGGTTGATCTACCCTATGATCCAGAAATTCCACTCTTAGCTATGCACCCAAGAAAAATGAGTACGTGTGTCCACGGAAAGATGTGTACAGGAAGGTTTATGGCAACTTTATTCAAATAGCTCAACACTGGAAACAACCCAAATAGTTGTTGATACTACAACGATATAGATGACTTTCAAAAACATGTTGAGCCAAAGAAGCCAAACACAACAGGACATACAGTATGGTTCCACTTGAGCTGTGTACAAAATCCACCATGAAGGGCCTCGGGAGGAATAACTAAAAGATAAAAGATGCTATGCTCTGGTTTAGAGCATCTGAAACTGAGGTACTTGCTGGTTTAAAGAGTCATGTGCCACATGTTCATATGCTGATGATCAGGGAAAAAAAGATTTAAATATGAAGGCCAAATGGAAGATCATTTAGGTGTCTATTTGAAACAGCAGATACTGATTTGCTGTCCAGCTGCCTCCCACATGGTGTATTAACTTTTTATTGTCACCATAACTAGTTACCAAAAACTTAGTGGTTTATCTCTCAGTTTCTGTAGGTCAGAACACAAGGTGGGCTCAGCTGGCTTCCTTGCTCCCAGTTTCACAAGGCCAAAATCCAAGTGTCAGCAGCCAGCTGGACTCTTCTCCAGAGGCTCTGGGAAGACTTCATTTCCCAGCTCATTCAGATTATTGGTTGAATTCAGTTTCTTTTGGATGTAGGTCCCTATTTCCTTGTTGGCTGTTAGCCAGGGACTACCCTCAGCTCATAAAGACCTGTATCTGTTCCCTGCTGATGATCCCTTGCATCTCAGAGCCAGAAATGACATGTCAGATCCTTCTCATGCTGATAATCTGACTTCTCCTTCTGTATCTCTCTTCTGCCTCCAGTCGGAGGGAGTTTTCTGTTTTTAAGCGCTCATGTGATTAGACTGGAGTCGGGTAACGTAGGGTAATCTCTCTGTCGTCATTACACTTGCTAAGTCCCTTTTGCCACGTGGCATAGCATCTTCACAGGTTCTAGCAATTAAGATGTGAACTCTTTCGGGTCTATTATTCTGCCTGCCACACGTGGATAGCTCTGTTTGATGCACATTGCTGTATGATACCAGGCATTTACTCACTTATCAGTGCTTTAATGGACTTCTTCAACAAGAAAAAGGAGAACAACCAATACATTTGCAGTTCTATCATGTTTAAATGATGGTTTCTTCATTTGAAGCTATTAGGATATTCTTTGAAATATAACACCATTCCACTTTGCTCTAGTACTTTACCGGTTTTAGTCCTCAATTGACCTTGAAGAAGGCGGTTCCTAAAAAATGTGTTTGTTTGGTGGTGGGCGAAGGAGATAATTAGTTTCCTCTATTTATTCATTTATTACTGTTATTTTTAATGGAAGTGCTGGGGATTGAACCCAGGACCTCATGCATGCTAAGCATACATTCGACCACTGGCTATACCCTCTGCCCGGTTCCTAAAAAATTAATGCTTCCCACAAGCCTAAATAATCGTCTCCTATTAAAAACTCAGGTTCTGAGCAGAGACAAACCTTTAAGGTGAAGGATGAATTGTGCTCCAATAGCTATGCTCTCTCATCTTTCCTAGCAGGGACTGGCCTGGAGAAGGGAAGCAAAGAGAAAAGAAAAGTGGCTTCCTTTAACTCAATAATATGCAGAAGGTAACATATGAATCCTGATCGTCTCAGTTGTCAGGATTCTGAGTGTGACTATCAGGTGGCACCAGGATCCACCCTTGTTGTGGCATAGGTAGACATTGCCTTGGCCACATTTCTTTTCTACTTTGGTCGTTAGGCTGCACAGAACTTCATATTTTGCAAAATTTTTGTCCCACATACAGTCTCATTTGAGGCCACAAATCATCCTGCTAGGTAAACCAAGTAAGCATAATCACCCAAATTTCACACGTGGTAGCTGAGGCGCAGGAGAAGGAAGTGACTCCAAGTTTGCGGAGCTAGTGAGTGGCAGCCCCAAATATGCATTCAGCAGTCTTTCTGCCATCACTATGGCAATAACAGTTGCACCAGTTCCCAGATCTCTCTTGTTTTAATCCCTATCACTTGTCAAAACCAAACCTCTGACAAAGGATCTGAATAGACATTTTCCCAAAGAAGACATACAGATGGTCAACAGGCACATGAAGGGATGCTCAACATCACTAATCATCAGGGAAATGCAAATCAAAACCACAATGAGCTATCACCTCACACCTGTCAGAATGGCTATCATCCAAAAGACAACAAATAACAAGTGTTGGCAAGATTGTGGAGAAAAGTAAACCCTCGTGCACTATTGGTGGAAATGTAAATTGGTGCAGCCTCTATAGAAAACACTATGGAGAGTCCTCAAAAAAAAAAAAAAAACTACTATATAATCTAGCAATTCCATTCCTGGGTATTTGTCCAAAGAAAACAAAAACAGTAATTAGAAAAGATACATGCACCCCTATGTTCATTGCAGCATTATTTACAGTAGCCACAATATGGATGCAACCTAAAAACCCACCATTAGAGGAATGGATACAGAAGATATGGCATATATACACAATGAAATACTATTCAGCCATAAAAAGGAATGAAATCTTGCCATTTGTGACAACATACATGGACCTAGAGGGTATTACACTAAGGGAAATAAGTCAGAAAAAGACATACTGTATGATTTCACTTATATGTGGGCTTTGAAGAACAAGACAAATGAACAAACATAAAACAGAAACAGAGTCATAGAAAAAGAGAAGAAACAGGTGGTCGCCAGAAGAGAGGGAAGTAGAGGAGGAGAAAAATGCATAAGGGAGATCAAGAGGTACAAACATACAGTTGCAAAATAAATGAATCATAAGTATGAAACATAAAATGTGGGGAATATAGTTAATAATTAAGTAATATCTTCAGATGGTGACTAGATATATTTGGTGGTCATTTTGAAATGTATGGAACTATCAAATCACTTTTGTGGAACAGCAACTAACACAGTGTTTGTTGTAGGTCAATTATACCTTAAAAACAAACAAACAAACTCATAGAAAAAGAAATTATACTTGTGGTTACCAGAAGCAGAGGATTGGCAGGAGGGGGAACTGGATAAAGATGGTCACAAGGTACAAACTTCCATTTACAAGATAAATAAGTACTAGGGATGTAATGTACACCATGATAAATATAATTAACACTGCTCTATGTTGTATATAAAAGCTGTATAAAAGAATGAATCCTGAGTTATCATAAGGAAAAAATTTTTTTACTTCTTTAACTTTGTATCTATACAAGATGGTAGGTGTTTATTAAACTTAATCTGATAATCAGTTCATGATACATAAAAGTCAAATTAGTATGTGATGCACCTTAAATTGACATGCTGTATGCCAATTATATCTCAACAAAACTGGAAGGGGAAAAAACTCAACCTCTGAGCTTCATTAACAATAAAGTGTGAGCGGCTGATTCTTCCCAGGAGTGTCTGCACTTAAACATCAAAGGAAGCAAATTCATAGGATAAACTTTCAGGTATTAGGAATCAGGTCAGCGAGAAATGGGTTGGAATGGGGGGGGGGGCCACAGGAGGAATAAGGTCTTCCCAACACTCTATAATGACAGCCAAAGGGTTCTTCCAAATGTTAAATGTTAAATTCAATACCAGACTCTCACAAAAGTTGAAATATCAAGTTAAAGCTGCTTCAGACAAATCTCATTTTCTGCCAAAAATGAAGTCAACACATAAATAAGGGAAGGTGGACAGTTTAAAAAGAATTAAAGCAAGGAAGTTATGAAGAGAGAATGCAAAGTGCCAAAAGAGGAAAATGATATCAACACCTAAAATTTTCTAGTTATTATGTTAAATCAGGTATACAATATTCCATCAAGAAATGAACAAATTGAAAATATGGCTTTCTCTTTCAAATGATTGAGGAGCAGCAATTTTTATGCTTTGTTCTTTCTTGTTCATCAGAATAAATTGCCCTGTACTGAACTCAGAGGGACCTCTGAAGCCCCTATTAGAGAAATGTAACCATCTTTGAAAGACGATATATAATCATCTTTGGAACCACAGTATACACTGAAAATAGCGTGTTAGTTCCTACCCACCTCTTTCTTTTCCCTACAACGCTTTCCCGCTTACTTTTTGTCCTCCTGTTACCCCTTGACCTGTTTCATGTTACAGCTTCTCAAATGCCTTTTAATAACATATAGAAAATTATCCACTTAATGTTTCCCTTTGTGAAACTTGAAGCTACCAAAAAAGATTAAAGTAACTGAGTCTCATAAAATTAGACAAAAACCTTCTTTGAAGTAGTGCTGGGATTTTGCTTGCTTTCTTGTTTAAAATCAGAAAGTAGCAATGTCTCTTTTATGTCATTACAAAGGTGAAAGGGACCTTGGCAAGTTATCTAGTTTTTCACACGAATCTAGGAGATACGGCATAAAAACCATCCAACAACAGTGCATACCCCGTTTTCTTACTCACTTATTTTCAATCTTCAGTGAAGATAACCACATATAGAATATTTGTTCTCTTTGCAAAGGAAAAAAAAAGTGGTAATCGTGGTTAAGATAGATGGGCGGGTGTCTAGTTACAAAATATGGGTTTTATTCCTCTTTCAATATCTACGGCTGTCCTGTTTTGTGTGTTAAATACATCTACCCATCAACTATGACTATGTATTGCTCTGTTTGTTTCAGAGGAAATAATAGATGTAGAGAATTCAGATTAACCCTCCCTTTAAAAAATAGGTAGGAAGTATACCAAGTACAGAAAGAACTGATCAGTGTCTATGGTCTCCCCCAAAAAGCACATAGAAAGATGGTTCAAGACAGTGGGCTAATTAGAATTCTCAAAAGAAGAGCTGCCAGTGAGTCTCACTCCTCCCTCTAAGGAGGTGAAACCTCTGAATGACCCAATTAATGATGCCAGGGCGATAATAAGGCTGAGTGGAGTTAAATAGGACACCAAGGTGAGATCTCCTTTTACCCAACTTCATTGTCATGGGGGAGGAATGAGGATGTGCTGGAGAATGACGTGAGGGGATGGAAGTGGAGGAAACAAGGCAGGAATCTTATCTCTTTATTTTGTATTAGCCAGACTCCCTGTTTTGTCCTTGAGTCTTAGCTGGCCTCTCTGGCTGGTGCTCTAAGCAGGAATAAAGTGAAAGTAGGGCATTGTCTCCTACTAGTTACTGAGGACGATAGATGATTATGTGGGGAAAATTTGATAGAATTTGATTTGGAGCCAGCAAGTTGACACTTCATAAAGGTGAATCTCTTGGCTTAAGGAGGATGGCAGGGCCCAGGCAGAAGTACCACCTTATCACAAAGCACATATGAGGATTATTATTCTCCTCTCCATTGTAATGAGAAAACCTAAATATTTCAGGTTCTTTTTATTTATAATTGGAGTTTGCTAGTCTAGAAAAGAGAGTAGTTAAAAATTATTGATTCTGATGCTTATACAGCCTTACTTAAATTATTTGGATATGTTTTAAATATCCTTAAGTAATTGTATGCTAGACGTTTTCAAACGATAGGTAGACAACTAATGACTGTGGTTTAAAATGAAATTAATATTCCTCCTCCAGGATTCCTCTGGTCCCTGTAGTACCAACTGTAAATCTATTGTTCATGAAATCTCAGCAGTGATGTCAGAATAGGAACTTTATAATTTATTAAGTATTATACAAAAAATATATTTATGATTTTATTATTAACAAAACAAGCAGTGGCATATAATGAGTGTCTGAATTCTGCTCTAGTGTCCTCCCTTCAACTTCCTTTCATCTGGCTGAAAGGAGTAGCTTCATCTCCAGCCATAAAGGGCAGGAGTTATATGTTGCAGAAGCATAAACAAAGTTTCAAATTACTTCTAGATTTAGAAATGGTCAAAAAAAAAAAAAGGTCAGAAACACTCTCATTTTTTTTTCATCTTGAGCAAAAGGAAAACAATGAAATAAAAGGATCATCATTATAAACAAAAAAGAAAACTATTCCAAATTTTTATAGATGGTAAAACTAAGAACTTAGCTTACATTAATTTTAAATGTGGTTATGTCTGAAGAAAGCTGAGTACTATTTCTGAGTCATTTCTCTTCTACATTTAGTAATGCTTTCTGTCCCCTCATAATTATCCAAATATGTTTTATGATTTTTGACAACACAAAACTGACATTCTAGTTGGCTAATGAAACAGTATGAGAGTAGGAGAGTCTGTGTTTTTTGACAGTAAATGGAAACACATCCCAGGAATCTGCCAATTACTGTTGAGCAGAACCAAGTTTTAGTCTTACTTGCGAGGTTGTCTCAACCCGATCTGTTAGAAGGCAAGTGTTTTCTTTATGACCATGGGCTTATGCATTCTGTTCACACACTTTTCTTTATCATCAAGGAGAAGCAATTAACAACATAGCACTTGAATCAAGAAAGAATACTTGTAGGTCTCATTTGCCTCACAACCTCTCTTTCATTAAAGCTGATTCCCTTTTTAAACCAAATTCACATATCTAACCTTCATTCGTCAAAGAAGGGATTTGTATTATTCTTCTTCCACAACTCTATAATTCATATTCTTCCAAACTGCGCTTTCTAAGCCATATTTCTAGGCTCACATTATACAGAGACTACAAAGGGTTCACAACATGCTGATATTCTGTCACCCTTTCCTCTATTCAAATTCTCATTTCTGATCTATGATAAATATGCATCCTCACACAGACACACATTCTCACATATGCTCGTGAATGACAAACACAAATGTGGTAGATAACCAAAAACCAAAGCAGAATTTCCAACATACAGATTCATCAATTATCTATTTTTGTTCATATTTCTATCAAGAGAATTGCTAGTTTATTTTAATAATGCCTGCTGTTAGTTCACTAAATCTGACTTGCTTATATGAAAAGGGAATTTATTAGACACATCTGCAATGGGAATGCCTAACAGTCAGATCCCAGGGAGCTCCAGGAGTCACTGAGGTGCCCTCTCTTGAAATGAATTTGTTCAAACAAATTTCAGTCTTTTCTGTAGTCAACCCAAATTTCACATTTATTGAACAAATCTGATGAGTGTTACTAGAATCATGTAGCACCCCCTCCCATTTTTCAAAATAGAAAGGGGCTATTCCTAAAAAAAGAAATTCGGCAGTCCCAAAAGTTGAAATGGATATTAGGCGGCTAAAAACAAGGAATGGCCACCCTAGTCCAGACCTTTGTCTTCCCAATATCCTCACATCTCCTTCTTTTACATTCTAGATTCAGATATTTCCATCCAACAGTTTATAACTACGGCAGGTGAAACTGACAAAGAACTCAACATCTCCCCCAAAGAAAGACAACTCCACGTCGGTCAGTTTTGGGTGAAGCTGTCAGAAGCGGCATGACTTACTCCTGACCAGTCGTTTGGAGCACATTTCCCTGGAAACAGTGATTGGTTTAAGGGAACACCCAGGACCCAAGGTGGACCAGTCATTGCCATTGAGACTTATTTCCTTCACCGAAGTTGAACTGAGTTATGTGTGGGCTTGAAATACTGCAGACAACTTGTTTTTTATTTCCAAAGAAAGTTTAAAGTAGAACTTCCTCTCTTACAATAATGGTACTAACTGTGCACCCATCGGCTTGGGAAACTACTTAATAGTCCACAGACTGTGCCAATGGGGAAAAAATCATAAAGCTGTTACCAAAAGATAGTGAAATGGATACTAGGAAGCCAAGTATCAGTCAATGACTGTTGTAGCCTCTGCTCAAATATATTTTTTTAGCCTTATTAAGATTTATTAAGGCATAATTTACATACTATAACATTCATCTTTTCTATGTTTACAGTTCAGTGAATTTTAATAAAAGCACACATTTGTGCAATCATCTCCACAGTCCGATTTTACAACACTTCCATCATCCCAAAAAGTTCCCCTGTGCCCATTTGCAGTTAATCCTGACTCCAATCCGAATCCTTACACAACTACTGATCTGCTTTTATAAACTATAGCTTTGCCTTTTCTAGAAATTTCCCACAAACAGAATCTTACAATATGTAGTTCTTGTGTCTGGCTTGTTTTATTTTCCATAATGTTCTTGAGATTCAGCAAAATGGGTATGATAGCATTTTGTTTATCCATTCATTAGGTAATAGGCGTTTGGGTTTTTTCCATATTTTGTTTGTCTATCATGAATAATCTGAACATTTACAGACAAGACTTTATGGACATATGTTTTCATTTCTTTTGTGTAGCTTCTAGGAAAATACATTTTCAACTTTTTGAGAAATTGCCAAGTTGATTTCCAAAGTGGCTGTACCATTTTGTATTCCCACCAGCCCTGTGTGAAAGTTCAAGTTCCTCCACATCCTTGACAACACTTGCTATCATGTCTTTTTTTTTTTTTAATATTTGGGGGAGGGGGTAATTAGGTTTTTTTTTTTTAATGGAGGTACTGGAGGTTGAATCCAGGACCTCAGGCATGCTAAGCATGCACTCTACCACTGAGCTACACCCTTCCCTTACTATCATGTCTTTTTGATTACTGCCATTCTAGTTGGTATGTAATGCTATCTCATTGTGTTTAAATTTGCATTTCCCAATGACTATATTTGACATTTGTATATCTTCTCTGATGAACTGTCTACTCAAATCTTTGCCCATTTTTTAATTGGATCATTTGTTTTCTTACTGTTGTATTATAGGAGTTCTTTATGTATTCTAGATAACATGATATCTAGAATACATAAAGTATTCTATCATGTATGTTATCATGTATGTTATTTGCATATATTTTCTCCCAGCTATGGCGTATCTTTTTGTTTTCATAATGGAGTCTTTTGAAGAGCAAAAGACTTTAACTTTGTTAAAGTCCAATTTATCTTTTTTTTCCTTTAATAATAGATCATGCTTTTGGTATCATTTGTAAGAAATCTTTGACTAATCCAAGGTTATAAATTTTTTTCCTATACTATTTCTAGAAGATTATAGTTCCAGTCTTCACATTTAGGTCTATGATCCTTTTGAGGTTAATTTTTTTTTTAATGGTGAGAGGTGAAGGTCTAAGTTCATTTTGTTTCATACAGATACAGTTGTTTTACCATCATTTGTGAAAAAGATTATGCTTTCTCCATTGAATTACCTCAGCACCTTTGCTGAAAATCAATTGACCATAAATGTATGGGTTTATGTCTGAACTCAACTCTGTTCCATTGTCAATGTTTATTCTCATCTCTTGATTACTTTAACTTTCCAGTTAGTTTTTCAGTTGGTTGGTGTACATTTTCCAGACTTGTTCTTGTTTTTCAAAAGTATTTTAGCTATTCTACGTATATTTGCATTTCCATGTATGTTTTAGGAAGAGTTCGTTCATTTCTACCCCCAAAATGCTTGGAATTTTATAGGAGCTGTATTGTATCTATAGGTCAATTTGAGAAAAATTGCCATCTTAACAATATTGAGTATTTCAATTCACAAACATGGTTTAATCCTCTATTTAGGTTTTCTTTAATTTCTGTCAGCAGTGTTGTATGTTTTCAGTATAAAGACTTATACTCCTTTTGTTAAATTTAGTCCTAAATATTTTATTCTTTTTGTGGTATTATGAATGAAATTTTTAATGCAATTTTTGATTGCTGCAAGTAGACAGAAATAAAATTGCTTTTTATATATTAATCTTATGTCTTCTATATATATGCCTTATGATTTCAATGTCCTCTTCTATAAAATGAGGATATTAAATTTTAAAATAATTGTTAGCTAAAATGTTCTAAGATCCTAATTTTAAAACCAATGAAAACAAAGGAGAAATGTAAAAAGAAGTCATTAGTTACAACAGACTATAAAAGTTAAATAAAAAATTGGTTTTAGAAGGTCCTAACAAATATATCTACACACCATTCATAAAGGGAGGGCAGAGTGGCATCACTGTTTGTTCAGGGCACAACCTGACCAATTTAGGGTTGATATATCATGTGCACATATGTCATAATCTCCCAGATGATACTGTTCGGTGCTTTGCTTTGGACCCCTTGGGCTAACAGTTTAGGTTCTTCTAGGGGAATAATATAATCACAAATTTCATTATTCTGAATATCCACATCAATCAGTTAAACCTGCTGCCGTCAGTATTGCAGTTTCATTCATTTGGGGATGGATTTTTAACACAATCAACATATCTCATACCTTAATTGTTATGCCTTACACAGACATCTGAAAAATGAGCTGATAATGAAACAGAATATAGAAAAGATTTATTTTCTGGATGCCTTCTAAAATAACTAACACATTGGGGAAATCTGAACAAGAATAAGAGTTTGTGTGGATATTGAAACAGCACATGCCTAGATTTATTTTACCGCCAACAAACTTAATTATTTTCAAGGCAGAATAACAGTATATTGGTGCTACAGTTTAAATAGAATTATGTCATCCAAGAGTCATAAATAATGTGATTGTTTTTCTTGTATCTGAGTGCATGTGTCTTGTGCTTAAGTAAATACAACCAGGTTATCTCTTAACACATGTAGCTCTAAGCAGATGAAAAATATCAAGGATGCTTAAGTGTGTGTTTCCATATGTGTGTGTAGGTGTGTGTGTCATTGTGTGTGTAGGTGTGTGTGTGTTTGTGTGTGTGCTTTAAAGGGAGAGGGGTTTTGCTGAGCCTATTCTATTTTCAAGACCTCTGAATATCTTTCAAAATAACTTGCTTTGCATAGCAGTAATAGAGCTTATGAAGAAGACTTTTTCTTCAAAGGGAACCGGGAGACAAAGACACATGAAGTGGAGAGGACATTATTTCCTCTGCTGCTCAGCACAGTCCTAGGCCTGAACTATTTTGAGGTTCCCTAAAGGCAGAAACCTACAGAGGGCGCTATAGAGAACAGCTTTGATGCCAGGATGCCCTGCAGAAATGACCAAGACTGTGAGAGACATACAATGCCCCACAGCTCCCCTGGAAAGCAAATGTGTGAGTCACGTGACACACCTCTGAGGACTTACAAAAATCACAGGGGAGAGGAATTTTTCAAGATATTAAAGTGCTAGATCCATCAGTGGGCATACTGAGCTAGCAAAAACTGAGCACCCATGTCACCTTCACTTCGTTTTTCATGGAAAATGGTGAAAGCTGGTGAAATTTGGACTCCTCAAGCCAGTTCTGATCTCTTTACTGCCCGTGTCACAACTGCCCTCTAAAATCTCCCCCCAAATCTAGATAATCGGCAGTCTATACACTCTTAAGCCTCTTTGCCAGCAACCAAATATATGAAGAAATAAAACAATTCCCCTGATCCTGGCTGTTCTTTTTGTCCTGTTACCTTCTGCTGAAAGAAATAGTAGGGCATACCAATAACAATATTTATGGAGCCAGCATGATGTTAGGAGATTTAATGCATTATCTCCTTTTTTATTCAAAACAGACCTTTGAATTACTCTTACTCTCCTCATAGCATAAATGAGGCAACTAAATTTTTGACGCATTAAGCAGCTTGCCCAGGGTCACGTGGCAAGTAAGCAGGAGCGCCAAACAGCAGAGGGAATCACGAGGAATTTTCCCCTGACCAGCACCGATGTCAACTGCTGGCCAGTTAAAACAGATGTCTCGCAAACAGTCTTGACCCTCTTAGAGGCCCCAGCTTCCTCAAAAGAAAAGATGTACAGTTATAGCCTTTTGTTTCCTTTGCACCCAATGGAATTAATAAAAGCTACACAAGCAGCAACAACCAGTTTCACACGTTATTCTAATTCCCGCCAATTGTCCAGCGAACAGATGACAGAGGCCACTGAGCAGTGGAAATAACAGTATTAAAAGAGTCAGAGGAATTTAAATTAGACTTATGTCCCATGCCAGCTTATGCCCAAAATCTTACATTAAAAACATTTAAAAAGAGTTTAAGATAAAAAAGAAGAGAAGGGTAGAGTACCCTTCTCCACAGTACACCATTGGTACCTTGGGAGCCCCACTCTAGGCACAGAGGAAATGGCAGCCCTGAAGTTTTCTGGAGAGGATGCCCCACCCACGAATTATCCAGCAGGGGGCGCTTTAACAGAAGGGAAAATGGCCTGACGTGGTGTCTGAACAGATTTCTTTCTCTCTTACACACACATACCCCGCCACAAACACACATACTCACATGTCCAGTAATTTTGTAAGCCATAGTATATATTCAGTATAACATAGACTAAGACTGAGAAGACTAAAAGTGCTACTGTTGGTCCTGCCCTTTTACTCTGAGTAAGTTCATTTATACTCTCCGGGCCTCAGCTTCCTACTCTCTAAAAAGAGGCAGTTGGGCCAGATAATATTTTGAAACCTTCACAGCTCTAACCATCTTATGGTTCAAAGAGTTATCCAGGACACCCTTTGCGAAGGGACTTATAACATTTCTCTTAAAAGAACTCTAAATCTAACATAAAGAAAGTCTGAAGCATATTTCAATCTGTGAATGCTCTAAATCAAGTGTTCAAGATACCCTGGTTTTTTTTTTTCTTTTCTTCATTTTTTTTTAAAAAGAAAGTGCTTCTTGTCCTTCAGGCAAAAGAAATTCTTTGTCTTCATCTGTTGGCTGGCCCTCTTCAAGGCACAATGTGTCCCTAACTTCTAACCTTGGCATGGCACTTTTTTTTTCTCCTTTTCCCATTGTAAGAGCTCTAAAAGGTCCTGTTTGCAGAATAATGAAGAAAACAGTGCCGTCTGCAAGACTGCTTGTCACTTCAGAATGTACTCCATCCACATGCTGCCACTTCATCTTGTTTAGACTCATCAACTGCTTTGTAGAAGGACACCGATGTCCACATCTATCTCCTTGAGACAGGCAGAGAAATGAATTCTTTTTCCTGTCTCAAAAAGAGCTGACAAGCTTTTAGTAGTGTTTATCTTCACAGAAGGGTGATAACCTTGAAAATGAAAGTTAAAAGAGACTGATACAATTAGGTACATAGTCTTCTCCATTCTATATTACAGTTGCTTTTCTTTTATAGTTTAACATGTCAAAGCTTTCTACTGTCCACATTGATTTTTTAAATTAAATTTTTATTTACAGAATGGGAGCACATCCTGTTGTGACTCTTTTGCAAAAATGTAATCTCTCTGTTAAACCTAAAATGGGTTAAAAGTATAATTCCTTTAATATTTTCCATCCTATCCCCTACTCTTCCCAGGTGATCTATGCCATTTTTTTCTTTTCCTTTGCATTTATTCACCCCGTATTATGTCATATTTAGAGTCTTGAGATTTCTTTAAAATAATTTTCCCTGATTATAGGCAAAATCTTAGAATTCTAATTATTTACATTGTGTTGACTCGGGGACAGTAACAGGTGGATTTGACAGTTTCATTAATAACTTGTTGCATAGACTGAATGTTTGTGTCCACCCCAAATTCATATATTGACATTCTAACCCCCCAGTGTGATGGTATTAGTAGGTGAGGGCGTTGGGAGTATAGTAGGTCGTGAGAGCAAGTCCTCATAAATGGGATTAGTGCCCTGATAAAAGAGACCTAGAGTGTTCCCTTGCCCTGATGTGAGAGCACAGAGAGACGATGGCCATCTACAAATCAGAAATGGGCCCTCACCAGAATCTGCCTGGGCCTTGATCTTGGGCTTCCCATTCTCCAGAACTCTGAGAAATCAGTCTGTTGTTTATAAGCCACCCAGTGTATGGTATTCCGTCAGAGCAGCCCAAATGGCCTAAGACACATTCACGTTATGGTCCCTTTCTGACCTAGAGTGTGCCCACTGCTAAGGTTCAAGCAGACATGGCTATGTCTGGCAGACTGGTAGCTGGGGCCTCCAGAGACCCATTTGCATGAGGGACTTGGAGTCCTTTAGGAAAGGGCCCTTCCCTAACAGTACAGGAAGGCAGGCACAGAGCTTCGATCATCAGAGAAAAGCAGCATTTTTGAGTCCAGTATCATGTCTCACTCTGCTTTGTCTTGGGGCTGACCCCCAAGGTGTCCTGCCTGAGGCACAGGGGGAGAAGAGTCCTTGAGCAAAAACAAAGTGTAACTCGAAACGGAAGAATAACATTTTTTCTCATTATGCAGCAAAGCAGGGTGCAGCTGTGCCCTCGGTGGGCTCCTGATTCAGCTACAATGGAGCTGGTGGTTCCCGGAGAATGACCGACAGCAGATTCCTGAGAGAGGCAGCAGCCAGCGGCATAAACTGGTGCCAAGCACACATGAATCCCTCCCTGGGGCTCACAGACACACTGAAGCATCACTCCAGGGGAACTGAATTCTGCAAAAGCAGGACAGGGACTCCCTGACAGCAGCCTTGCTACCCTCCGCTCTCTGCTGCTGTCACCAGCCATTCTCACATGCCTGTCTCCCGCGTGAGCTGGTTCAGTCAGCAGGTCTGAATCATCAAGTCCTGGCCAGAAGGGGCCTTGGAGGCCAGATTCACACTGGCCTCTCCCATCTCTCTGCTGTTGGTCAGCACCCGCAGGGCTCTGAGCACCGGCAGAGTCGGTGAGTCAGCATCCACCCACAGCCGAATGCTGTTGCTTGTTCTCAGTGGAAGCCAAGTGTGGGCTAAATATCCTTGTGAGCTTAATCTGGCCTGGAGGCTGTATTTAGCCACCCCTGCTCTGGCCCTAAATTACTTCATAGTGATACAAGAATGTCTAAACATTCTTTTGGCTCAGAACTTGATATGACACCCCAAGTGTGTTATTCTAATAAAATACATGCCATCTCATGTTCTTCTTCATTCCCTTTATAAAGAGCCAGTGATCGTCTACATGGAAGTCTTTCTTTGGCATGAATTGTTTCTTTTAATCTTTCTGTCTCCCACCTCCACAAAATAATTATGAAATCTGGTAGATGTGCCAGGCAGTAGATTTGAACAACCTAAGTTATAACTTCCTCTAAAATAGCACCATCTAAAACATAAAGATATTGAGACTCCATAGCAAGGGTTTTAGATGTTTAGAACCACAGCACAGGGCTGGGCATAGAGTAATATCTCAACAAATAATTTTTGAGTTGAATGTTGATGAATTAAGTGGAAGGAAATGTCTGTTTGCCAGTTTGTTGGTTTGTTGGCTAAGGGCAAGGCAGTGTCATATACTTAAAGAGAGGAGCTTGGGAGGAGCTTCTTTGAAGAAGTCATAGGCTCAAATCCTAATTACCTTACAAAGTGTACAGCCTTGGGAAAAACCATAAAACAAACATAATATACTATATCTCTCTGGGATGTAAAGATAAATGAGGTAAGTATATGTTTGGTTCAAAGGAAGTTAACTATTTTCTTAGTCATAAAGAATAGCTTTATGGCTACATCCAATGAAGATCAAAAGGTCAGCATCTGCCACTTCTCAGCTCTTATCTAAGAGGAGATAATGGCTACCATGAGGGGTCTTTGTAAAAGGTCTCTCCTATTGGAAACTAAATGTCAGCTGTAGTGTAAAACTGGAAGTTCTTGATGGTGCCTGAGCCTTGGATGCTGCAGAAGCTCACAGAAATATGAGAGTTCCACTTCATTATCAGAGGGAAGATGTAGGCAGTCCTGGAACGTCCGGGAGGAGGGCAGTAGGGAAACCACCCCTCCTTCCAGGGTCAGGCTGGGCCCCCTGGACAAACCATGACCTCTGTCCACTGTGAGCCCATTACAGAGACAGCCCTGGGCTGACGTAGGGGCCCAACAGCATGGGACCTAACACTGGTCCCACCCCTTCCTAGCTGTGTGGCCTGAGACAAGCCACTTAAGCTCACTGAGCCTCAGTGTCCTCGTCTGTGAAATGAAACCACAGTCCCTGCTCTCCCTGCACTATTAAGTTATCAATTGTCATCATCCTCGGCTCTGCCCTGGAGCCACCTGTAGTGCTTGGGCTTAATGGATGTCTCCTCAGCCCTGTGTCAGGTATTGACTTGTTTTATCTCGTGCAGTCCTTACATCAGCCTAGTGAGGTAACTGTGATTCCCATTTCGCAGTTGAGAAAACTGAAACGCTAAGGTGTTAATCAACTTACACACTGGGTTAGTGGCAGAGCAGGAATCCAACTTCAAAGAACACATACCATCCTTCTCGGCTGCCTCTCAGAAACGGAGGTGGGCTTTGGGTGTCTGGCTGTCACTCAGCAGGCGTATATTAAGGACCATTTCCTGCCTCAAGGAGCCTATACATTCCAAAAGCATAGTTCAGAGATATGCAGGGTCAAATTGCCATTTGCATCCACCCCAGAAGAGTTAAGTGAACCCTGGGTCTGCAGCCAGTGGGGTAATTTCCTGACAGGATGTGAGACCAAAAGAGACACCCACAACCCAGGTCACCCACATTCAGGTGAAGCTAGAGATAGTCTGTTTCTCCAAAAGGTGCACTTCTTCTCTGGTCTTTAGGCACTTTCCCTTCTATTTCCATTAAAGTAACATTAAAAGAAAGAGACATTTATTTACTTTACTTCCTTTAGTCAAAAGGAGAATTACATTTTGCTCAGTCTCAGACAAATTTAATGCTATACTGCAAAAAAAAAACCACTTTACTTAAATTACAAAAATGATAATAAATCCTTATTGAGTTTTCTTACTGATGTGCATAGCACTACAGTATTTAATTGTTTTCACAATTAGAGCCTAGAATTTGAAAACTTGAAAGTAATTGTCTAATGCCATTTTACATAAAAGAACTAGACTGAAAGCTGGACTAGACTCCTCACTCCCAATCTTATGCTCTTTCCTCTGTGAGAATGTCCTGCTTTAACTCTGCTGGATTTAATTCCCTGCCTGAAGGAGAAGAATCTTGTCCTTCTTTTTCCCTCTCTGCCAAATTCCTATTGATTGGTTGGTGATGAGCTGGTAAAAGCTTGATGAGAATGCCATCTAGGCCTTCAGTGTCAAGATCAAGGGAAGCTTATAAAGAGATGCCTTTCATCCTTTCCTAAAGTCAGTGCCTTAGGTAATCACTTCTTGTCTGGAGGCAGTGAGTCCCCCAGATGAGGTGCCGTGACTCAGGGAACTCTGGCCCTAGCTTTGTCAGCTCATTAAGGATACGGTCTCCCACAAAGTGACTTTTGAACACACTAAATAGGAAGAATCAAATGGTTTCTGCAGTGACAGGGTCAGCTGGATCAGAGCCTGAGCCTTGAAATAAATCAGATGTTGAAGAAGTAAACAACAAAAGAAGCTGAAGACAGATTGGATACAGACACAGTGCTTTTATCTGTCAGCCAGCAAGCAGCCGACTTTCTCTTTTGCAAATAGACATGGTGTTTCTTTGGTGCCTTCTTATCACATTGTGGGTTACTTGCCCACCTTGCTTGCTGGTCTGTGAGATCTTGGAGAGCGAGGACTCTGTCATGCATACTTTTATTCCATAGTTGGCAGTACATTGCCTTTTATATAGTGGATGTTTGATGTATGAAGAAATAAAGGAATAAAGGAACAAACCCTCTGTCCTATATCCTCAAGAAATTTATAATGAAACTTTTTGTTCTTCTTCCAAACTATTTAAAACCACGACAGAAAAAAATGAACAATTATTTTGTAGAAGACATGAGGAGAATGGGGAATAAGCAAGGCAAATAGAGAAAGGAATAAACACTGGTTTGGGGGCTACCTTGTGCCAAACACTGTAGCAGGTAATTTGCATATATCATCTCATCTAATTCTTACAATAGAATCCTAAATCAGATAGTCATATTTCTCTTTCTTATAGATAGCTAAAGAAACCAGGGCTCAGAAAGACTAAGTTTGTTCAAAATCATGCAGCTAGTAAGCGCCAGAGCTGGAATTCAAATCAGTAACTACAAAGCCCGTATTCTTTTCATTTTATCAGGCTGGTTATGATAGGTAAAAATACTATTCCATAGCCATAATTAACAGCATTCTAGCAACAAGCATTTCTATAATTCAGCACTACCAGCCTTATCACCTTTTGTTCTCCCCCTTGACGGTTTTTTAAAGCACTAATTGGAACTTCTGCCGCCAGCAAAGATGGAATAACCGGGAACAAATGTACCCTCCTGGCTGAAACAACCAAAAAAAAGCCACACAAAAATATATAAATATGTTAATAAACAACAGTTTCAAAACAAGCAGCATCAGGCAATGAAGCATAATCATCCCTGAGGTATGGGAAATAAATAGTGTGAGCCCTGCAGGTGCTCTGACTTACTACTTTGAGAAAATTTCCAAGCTCTGTCACAAAGAAGGCATATCCAGGCACAGCTCAGAATGACCTGAGCTGAGGAAATAGAGCTAAGAGTCCAAGGAAACCCAAGGCAGGTAGAGTTTGCAAGGAAGTGTGCCAGAGAGGAGAAAGCTGCGCAAAAAAAGAACTCCAGAGATTTGCAGAGGGTCCCTCTAGAGTTTTGTTTGTTTGTTTTCTTTTCTTTTCTTTTTTAGATTCCATATATAAGTGATAGGATACAGTATTTGCCTTTGTCTGTCTGACTTATTTACTAAACATGAGATCCTTAAGGTCCATCCACATTGCTGAAAATGACAGAAGTTTATTCTATTTTGTGGCTGAGTAATATTCCACCTTGTATATACATATATACTAAATCTTCTTCATCCATCTATTGTTGATGGACACTGAGGTTGCTTTCATGTCTTGGCTATTGTAGATAGTGCTGCTATGAATATTGGGGTGCATACATCTTTTCAAATTACTATTTTTGTGAACGCCCCCAGCTGCCCCAGAAAGTCTTGTTTTTTCGAGAACAGTACGTTGCTCCTTGAAGACCCAGAATCACAATCTACTGAACCTTCCCAATTGGATCCACCCAGCAGGTGTGGTCAGGCAGCAATCTCTTTCTGATGCTACTTCCTTATTTAAACAGTGGTGTCAACTACCCTCTTGCTCAGTTTCCAAGTGTGGCTAACCTCAGCATTTCCAGAGAATCTGTTGACCACACCGCACAAGGGAGCTGATTCAGTGATTCAGTGGTTAGTTCCCTTCTTATTGGAAGCTTAAGTAACTTTCTGACCCTCTTGCCAGATAAGAGGAGAAAACACACACTTACACATATATACCAAGCATAATTTAGAGAGGGGCAACCTTATATGCTTGAAAATTCTTTTAAGGTCCTCGTTAATCATGAAAAGAAGACATATGCAAACACATAATCATTCTACAACTGGTTATAATGCCTCAGACTAAAACCAAACCAATAATAATAATTTCAGTTAGTATGAACTATATGCTTATTATGTTCTTCATCTGTTGTGGTGCACTGGTTACCAAACCAAACCAAAGAAGAGGTAGGCGAGCAAAAGTAGCATCAACAATAATAGTTAGTGCTCACTTTGGCAGCACATAGACTAAAATTGGAATGAAACAGAGAAGATTAGCATGGCCCCTGCACAAGGATGACATGAAAATTTGTGAAGCATTCCATATTTTATAAATTGGGAGTTCAAGATTTGTAGATACTAACTACTGTATATAAAGTAGATAAACAAAGAACTCGACAATGAATATATGAATGCTCATGAATAACTGAAAAATTGTGCTGTACACTGGAAATTGACACAACATTGTAAACTGACTATAACTCAATTTTAAAAATGTAAAAAAAATAAAATAAAATAGATAAACAACAAGTTTCTTCTGTGCAGCACAGGGAACTATATTCAATATCTTGTAGTAACCTATACTGAAAATGAATATATGTTATATATATGACTGAAGCATTACCCTGTACACCAGAGATTGATGCAACATTGTAAACTGACTATACTTCAATAAAAAACATGAAAAAAACAGAAAAAATTAAAACCAAAACAAACAAAAAAACAATAATAGCTAACATAAACTGAATATTTACTATGTTTTGGACACTGGGCAAAATCCTTCATATATTGTACAATTTATTCTTGAGCATAATTGTATGGGTAACTGTTATGACCATTTTACATGGAAAACTAAAGTCTAAAAGGTACACAGTTGAAAATATTAGTATTGAACCTCTGAATTATAAGCAACTAGATAGGAATTAACTTTGAACAATTCAACTCAGCAGCTAATTAATGTATTTCATTCTAGAAACAAGAAAATAGCAGATGTTTACCTTCCTCCTATTACTACTACAAATAGGCCAAATCCATTTATTTTGACAAATATTTACAGATTGCCTACTATGTGAATACAAAAAAAAAAAAGGGTAGTTTTGGGCCCTGCCAAGGAACTCACAATCTGATGGGAGATAGATTTTTCAAAGGCAAAAAAAAAAAAAAAAGGCAATAAGTTCAATAATTATATTACAGGAATATAGGTTAGTACAGAGAAGGAAGTGATTCATAGCCTGAAAGCTGTTGATCTCTAAAGAGCATTAGCACTAAGTTATACATTAGCTAGAAGAACAACAGAATGAGAATAAATGCCATAAGACTGTGAGCAAAAGTGAATGTGAGGAAAAGCACATAAAATTGAATCTTGGTGTTTTTATATCTTTCAGCTTTTTAAAACAGATTTCTGAATTTGATCTGAAGCTTGCAAATGGTGGTAATAAATGAGTCATTAATGGCTACTTATTTCATTTTTCTAAATAGTTTTCAAAATTATTTTACTTACCTTTTATCTCTACACCTAGGAATGTCTATTAAGCCAATGTAATCAAACGTGAAAAACTCAATCCACAGCAACTCCCCAGATTGCAAGCAAGTACTCAAGTACAATTTTCAGTCTCTATCAATGATGATACCAGTCAGTTAATTAAAATTGCTATAAGTTTCAGTATAGAAAAATATAAACACATTGTTCTTTTTCAGTGCAGCTGGCTTTCCTTCTTAGGGTGAATAGTCTATAAATCAACAACAAAGAGAAACTATGGCCCTTAATTCACTGAATGACTCATTATGATTCAGATCACAGCACGTATTTTTTTAATTCTGCAAAAGGAAATTCTGAATCAGCTAGAGGATCAAGAAAGTTGTTTAAACAAAGCAATCCTCATTTACCATAATTGATGCTTTTTAAAAAGTAATTGTTAATATCATTTGCCACCAGATATTTTAATGATCAAAATTGTTTTCATTTATTCATTTAGTCAATCATTCGTTCTTTCATCCACTCATTTTCCAATAAATTTTTATTGAGGGCCATTTTGTGTCAAGCATAGCTCTAAGTGCTAAGATTATGGCATGGAACAAATCAATGGTTCTGCCCATAGAATTTATATTCTAGTGATAGAGACAAATAATAGCCAATTTTAAAAGTAAGTATGTAAACAGGGAAGGGTATAGCTCAATGGTAGAGTGCATGCCTTTCATGCACAAGGTGCTGGGTTCAACCCCCAGTACCTCCATCAAAAAAAGTAAATAAGTAAACCTGATTACCTCCCTCTGCAAAAAGAAAAAAAAAAAAAGGAAATATGTAATATGTCAGATGGTGTTAAGCACTAAGGAAAAAGATAAAGTAGAGAGGGTTGGGGGCTCACAGACACAGGATGCCGTGAGTAAAAACCTGAAGGAAGCAATTCATGTAGATATTCTAGGAGGGGGAACAGCCAGTGCAAATGCTCTGAGGTAGGAGCATACCTGCCCTGCTCAGAAAAAAAAAAAAAGCAAAAATGTCAGGAGTAAAGGAAGTGACAGAGTGAGTTGTAAAACAAAATTCATAAGACCAAGTGGGCCATTGTAAGGACCTTGGCTTTAGCTCTGAGTGAAATGAAATCATTGAACACTTTTGAAGGAAAAACTAGTAAGATAATAGAAGAACCAAGAGAGTGGCTTATTTCTGGAGCCAAGTAAAGAATGAAGTGCTTTAAGAAAGAAAGAGATCGGCTGTATTAAACCAAGTAACTTGAGGACTGAGAAATAGCCATTTGATTTGACAAAAAGAAAGTCAGTGGTAACCCTGACATGAACTATTTCAATGGCATGGTACGAGCAAAAATTTGATTGGAGTGGGTTCGAGCATGAAAGGAAAATATAAGAATTGGAGACATTTTGAAAGAGGTTTATTGCAAAAGAAAGCAAAGAAATGAAGCAGTGGCTAAAGGAAGATTTTGGGTCAAAAGAGGGTTGTTTTTTTTTTAATGTAGAAGAAATTACAACTTGCTTATATATTTCATCATTTAGTTACAAAACTCTTCGAGGGCTTCGGATAAATTTGCTTGTGTCTTCTTAGAAGTCTCTTGATGTACCAATGTGACTTATTTGTCTCTTAATATTCTATTGGCTTATATATTTTGCTAGTGAATTGCCTTGGAGTAGTTCATATAATAAGAAACGTACATTCTACTGGTCTCTCCTAATCCTTTATATATTTTGCCTTCCCTGAAATTGTCAATAAAGACCTGAAAATTAAAGATATGTTCTGCATTTGTGTATATCTCTGTGTGTCTGTAAGACAGAGAGAGAGAGAGAGATTCGGAAAGCAAACTGCATATTACTTACAGTTTGACATCTGTAATCCATTTTGGCCAAACTTCTAAAAAAAGAAATTGATCACACAGGAAAATAGTTCACCCAGAAAATTAGATTAAGGTTTCCTTTTGTATACAAATAATTTATCCCCCTTAATCTCCTTGATCTTTCCAAATTAACACCCTCCAAAATTATTTACTTTAGACATGCATAATTTCTAAGATTCAATCCTAGTCATTTCTTGAGCAGATTTCTCAAAGATATTCATAAAGTTTGTGAGTATGGATCAATTTATGACCAGACAAAGCCTAATAAGTTTTCAAATGAACAGAATTAATTTATGTTTGGAGAAATATATTGAGCAATGTGAACCCTTAATGTGTCTTTTATATGTGCAATGAAAATATTGCCTGTGTGTATTTTGTTTAGTTTGGTGTTTGGGATTTTTTTTGTTTGGTTTGAGATGTTGGATTTGTACACTTGTTTTGGGACTGTGATCTTAAGAAAAAATCTTTGCAGACTTTCTCTTTAGAAGTCCTGATTTATATGCAATTTTTACCCATTGATGCACTTAAGCTTATTTGTCTTTTTATTAAATAAAAAGTGTTAAGATGAATAACTGGAAGAAAATTATTTTAATTCATTATTACAAGGGCACAAGAGGACTCTAGAAAGGCCTCTCATCTCTCTTTTGCAAGAATTAGAGAAACATTTCAGGATCTTTGGTTTGCTTCTCTTTCATCTATCACTACAAAGAGCATAGACGTTTAAATACAGGTGGGTGCTTAACTACATTTTGGTGATAATGGTGATGATGGTGATTACGGTAGAAGTAAATATGCCACTGGACTTTCTCTTTCATATTGGGATGGTCAAGGATGGTATTTTTCTACAAAATATAGAATGTAAAAACTTCTCCTATATCTCTAACTCCCAAATTGTGGAACCTCATCAAACGTCAGAAAGTAACTACCAGACATTCTGTAGAGCCCAGAAAATACTCCTAGGCCACTCTTGCCTAGTGTAAGCCTGGGAGGAGAATCAACCTTAATGAAGAAAGTTCAACTAATTTTTTTTTCTATAACCTACTACCAAACTGCTAGACAAGTTAGGGAATATAATTTTTTTTTTTTTTTTTTACTTTAAACTCATCCATCTCCTTGAGGTCTTCTATTCCTGAAGATCATTAGAATAAAATAATCACTTGATAGATCTTGCTGGATAAATCCCAACATTATTCATACTATATTCATATTGATATTATAATAGATAAGTAGATAAATTATTCCTAGAAATAAGATATTATTTGTATAATAAGCTAGTATTTATTATAGGTTTTTATTTATAAATATGGCTAAACATGGGGAAAGAGATCATTTGATTTAAAAAATTAGGAATTAAGGCTTTTGGATTCAATTTCAACCCTGCCACATACTGTGACCTTGAGCAAATTAGTTAACCTCCTGGCGGCTTAATTTATACATCTACAGAAGAGTAAATTACCACCTACATTACTCACAGAGAAGATGAGGATTTACTTAACGCAGTAATTAGTAGGACTCTATCTTTTTGGTGAAATCTAGCTCAGCTGGAAATCTACACAGATTTAATTTATGGAAATCTTAATGCTGAAATAACTACTAATGCATTTTTTTAAAAAGGAACTATCCAACTGTAAAATTGGCAAAATGTTTCCCTTGGGCTAGACAAATGAGTTTAGTTTGTTAAAGCAAATCAGCTCACTGGATCAGACTGCAAGAATACGGGGTTCAAGGTCTTAGGAGCAACTCCCGTGTTGCTCAGACACTTACACACACACAAAAACTGTCTGAGCCATGACTTCCATTGCATCTACTGTTTTGTAGTATATGGCATAGGTCACCAAAGAATCTGGCCTAAGAATGGGGATGTCTCAGTGATATGTCTGTCATCATTATTGAAATAAGCAACAAGACCCAAACTGTGTAGGTCGAAAAAATTTCTTTTGTCCATTACTAGAATATAGGCCTCAAGAACACAGAGGTTTTTATATGTTTTCTTCATTCTTATATCTCTGGCTCCTAAAACAATGCCAGGTGCATAATGAACAAGTATCTGTTGAGTTAATTAACTGACTGATTAACTGATTGATTATTCTGGATCAGGAATTGGGAGCTCTCTTTCCTGCCATTCTCAAAGGAACTATAGGACTATCCAGAAGACATTTATGGAACACCAAATATATGTTTGTTTCAAATACAATTTAAGAACCTTAAAAAGTGAAAATAAATAAATAACACTTCTTAGCCTCATCCACCGGAATGGGTGAAGCAGAGGGGGCCTTGTGAGGCAGAGTCCAGAATTCCCAGACCATCCTCACTTCATCACTACCCTTAACACTACCACCCACAAAGTGGTGGAAAGGCCTGTGTGCTGAGGGGACTTTAGGGGGTATTGTGGGTTGAATTGTGTCTCCCCAAAAGATACACTAGAGTCCTAACCCCTGGAATCTGTGAGTGTGACCTTATTTGAAAATAAGGTCTTAGTAATGTAATCAAGTTAAGATGAAGTCATATCAGATGAGGGTGTCCTTATAAAAAGGAGGAAACTTAGACACACACAGAGAAGGCCATGTGACAAAGGAGGCAGAGACTGCAGTGATGTAGCCACAAGCCAAGGAAAGCCATGGATTGTCAACAACCACCAGAAGATAGGAGGGAGGCAGTTTCTCCCTCACAGCCCAGAAGGGGCCGCCCTGCCTACACCTTGACTGCAAATTACTAGCCTCCAGAGCTGTGAGAGAATAAATTTGGTTGGTGAAGCCATTGAGTTTGTAGTACCTTGTAAAAGGAGCCCTAAGAAACTAAAACTGGGAGCATCACAGCAATTTCCTGCTCTCTTGTGTCCCCTTCCCACAAAGGAGCCGAGAAATGCCCGACTTGGCTACGGGAAAATGCAGAGAATGTGTCATTTTTATGGGCAGCTCACAGCTGACAAACCCTCATGGGGCCAGGTCCACATCCACACCATGGGCTCCCTCACCCCTGCCTTTCAGATGCCATCAGTCACTGTCCTCAGTGGTTCTTCTGAGAATGGATGTGGTTTACCCCAACTTCCCCCCTTCTTGGAACCAGCATGTAATACACTTGTTTTTGATGGTTTTACTATTAATATTGCAGGAGCAAGAGGGTTTAAAATGATTAAAAAGTATTACAAATTTACAGAAATCTCTAAAATAGAGAAGTAGGGGTCTGTGTAGTTTTCACTGAGATACTGTTGAAGTTTGACCTGCTGTTGTCAGATGGTAATTGCTCAGTAAAGATGACTTTATTATTTCTAGAATCACTTTATGAGCCACTTATGAATGTGCAGCCTGTATCAGATCACTGAAACTAGAGAGATCAAAAGAACAGCCTTCTTCAGAGATTGCACTTTAGGAGGGACAAATATAGCTAGGAAAATATGAGCAATAGGTGTTAAGATTAAAAAGTGTACGTGTCACATTGAGGTGGCATAAATTAGTTGTCATAAACAACTTCCAGAATAAAATGATCCCATATTGAGGCTTGAAATTGCAAAATGAGAAAGGGCATTCCAGCAGGAAGACAGACAGATGGACAGATGGATAGATTAGACAGGTGGATAGAGAGATAGATAGGCAGATAGGTAGGCAGAGAGACACAAAGTTGGGGGGACAACAAGTAATTTACTGTGGGTACAGCAACAGAAAATAAAATTGAAAACAAACAAATGAAAAATACGTGGAGGGAAATATGATCATTACAAAAAGAGAAATATGGGATTTCAAAATGTAGAATAGATAAACAAGATTATGCTGTACAGCACAGGGAAATACATATAAGATCTTGTGGTAGCCTCACAGCGGAAAAAAATGTGACAATGAATATATGTATGTTCATGTATAACTGAAAAATTGTGCTCTACACTGGAATTTGACACAACATTGTAAAATGACTATAACTCAATAAAAAAATGTAAAAAAAAAAGCTCAGAAAATTATTTCATAAATTTCCATGGATTTTTTAAAATTAAGTAGCCTTCATGTATGGCTCCATGCTTTGTAGTAGACAATTCAAAGAAAGGAACATTATCGGTTAAGAGACTCACAATTTCACAGGGTAAAATTGAATCCTTTGCTCAGGAGAATAGGAGTACTATTACTGGAATCCCAGAGTGTCCATGTGGCAGCAGGAGAGATGAAGAGAAGGGAACAGAAATAAAATTAAAACGGAAAGGAAGTGAAATGAGCTGGACTTGGTCACCAGGTAGATCAGGGACAGAAGAACCACAGGACAGCTCCAGGGTTTCCTGCATTTGTGACTGGAGAATAGACTGGGTTAACTAAGACGGAGAATAGAGACAAGGAAGGTAATGAGTTCAGCTGTGGGGACAGTGACAGTTCAATGCCCTGTGGGAAATTGCTGGTGAAGCTTTCCAGTGAGCAGCACAGACCACAATTAGAGACATCAAATAAATAATCTTACAGGTAGAAGTTGAAGCAAAAAAAAAAAAAAAGATTAGCTCACCCATAGGGCTTTGTAGAGTAAGAAAAGAAGGTATAGGATGGAGTGGTTAAGAGCATGGGCTCTGGAGACATACAACGCTGGGGTTCGAATCCAGCTCCATCACTAACTAGTGAGGTGCCTTGGGGCAAATTAACTGAACTTCTCCATTTCAGTTCCCTCGAATGTGAAGTGTCGTAAAAGTTAACTGAGTTATTTTATGTAAAGTGCTTAGAAGAATGTCTCACCCATAGTAAATTCTCAGTATTATTAAGAGAGAGGAAAGGGAGGCACAAGAAAAGGAGAGAGAGGGGGAGAGACTGGTGAAGGAGTGATGGGAAGGTAAGGAAAAGCAGCACATCAGGGGTGGACAAAGAGAAGGAGCCTCCAAGGAAGGCGGGAAAAGCCAGCAGAAATGATGTCCAACAGCAGTGAGGAATGGAAGAGTCTCAAGATGAAGGGTGTGTCTAAAAGTTGAATCTTTCGCGGAGAATTCAAAAGATAAAAATGAAGACCCCCACCCCCAGTTTGGCACTCGGGTCAAGGGGCAGCTGTCACGCTGCGAAACCTCAGAAGCAGCGAGAGCAGGTAGCAGTGGGTGCACATCCCTCCTCCCCCGCCTTCTGCTGCTCAGCTCCCACATATGCTCACGAGGACTATAAATAATTGTCCTTGACGTGAAGGTGCAACATGACGATTTAGCATTTTCTTCCATTTTAGTCAGCTTCCAATTGCTCACTAATGTCAGGTTGGGGGAAGCATTTCAGGTAGATAATATATATTTTACAAAATTTATTATTTGTATCACCTTCCCCTGTCATTCAACATCACCTGCCCTTTTCCAAAGACAGATACAGTGACGATGCCACAGAGGCAGGTAGCAGGGGCAGTGAGAAAAATGCCAAAATGAAAATGTAAGAAAGTAGAACAAGAACTAAATAAGAATCTGTCTCAAAAAATACTGCAGCAATGGAGTTAGAACTTCAATTTTCACATATTGGCTCGGACGTGTGTTTAAAATGCAGGTTCTCAGGCCCTGCCTTCACAGTGGTCTAGGAATCTGCATTTTAACATCCTCCATGTGGTTCTGATACAAGCAGTTGGACTCTTCAAAATAATCGCTCTGGAGTGTATGGATAAATTGAGAGTAGATATTCTTTTAGCACGGGGCCAGAGATATCACAAAAGCAGGGCAAGATATTTCATGGTACTTGGTGTCACACTGTAGGAATTCCTATACAACAGTGGTCCTCAAGTTTTCGGGATTGTTAAATCCAGACTGTTGGGCATCACACACAGTTTCTGACACGGTCCGTCTGGAGCAGGTCGAGGACCAGTAGTTCTAACAAGCACCCAGGTGATTTAATTTTGCTGATGCAGGAACCACACGTTGAGAACTCGTGCTCCTCAGCTTCATAAAATGACCACCATTTGCTCTCTCTGTCAGGATCATGAAGAAAATCAAGCTCATTATATACATATATACTTTAAAGCATAAAAAATGATGTCATGGTAGCAAGTGTCGCACAGCCTTATACGCTAAAAGAAGATGACTTCACATGTGAATTATGCCCCGAAGTCTCACGGCCAATCCAGGTGGATTAAGGTAAAAACAAGCAATATTTTGTTGCTCCAGTTACATCACAGTAGTTTTGCACACACATGCCGAAACTGCCCTGGAAAATTGTATGTGACATGTGCGAGAGTACTTGGTTCAGCCCTTGTCAGAGGACTTGTTTTGATCAGAGCATGCAAGGGAGAAATGGTTGGAGGATTATTTAACTCTGGAATGCTGTGTAAGAACCCCAAACGAAGAATAAGGTAATGATAAAGATCAACTTCCTATGCTTACAAATGACTTATATGATTCATACTTGCATAGTGTGTTGTCCAGTATGATTCTTTTGGGTTTCTTTTTACTAACTTGTTTTAAATTTCTTTAAAATGAAAAACCTGAAATAGTTTTTGTATGATGTATTTATTGTAGCAAATTGAAGTGTAAGATTTCTTCACAATTATATTTTTTGTAATTGTATAGTTGTTTATTTATACATAATTGTATATTTGTAAGTACTTTTTTGCAGGTGTATGTTGTATGCTGACTTTCGTATAAGAAAGGCAACATCATAGGAAATAATAACTTTCAGGTTTTCATATTTTTGCTGGAAGCATATTACTTTAAATATACATGCTTAAGTTAATATTGTTAATCATAAAAAGAATAGGTGTTTTAGGAGAGAGCAAGTGAGAGATAACATTTACAGTCTTTAATACATTTACAAGAATTAGAAATGAAGATGCGTGACCATCAATTACACAGTCCCAGGTGTATCTGAGGTGAATTTGAGGCAAATAGATTTTTTTTTAACAAAATCACAGGTGATGAAATTGGAAAATAAGTACTATTTTATCCCTACACCCTCACCCTGGCTTAGAGAATAAGAGAGGTTTGGCCTCACAGGTGTTTTAGATACAAACCAGGCAGTTCTGATCACATCACCCCGGGATAACCACGAGATTTCTAGGGCGCTGTGGGCGGCCATGGGGCTTCTGTGCAGGAAATAGCCGCAGTGTGAGCCGCCTGGGAGCCTCAGCTCTTCAAGTTGCTTCCCTCCAGGCTGCAGGAGGCGGAAAGGAAGATCCCTTCGTTCTTTAAAAACAACCTATTTTTAAGATTATATATATGTGGTTTTAAAAAAGTATGAAATAAAAAGGGAAATGGTTTCTCCCTCTCTTAACACTCCAAGTTTCTCTCCCCCAGATTAACCACAGTTAATAGTTGTTTTGTGTATGTACATATAAAAATATTTTACGTATGTCCCAGCTTATACACACCAGTGCCGTCGCACCGCACACACTGCTTTACAGCTTGTTGAAAAACATATCTTGGAGATCTTTCCAAATCTGCAGATGCAAATCTTCCTCATTTTTTTCTTAATTGCATAATATACCATTGAATGTGTGTACAATAGGTTATGTAATCATCCTCTTATTAACAAGCATTTAGGTGGTTCCCAATTTTTGCTGTTATAAATGATAACACAATGCAAGTGTATCCATAGGGTAAAATCCTAGTTGTCAAATTGCTGGGACTAGGGGAATAGGAATTTGCAGTTTTGATAGAGATTGCCAAATTGCCCTCTTAAAGGGTTATGCCAAGTTACACTTCCATGAACAGTGAATAAAAGAGCCCCAGTAGCACTGGTCCTCTGCTTAATCATTGCTTCCAACCACAGTAAAGCAAAACGTCTATTCCAGACAATTGGCAGGAACCCACTTACCCCCGGTAGAATTCTCCACTTAGTACGCCAGGGAACTCACCGAACTCTGGTGAGAGTGCTCAAAGGCATCTCTTTAATTTCACTAGTCAGTTTATCATATAAATATGTATTTAGCGTATTTATCAAAGGATACCCACCATATGCTAGTTTCCCTAGAGCTTGCTAATAATCTGGAATTTTTACATCTGCCCTACATTTTATTTTGTCCTTGGGAAATACAGTCCCAGCATCCGGATAGTAATAATAAATAATATAGCTGCCTTATATGGGACTTTTGCTTCAGGAACTCAAAACGTATTCTGCACATTTTCTCATTAATCATAATAACATCCCTTTAAGGAAGGCATTGTCTTCTGTATTTCTAAATCACATAGAGCTTGAGCCACGGAGTATTAAGGCTTTTCCTTAGGGGTCTTCACGAAGTACTGGATTGTACATATTCTGGTTTTCTGATGTGAGTCCAGCAAAGTTCATGACAGAGGCTCTGAGTTCTCTTCATTAAGGAAAGTCTCAATGCATTCATAAAGCTCTAACAAGCAAAATGGAACAAAGGTCTCCAGAAGGTTGTGAACCACTTTTCTCAAAGGATTTTACCTTCTTCCGTTAAACAATTACATGGGGAATAGAAGTCAGGCCACAGGTGCTGAAGAAACCACACTGTAGATTAAAGTTTACAGTCGAGTGGCAGGAAATGCTCACGGTGGTAATCAAAATGAGACAACTGAATCGATGAAGCTTTATGAGAACGTCCTCAAACTATAATCAAATTGGAATGGAGGGAGATGAACTAAACATTATGCTATATTTAACAGATGAGAATAAGGGTTGTGGGGGGAAACTATTAGACTGGCCAGTTTGCTTTGCCATGTGAGGCCTGATATCAACATGGCAGGTCCATGTCTGGCAGTAACACCAAGTGGTTCATTCAACACAGTCCATCCAGCACTGCCATTGGGAAACCGAGTGTTAGTTGCCCAGAATTCCTAGTCTGACTTGGGACAGTTGTCTACAGAAGCCCCTGTGGGCAAAGAAAAATAGAGGTACAAGTCTGGCACGTCCTTCAGGCTTATTGGATTCCGAGACGCAAGTATGCAATGGATTTTTCCCTTTGCGCATGTCTAGTCTTCTCATAAATGATTCTGGGTATAATGTCTTACACAAAAGGGCAGAAATACTTTCAAGCTGGGATCCCATGTGGGGATCCTTTTCCTATAGTTCTTTTTTTTTTTTTAACATTTTTTATTGATTTATAATCATTTTACAGTGTTGTGTCAAATTCCAGTGTTCAGCACAATTTTTCAGTCATTCATGGACATATACACATTGCCACATTTTTTTCTCTGTGATTTATCATAACATTTTGTGTGTATTTCCCCTTTTCCTATAGTTCTGAAGTCTTAGCAAAGGCTATTATTGTCCCTTCCCATTGTAATTTGCAGCAGAATCCTGAGGTCTCAGAAGAGGAAGTGCATTATAGTGAATACAAAAAAAAATACAAAATTCCATAAATAAAAGCCCCCTTCATCTTTAAAACTTAGCCATGAGTGACATGTGAACCAGCAGCAGAGATCAAAAGATAACATGCAGACTTTTCCAGAAAGAGTGCTGGGGCAGAATTTTTTAGCATTTCAAATACCAAAATAGAATTCAGAAAAATAATGTGCAAAATACTGTGGGCTTTAGTTAGCAGAACTGATTTGCTCTCTATAGCAGCAAAATTAGACGTGACTGTCTTCACTGCTAAGTACAGTGGAGCTTAGATGTGTGGCTCATATTTATGTTAATTTCAGTGCATGAAAAGATTTTCATCATTTTTAGTGGTTCAGGCCGCTCAGAAATAGGAACCCTCAAGCAGGTGTACTGAAAAGTTGTGCCATGTTTGACCAAATAGCTTCTTATGCTAACAGTGAATTGGGATCTCTGACACTTGAAAGATTCACAAACATAAAGCATTTAAACACACACAGGCACATTGGAAACTGTCTTTGGTAGGAAGAGACAAGGTCAGCTCCAAAGGGTTCCTGTCTCCCATGGAGTTTGCCAGTAGAAAATGAAGGCAAATTGCCAGTGGCCATGTTCATGAATTTCCTTTCTCCTCCTTCGTTTTGGTGGTAGGGCCTCTCCTAGTAATTTTACCAGGTGCCTGCTGTGTTCTGGAGAAGTTAAATTTGCAAAGCACACGTGCCTTCAGCTTGTCCTCAGCTGGGGGAGATCTGCAGTGATTAAAGGCCGGACTCCTAACAACAGTCTTCCACTCCTTAGATAGTTTGCCATTAGTCACCACAAAGTTATCCTTTCAAGTGAAAATTTCGGCAGGTCCCTTTGGCTTTTATTGGACCCTGCAGACATTCAGCCTAATCTAAATCTGAAGGTTAACTCCCAAACTTTAATTTAATTTATCTGATTTTTTTTAAAAAAGCCATTGATACTGCTGAAAATATAGGTAACCTTTTAAAGAGCATTTCAGGCAGTTTCAGTGCTTTAAGAGAACATTCAGTGCAGGCATCTTTCTATTCTCTAGCCTGGTATTCCATTCATGGAAATACACAATGAAATGATTTGAAAGCTAGAAAGTTCTCCAACTCATCCAATATAAGCCGACCATTTTATCCAATAAAAAATTTCCATGATGTGATTTTCTTTAAAAATATATCATTTCTTTAAAATACGTCATTTCTCTTTTTGGATAAAGCAATAAAAGCATCTGGTTCAAAATTAAAAGGCACAAAACATTAGGCAGGGGAAACGAAACACACCACATTTCTCGCTCCCCGTCACTCAGTTTGTATCCCTGGAGGGGAACTACAGTTACCAGCTTTTTATAATGTTTCCAGATGTAATCTAAGCTTGTGCGGACATCCTTTCAGCAAGAGCACCAGACCTGGCAAGACCAGAGAGGTCTTAAATTAATCACGATTCACTAATTAACATAAAGTAATAGTGTAACTTTTCATTCCAGTCTCAGCTCTGTCACTTCCTCCCTTGGGCAAGTTAATTAACCTCTCTTCTTCATTTCTCCATCTCTATGAAGGAGCAAATGATGACAGGCAGGGCTGTCAGATTAAGTCAAGTTATGAACAAGATCCAGATCCACCCCTCGATTTTGACTATAGGAAAATACAATCTTTTTTTTTTTCCTATCTACTTGCATTTCAAGTGCAGAGGATGAAGTCTTATCGAGGAAGAAAAGAAGGTGTCTATAAAATGTATGCAAAAAGAAGCGTGTGTTGTGGTGCCCATCTTCATAGTTACTGCTCTGCTTTCCCAGGCCTTGATGAAGTTCACTGGATCCTTCCTCAGTCACGGTCACTGCAGTATTACTTGGCTTTAATCTTCTCCAAGACTGCTTTATACAACCCAAAAGTGCGATGCCTCCTCAAAGTGCACTACGTCCAAAGACTGTATGCAGAAAATATTAAGAGAGGAAGAGAGGAAGGGACTTCTCATTTAATAAATATGGATGATGCAACGAAAATGTGCCAGAACGTTGCTCGATGACACAGAACCAGGCAAAACACAACGGAGAAAATGATACTAAGAATGGCTCATCTTAGGGATTGGTGAAATTCAAGGGATGGCTTGCTGTGCTGACCCCTAGAAAATCATTAATCTCACTCAAATGTAAGATCCAAACAATTTAAACAATTAAAGGGTTTTATTGGTTCATATGATTGAGAAACCCAAAAATTGGACAGGCTTTAAAAAAACCATTGGTTCTGTAATGTCAACAAAGACCTACCTTCTTTCCATTACTGTACCCTGTCTTTCATGATGTGGTTTTCATCTACGGCTGCCTCCACTAATGGTTTTTAAAAAGTAGTAAGAAAAAACAGAGCTATATGCATCCTAGTTCATATCTACAAAAGCAGAGGGTACTTTTGAGGCAACTCTCATGGATTAGAGAGGAATTTCCCCCCCCACCAAACTCCTGTAGCTGTCTCCTTAACCTCATGGTCCCTAATTGGGTCACATGCCTACTCTGAACCAATCATCTGGACAGGGGGATGTGATATTGCAGATTGGCTTAAAGCAATCAGGAATTACCCCTGCAGCTGAGCAAATCCAGCCCAAACCATGCTGGGAAACATAATGTTTATTTAGAGAGTAGAAGGATGACTGGGCTTTTGCTTCTCTCTGCGTGTCTCATCTATGTCACTCTCCTAGGCTGGCTCCATCTGCAAGGTTCTTTCTTTAAGACCTCTCATAAATTTGATGTACAGGTGGCTGAGGCCTGTCATGGACTAACTCTCAAACCAAATACCTGTGACTCTGCAAATCCAATTTCCATCACCCATCTATGACTTTTATGACCTAGTTCAAAATTCTCCAGTGATATCATCTTATTGGTCTGGCCTAACCCAAAGATTGATGCACACTGGTCCTCACCTCATAGAGCCCGAGGAGTAGGGTCACCTGACACACTCACGGGTGACTAGGCCCATCTGTTCAGCAGGGTTTCTGGGTGGGGACAGATTTTTTTAGAAGGGGATGTGGGCAGAAAGGAAATTATATACATCTCTAACCAGAAAAATCCCAGGGGTGAAAATGATAGTAAGAAAAATGGCATCAAATTTAAAGATAAAAGAAAAGCTGTCACCATGATTCAAAATTAAACTGGGTGACTGATCATAGCCGGTTGCTTTAATCACAATTTTAGCCTTATAATCTCTGAAATTTATTTGGAAGAACACTGAAACACTCTTGAAGCACAAACATTATAGAATAATCTTTGATCATAAATCTAGAACCTGAAAAGATATTTATGCTCATTTATATCCCAGGTGCTGAAGAATGTCAACGCATAGCTACATTTTATGCCTTTTTTGCAGACTTACTTCCTCAGAATGTGTTTGCATGTTGAAAAGACTAACCAAATACCCTGGTAACATTTCTCCCAACACGAGGACATTTCACTTTTAAGGCAATTCCCGTTTTCATCTCCTGATTTTCAAGAGGGTGTTAGAGATCCCCACCCATTCTGAGACTAACTCTGGATGTGCTCACGGGCGGAGGAGTTTTCAGGTTCTCCTCAGTCCTTGGGGGCGACCTGAAGGAAAGAAGTGTGTGGGTGACAGAGCAGTACAACAGAACTTCTCTGCTGGAGCGAAAGAGGAAACGCAGGAAGCCAAAAGAAGAAAATTTTTCTCCCCTCCATTATAATGCATTCAGGTTCTCTTAAACCCAAATACCAATCTGACTGGTTACTAGTTTAACTGTGAAAGAAAGAGAGAAAGGAGCCTCTCTAGTCCCCACAAACCTGAGATGGATTAGGCTGAGGGCCCCAAAACTTCCCCCTGAGGCCTAAAAACTGCACTCAAAGTTTTCTTGATGGTTCTAATACTTGAATTAAGATGCCTTTGCCTACACTAATCCAAGATATCAAAAATAATCAAAGAAAGTTGAACTCAGGAAAAATCAGAAACAGAGAGAAAACACTTTTCAAAAAACGTTATTTGGCCTCTGGCTGATTCTGATTTTAGTTAAAACAAAACAAAGCACAGTGATGGTTACAACTAAATACTAGTTGAAAGAAAGAAGGAAAGACTTTAGACATAAAGGCAGAATATTTTTCATCAACATTTCATGCAGCAGCTCCTACTCAGCCTTCCCATTTCTCAATAGCTTTGATTTGTGGAAATAATGGTTATGCAATTTCCACACATTGTGCTCCAATCACAGCATGTAGGCAACAATAAAAAGAAAACAGCTAAACACACTTGAAGCTGGAGATTTTGATAAGCTTTTCATTTCACAAAGGACTTTAACTTGATATTTTTCTAAGGCCCCCCAAATATTCCTATTGAGCTTCAATCAGATATATGTGAACACAGCCAAGGGTCTCATTTTCTTAAATGTATCTATGGCAGCAGCACTGCTTGATCTAGTTGTAAAAAAATTAATCAAAAAGAAACTATTGGACTATGAGAATCCCACAGTTGACAGATTGTTGGTCTTTCTCTTAAAAAAAGAAATCTATGCCATCTGTTTACAAAAGATGAAAAATGTTGAAGAAAATTATTTCCCTTAGGGCATAATGCTACAGCCATTCAGAGCGAGGTCTCCGGCGTTTCCAGTGAAGGTTTGGTACAAGGCACAAGATAGCATCAGGTCCGCACAGTCGTTGGCCGAGAAAAACAAAGATGATTTCCTCTGGCCCCTATTTTAGTTTTACTCTTTGAACTCCCAACAGTTTATTTATTATTGTTGTTATTATTTTTAATTGGGCACAGATTGTTTCAGGAATCATCTTTTTTTGAAGCTTTTTTTTTTTTTAATTTTTTGAGACTGGCTTCTAAACTGCTCCACCTCCACCACCTGTCACTATACAGGGGGCTGCAACTCGGACCACACTCCTCACTTCTGAGTTCAGCTGTGGACTGGAAGGTGCAGGGCAGCTGCAGAGGAGGACAAGAGGTCGAGGGGCAGATTTGAAGGTAGGTGACAATATAGGATTTCAAAATAAAAGTCCCCGGGCTACAGATCAGTGATACATTTTCATACACCTGGAGAAATAAAACTAACCAATCGAATGTAATTCTCTCAGAAGGGTTTTCACCTTTACACCTAAATCCTGGGAATTTCACCTCCCTACCCCATCATTTTGATGTGATTAATCCTATTTTGGTCACTTGTCACTAGATGGCATCCTGTAATGTTTCTTGACAGCAGTAACTTAGTTGGCAAAGTAACAGCTTGGGCCATTTTTTGGCATTTTCTTCTTTGGTATGAATCTAGAGAATCTAAATCAGATCTTGGATATTTCATTGTGGTTCATTTTATGGATTTGCCTTGTAAAATCTGTATGGTCTTTGAGATTCTTTTTCCTCAGTGTAACTTGCTAGCACATGAACCCAATAATTATTAGTCATATAAGTAATAAATTAGTCCTTCCTCTAAATTTTCTTCCAAGTCACATACACAAATATTTACTTATGTAGACTCTGCAGAACTAAAATAAAGCCCTGCATGTCCAGGATCTTTATCTAGACTCTAAACATGCAGGTTGGATGAAGTATATGAATGAAAACTTGTTTTATCTAAGTATGGCCAATTGAAGTCTAGTTATGAATAAGCCACTGTGATGGGATAATGTAAAAATGGTCAGTTAACACTTTCATAAACGTGTAAATTTTATAAAGGAAAAAATAATAGCGATAAATAAGAAAAACATGTAAATATGAGTTACCGGTCACAGTGTTGTACCTTCCCAGATGTAACAAGTAATTATGACCATTTTTATTTGTTGTATTCCAATAAACCTTATGTTACTGAAGAATGAATTCTATGTTGCCAGTAAAACAGGACCAATTTTTTTCTAATTTATAAGTATGACTTAGTGACCTGAACACTTGTAAATAATAAGAGATGATTAAATGTATTACTTGGAATGAGGCTACCAAGATAGGTGACAGATAGATAAATGGATAGCATCTAATACAGTACTTGATATTCTGAATATTTGTCTAAAATCTATAATATTGCTCTTCTATTTTCACTCACTTATTTACTACCTGAAAAGACGTTTCTCTGTCAGTTTGCCTTATTTTATTTTATTCATTCATTCATTCAACAAGCATTTGCTGAATACTTATGTTGGATTAGATATTAGAGATGCAAAGGTAAATAGAACACCAAATTTGCCCTCAAAAAGCTTTTAGTTTTTATGTTGTTAAGCATCTATAAAGTAAGTTTCAGAATCAATCATGGGGAGGGGGAAAGAAGGGGAGAGAGAGAGAGAGAAAATGAGAGAGAGAAAGAGGAAGAAGGGGGGAAAGTACAGCTCAGTGGTAAAGTGTTTGCCTTGCATGCGTGAGGTCCTGGGTTCAATCCCCAATACTTCCACTAAAAAAATAAGTAAATAAACCTAATTACCTCACCCTCCTCAGGAAAACAAAAGGAAAGAAAGAGACAGAGAGAATGAGAGAATGAAGAATCTTAGACTAGAAAAAAAGATACATGGTTTATGGTCATAGTTCTGTTAGTAACCAACTCATGCTGTGACCCTAGACTTCCCTCATTGTATATTCAAATAAAGTAATTTTATGTGAAAGTGCTTTGTAAACTATAAAATACTTTTTAAATGTAAAGTTTTTTATAAACTTTTTAATCTCTTCCTATAAAAGTCCCATAATTTTTAGATTTTTGATCCTGCCATCAAGTGTCTCCCTTTTAAGTTCCCCTCTATTTCAAAATTCCACCTGCAAAAGCAAAATCCATTAAATTTCTGACTCACTTTGTAAAACAAAAAGTGAACAGAAGCACCATAATCTTGGGAAGAGAAAAGGTGGGAAGCTAAATTAAATGGTGCTGTAACCACATCAGACTCTGAAACATGGAAACTCTGGAATTATCCCCTCACCCTCTTCCACTGTTATAGTTCTTGCTGCTTCTCTTGGCTTTTGCAGATGGAAAATGGAATTTCAGCAAATTCTATTACAATAACATACGTGGGATAAAGAGAGCTTCTTGTGAGTTTCACTCTGGTCCTACAACTTTTCTCTACTTTGATGGTCTAAAATACTAAAGAAGGTTCTAGTTGATTACTGGATTATGAGATTTGGTACAAAGCCATCTGTTCTTAGACTAGCTCCACAGTTGTGCAAAATGCTTCCTATATTTCATTAAGGCAAGTAATATCATATTTTACAAAAGATAAGTCAGAAAACTTCTTTTTCTTTGATTGTATACAGAAATCAATACGTAAGGAACTCTAAACTCAAAATATTTAAGACCCACAAAAAAGATAAATAAAATGGTGTCCTTGGTCAAGTTCTTGACTGGATCTTAGTGTGTGTAGAGACATGTTTTATCCTAATTTCCTGGTCCATTATCTGGGGATTTTATCTTTTATTCTGTACTGTATTAAGTTGTATTTTTAGTGTGGTGACGACTTACCAGTAAGGATAAACTTCTAATTAAGCATGTGGGTTGAAAATGTTCTGCCAATATACTTGTATAATCTTCGTTTGAAATAGTCTCATTTCATTAGGGAAAGAGAAAAAATAGCTTGGATTCATTTGACCTGCAAAAAAATCTATGCTGATCCTTACTTTGAACGATTAGTTTGGTTCTAGAATATTCATTTACCATCAGACATGGGCTGGGAGAAAACTTAGAAGTTTGAAAATGAAAGTTTAGAGACTAAAACACACTATTTCTTTCTTGACTTTCCATTCATTTTTTAGGTTTATAATGTTTTTCTCTTTGTTTAAAACTTTGTTTCCAGTCAACAAGTGTTATAAAAGTGACTCATTAATATTTGTGCACAAGGAATCTAGGAAGAAGAATTCTAATGCACTGGTTTCAGAGGCCATAGCTTAAGCTTCTTACCACCAGTATATTTGGGTAAAAAGATGGCTTTTATCATGAAAGTATATGCACCCACATTTAGCCATGGACAAAACTTCCTGAAAGGAAGCAGAGATTTTTTTTTTTTAAAGAAATTATTTTGGGAAAGTGTGCTGAAGCTTTTCTCTAAAAATAAAATGGTATTTCATCAGTACTGGTCATTTTTTAGCCACATATGACAAACGATCACAGATGCTCAGAAAAATCTAAAAGGAACTGAATGTTGTTCTCTTCTGAAATGGCAAATGTCTTTCCTTTAACTGCATTTTAAAACAAAAACAAACTTTACCACACTGATTGAAGAGAATGCAGGAAGTCATATGGTCCCACCCAAAGTTCCTGCATTCAAGATGTCCTCCCGGGGAGGAGGGTTCAAGGTGTTCCTAAGAACAGAACTTTCATGTTTCTGCCTGTTAACAATGGCGCTTCCTGTTCTGACCTCTAACCACACTAGGCCATCAAGAGTAAGATGATGGACTTCTCCTTTTTGCACAGGGAAGAGCATGTTTACTCCCTCTCACCTTGTGTAGAGTTCAAAGTGAGGATTATGATTACTCAGTTCTCTTGAGGTTCTATGCATTGATCTATGATCCCCCAATAAAAGAGCTGATTTTCAATAATTTATAGTTATGTAGTCATGAGCCTGGTATTGAAGTCAACAGAATGTGCAATATTCATTATCTCAAATGTAAATAAAACTTGCTTTTAAATGGCCCCAATGCTTTACTAAGTTAACAGCCTTCAACAATTTCAGTGCTCAGTGACTGCCTCCTTTTAAGCCACCTTCTTTCAAAAGAGAGAGAGAGAGAGAGAGAAAGGAAATAAGGAGAGAGGGAGAGAAGGGAAGGAAGGAAGGAAAAAGAAGAGAAGGAAGGGAGAAAAGTTGGGAGGGAGAGAAGAAGGAAGTAAAGAAAGAAAAATTAGACTGAGACGATCATCACTTCAAAGTGAGAAAGAAACTGCTTGCAAGAGTTGATAATCCGAGTACCTGCTGCTTCCCCAAAACAGAAAAAAATCTTTTAGAGCAAGTCAAATTCCACCTAGTATAAAAGAAAAATATTTTTTAAAATAGATACAGATAGATGGAATGCTAAAGATGTAAGTATGACATCAACATAAATAAAAGCATTTTAGAAGGTAATATTCTCAAAAGTTTTTTTTTTTAAATAGTACCACATATTGAGAGAGGAAATTATTTAAAGTGGAAAAAACTCAGCAACTATTCTATTTTCTGTATTATGGTGAGGATGACAGTTTATTAGAAATGAGAATGTATTTTCTTAACAAAAAGACAAAACTTATCTCAAAATTTGTCCTTCAATTGTTGACGGAATATATATTTTTATGCTGTAGAAAAGTGACCTGTTGGCTTTCCTGACAAGTCTTTCCCAGATTCTGTAAGGCCTTCTTTGAATATAAATGCATATGCTATTAAATACATACATTTAAATGATATATGCATAGATGTAAATGTTTTAGAAAGTCTTAAGTGACTGCTTTCTTTAAACTATTTCAGTAATTGGGATAAATACAGTAAAACTGAATTCCTTTAGGCATTTATTATTATCATTAATGATTTATGTATGGATTTTTAAAAATAAGAAATTCATATGTTTCCAATGCAAATTCCAGATTGTTGTGCATACCAAATGACACTAAAACAATACAACGTTTGCTAAAGCAGAAGATAAACAAAACACCCTCTGAGGCTGCTATTGGGGTAGCTAATAGCAAAGTTGTTAAGACTGCTAATCCCATTTGGAAATCTGTACAAACTGATGAGCAGATGCACAAAAGATATTAGTGGGAGATCTGAGAAAACCAAAAATAATAAGGAAAGTCATTTTTAGCAGAATGCATTCCAGAGCAAAAATAAGTTTTAGATACAGAAGTTTGTCTGACACAGTAACTAAAGTGATTAGGCTTTCTTGGCTAGTATTCCTATAAATTTATAAAACTGAAGTAAAAACGGCCAATGTCAAAAACTGATGTTTTCTTTCCCCTTCTTCCGTAAAACAAAAACACTTTGTAAAGTAATCTTGCTGTAAAAATGATCCCTACTACATGCTTTCCTTAATTCTTAATTCAGGTTTTAATATATTTTCCGTAAGTAAATAATTGATAAATTATCTGATACTCTTTTGATTCATTATCAGTATCAGTCAGGTCAGGGAATTAGGTAATAGATAAATATATATTATATATATATTTTATTGAAGTAGAGTCAGTTACAATGTGTCAATTTCTGGTGTACAACATAATGTTTCAATCATACATATATGTACATGTATTCGTTTTCATATTCTTTTTTGTTATAGGTTACTACAAGATATTGAATATAGTTCCCTGTGCTATACAGAAGAAACTTGTTGTTTATCTATCTTATATATAGTAGTTAGCATCTGCATGTCTCAAACTCCCAATTTATTCCTCCCCCCACCCCTTTCACTCTAGTAACCATAGGTTTGTTTACTGTGTCTGTGAGTCTGTTTCTGTTATGTAGATAAGTTTATTCGTGTCTTCTTTTTCCTAGATACATACTTTAGCTTGTACTACTCTGTTTATTTATCTACCTATTGAGGTGTAATTGATATACAACACCATGTTACTTTCAGGTGTACAACAGTGATCCAACAACCAAATACATTACTAATTGATCACCACGAAAAGTCCAGTAACCATCCGTCACCATGCAGAACTATTACAGTATTATTAACTATATTCCCTGGGCTGTACATTACACCCCAGGGACTTATTTATTTTATAACTGGAAGTTTGAATCTCTTAATCCCCTTCACCTATTTCACCAATCCCCTAGCCTTCTCCCCAACTTGGCAATCACCAGTTTGCAGTCTGTTTCTGTTTTGTTTGTTCCTTTGTTTTGTTTTTCAGATTCTGCATATAAGTGAGATCATACAGTGCCTGTCTTTCTTTGTCTAACTCATTTTGCTTAGCACAGTGCCCTCTAGATCCATCCATGCTCTTGCAAATGGCACAATTCCATTCTTTTTTATGACTGAGTGATAGATAAATAATTTTTTAAACCTTTATAAATAAAATATATACTGTGGCCATGGTAATCCTTCAACTTCAAGGAGACACTGGACATCTAGTTTTGCTTTTATCTCTAAAAATCAGCTGCTTGGCTGGCCCAGTTTTAGATGGTGAGTGCTTAAGAGCAGGAACTAGGGAGTCAGAGAGACTATATTTTAATTGTGGTATAGTAGTACCATTCATTAGTATCTCTAGTACATTGGGCCAATTTACCCTCAAAGCAAAACATAGTTTTTTCCTTTTTAAATGGATATGGTAACAGCTCCTACTTTATAAGGTTGTTCAGAGGATTAAATGAGATAATTCATGCTTAGCAAAGTCTGGGACACAGTAGGCGTGCTATTACATTACCAGTTGCAGTAATGTGGTTATTGATGAAGGTGATGATACTGATGCCAATTCAATAAGGGTTCTGAACTTCTTCCTGAGGTATATATTCCAGAATATATTCCCTAAGATTTCTTACATGGGACTAAAAGGCAAGCTCCCTGCCCTTCATCTTCTCCTTGAGAACTCAATATCTACACAGAAATTAAAAGGCTAGGATTCCACTCTCCTGTTCCAGACACTGCCACACCTTTTTATTTAAGGAGGTAAGTAGATGTGAAGAAGGAAAAAGGCCATCCTTGAATCTGTGGGAGACACATCTGAAGGGAGAGAACCCACAGTGTCAGCCAGCACTGTCTTCTCTGAGATTTGTTCACTTTCCAGTGAAAGAAACATGGCAAAGTCCTCATCACTTCAAAGGTAAATCTTGAGGTGGGTTATGTCTCAGACATGATGTTTTAGTCCTATAGAATTTGATGAAATTATAAAGTGAAGTTTGGAAGCTCAGGGACACATACCTGTGCTGAAGAAAGCAAAGAGAATTAACAGTCAGTAAAAATCACAAAAGCTAGAATATGCAGTGGATTAGGATTAGATGGGGAGCCACTGTGATGCTAATTAGGAACAGCAAACCCCTCCCAAAGACCATCACAGGACTACCTTAGAGGGAGGCCAGCTGAGACCCTTCTCACCTCTCACCAGGTCTCCCCTAACCAAGACATAAGAAAATTTATTTAAGGGAGAACAGAATTGCATCCTTTTTCTTTGGACCTTAAGCACCTTGAAAAGCTGCTTCCAGGGTAAGTCTTCTTAAATTCAGCCTACCCCAGGCTTAAGACATATTATTACTGAGGCCGTGGAAAGAGTATTTAATGCCTCTCTCACTTGCTTGTGTATTTCCTTGCTCTTTAAACTTTTGAATTTGGTGTCTTGGGGCATGGCCCTTGACCAATATTCAAGGATGGCAGAGTACTTCCAGGGTATCAGTGAAATACTTTGTTGAAGACGTAAACTTGAATTTCCACTTGTTAGAAACTATCTAGGGAGAAATGTTGCCACCTTTGATTCTGAGATTCTTACACCTTGTTCCTTTTCCTCTACGAATCTCCTTTCTCATGTTTTTAGCAGAGTAACAAATCTAGGAACTACTAACTGTAGCAAAGAATATAAGTGTTTGGCACATAGAAAATTAAATTATTGATGTTTGCTGTATACACAGGGAATTGTTTCATTTAAAGCTTTAAATTGTTAGATCTGTGTCTTTAAAAGGAAGTCATGAGAAGAAACAAAACTCCAGGGACTAGTTCTTTACCATCTCTAAGCAATGTTAAGTGTTCATCCAAGGTATTATGAGTTAATAGTATAGTCCCCCTAAAATTATAATGGTGAGAAACCAAATAAGACAACAGTTTGATTTGATCGTCTCAAGATTTCTTCCAATTCTGAGAATCTAGAGATTCTAGGATGATGTAGAATATTGGATATATAACACAATTATCAGGCAACATCATATAATGTACAAAAGTGCAGAACTCAAGTGTGTGTGTGTGTGTCTGTGTGTGAACTTTATTGGGTCTGGGGGGGAAACTTCTCTTACCTTCTTAGGTTCTGTGGTTGGCCTAAGAATTAAACTGACAGAAGACAGATTAACATGAGAAAAATATACACATTTATTTAAATTTTTTTTACACGTACATGGGAGTCTTCAGTGGAAAAGAAAGACCTGAAGAAGCCATCAGGCCCCAAAGCTTATACACTTTTCTACACAAAGAAACCATCAATTGTAGAGATATGGCAAGATAAGGGGCTTGGGCCAAGGGCAGTAAGTTGTGGGGCAGTGGCCAGAGACTATATAAAGCTAAGGGGAGATAAGGGTTAGTTTAGGAAGCTAGTACAGGTCTATTCTGGCCACATCTCCCAGTCTGATGGTAAGAATGTTCTCTTCTAATACACCAGGGAGGGTTATTTCCTCATTGGAAATTTTACGACCTGCTTTTAGTTAGGAAGGGGGAGGTCCAAAAGCCTTCGGGCATCTGCTGCCTCTCAAGTGTTTTCAGCTCAAAATAATCAGTATGCCAAAGTGATACATTTTGGGGTGGCATGTTCTGAATCCCTTCACCTGATAACTGTTCAAATCAGAAAAAAAGAAAACAACAACAACAAAAATCTTAATTCCTACTACGAAATAAATAATTTTGAATCCACAGATGGTGGTGCATGTGTATGCTGAGTATTCATAATATCGCGGAAATTTGCACAGTAAACACACCACAGTCCTTCAGTTAACAGCCTGATAAATAGACTGAGGCTTGTGTGCAATTTAGTCAGCAGATAAGCAATTTGATCAGCAAAAATTTTCAGGCTGATCAGAAAACTGAGCTACTAAATTGTTAAATCAGTGAGAGATGGAAAATTGTAATGAAAAAGAAATGTACCACTAACAGGACCTTATGTCTTGGAAATGATCATTAACCCCAAAATCCTTGAATGATATGATGAGGGAATATATTCAGAAAAATCAAGGGACAAAACTGAATACTAACAAAATTTTTCTGTTTCAAACCAATCAATTAGAAGGTCTGATCTGACAAACATTTTTATGAAATGGAATATTAAATGAACATAAACAGAAGTTAGGGAAGACAATAGACAATGATAATAATTGCAGATAAATTTCCATATAATGTAAAATATACTCATTAAAACATGTATAATTTTTATAATGCTGACGTTAAAAGTGGAAGAATCAAAGATGATACACAAATTATATAATACAAATACTAAGATGAGGTCATTAAATAGTATTTGTGTTTCCTGGCGAACTAATATTGAACTTGGAAGGTGTGTAACAATTTTTCAAACCTTGCCTTATATATTCTTTGCTGGAATTGCCTTGTGCTCTTAAAAATTTCTTTAATATGTTGCACCTTCAGATTAGCTGTGCCAAGGGTACAATTTTAAAGATAAAAGAAAATTACTTACAGGCCCAGACAGATCAGTAGGCATTTTGGGTCAATGCCAACTGTGAAGTGTACGGGGCTGCCTGCTCCCTGGGACGGAACCTCAGACTGCAGGCTCTTGAAAGTGTGAATTAACTCTGTTGCTGCAAACCCTCTTCCAACTTGAAACTTTCTCAGCTCCACAATATAGGAGACCCATTCCAAGTTCATATTTTTGAAAACTTCTTTCTTAGAAAGTACGTGATTTAAAAAGACAATTTTTTTTACCCTTTTTTTTGAGGAGGGAGGTAATTATGTTAATTCATTTATTTAATAGAGGTACTGGGGATTGAACCCAGGACCTCATGCATGCTAAGCAAGCACTCTACCACAGAGCTATTCACTACCCCAGAAAGTATGTGATTTAGATGGTTAAAACCTTAAGGAGAAATAGTATTCAGGAAATGGGAGGTCAGGAAAAGCCTTATAGAAGCCCCTTACAATTATTTTACCATTCCTGAAACAAAGCGATGATGTGAGCAGACAAATAACACATTGTGTGACGTATCAATAATAATGGATGTTGGAGAGGGGAGGGCATCGCTCAGCAGTAGAGCTCATGCTTAGCACGCACAAGGTCCTGAGTTCCAACCCCAGGACCTCCACACAAAAGAAAAAAAAAAGGAAATAAAGAATGATGCATGTTTGTAGGGTTCATTTTTCTTACTTTGGACTCAAAACTGTTCAAGGTCTCAATTCTACAGACTCTCAGTGAGGTCGTCTTGTTGCAGGTAACGCGAATCTTGAGTTTTGTTTTCCTCTATTGCCATGAATAGTGGTGGCTTGTTTTGCATCTTTGGTCCTCAGTCCCAATCTGCAAGTAGTTTTGTCATACAATAATTTTAAGAATTAAAGAAATTTAAATTCTAGACTATCCTTATTTAACCTGCCCCATGTAGCCAAGTAGCTATTTCTCAGTTCTCTCAAAACTCTGTGGGGATCTAGTCTTAAGCTTAAGCTCTCTTGTAGCTTCACGCTGCAGCTCAGGCCATTAGACTGTTACACTCGAGTCTCAGTGCCTTGCTCAGGACGCCTTCCAAATGCCCCTCAGAGGCCTGGCATTTCTTCTACCTCTTAAGTTTCCTTTCTTTCTGCTAATGGGCATCCTCTTCAACTGAGTTTTCAATTCCCAAACCCCTTTACCCTCTTTTTAAATTGCCACAATCAGTGCTTTTCAGTTCTCAATGGCTAATGCTGAAATGTTCAGATTTCAAAAAATAGAATCGAGAAATAAAGCTGTGTGATATAGAAGTTCCCATCAGGGTGTCTCAGGTAGGAGAAGCAGCAAATAAGTAATTTGATCAGCGAAGATGTTCAGGCTGATCAGAAAATAGCTAAGAAAATAGCCCACTGTTTGCTGTGCAACTCAAATGACTGAAGTTCCAAGGACGGAAGGGCAGGTGTGTGAGAGGTGAACCACAGACACAGCCCCCACTGTGTGCAGAGCCTGAGGACTAGGATGGACAGACATGCTCAGGCCATTTGTCAGCAGGTCCCTGATTGCTGCAGTCCTTCAGTGGACCAAGATGTATTGAATCCCTAAATCCACTGTCAGGGATTCACTGTTTGAATTCCTAAATTTTAAACACCTCTAAAGAGCTCTAAAATGAAATATTTGCATGCTGCCCAGACCTTGTAGTATTTAGTACTTGACCCTAAAAGCCCTGAGCCCTGGCCTAGAAATGAGCTGTTTCTGGTTTACCATCATTTTGGCCAAATGCCTTGACTGCTTAGTTACCAGACATTTCTAGATGTACTAACGGAAGATTTGTGAGTGCGAGGGGAAGGGAGAAGGGTGCTGTATTGCTTTTGATTAAAAATCTGGTTTGTGTACAAAGAAAACCAAAACTCAGAGCTGCTGTTCCTAATCAGATTCCAAACTCTTTTCAAGGTGAAAAAGCAACTTTCCAAAGTGAGTCATTGGCTGAGTTTGTAAAGCCAGGAAGGTGAGGTACTCCATATTGTAAAACAGAACACTAGATTTGTAACCATACCCATCATATTAAAAAAAAAAAAAGTAACAGAAAACTGGAAAGCCAAATCAAACCTACCCTCCAAAGCAAAATGCTGAGGCCAGGATTTTGTCAGGGATTCTTTCCTTGATTGAAATCGTTTCAGGTAAAGTGTAGTCTCTTTCCCCAATCTCATCTCTTCAAAGAAGCAAACTGAAGCAAAAGAATTAGCAACGATCTTCCTCCTGCTAGGACCCCAAGGGCAGGATGGGGCTGTGTAACGCAGGGATGGAAACAGGATGAAACCCTTGTTACTGTTTTCCTGAAGCTAATCTGAGGTCGTCATGGTAACTCACCAGGGAATAAGACTATTGTCAGCTTCAGGGTACAATTTTGGGCTACATTCTTAAAAGAGGATATCAGGTGCTTGCATTAAAAGAGAGAAAAATCGTTTAGAAGTGGATCAAAACTGATTTCAGTTTTCGGCTTGGACTTTTGAGAGAGTAGGTGCCTTGGGAGAAAACAACAGAAAAACGTCAATTGGTAAATCTTGCTAAATCTTGGGTGGGAGGGGGAACAGACAAGGAGGGAAGAAGATCCCCACCAGGTAGTAGGACTGAAAGAAGGAATCTGAAAGTCAAAACATCTGGAGGCGTTTGGTAACTTAAACATGCACATTCTTATAAGAATTGCAGCTGTAAGAGAAATTGCTGCTGCTGGCTTCTGTTGTCATCCTGGTGTTGCTTATGGGAGACTCCATTTCCATTTGATCCTGCTGTTTTCCTATATTCTGTTCATTCTGAAGTCATTGCTTTTATGTATTAGTTAACTTTATTCAGCTTTTCCCTTTCTACAGAAAATCATAAGTAAAGCAAGTTCTCATTGCAGCCGTGTACTTACAAAACAATGATTCCTGATGAAGCTGTTTAACTATATGGAATTCTGCAGCTAAGCTTGTATCTCAGTTTTTACTGGTGTATGGTAGGAACTAAGCCTGCCTCTGGTTTTTCAGACTCAGGCACCATATCCCTGGAGGAACAGGGCTCTGTGCAAACAGGCATTGCCTCCGTGGAGTATTAGTTTTTCTAGAAAATTTGGAGGAAAACAGATTATGGAATAGAATGCCAAATTCACAACAACATTTAAGACATAAGACAGAACTAGGAAGAAATATCCTGTTTGAGGCCAGACAGCTTCATACAATGTACCCCTCCCAGGCCAAGCCCATGAGTCTCACTATGAGTACTTTTGGGAAAACTTTGAGAAGCCACGATTCAAGCAGTTGGTCTCTTGGGGATTCCTGAGGAGGACTCTCAACAGTGCAATGTGCCAGTAGCCCCAAATTGCTATTTAATTATTTACAGTTGGTCTGGAGCCTTGCGACCTGCCTTTTTTGAGCAATTACAAGGTGGAGCGTGGCTTAGTGTGATTTTAAGTCGGGGGTCAACAATCTACCAAATACCAAATCAGGTCCTCCGCCTGTTTTTCTCCAGTGCACAAGCTGAGAATGGTTTTTACAATTTTTCCCATGGTTAAAAAAAATCAAGAGACTATTTCACGACATGTGAAAATTATATGAAAGTCAAATTTCAGGCTTAAATAAAGTTCTCTTGGAACACAGCCACGTTCATTCATTTATGCATTGTCTGGGGCTGCTTTCTTGCCATAAGGGCAGAGTTGAGTAGGTGCCATAGAGAACATATGGCCCGCAGTATAAAGCCTACAATATTCACTATCTGGTCCTTTACAGAAAATCTTAGGCAACCTCTGATCTAAGTCATGGTCCTCGCCATTGCCAAGGCGCAGCCCGGGTTATCTAAACATCTATCAAATTCTATTAATACAGTCCCTAATGAGAGCTGTTCTGAAAAGAGTTGCTTGTCCTGCTTTAGAAGCCTGAGAGCAGAGACCAGGTTTCTCAATGGTAGGACTGCCAAGAAGGAAAGATGCACAAAGAGAAAACCGGAGATAGTGTAACACTTCTAAGTAACCTCTTCCAAAGAAAATGAAAAACTTTTCAGTGATATTTGCTGTTAGGTTTCCCTTTCAGATCAGGAACCAAACTGCCCCAGTTTTCACCCTCATGGAAGCTGTGGAGACACTCCCACTTGATCAGTGATTTTCTTTCTTTCAAAGGAGTTAATGATCAGTGTGTGCAAGTTCAGGTTCTCACCCTATTTGTCAAACTGTCTGAGCTTGAAGGTGCTGGGAAAATGACAAAAGGAAGGAAGCATTTAGATATGTGTCTTCTGAGACATCATTCATTTTTGATTAGCTGAAGAAGCCAGAAGAAAAAGCTTTCTGGGCAAATAACCAGCATGCTTTAAACAGAAGAAAGGTATCCTTTTGAATGAAAAATCTAGTTGTGATTCTATTTTAGCCAAGTCTCTTGTCTATTAAATTCTGGAGGGTGTAGCACGTTTTCTTGGGGCCTATCCAGTCTTTGTCCACCAGAACAGAACAGTTGGAGGTGCAGTTGTATCACCGCCTTACTGGGGTGCGTCTCAATATTTCTGCAGATGCTCATTCTGGGTGAGGTTAACGTGGGGTGTGCTCATGGCGATTTAAAATCCCAGCATCCGCCAACTCGTGCAAACACTTGTTTCACACTCAGGCTTAGAGAATGCAAGAGAATAGAAGGAAAGTTGTGAATCCACTTGTGTGTATTTTAAATAAACCTCAGTACATTTATGCCGATTTTAGGTCTTGTGGACAGTCGATGAGTAGAGACACATCTCATTCTAGTCACAACACCTCAGTGAATGAGAACTGTTGAATTTGGGAAACGTAAGCTGAATAGATCCCTGTGGCCTCAGAAGCTCATTCTCTGGGCAGCAACCTGGGTTGCAGTGGAGTTGGCCTCACCATCGGCATCATGAGATGTGTGTAGGGTGAGGCTCCTGGGGTTGAGCTGGAACCGTCTCGTACAGCCCACACTCGGCTCCACCCTGGGCACCTCTGCCCTTTTTGAACCCGTGGCCCATCAGTGTGGTGGGCCGTTCAGTCCCACTGGACTCAGGTACAGATGAGGGATCAACCCTCCTCCCTAAGCCATTCCGCACAAGCTGCCAAGGCTTCTCAGAACCCTCACAAACTGCTAGGGAAAGTCAGTTCTCCCAGTTTTTGTGGCATCAGGATGACTTACCTCTGTGTGTGCTCTGCAGTATTTTCAAGAATGTGCTCATTTTCACTGGGCATAAAGGACACTCTTCAAGGTGATACCTTCTCAGACTCTTGCCGTTACTCTTCAGGACAGTCAGTACTCAGGAATGAGCAGCCACCAAAATTATTTGATGTGATAAAAAAAATCATTTGGTACATAGTGCCTTTTTTTTAATGCTTCCAAGGTAACAATAATAGCTTTATTTATTTTTTATTGAAGTACTGTTTATTTCATAGTTCCTTCTTTTAATGAGCTTAAGAAATAGAGGGAAAAGTTCTAGTACAGTGGATTTAGGTTAAAAGGATACCTACCTTTAAGGAGAAAATGGAATTTTCCCTTAAATGGAGAACACTGGCTTTTAGCTTTCCTCTGCTTTCTTTGACAACAGCTTGTGGCTTCCTCAGACTTGAGTAGCAGAACTGATGGAGCAGATCAGCGGCGGAGTGCCAGGCGGCAGCAACGCGGTGCCAGGCAAGTTAGGATAATTGTGAATCTGCAGGGACTCTTCGTTCCTTGGAGAGTTGCAGGTCTAATTGCCAAAAACAGGAACAGAATCCTATCCCTGAAGTGGAAGAGACAAGGTCTTTTGAATATGAATGTGGTGACTGCAGTGATTCCTGCAGAAACAAGAAGTCTGCCCTGAATGTAAAAAGGCTCGTTGCAAAACCCAAGATTTAATTAATATCAGCTCTCTAGATAATGCATCCGTACAGTATGCAACTTAATTTCTGGAAATGGCCCACACTACCTGGCAGTCATACACCCGACACTACGGCTGCCCACAGAGCCCTGTCCATCTGGTTGGACTTTTCTACTTCTGTCCATCTGGTTGGACTTTTCTACTTCTGCCCCCTGAGGAAGAGAGAATGCTTTTCTTTCTAGATGTATACAATTCTGTTTGTTTGTTTGTTTGTTTCTTTTTACTGTCTTAAATGCTTTATAACAAAGTCATTTTTTTCATTTTTCATTTATTTGTTTGTCTCATTTTACTTAGTTCAATTTTTTTCTTTCTTTCTTTTTTTTTTTTGGTGGGGGGAGGTAAATAGGTTTACTTATTTATTTATTCTTAGGGGAGGCACTAGGGATTGAACCCAGAACCTCATGCATGTTAAGCATGTGCTCTACCACTTGAGCTATACCCTCCCCACTGTGTTACTTCCATTTTAAAGATGAATATGCTGATGCTTTTAAACATCCTCTTTCAAAAGAGGTTATAGGTTTTGATAGATTTTCCTAGCATATCAGAAATCAATTTAGCAACGTGTTGAAAAAAATGTACCATTGATTAGACTTGATTTTTCATGTCATTCATATAGCTTCTATTTTTTGCAGCTTTATTGAAGTACAATCTATATACAATAAAATCCAATAATGTTAAGTGTATATATAGAAGAGCGTGACAAATGTATAAAGCCCTGTCACCACTACCAAAACCGACGTGCAGAGCACTTCCATCGTCTGCAAAGACTTCCTTCATGCCTCTTTTCCTCCTGCCACCCCCAGCCCTGAAGGACCACTCATCTTACTGCCACTGCAGTCTGCCTTTTCAGAATTTCATATGAATCGAGTTGTATTGCATGCATCCTTTTGTCTCTGGCTTCTTTCACTCAGCGTAATGCTTGTGAGATTTGCCCAAGTCCAGGAGCGTTTTCCTTTTTATTGTTAACGTGCATCAGTAGTTTATTCTCTTTGTGAAATAGTTTTCCATTGTGTGAGTCTACCACGGTTTCTCTGTTTACCAGTTGATGGACATGTGGGTTGTTTTTGATTTGGGGCTATTACAAATAAGCTTCTATGAATATTCCCATAAAAGTCTTGGCGTGAATATAAGTTTTTGTTTCCTGTGGATAGATACCTATGAGTGAAATTGCTGAGCCATGTGGTAAATGTTTGTTTAACTTTTTAAAGAACTGCAGTTTCCCAAAGTAGCTCTACCATTTTGCATCCCTCTAGTAACGTATAAGAGTTTTGGTTGTTCCACAAAATCATCAAAACTTGGTATTATCAGTCTTTTATTTTAGTCATGATAGTGGTAATTTATGTGATTTTAATATGCATTTCCCCAATGAATAATAATGTTTATCTGAAAAGACCTTTGGATTCATTGATTTTTCTCCTTCTCTTGTCTATTTTCTGATTCACTGATTTCTACTCTTATCTTTTTTCTTCCTTCTGTTTACCTTGGGTTTATTTGATCATCTTGTTTTTTGAGAGTTTCAGAATGTCAGTCTCTTTCTATGGCCCTTTTTTGGTGTGTGTATATATATATATAAAGTATATATGTATATTTATATATATTTTATTGGAGTATAGTGAGTTTACAATGTTGTGTCAGTTTCTGGTGTACAGTATAATGCTTCAGTCATATACAAACATACATATATTTGTTTTCATATCCTTTTTCACCATAAGCTACTACAGAATATTGAATACAGTTTCCTGTGCTATATGGTATGAACTTGTTTACCTATTTTATATGTATTAGTTAGTATCTGAAAATCTCAAACTCCCAATTTATCCCTTCCCAATCCTTTCCCCACTGGTAACCATAAGTTTGTTTTCTATGTCTGTGAGTCTGTTTCTATTTTGTAAATAAGTTCATTGTCATTCTTTTCTTTCAGATTCCACATGTAAGTGATATTATATAGCATTTTCCTTTCTCTTTCTGGCTTACTTCACTTAGAATGACAGTCTCCAGGTCCATCCATGTTGCTGCAAATGGCATGATTTATTCTTTTTCATGGCTGAGTAGTATTCCATTATATAAATATACCAAAATTTCTTTATCCAGTCATCTGTTAATGGACATTTAAGTTGTTTCCATGTCTTGGCTATTGTAAATAGTGCTGCTGTGAACATTGGGGTGCATGTATCTTTTTGAATTAAAGTTCCCTCTGGATATATGCCCAGGAGTGGGATTGCTGGATCATAGGGTGTCTATTTTAAGTCTTTTGAGGAATCTCCATACTGTTTTCCATAATGGCTGTATGAAACTACATTCCCACCAACAGTGTAGAAGGGTTCCCTTTTCTCCACACCCTCTCCAGCATTTATTGTTTGAGGACTTTGAATGATGGTCATTCTGACTGGTGTGAGGTGATACCTCATGGTAGTTTTGATTTGCATTTCTTTGATATTTAGCAATACTGAGCATTTTTTCATGTGCCTATTTGCCATTTGTATGTCTTCATCAGAGAATTGTTTATTAAGCAATTGTTCTTCTTCCTATTTTTGGATTGGTTTCTTTGTTTTTTTCTCATTAAGTTGTGTGAGCTGTTTATATATTATGGAAATTAAGCCCTGGTCAGTTTCATCTTTCACAAATATTTTCTCCCATTCCATAGGTTGTCTTTTTTTTTTTTTTTTGCTTATGGTTTCTTTTTTCTGTACAAAAGCTTATAAGTTTAATTAGGTCTCATTTATTTATTTTTGCTTTATTTCTGTTGCCTGGGTAGGCTGTCCTAGGAGAACATTGCTAAGACTTATGTCAGAGAATGTTTTGCCTATGTTTTATTCTAAGAGGTTTATAGTGTCTTGTCTTATGTTTAAGTCTTTAAGCCAGTTTATTTTTGTGCATGGTGTGAGGGAGTGTTCTAACTTCATTGATTTACATGCAGCTGTCCAGTTATCCCAACACCATTTGAAGAAGAGACTGTATTTACTCCATTGTATGTTCTTGCTTCTTTGTCAGAGATTAATTGACCAATATTTGGTCTTCTTAATTCTTAAATTGGTTGCTTAGTATGAAAGCTTTAGATTTTCCTTCTTTTCCAGTAAAACTTTTAGTATTATAAATTTCTTACCAAATACTGCTTTAGCTGTCATATTACATAAATTTTGCTATGGTGTGTGTATGTGTGTGTGTGTGTGTGTGTTTTAACTGAAGTATAGTCAGTTACAATGTGTCAATTTCTGGTATACATCATGTTTCAGTTATACATATACATACATCTATTTGTTTTCATATCTTTTTTCATTATAGGTTACTATAAGATATTGAATATAGTTCCCTGTGCTATACAGAAGAACTTTTTATCTAGTTTATATATAGTTGTTATATATTGTTTTTATTTTTATTCACTTCAAAGTATTTTCTTTTTATTTTGTTTTATTTAGAAGTATGTTGCTTGATCCAGATATTTGAGGATTTTCCATATATTTAGAAAATTGATTTATTTCCTTCCATTATGGTCAGAGACATGTTTTTGTTTTCAATTCTTTTAAATTTATTGATAGTTATTTTAAGCCCAAAATCTGATGTTTCTTCTTGAATGTTCCATATATAGTGAAAAAAATGTGAATTCTGCTGTTTCTGGGTGGAGTGCTCTGTACATATGTCAATTAGGTCAAGTTGATGATAGTTTTTGGTTACTGCTGCATCCCAAGTACCTAGAACTGTCAGTTCTCTAAACATGCTTGTTCTGTGAATGAATAAATGAGTGAATACATAACCTATATCATGACTATGATTATTACTTTTATCTTCCACTCAGAATTTTAAGCATTGGGCTGGTTGAAGACTAATCTCAAATCTTAACTAGTGCCTCCATTTTACTAGCATCCAAACCATCTCCTATGAGCAGTAAGTTGAAAAGCCATTTAGATCTTACTTTCTCCCTTTTATGTCATTTCTAAATCTATCACTGCAGGATTTACTGCGTATCCTTGGTTATTTAAACTTCAAGAGATTGCTGATCATTTCTTTCTAGGTGTAAACTACCTTTCAGTAATGTTCTGAAGGAAAATATCCAGAGGAAAAAACATTACATGTATTTAAGGAGAGTCAGCACAAATTTGATTCAGGCTGGACTGCTGAGGATGGGGAGGGGAGGGGGCCAGGAGGAAGAGAGATGGTGGCACTGCCATTTTTATATGATAAGTATATTCTTCAGTGATTGCAATTTTTTTTATTATATTCTTTCTTTACAAACCTTTTCTTTCTTTGCCTGACTCTTTTAAAAGAGAGATTAGTCATATTTGTGGCCAAGGAATAAAAACTGTAGTAACTACAATCAGGATGATCAGTCTTTTTACAGTAGCCTCACAATTTCCCCCTAAAGCTATATTTCATATTTATTTCTTTTCAAACTTCATGCAAATCAACATTAATTTTATTCTGGAACTTTTACAACATCCTTGAAATTACTATAGATATATGGCTGCCTGGATTGGGATTGTAACTGCTTTGTAACTGTGAAAACTATTAACTAGAGTTAGGATTTGTGTAGTCTCCAAAAGTGGTGGGAGAGTTAGAGACTTCTTAATTAATGCATCTAAATTAATCCACATAAATTTTGTGCATTTTTAATGTCCAGATCTACTTTCTGTCATTTCAGTTGTCTGAGAGACTAATACCTTTTTCTTTTTTTTCTTTTTTAACTCCAAGGAAACCTTGATAGAAATCAAGTCTGGCCAGTTTTGTTGGTTCTTGCCTTTAAAGATAGTATAAGTACTATCTTTAAAATCATAGAGTCCTGCTTGCTCGTCTAAGGTATTGCTAACTAGGCCAAAACATGTCTTAGCCTGAGAATTTATCTGCATAATTTTTAGTTCTAATATGTAAGAAAGCTTGCCAAGAGAATACTATGTGTGTGGTTTTTTTTTTTTTTTGGTTAAACCTATTGAAACTAATTTACCACAATTCTTTGTGAAAACTTTCCTCTCTCTCCTTGAAATATTTTATTTAGAGACTGCGCTAAGTGTACAAACATTAACTTGACATTCTCTGGTCTTTATCTCATGGTCTCCTACACTTTCCTCCTCACTATTTCTTCTTTTATTACTCCCACAGGTTTCTACAACCCCAAAGGGATTCTTTGTGGCTTGTTGTTAGATAATCAGGAAGGATTCTGCTCTGGTATGAAGGAGAATCATTCCATAGCCAACAAGAACTGCTCTGTTTTGAGAGCCTGAGAACGAAGCCATTAGTCACAGCTTTGGGGACCGGCACTGCCCCACGGAGGCCCCTTGTGGGGACAGTTACTGGAAGAAGTGGGTTGTGTGGGGACTGAGGCAACAGAGACCCAAGCTACCGTTCCCCAGGCCTCTACGGCGCCCAGTGCTTCACTCAGCTAGAAGAACGGCTCGAACCCCGATCCCTCTGCTACCAAGAGGAGGAAATATGGGCTTTCCCTGAAAAGTGGCTTATAAGTCATAGTGCAGATCTACAGTACTATGGGTCACTATGTGACCTATACTTAGGAATTCAGCTGGGGTGTTCCAAGATGGGCTCTTGAGTCCCCAGTGCAAGCCTGATTTTCAAAAACCTTTCACTTCTGAGTGTGCTTTCATTTTGAGGCTGCACAAGGCCACTGACCTGTTCTGGATTTAAGCGGGAAAAGCACCTCTTCCTCAGGGGCAGGTGAGTGCAGCCCTGTGCCAGGCAGGGCACTTTGCTTGCCCAGTGTCCTTGTGTGGTGGCAGCCTGCACAGGTGTGTATGTGTCTGCCCCGTGGCTACATCAGTGACCGTTACCCTAGGGCCATTCCCGGCAGGAGATGGTCTGTCCTAGCCATCTCTTGAGATCACACCTCTGAATTGTGGTAGTGAGCAGTTACTGAGAAGTTACAGGACAGATGAATCTGGCAATCATCACGATTGCTGCAGAGAAAGGGCCTAAGGTGTGGAGAGAAATCATGTCTGCTCTTTTTTTTTTAACCTTCTAGCTTGAACTTCTGTGTCTCAGAGAGGTCTTCCATTGTCAAACTATCTAGTGTCCCATGTTTATTCTTCTTACATGCGACAATGATTATATTTGTGTTTATCTTGCTTATTACCTATGTTTTCGACTATCTCCAGGAAATGTTCACAAATACAGTCCCAACACAAAGCTGCTACTTGATACAGAGTTGGCATTTAATAAATATTCGTTGAGTGAAGGATCGTCTTTATCAACCTTCGACCGTGGCAAGGGTGGGAAGTATGAGGGTGGTAAAATAATGAGGACAGATGGTGAACCGCAGCTCCTGATCAAAGGAACACAACCTGTCTGATATCACGCACTACTCAGGCTTCCCTTGGCTCTGCCACCTTTTTACAGCCAGGAGGTGCCGAGCGGTTGATGTTTCATTGTTTTTAGCTGACATTCCCTGAGAATGCCATGTGCTTTCTTTACATACATTATGTGGTCCAACATGCACAACAAGTACCTATGAAGAAGGTATAATTATTATTCTCTACTTTACACGTAAGGGCCTGAGTCCTGGGAAGGGGGTGGTGAATATATAACTAACATAATAAATGAAAGTATCAGGACTTGAACCCAGGTCTCTCCGACCCCAAATATCACACCCTTAGACATTATTCAACATGCCTTTATCTCCAACACAGTGAGCTGGAGCAAGAGATGCAAATACAAGCACCCAGCATGGACTCGCTGAGCCACGTCGAATGGCCCAGTGTGCATTTGGTCTTTCCAGATGGTGGAGGATTTCTGGTTCTGCCTGTGACCTAACCCAGCAAAACCACAGCCTCCACGTTTATTATCTTATTTTGCTTCCTTGCTGGTGTTTACTCTCCACACTCTCGGGAGAGCTATCTACCACTTGGTTTCCATATCCTGGGGCCAAATGCAGGTTTTTCTCACCCTCAACAAAGCACAAAGGGTGTGTTACACAGCTCAACAGCAAACAATGCACAGTGTCTGGTAGGATTTTTTTTCCCCCAAATTTTAATGATCCTTTAAAATTGCAACCTTCTCTGCCTTTCAGGTTTAAAATTGCTGTGCCGGTGGCCCCCGAGGCTTGGCAGTTTGGGAAGGTCAGCCCCTTCCATAGCGCCATAGACAACAGCTCCTTGAGCCTAATAGCACAAATGCTGACTACATTTTCTCCCTCCAATAATCAAAGAGTTCTTCATAACCAATTTCATACATATCTATGCTTTATATTCTTTTATACCCACTTGCTGGGTAGACCATTATGAAAAATATAACATATAATTATATACTATAACATTTCAATATATACTGATAGCATTATAACTTTTAAAATTCGTTATTTAAACACACGGGTGAAGGCCTAGGTGACAGGGCAGAAATAAAGGTAAATAAGCCTTTAACCAAGAGGTTGAAAATCTAATTGTGATTATTTATAACAAGACCCAGATATAATGGAATATTTTGATCTTCTGTTTCAAATCTTAATATCCTGCTTCCCTTTATGCACCAACCTGACACAGGGACCTCCTCACAGGATCTGCACTTCCATCGCTGTGTGCTCTGGTGATGGTTTGGTAGCTCAGCTGTATAGAAGAGACATGGGCAGAGAGTAGGGGACAGAGGAGCACGTGGGGTAATTCGTGTCCTTCCTCTGTCTCTGCCTCCCTTGACCCAGCAAATGAGAAAATTTAGGCAGCTCAGCCGGTGACTTTCCCAGGTCTGAATGTGGGCTGACGTGGAGATATATACTCCAGTGATTCCCCGAAGTTTTTATGATTGTGTGTACTACGTAGATATGGCTGAAGACAGAATTAGGTTTAAGCTGCATTTTATTACATAAGCTGGTGAAAGTTTCAATTCGTGTGTTTTAATTCCCCTTGGTTATTGTCCATCCATGCTAGGCAGAAAGTATTTAAAGTGGCAAAATTACTTCTGTCTGCATCGGAAGGCTACACCACCAAACATTAAGAATGATTCATCTTTCAGGAAAAAATGGTGGAAAAAATAGAGCTCTTTCAGGAAAAAAAAATTAAAATTTCTTATGCTGCTGCAATTTGAAAGACAACTATGCTATTTCTCCTTATATTGTTTGTGGTCACTATACCCATTATATCTTAATGATGTGAAATCAGGATGAGATGTCATTGGAGACAATTTTTCTCTCCACGAGAGAAAAAGAGATTCCAAGCAAGCAAGCAAATGATTTCAGTTCAGCCAACATATATCAGAAGCCTAGGACCAGGCGAGGTGCTGGAGGCAGAGAGTACAGAAAGTTGGAGAATCTTAGTGGGGAGATAAGACAGTACACAAATGACTTTATTAAAGAGTAGGATGATGATTTAAATGAGAGAGGAGGCTGCAGCTGGTGGTGGCCGTGGGAGGAGAGTACTGCGGTGACAGGAGGCCTCTATGGTATCATTTCAGTTACGATTTCCTCCAGACGTGGCCTCCTTGAAGGTAGTACACAGAACTGGATCAAGTGTCACTGGTTTCTGGCTGAGGCGTTATGTCTCTCCCACTCTCATGTCTCCCTTCCAGCCCCACTCCCCTCACCAAAAGATAAGAGCAGTGGAAGGGAAAATACTTTTCTGGCTCTTCAAATGCAAGATGTATTGTTTGGCCGAGGGCCAATCAGGTAGACAAACTATTCACAAACTATAGTCAGGATAAGGGCATAATTCACGCTATGAGAAAGCGACCCAAAGCTTTTGAGATTCCAAAGCAATCACTCACTGCAATAAAAAAATCGGAGGAGGAGTGTGGATAGCGGAAAAGCCAGGGTGTGTGTGTTGCCAGTTTTATATAGTCATGGTGTTACAAAAGGATCTGTCCAAAAGACCTTGTTTTATTTATTGAATCAAGTAATCACACTGTCCAAAACTTTTGGATGCAAGCGCAGAAATAAAGGTATTCATGAAGTCAGACTTGCACTGGACAGGAAGTAGTAAAGAATGCCAATTTAATCTCTGCTACCTGGGTAAGTCCTAAGGGGAGGATGAGCTCATGAGTGTGTGTACACATCATTATAAGGCTGAATTAAAATGCATTAAATATAGAAGTCGGATATAAGCCCCTGAGGGTAATACAACATAAAAGAATAGTTGAACAACCTGCAGCTTTAAAAGGGGGGATCCTAAGAGCCTCGCTGGCTGGGGAAAACAGTTAACTACTCACTCCTCAAGGAAACACCTATATCGAGCTTGGGTTTTGAAAACCTTAGCACTCCAACTGATCTAAATGAATGTAAATTTAGGGGGAGGGCTTTCCTTTACCCTTGCTTTTGTGGTCTCCACAGCCTCTGGACCCTCGGACCCTACAACTCTTACCTGCATTGGACTGAGCTGAAATAAAGAGGAAACGATCCTAAATCATCCATTGAAATCTTCTTGAAAGGGTAAGTTTCATTTATTTACCATTTAAAAAAAATGGTATAGTTACTTAGCAAAGTATATGCTGTAGGCTAAAGAGTTCATGAACGTTCATTTTACTATTTCATTTTGGGGTGACATTGTCTTCAGTGGTACAGGGATCAGTACAGTGAGTGACAGGTATGCCCCCTCCCTCACCCCACACACACCAGAAGTGTCACCATTAGAGGCGTGCCAGGCTATAAACCTTGGCATATTAATGAACTGGCATCACTAGGGGACTCAACGGGGACCAAAAGTTAAAACTTTAAAGACTTTAATATAGAATAAGGTGGCTGCCAATCAGAAGGGAGAAATATGTAATTTCATACAAAGTAATAGAATAAAATGTGATTTAAAATTGATAATGCTGAGACTATGGAAAGCATTAAAAATGGAGAAGCAGGAATAGGGATGAGGTTTATGTGCAAAGACAGATTAGTTTAAGAACCATAATGTGGACAAGGGGCTTTTTATGCAGAAGTCAGTTGAAGATTCTCAAAAATAACCCAAATGATTGAAAGGAGGTATTTGGTCCAAAATTTAAAAAAAAAAAAAAGAAAAAGAAGAACCAATGTAGACATTCTTTTTGACAGAGAATGACTACTCTATAAAATTATGGAGAACCACAAAAGTAAACAGTGAGAGTCAACATTTTGAATAATGAAGAAAACATTTATGCTGCATGGGGATACATTGTTAAAATTTCAGGAAAGTCTGCTTACTGTAATAACTAACATAAAAAAATTAGGAAGACACAATCTAGAAAGAAGGAAACACTGATTTGTTTCTTATAATCTCAGAAATGGACCTCACCAGACATGTTTATAATTAATGGAGATTCACTGATTATTTAAGAGTGGGTTCAGGGTCACAGGCAGATTCATCCTAGAGAATTCTAAGGCAGAAACACAGCAGCCACACACCTGAAAACCTGCATAATTCTATCTGAAAGACAAATGAGCCTCCAATAGTGAAAGAAGTCCTTTTATTCTATGGTATAACTTTAAATTCTTAATTACTCAACCTCCAGCAAACTGAGAATCCCACTAGTAAAAAGTAAATAACAAAGCACGCCACCTTCGAATTCTGCATGTGTTTAACTGCAAAGAATCATTAACAATACAGCAGTTAAAGACCCAGGTACAATTCTTTCAGTAACAAATTCTGACTTAATTTAAAAGTAAATAAACTGATTTCAGACTATAGGTTCCAGAAGGAATAAGGCATTTAGAATTTAAATCTTGTTCAGTGCTTTTCCTCCACAGAGAGAAACTAAAATGAAATGGGGAAGAGAAGTCCTGTAAAGAAAAAGTATTGAGTCAGCTTTTGGATTCTTTGGTGTAAAGAACTGGTCATCAGAGTGAAATTTTACTAGTGATTGGGTTTTAGTCTGCTCATTTAGCTTCCACCCTGTATAAGCAGAATATCTTGTATTTGCTTGTTCTTGTCTTTGAAGTGACTTCATGTTTAGGGTCAGTTTTACCATGAAAGGCTTTGTGCTTGCTTATTATTCCTGCTATAACAGAAATATTCGCCAATATGCCTTTAAAGCTTAAAAGTGAGCAAATGTAATTCGGTATCTAAGTTTTTAGATTCTTTTGATTATGTTATGACTCGGCATTTAACTGTCCTTTTTACTAACTTCATGTTTTACTTAAGTGAGTAAATTTTGTTTTTTTCTGCGGTTATTAGAAAACCTAATGACAATTTTGTAGATGCTTATACATACTTTGAGAAAGTATGTTGTTTGAGTACGTAACTTAAAAAAAAAAACAGTATTTCATGTGCACCCACTTAGAAGAATGCACCTAGCACATCATGGTTTATTCTATGCCACAGAAAAAGATGAGTAATCAGCCGTTGTCCTCAAGGAGATTGCCGTCTATTTTAGCTGATTTAATTTACCATTTATGCTTTTTTCATAGGATGATAGGTTAATTATGCTCCGTGTGTATTAAGTAGGCATCTAGCCTGAGCAGTCATGATATAAAATGATGTTGGAGTCAGATGGACCTGGGCTTGAGCCCTGGCTGTGCACAGTTAGGACTTCTGCTCCTTGAAGCCTGAGATTTCCACTTACAAAATGGAGGTGCTAATTTTAGGCTTACAGAGGTGACAAGAGGGTTCAATGTGATAATACATGTAAAACACCTGTGAGCTATATATAACCTTCATTTTTAGCGCCACCCCTCTTCCCCCCATCTACATTATTTAAATGAAACGGCCAGGTTTAGTGTTGTCCATAATTTTCTCCATTAATTTTGGTCTAGGATTTTTAACAGCATTTCCTAAGTGCAGCCAGGTTGTAACTGGCGGTACTTTGGGTGGTTGATGGTGGCACTCTAATTGTTTAAAGTTCAAAGACAATGTGGGAATACCAGGGCAGGAGGCTGGAGCCAAGCCACAACCCTTCACACGTTGGTCACCAGTCACAGTCTCCACTATTAGAAATGATGGCCGGGGCTGGGAGTGCTCAGAGGGAGAACAAGAGAAAAGGATACATCGTGTCTCTAAAAGGTCTAAGTGGCTAAGGAGATATGGATTTGTTTTTGCCAGGAGTTCTTTTCTTTTTTTTTTTTTTTTAAAGCCCATAAATTGTATCAATAGAGTTTGACTAGAAATAAATATTGGAGTTTCTTGCCCTCCTGCTCCCAACCTACCAGATCCATTCTGTGGTTTTTCACAGAGGGAACACAAAGGAAAGTCCTTTCATTCCTGGGCAGCCTTTCTGCCCACAGCCCTCCCTCCTTTCCCATTCTGTTGAACCCTATTTAACCATAAAGAAAGCAAACTTGAGGCCAAATTTTAATTCTCTACCTGAAACCCGGAGAGTTTGTTTCCTCTTTAAACTTCTAGTCGCTCTTTGCAACAATTTCCATCTAAAGAGAATCAGCTTGCTCCCTACAATGACTGAGGAGACAGAAGGGTGACCCTAATTAAGAAATTCTGAGATTTAACTGAGGTTCTCAAACCCCACTAGTTTAGGGGGGAGACTTTATCATTCTTGACTTCTCCTTCCACGTTCCATGCCTAATGATCTAGGGGACCTCAGAAAGAAAAACAGTTTGGTCATTTCCCCACCCTCTGGGGGAAAGGTTATTCTTCTGTGTGTGTGTGTGTGTGTGTGTGTGTGTGTGTGTGTGTGTGTGTGTGTGTGTGTGTGTTTTAATGGGACTCTCTCCTTCACTTTTGTTGAACCTGCATGGAGACTTTCTAACTTGTTTTTTCTTCCTTCACTGTGAATTTTCTTTGAATTTCTATTAAGAACATTTTAGTTGCAAAATAACATACACTCAGTAAAATGCACAAATCTTCAGTGTGTAGCTCAGTGACTTTTTGTAGAAGGCTGTACCTGTATACTTCAACCAGAACAAAATCTTAGGATGCTTTCAGCACTCAAGGAAGGCTCCCTGGGGTCCCTTCCCAGTCAGTAACCCCTCCATGGAAATCACTCTTCTGACTTCTAAATTTTGCTTGATTTTGAACTTCATATAAACGAAACCATTACTGTGTACTTTTTGGTATATGGTTTGTTTTGATCAAAATTAAGTCAATGAGATACATTCATATTGTTCCTTGTATCAATAAGTTGTTCTTTTGTTATATGGTATTTGGTTGTGTGGCTATACCACATTTTATCTTTCCCTGTTGATGATAAGTATTTGTGTCGTTTCCATTATTTGGCTGTTTTAAGTAAAGCTACCTTGAACCATCTCCACTGTGGATTCTTAATTTTCTCCAGGCCCCCTCTTTGTAGGATTCTAATGAATATAATTGTGGAGAGGATTTACAGGCATCAGTTAATCTTGTTACAGGTTAATTCTTCAGGTTACTTTTGTACTAGAATTTAAAAGACATCAAAATCCTGTTTTCCAAACTAAAAGAAAACAAAAAGAGAGAGAGAGGGAGGGAGGAAAGAAGAAAAGGTGGAAGAGAGGAAGAGAGAGAGGAGGGAAGGAAAGGAATGTACAGGCATGTTGGTAAAAAAACCTTAAACTCATAATTTCCACTTTATAGAGGTATTTGATCATCTTAATTTGCAATACCTAAGTAAGTAATGCTTACATGATTACAGACTTCTTTACCTCACTTTTGGAAATACTCCATGCCCTCTGGAGATTACTTAAAGAGCTTCTACATATCCCTCCAAGATGTGATAAAATCATGTGTTAAGTGCAAGTTCCAGAGTCAAGTTCACTAGGAAGATTGGTTGACTTTGAGTATTTTTTCTAAAAGGTTTTTGTTTTTTTTTTTAACTGCACAAGGTCCAAACACTTGAACAAATCCCAGAGAGATTAAAGAACGCAGTGAAATGCTGTTTTACGTACTCACTGTTTTAGGAAGCTCACTGCTGACTCCTATCTTTTGATTCCTTATTCCACTTCCCCTAGATCTTACTGCTTTCATTGTTAACTTAACTTGCTTCCTCCAACATGGAAAGTCATCAGACATTCAAGTTGGTTCCTTTGAACCCTAGAATCAACTGCATTAATAAGTTATCTAGACAATTACCTAAACACCATCCCTTTTCAGTGTTTATATAGAGATCATCTAAGAAACTGGTCAAATAAAACACCCAGTGCATGGTAATGAGCAAATTATTTGCTCAACAGTTTATTATTTTATTGCAGAGATTTCCCTTCCTATCATTAAGGATAGTTTTTCTTGTGTGTTCATTTTGGGAATGTTGACTTACTTTCAGTTGTATTCTTGTTCTGTTGTGGGAAAATAGACATACTCTTTGTAACATCATCAGTCAATGTTTGAAATTAGATTATAGTCATTTTCAATTAAGTTCATGCTGGATGAAGTTTGAGAGGCTTCGAGAAATCCAATTATATCTAGCCGTAGAAACTTTGAAGAGAAGCCACTCGGTACTGCAGAATAAATTGCAAACAAAATGAAAATGGTGACAAATGGCTGGGCAAACATGGCAAGCCAAGTACTGGACACCAACTCAAACCAAAAAGAGTTAACCTTAGGAAAAAAACAACAACTTGTCAATTTCAGGGTTTTAACAATCACAAGTAGGAATTTAAAATAGGATTAGAATTTACCTATGACATTTCCCCTCTGCATTTAGGGCTGAATGAAGCTTCTATGATGAGTATTTTGCCTCACCACTCATTTGCTGTAAGCAGTTTTATTTAAAGACAGAATGGAAAGTATATAGGCCAAAACTGAGAGAGAAGAGATAAATATTTTTGTTGGAGGGCAATGGCCATAGAACTACATTAGATAATAAGCATAGAAAAGGTGTGGCATTTGTGACATTGCTTGGAAGGACATTTTTCAGTCTCCTGTGTCTTTAAAAATCACATCAGCAGCCCTTTCTGGGAAAGAGTTCTCTGTCCTCAGTGACATCCCAAGGCCGACTTTCAGGCTTTCCTTAAAATGTGCTTTGTATTAACCTGTCAGGGAATAGCCCTTGGTTCCCTTGGTTCACTCTGGAGTTTTGGGCTCAAAAAAAGGCTGGAGTGATACAATTATAAATTGTGATTCTTTGGGGGGTAGGGTATAAGCTCAGTGGTAGAGTGCATGCTTAGCATGCATGAGGTCCTGGGTTCAATCCCCAGTACCTCCATCAAAAATAAACAAATAAACCTAATTTCCTCCCCCTAAAAATAAAGTCTTTAAAAAATGTGATTCTTAAAAAAAATGCTCTAGCCAGAGCTGGTTTTAAATTCCTCTGATAGCATTTAACTTGTTAAAGTTTTGCGTTCAACACTGATGATCGGCTCAGTGTTACGGAGGAGAAACCTGTTGATGCAGCTCCTTTAAGTGCTACGGGTTTCAAAACAACTCTGCAGATAGCACACATTCCTGTGGTGGGAGGCAGAGGGCGAGCCGTGAGCCTTTCCCATTCATTCAGAGAAGGAGAAAGGGACTGAACTTACCTCCCAACAGGTGAAGTTAAGCCTGTCCTGTAAGTGGATTGATTTGTTCTATAAATCGAAGTTCTGTTCGCAAGGGCATGAGCAGTATATTTTCTCACTGGGCACCCTTCTGTTCTCCCACCTCCCCCCCCCACCCCCAGCCCCCTGCTGGGAAAATATTTATTTCTTGTTCAGAGACGCCTTTCTTCCGCCTTGATGATAGTATTTCTTTTTTCTCTTCTTAGCTCAAAAGGAGAGTTTTTTTCCCTTTTGTTCTGTCTGTGTGCCTTGCCTGTTACATTACACTGTTTCTCTTTTCTTTTGTTACTGTGCTGCACATCTTACAAACAAATGTGAGCTTTGTATCAAAACAAAATAAATGCATGCTCTAAAATAATAAAGGGGTAGAACAGCTGTTCTCAGTGATTATACTCTTTGAGCCTTTAAAATTTTGAGAGTGCTGAGAAATTTCTTTTAAAAATGATAAAAAAAAACTTGTCACAGAAACTCATTTTGCGAAGTTTGTTATTTTTTGCTCTGATGGATTGTTTATAAAAATACCCAGTGTGTTTCAGAAATAATTCTGTGTGGTTTAATTCAGCGGAGGTTCAAGAGATTGAAGGTTTACACTGATTTCTCATTTGCAACTAATCTGTATATTTATCCATAGAGTGATTTTATTTAGGACTTTAGCAGAGGTAGGTAGAAACATTACTCAGTGCAACAAATTAAAAAAAAAAAAAAAAGAACCTCACATAAGGATTGTGGGAACCAGAGAAAATGGTTGCTGATACTTACTATTCTTTGAAAGCCACTTCTTAGTATTGCCATTTAAAATGTTGTAACTGTTGCCAAGCTCTTTAGCAAAGTAGAGAGACACCTTCCGAGGTGTGTCTTGGCCTGTTCCGAACTCCTCTCCCTCCCTTTGTTTGGCCCCCAATCTCAGTAGTCCCTGATATTCAAAGACAAGCTATTGAGCTGCTGACAGTGCCGAGCTGGAGCCACGAGCTGCTCTGACTCATGCACACTTATATCTTCTGAGATCATTCATTTTAGGAGCAATGACATCAGTTTTCCAGGAGGCTGGCTGACTGGGATTACCTCCGAAGGAATGAAGTGAAAGGACTTGGAATAGCACCTGACACACAGTAGGAGCTCGATAAGCATTTGTTGGATAAAAGTCTTCAGCTCTTTCTAGCTCCGCTTTCGGGCCACTTATATTTCTAACCAGATCACGAGGCAGCAAGTTTTCTTTGTTGCTGGTGTTGCAATTATAACCCTGGCTTCAAAAATATTAAGTGACTTGATCTTGCCCATTAAGTAGATAAGTTTTACTCGAGCAGTGCAAGCCTGCTGAACCATCGTGGCTTTACTTTCTGTAGGCCCTTTAAAGTTTGCTTAAGGGGGATGGGAGGGAGGGTCCTCCAAAATCCCTGTCCGCCTGAGTGAGAGCAGATTTACGGACTGAACTTTGCCCTTTGATGTTGTTGACAGGGATGGTTTAGCTGCTCAAAAAATTTAAGTAAATACCAACAACCCACATTTAAAAACTTCTGCCTTAAAACAATCTAAGCTTTGGACAGACTGCACTAGTCACCATTCCCTCTCCAGCAAACTGGGAGACCCCAGTCACCTTTTGATGGCTTCCCCTGGATTTCAGTTATTTGTGTTGTTGTCAGCAGTGTAATTGGAAAACTTAGAACATCTACAACTCGAGGGCGAGCCTTCTCCCAGACAAAGGCTGATGCTTCTTACTGAATGGCCACTCCCTCGGAAAAGGACAAAGAGCAGGTCTTCTCAGACTTTACAGTGTATGCAGGAATCCCTGGAGATACTTTCCCAGTGCAGATTCTGATTCTGTAAATCCAGGACAGGGCCTGGATTCTGCATTTTTAACAGGTCACAGGTGATAAGGACTCTGCTGGTCCATGTGGTTGTTATCCGGGTAGTTGTTTAAAGCTGCAGGTGCCTGGGTTCCTCCTCCATTTCACCCTCCCACCCCCTCCCTCACCCCCGGTTTCTCATTGAATCCATCTGAATTATGGCCTGAGTGTGGGCATTTTTTTAAATCCCCCAGGTGATGCTAATATGCAGCCAACTTGAAGAGCCTCTAGACCTTGTTTTTAACTGGTTTCCACTTGTAAATCCGTTCCCTCACATGTATCACCTGCCTGGCCCCTGTAGATGTTTGATTTTCTGCATTAAATACCCTGCCCCTTCTTGAAGAAATCACATCAGTCTTTCAAAACCCCTTTTCAAATATCACTGCATTTTCCAGATATATAATATATTTAGAAAATTTTCCCAGCAGTCACCTTGCTCTATATCCCACACAACTTTATTTGTAACTCCCAAGGCAATGACCACATTCTGCCTTCTAATTATACGTGTATTTATCTTAACCTCCGTAGTTGCTAGGAGACGCTGTCTACCACTTTTATCTTTCCCCGTGGTTTCCCAAGATGTGCCCCCACACAGTGCCCTGAGCATGCCTTCCTCTCTGCCTCAAGGAGTGTCTCAGTCAAATGAGAGAGACATCTCCACAGATGGTTTACAAAAGTGAATGCAAGAGTTCATCTGAGGCTTAAGGGGATCTGAACTTTTCCAAATTGGAAAGAAAGTCTTTTCTTTTTTTAAAAATTGAAAAAAAAATTTGTGGGGAGGTAATTAGGTTTATTTTTTACTGGAGATACTGGGATTGAGCCCTGGACCTCATGAATGCTGAGCACGCACTCTACCACTGAGCTGTACCCCCTGCCCCTGGGAAAGAAAGTCTTTTTGATGAAATGATTAAGATCTGAAGCATATATATCTAGGTGGAGGTGAGGAATGAGGGTAAATAACATTCCGGACAGAGAAAACTATAGCATTTGCATGATTTTTTAAGTAAATTAAAATGTTTTCAATAAAAAAATCCTACTACCCAGATCCTCCATCCACCCAGGTGTCAACTATTATCAGTGTCTGGTGTATCCTTTCAGTCTCTAAGCATATTCAAGCAAATGCACACTAAGCATTGTATTTTCACCTCTGAACTTTGCTTTTCCCTCTGAACAACTTACCCTGTTTTTCTTCTCATTTCGTTACAGAGAGATCTTCCTTATTTTTCATAAGAAAACACTTGCTTTAAAGCTGACCATTATTCTATCATGTGCATGTATTAACTAGTACGTCCCCAATAGTTGGGTTGCCTACAATATTTGCTATTGCAAACTGTGCCACAATATTGTACTTTAGACATTTTTCACATATGAAAGTATATCTGTAAGATCATTGATCAGGAGATAAATTGTTGATTCATGAGCATATGCATTTGTAATTTTGAGAAGTATTGTTAGATTGCCTTCCATCAGTATTGTATCATTTTACATTCTCACCAGAAATGTGAGACCCCTTTTCCCTGCTACTTCCTCAATATTGTGTTATCAAACTTTTTGATGTTTTTCACATCTAATAGGTAAAAATAATGATATCTTAATAGTTTTAATTTGGATTTCTCTTATTATTACTGAAGTTGAACATCTTATGATCTGTTTAAGAGCCATTTATATTTTTTCTGTAAATGTTCTGTTTTCTTATTTCTTGCCCCTTTAAATTTTTTTTATCTTTCTGCAATCTTTATTTTTCAATTTTTAAAAAAAATTTTATACAATTTTTAAAGGTTACTTTCCATTTAGTTATTACAAAATATTGACTGTATTCCCCATGTCACGCAATACATCCTTGAGCCTATCTTACACCCAGTAGTTTGTGTCTCCCACTCCTCCACCACATATTGTCCCTCATCTGCCTACTGGTAACCACTAGTTTGTTCTCTGTATCTGTGAGTCTGCTTAATTTTTGCTATATTCACTAGTTTGTTGGTTTTTTTTTTAAGATTCCATATATAAGTGATATCATACAGTGTTTGTCTTTCCCTGTCTGATTTACTTCACTTAACATAATGCCCTCCAAGTCCATGCATGTTGCTGCAAATGGCAACATTTCATTCTTTTTTTATGGCTGAGTAGTATTCCATTGCGCGTGCGTGTGTGTGTGTGTGTGTGTGTGTGTGTGTGTGTGTATCACATCTTCTTTATCCGTTCACCCATTGATGGACACTTAGGTTGCTTCCATATCTTGACAATTAAAAATAATGCTGCTGTGAACATTGGGGTGCATTGTCTTTTTAAATTAGTGGGGGTTTTTTTGTTTTCCAGATACATATCCAGGAGTGGGATTGCTGGGTCATATGGCAGTTCTAATTTGGGTTTTTTGAGAAGCCTCTATATCATTTTCCATAGTGGCTGCATCAATTTACATTCCCACTAACGTTGCACTAGGGTTCCCTTTACTCCACATCCTCACCAACATTTGTTTTTTGTGCTCTTTTTGTTGATTGCCATTCTGACAGGTGTGAGGTGATGTCTCATTGTGGTCTTTGCATTTCTCTTGCCCATTTTTATATTGGGTTGTTGGTAATTTTCTTATTGATTTCTAAAAGCTCTTTATGTTTTAAAGATATTACACTTTTTTGACATGAGTTGCTAATAAGTCTCCCAGTCTTTTGCATTTGCTTATAGTATTGTGTGGCTTTTTTATTTGTTAGTTGTTTATTTACTTGTTTGTTTTTATCTTAGAATTGATTTTGGTTTTGACAGAGTTTAACTTATCAGTCTTTCCTATGATTTCAGTATTTTAAGTCATAACAGAATGGCCTTCCCTTCTTCAAAACTATATATGAATTCTTCCACATTACATTTTATAACATTTATAGCTCTGCCTTTTTACATTTGTAAAAATGATATAAGGCATGGATTTGAATGTTTTTGTGTGGTTATCCACTTTCAAAATACCATGTAATTAAATAATTTTTTCAAAAGGTAACTGTGAGAGCATTGAGAAAGGAAAGCAAGACTTGTATCTAGGAGACCAGTTCTAGGGAAATAGAAAGTCAAGGGGTACCAAGCAAATGAAAGGTTAAGAAAATTTAAATATTCAATTTGTATAGCAAGATGGCCATCATTACCATTCCATTATTGCCAACTCTTCATGGTAGACTTGGTCAGTCTTAAAACATTGTTTCAGGCAGCCACTTCCAATTAACAAAAATTGACATATTTGTCATCCTTGGTGTAGGATTTGATTTGGGAGGAATAGAAGAGGAAGGGAAATGGCAAGAGAGGGGGTTGCAAAAGGTAGGTGATGTCAGGGTCTTGAATGCATCTTAAGTAATGGAGACAATGTGATTTTTTTAAGGCAAAAAATGACCTGATAGGTGTTTTGAGAAAGGATGGAATGATGGATTGAAGAGAAGAAATCAAAAGCTGTTGTAGTCCAACCTGGAGATGTTGAATTACCTGAACTTGGATAGTAAAGTGAAATAAAGAGGAAGGCCATGTTTAAGAGGTAAACTCAGCAGGACTTGGAAACCAATTAGCTATATGCAGTGAATGAGGAGATAGAAAAAAACATTATCAGTCCCTCAAACTTGGGCATGTAGTGGTGCTGAGACCTGGACAGAGGACTTAGGCAGAGGAACAGATTCAAGGATGAAAAGACAATAAAAAGAATGAGTTTGGTTTTAGCTTTTAGATATCAGTACTATATTTGAACCCTTTGCATTTGCTTAGCACTGGACAAAGACTATGATGTGCTTAGAAATAAAGAGAAGATTTAATATTGATTCATTCAAGGTAATTACATGAGGAAAGAAATTACATACACAGAAGCTGGAGAATGACCAGGTAGGTGTATGAATTCCCAACATAAAAGATGACTGCCTCTGAAATTGTGGGAAAAGACAGACTTACAAATGGATTATGTAATAATAAGAACAACAGAAGGCTACATGAGTCTACATGACTAGAACAGGAAGCATGAGGTGATTTTACAACGATAACTTAGCATTAGTCTCCACCTGCCAGTCCCAGCATATTACATCCAAGCTCAGGCTCCAGGACTTTAGGGATTAAAATCCTGGAGAACATTCAAAGAGCAAGAAAGATAATTGAAGGGTTAGAAATAATAGCTGAGGCAGGAAAGCACACTTGAGTTGGCTCGGGGAACAGGAGAACAAATGTTGCCTCCATTCACAATAGATGCACTATTGAAATAAATATTTGCCCAGAGTTCAGAAAAGAAGTAAATAGTAAATTTATATGCATGAGATAACGGGGCAAAATGTCCTGAGATGGAGGTTTAAGTATTAGAGTTAGATTTGGTAGCTGAAGTTATCTGGAGGTTGTGAAATCCTCTCTCTACGAATCTTTAAAGCATGGTGAGCTACGTAGGAAATCTTCTATTTAGCAAACACTCTATTTAAGGATCCAGCAAAAATGTACCACAAGTCCTGTGCGAGTTGCTGCCATAAAATCCCTATTCTAGAAGGTCATCTCCACCATCAGTGCCCCTTCAAAAGCCTTTCATTTTTGAACAATACACACAAGACATTGTCTTGGGTGCTAAGGATGCGGTAGGAACAAAACAGAAGAAAGTATCCAAAGTTGACTAGGTGTGGCTCTCTAGCAGGTATTGAGCAACTAGCTGCTCAACTCTAAAACCCACCACCATGAAAACCTATCTCTTGCCCTAGTCCCTACTTCCTGGGTCCCTCATCAATTTCATCCCAAATTCCTGCCTGAGTCTGGTGTCTCAGAGATCAGTGCAGGGGACTGGAGGATACCTGCTCCAAAAATAAGTAGAGAATTCGAGTCTGAATTTAATATTTTTCAAATAGAACACAGACTGTCTGTAGTCTTAATTTATCTCAAAATCATTCAAAACATAATTTATTCACTGGGCTTACTTATTTCCTTCTATCTGCTGTCTGACTGTCACTAGTGAATGTGACAGCATGATGCTTGATGAATGTGGTTATGGGAGATTTATTTTAATAACAGTGACTTAATTGCTCAGATAGGCAAAATAAGAATATACCTCATTTAGGTAATCTGTTTATGTAATACATGTAGCTATACCATGTATTTTTAGACGTTTAGTAATGCAAAATACTTGGAAGGAAGGCTGCTACCAGAATACATGTTTAGAAATTAGCTGAATGTTTTTTAAAGGCATATTTAGAATTGGAAATTGTCGTATGGATTGTGAGTTCTTTGATTTCTGTGAAGGTCATGTTTGATGGAGTTAGCATAGAAGCACAGGGCTGTTTCCATCTTTGTAGAAGTCGATTTAGAAGCTACCTGTCAGTTAGGGAGACATAGTCCTCTATTATTTTTGTTTACAAATGCTTTGAAGCATCCCCATATCACTTGATCTGGTCCTCTAGTTAGAGGACCTGGCTGTAGCAGAAGGTAGGATTAAGAAGAAAAGATTGTGGGGCAGCACAACTGGAGAGATCATTTTACTGGTAAAATTTCCACTAATTCAGAGATGTGCATACTAGCCAGAATAAATTGGTAGCAAAAAGTATGAAGCTACCCAGCATTGGAATAGAGTTTGGCTTGGAAAGATAGATATAAATGGGTGGAGTTTTTAACTGTACATGAATAGGCAGACTTTGATGACTCTTTGAAAACAGAAAGCATAAGGGGTTGGGGGAGGGATCCAGAGCATCCCCAAGTTAATTGTGTTTTTATAGAACAATTACCTGTGACCATAATGAAGCCAAAGACCAACTTCCCATGCATAGGAAAATATGCGAGGTGCTTTATAAGCATCCTGTTAAATCTTCATAGCCGTTTTGTAAATGTAAGGAATATTTTACAGCAGTAAAATCTGAGGCCCAGACAGTTAATTTCCCCTACTAAAAAAATGGTGGTGCTGGGCTTCAAATTCAAATCCCAAGAGTACAGGTTCAGAATCTGTACTGTTTCCTTGCATCACATAGGCTCTTACTATTGTGCCTATAATTGCACTTTTTTAGAGAATGAGTGCTTTTGACTTCTTTTAAGCCTAAGCATGCTAACATTCCCAGAACTGTTCTGGGTTAAGTAGACCTACAAAAGTGAACTTTTTCAGTTGGAGGCAGTTAGATGGCAATACCAAAACTGTTCCTAGTCGACCATGCCTCCCAGACTCTGGTCAAGGTGATATTTAAGGACGGGGGTTTAAAGAGAACTCAAGTGTTTGAAAGAGAAATCGTGCTAAATGTGACGAGGTAACTTGTTAGTAAGTCAAAGCCAAGAGGGAGTTTGGACATCATTGACCTGGACAGTAGCAGAGATTATGGAGGGTAAGGCAGCTCCGCCCAGAAAACATACTTGAAAGAAATACAAGGAAAGTAAGGGTGAAAGTTTGTGTGTCAAGGAATAATGTCACTTTCAGGTAGAACCTGAGATTCACTTGATAAAAAGGTCTGCTGTCTTCAGGGCTGTTCTGCCAAGTTACACAAGGGTATGTGTTTTCAGGGCATGATTGGCTTTGCATGTTCTGTTCCATCAATAATCGGATTTCTTCCCTAAATTGCAATATTTAAATATAAATACTTCTGTTTAAGGTTTGTTTCAATTTGGCTTAGTGACCTTATAATTTATAAGAACAGAGTCTCCTAGCTCCCTCCCACCCCCATCACTCCAGTGGTGTCCAGGATTATATAATTTATCCAAAGTAGATTGTTAGTGATGCATTTCTGCACTAGAAGTAAATGCATCCTTTGGGGCTCAGTATACATTTCTTTAAATAAGAGAGGCCACATTAAACGAAGTCTTTACTGCGACGCAGGGAGCCAGTACTCCATACATACGCGTCTTAAGGAGTAATTTTTATTTTTGGCTCTATATCACTGAAGTTCAAGGCAACCCATTAGTGGCATGCTTTAGCTCTTAAATCTGGCTCTGAAAAGAAAACACTAAAAAAGGAAAGAAAAGAAAAGAAACACTTGGCTTTATAAAATGACTTATTTTCAAATTTTAAATGGGGCAAAATGAACACACTGTATTATATAATCTTATGTATATTGTGTTTTTTTTTCTCAGAAGCTTGCTTTTTTATCCTTTGAAAAATGAGTGAGCCTGAAAACATTGTGAATACACTTGTAATGCAGGAAAAGTAATTTATCAAAGTAAAGATGTTTTACTCATTTGTGAAAAAAAGCAAAACTCAAAAGACCACACATACACACCCTTGTAGGTATAGAGATTGGGAAAAATTAGACTAAGGGTCCAAAATTAAAAATAAAGGCTTGGTCATTTCCTGAAAATTTATGCTCAGAAAGAAAATAGAGGAAGGAGATCACTCACCTGTCAAAATCTGGTGACCCCTCAGTCGTATCCGTGCAGGAAAGACCTGTCGTTTCCCTGTGTTAAAAGGTACATGATGTGGTGATTACCTATCCAGGAGCAATAAATTAGCAATTTCAAAAGGTGCTGATAACATATTTTTGAGAATAGTCACAACCTTTGTCCAGGAACACATTAACGATCTACAACTTTGTTGAGAACTTCTGATCATATAAGGAGTGCTTCTTCACCACTATCCATCCCTGTCCCCAAGCCATTTATGAAGAACCCATGTGTCCAAGACCTGGGGATGAGAGATGAGCAAGGAAAATACATATCTAAGATCAAGTCTTTGCCCATCAACGGACATGAGCAAAGCAGGGGGATGGAAAATTGAAGAAAGCTCAGCAAAGATGAATGTATCCAAATTTTTATAAGCCAAAAATAAATAACTGAAGAGAAGCCTTTAATTTAAGTATGCATATCAGTTTCACATTTTGCAGTTTACAGCTCAGTACTGACTATTACAGCTCGGTATTCCTGATACATGAGGAATCACAGTCTTTTCAGAGCTCCAGCTTTCTAAAATTCTAAATGAGGCCCTGTCCTCATCTTCCTTATCTTGAGATGAAAAGCTTCTGACGTTTTCTTCTGTTAGCTACTCTTTTTTATTTTTTCTCTGGAGATAGCAGTCATGTGATCAGAAACCCTAAAATTTGTCAGATTCCCTTGGGATAAAAAGGCCTCAGTCAGATTCAGGTAGTGGGACCCTGGCAGCAATAAATCTAATCCTGTCTTGATAATCTGTCTAGTAGGGCTACTTTGCAATTCACCTTTTCCTTCTTGGGGGCTTTGTTCCTGAAGATTTGAGATGAGAGAGTATTGAACAACATTTTAATTTGACATGTAAAAGAGAAAATAATGTAAGTGCTTTTTTTCATGGCCATAAATTATGGATTACTAATCTATATAATTTCTTAAAAGTAAACCCTTCAAACAAGCCTTCTGTTCTGTGCAAAGGAAAATAGAAGAGCTTCCTTTTAAAACCACTTCTAGATTTTAGGGATTCTTATCACATGACATAGACAGTCATTAGAGAAGGTCAGCTGAAGAGTCACTGTGCAAAGTGCAGATAAGAGTGAAGATGTCAGGGAGAATATCAATGGGTAATAATTTCCCTGAGTAAATTTTCCCCAAAGAGAAGATTTTTCTATATAGAGTTACTCATCTGTATCGCAGGCTCACAAACTGGCTGGCAAGTTTTAGTGGCAGGAAAATTGATAAATAGTTGTAGCCTAGAGATACAATTTCTCTCCTTGCACACAAATGTCTTCCCATATCCCTTGGCTGTTCTTATCTCCAAGTATTAATCTATGTTTCTTGGGAAAAATAAATTCATGATGGTGCATCAGTAAATTCTCAACATCTCAAAGATTGCCTTCAAATTATATTTTACAGTATTATTTTTCTGTATTAAATGAAGGGTTCACTATTGCCTACGAAGTGATCAAAATTGGGAGTTTTAAACCAGGGATATATGTAAATTCCAATTTACTGTGACTGGATAATTTATATCCGATGCATCTTTCAAGACATTTGCAATTGTAGGTTTAGAAATCTGCATTAAAACAAAACAAAACAAAAACCTCCCTTGAGGACTCAGACCTACCACCGTGATTTATTTAAACAAAGAGCTACAACTTCAATAATTCTCCATTCTTCCATTTTTAAAATGGAGTAAACAACAAAGATGCTCATTTAAGTAACTAGCCAGTATATGTCATTCTGTGTTCCCAAGGGTTGGTGATGTGATTTGAGCAAAACCAGCTTCTCACTGTTAGCCGTACAGCCTAAAGGCAATTACATTACCCAAATTAACAAAACCCAGAAGATGAAGTAACTACCTGAATAACTGACAAGTGAGGAAGGGAGACTTCTAAGGACTTGCCAATTCAAATAGTTTATAATTCTTAGAGTAATTTTGTTTTATAATCCACAACCAGACATTTTCTTGTACAATGGAAATAAGACCAGGAAGGAATTGGGAACAACACGAGTAGTAAATCTGAGAGAAGGAAGACGTATGTATGCACACAGTATGCTGAAAGGCTGGATGCTGCATTGAGAATCTTTAAATACGGAGGAGCAGCCAAAAAACCACTGATTATGTTAGCGGGAACTAGTAATGCTACAGACAGGAGCAGTTGGTTGTCAGTATAAAATTTTGCAGACTTCACTCTTCTGGTAGTGTCTGCTCTGTGTACAATTTATCAAGTGTCTTGTGGAAGAAATCTCTCTGTGAGTTAGACCTATTAAAATAAGCCTTAGAAATGAACTTCCCACATATGAAGCATTTACGAAGACGTGCACGTTAAGATCAGCAAAATGTGAGCAAAATCAATGCCATGTCCTCCTTGTTTACTAAAGTTGTAATTGAAACATGTAAGTAAATGTTTTAATGTAATAATTAAAGCGTACATTGGAACATAATATTTATGGACCATTCGTCATACATAAGAGACCCCTGAGGGAGAGAAAGATGAGTAAACTCTGGGCGCTTATGAGAAAACACTTGTACAGTCGATGAATTGTTTGTACTTTAAACATATAAAGTTCTCCGTAAACATTCATATATCACAGACCCTCCATGAAGAGTGAAATTGTAAACAAAATGCTTGAATTCTTTGCTATTTAATTTATTCTTCCCTTAGGAAATTTCAAGATAAATGATAATTGGTTAATGTCTTAAATTGTTTTAGATATGTATTTATAGTTGTATTTTAACAATTGCTAAATTGTTATCACCTTAACATTCAGTCAATATCCACATCTACTTTAATTCATTGCTCAATACTTATGATTTATTATGTCCAGGCACTGTATTAGGCACTGGGGATACAAACTGAAGCTCTCTGCTCTCATGAAACACATTCTAGTGGAAAGACAAATACAAAATAAATAATCCCAAATAACTCATTGAAAATTGTGATATGCACTTTGAAGAAAAAAATATGAAAATATATTGGGTGGTAGAGGGGTTGTCTAATTTAGACAAAGGAGTCAGGAGAAATCTTTTGAAAAAAGTAAAAATTAAACAGACCTAAATATATGAGGAGTTAGGTAAAACTAAGGTAGGACAATTGCTCAAAATTTCTAGGCAGAGGTCCTTTGCTTTCTTTATATTCCATCTAATTATTCTTGAGCAATCATATCCAGTCCTGTGGTTTCAGATAGCATCTAAACCCTGACAGCTGCAAAATTTATTATCGGACTCACACTTCTCTTTGATCCATTACCTACTTGAGATCTCCTCAGAGATGTCGCTTAGGTATCTCAAACTTAAAGTATCTCCAGCTATTAAGTCTTCATCCTCCACCCCCACTACCAGTTCTGCCCCTCCTCCAGTCTTGTTGCTCTTGGTAAAATATACCTCCATCTAGATAGTTTTTCGTACCAGAAACCCAGAAGTTATCCTGAATCCCCCAGCCTACCCCACACACATTCTCATCCAGGGGACAGCAAGGCTCAGCAATCCTGCCTCCGAAATGCATCTCAAGCCTGATACTGCTCTTGACATTACTTCTACACAATTATCTCTTGTTTGGATACTGCAACAGCATCAGTGAGTTCAAATGCAACAGCTATGCCTGGATACAACCATAGCTATGGAACCACAGACTGAGCACGGTCTGCGTTATTATTTTCCCACAGTATGTCATGGCAAGGGCTTTGCACTTCAACAAATGACTTGCAGTTTTTTTTTTTTCAGATGGCTATTAAGGCTACCAATAACTTGAAATTAATTTTCCCCTGTGGCACCTGATTGAAAGGAACAATTTGAAGAAGAAATATTTCTTATTATTGCTAGAAGAACTGAACAAGTTATTTCACTTGACATCTATTTCTAAAATGTCAAATTGAATCCCTGAATAGAAAATTAAATCTCTTATTAAAACATCAAACATATCTTAGCCCCAAGCTGTTCATATGCTTTAAAAAAATTACAGATATTTTTTAACAATTCCTTCAAAACACAACATTACTTCAAAGTTTAAAGAAACTAATTTTTTTTTAAAGAGCAAAATGTTAGATGAAATTGCCGTTTAATTTATTTAACCATAAGTTACTTAAAAGTTACTGATACCTTGTTTTCTGTTAGTGATTCAGGACGGTTCAAAAAACATGTTGTTAAATGGAAGTAAGTTAATCCTTGCTGAGTCTTTGATTTGGAGTTGTTTCTGAAAAACAGCCTTTGAAAGGAATCTCAATTTGTGATTAAGAATAGTTACCAGGATGTAACATGTCCATTTGCACCAGGAATGTGGGGAAAGCATTGATGTCCTCACAAGATGAATTTTACTACATTGTTAGGTAGAAAGCAATGTAAAATTTTATGGGTATACTGATCAATGTTTATAAGCTATAAAAGACGAAACAACTAGATTATTTATGATACAGGATGGAAAACTTCAATAAATGCACAATTACTACACTGTGTAAGGCCAGTAATTATCTTTACATAGCACAATTACTGAAGCTGCTCCATCATATGGTGACTGTTACTCTTAATTTGAGTAACAGAATCTTCATGGCTTAGGCTCTACATTAAGGATTTTAGAAACCTGCATTATCCATTCTTGCCTTGATATTAGACAGGAGGAATTTCATCATGTTTTTGACTTGCGATAAGCTATGCCCAAAGAAGTTGAATGTTTTTTTCTTATCAAAGCATTTTCAATGAAGTTGAATTTGAGTGGTAATGTCAAATACCAAGAAAGGTTCCCAGCTTTCATTCTACTTTCTTTTAAATGATTGTAGTACTTAATCTGTCAATATGAATTAAGAGTCATGGTTTCATCCAGTTCTCTGAGAATCTAGACCTATTTCTACCTCTTCATCTGTTGATAAAATGATAACACTTTTCCATTTTGAAATCTCTAAAATAATAGATCTTGTGGTAACATCTACTCATTCCAGAGCTAGTCTAAATTGAAATATATAATTCAATGGTCTTTAATGTTTGAGCTTAAAACACATCTTTCTGTCATTGAGTTATAGAATTATGATACATTAGAGGAATTGAATGTTGACTTTTACAGAGAGAGATGGTTCTTTTTCTAAAGTCATTCTTTATACAGGGACTAGATTTTCCTTGTAGAGGCAGGAACTCTGATCTTGCAAGGCACAAATAGCTGTGGACCATTTATGCTTTTCTACTGACACACAGAGGGGAAGCAGATAGGAGAAATAAAGAAAATAGTATTATTTTTTTACTATCTAGAAGACCAATTTGTTTCTCTCTTATTTCTTTGACTTAAGTATTTCCCTTTCTGAGTCTCACATATTCAAAGGTTAAAGAAATTGAATTAAAAATCTTCAAACCCACATGTAGGTATCAAAAGGTAGGCTTGTTTTATCTTGAACTCTTAACTGTAACCTGACGATTCACAATAAACATATTGTTAATTCTCTTAATAATGACTGCATCTCCAACTTTGGTGGTACAAGGTTGGTTGTATTAACACAGAATAATAAATTCTTCCCTGTTGGTCTACTACATAATCTGTAATTTAATTGCTCGACACTTGGGTCGATTCCAGGGGTTTTGTCTCTGAACGTCTGGTTGCTTTCTGATCCTGATTACTCTGTAAGTCAGAAATAGTGTTTTTCAGTCATTCAAATTTTGGTGTTTTATCCTATTCCCTTTAACGGTTCTCATGTTTTTATTTTATTTAAAAATTATTTTTTATTTTTAAATTTTTTTGGAGGGGAGAGGTAATTAGGTTTGTTTGTTTGTTTATTTAGAGGAGGTACTGGGGATTGAATCCAGGACCTTGTGCGTGTTAAGCATGCACTCTGCCACTTGAGCTATACCCTCCCCCTCAAGTTTTTTTTATTAAAATTTATTGTTGTCTCGGATTTGCCTCCATATAAGTGACTTATTTTAGTTGTTCAACTTGGTATGCCTCCTTCCAGCTATTGTTAAATGGCTTGTAATTTGTTTTGCTGCTCATTTCAGGAAGTTTAGAATGTATCAAGCTCTAGTGACTAGGCTCTTGGGGTCTTTTGAAGAGTGATGGATTGACAGGAAGTGTTAAGATTATGTATGAGTTAAGATGCTTTCAACTTTAAGGAACAGAAAACTTGTCAAACAACAGGGGAAATTATTACCTCACAAAACAAGAATTCTAGAGATACAGCAGTTTCAAAGGTGAATAATTCAGTGATTCAACAATGACATCACTTTGCCCAGATGTTTTCCATCTTGCCACTTTTCCAAAATTCAGTGTGTTGTTTGTCCTTTTGGGCAGCTTATTGCTAGGTTTCCCATGTAAACATCAAAGTCCAGAGGCAGGAAAGGGAAATTTCTACTTCTACATGTCTTATTGGAAGGAAAAAACCTTTCTCAGGGGCCCCTTTGGCTTACTGGCCAGAATTCTGTCACATACCTATTCCCGAACAGAATGGCAAATGAGATGGAATATCACATGGGCTTAAGTTAGCAGCAGAACCTGGGAGCCCTGTGATTCTTTCACAGAGTTCGCAAGGTTAAAAGTGCTTCCCCTAATAATGCTAAGGTGTTACTTGCCTTTTTCTCTCCACTGAAGGTGAAAAACAGCAATGGTGGGCAACACTCCTGGTTGCTTAGCACAAATCTAGGCTGTGGTACCAAAATGTACTAGCAGTCATTGTATTCTTTACTGCCAGGCTCTCATATAAAGTTCGTTGCTTTTGTTGTTTTCTGGTCCATACTGATGTGCTTTTGTTATTTCAGCCTCATACTGTATGATCGAGTTGTAAGCTGAAATGGTTGCTTTTTTCATGGAACACTTTTAAAAAAAAAAACAAACCTGAAAGACTGACAAAGTATGGTTATTCAGACTTGGGTGTTTTGCAGACATTTTCTTGAAAATGAACAAAGTGAGCCTGTCACTTCAAGGAAAACAACTGACAATATTTGTTGCAAATGATGAAATTCAAGCTTTCAGGTGAAAATGAGAATGCTGGATAACTTGTATCCACCACTGTGAGCTTGACAATTTTCCGGTACTTAAATATTTTTTCTGATGATGTTGGTGGTGATATTAGCAAATGTGATTTTTTGATATAGTGTGATGAAATATGACAGCATTTGAAAGATCTTCATAACTCAGTGAACCAATATTTTCTCAATGATGAATGCCTGTTACAAAATCACTCATGGGTAATAGATCCATTCAAAGACCCAAAGAGCCTAAAAAATGTAAGGATAACTGAACACAAAATTTTATTGATCTGTTTTCAGATTCCAAATTTGAAGGAACAACCACTTTTTGAGTTTGAGCATAGTATCAAATTATATCCAAAATTATCTGAAGAGGCTATTAAAATACGTTCTTCAACTATTTATTTATATAAGGCTAGATATTCTTAATGCACTTCAACCAAACAACAGAGTGAATGCAGAAGCAGATGAGTATCTACTTTTTCTATTAAGCCAGACTTCTCAAATTTTTTCTTATTTTGAAGACTATAGTTATTTTTCCATAAAAATATTATCTATATTAATAAGTCATAGGTTTATTATTTTTATTTTAAAATAAATACATATTTTAATTTAAAAAAATTTAGTTTCTAAAGAAGTTAAGTATTGATAGACGTGACTCACATAAATAAACATACTTTGAAGTCCTTAGTACCTCTAAGAGTGTGAAAGGATCCTGAAACCGAAAAGTTTGAAAACTACCTGGTTTAGTCCAGAGATTTACTATTTGGGCCCCTTGTACATGATTTTATGGTGTCTCAGTAGACTCAGGATTCTATTAACGGGTGGTTAATGGCTTCATTAGAGAGCAATGATCTGGCTACAGTTGAGATAAAGGAGAGTTTTTTCCAGTGACATGTGGCAATCAGCAAACTGTGACCTGTCTTTGAGAAGTGTTGGCAAAGTGTCCTCAGGTCTCAGGGACAGGGACCTCATTCTGCAGTGCTCCTGGGCTGCCAGATTCTAGAGAAAGCTCTTTTTGGAAGCTGCACATAGAAAAAAGACAGAAGTAGTTGGTGGCCTTTAATGTCCAGTGGGGATCAATCAGAGTTTCTGGTCTGGCCCCCAAAAGCCAGACCAAAAGCCAAGCTGGGATGTTTCTTTCTTTCCCAGGAAACACAAAGCAACGATATCCCATATCTCTGTCTCATACTAGAACTGAAAATCTTGGCTGCACCTGGCCTCACCTCCAGGTTCACAAGTCAACCAAGGCTGTTTTAATTGATGGATTGGTAATTATTCAGGAAAATTAATGCAGTGAGAGTAAAGGGAGCAGGGAAAAATCACGTCAAACAATATTTGTATGTATTCAGAGGATAATTGTGGTAAAGAAAACAATCATCGATGTATACAAGGATCCTTTCAGATGACTGGGCAATTATAATGCTTCTAGTCATGACTGAGGACATAATAGGAACCATAGGATTAGAGTTTAAGACAAGGATTTCTCCTTTGAACATATGTATTTTAATATCCTTGAGAGTCTGTAGGTGGATATGTCCAGTAGGTGGTTGGAAATGTGATCTGACTTTTAAGAGAAAGATTAAGCTTAGAATACAGACCCTGGAATGTTCATCATGTAGGTCATAGCTGAAGTTGTAGGAATTGGTAAAGTTTCTTTCCCCGAGAGACAAAGTGGTAAGATCAGGCAGTCAAAGGTAGAAACTTAGGAAATATCATTAAGGGATGGCAAGAAGAGGAATCCAGTATTAAGACTGGAAAAGAGTGCTGCACAGGAAGAGAATAAAGAGAATTATCACTGAAGATGCTAAAGGAAGAGAGTGTTTCTACAGTACAGGATGAAGGTTCTGAAAAGGCAATACTATTTGGCAAATAATCAATGATGACTTAAAAGACCTATTTTTAGAACAGTTTTAGACGTACAGAAATTTGTAGATTGTACAGAGAATTCTTATTTATGCAAGATCCAGTTTATCTTATTGACATCTTACATTGATTGGTATGATGATGTATTCGTTATAATTAATGAACCCAGTATTGATACAGTATTATTCACTGAAGTCCATAGTTTATTCAGATTTCCTTAGTTTTTACCTAATGCTCTTTTTCTGTTCTAGAGTCCCATCCAGGTTATCACATATTTAGTCATTATATCTTCTTATGTTCCTCTAGGTTGTGACAGTTTGTCAATTTTCCTCATTTTTGATGACCACGACAGTTTGAGGAATACTGGTCGGGTGTTTTGTAGAATGCTCCTGGTGTTTTTGTCATGAGTAAACTGGGATTATGGATTTTAGGGAGGAAGACCACAGAGGTAAAGTGCCATTTGAATCACATGGTATCAAAGGTACATACCATCAACAAGGTTGATACTGACCTTGATCACTTGGCCGAGTTAGTGTTTGTCAGGTTTCCTCATGGGAAAATTATTCTTTTTCACCCTTTTCTATACTGTACTCTTGGAAAGGAAGTCACTATGTATAGTCCACACTTAAGTGGAGAGTTATACTCCCCTTCCATGGAGACAGAGTACCACATAAATTATTTGGAATTCTTTGACATGGGATATTTGTCTGTTTTCCCCAATTTTAAAATTTATTTAATCATTTATTTATGTGAGTATGGACTCCTGAATATTTATTTTATGCTTACGGTTGTAATCCAAACCTGCATTTGTTTTGTTGTTCAAATTGTTCCAGCTTTGGCCACTAGGAGCCCTTTCAGCGACTCCTGTGTCTCTTACACATAGCCCCGCTCAGTGATGACTCCAGCTAGCCATTCCACCAGACTCTGAACACAGGTATAACTGTGTTGAGAAGTAAATAAGTGGTGAAGCAGTGGAAGTAGAAAAATAGTTAAGTAGTGCCCCAAATCAAGTCCTCTAGACATTTTACTTTCAGAAAAACACAAATAGGTCGAAGTCCTGGCTGTGCTATGAAAAGCCCCAAAGCTTTAAGAAAAACAAACAAACCCAGAATGATCAAATTGGTTGAACGTTGAGGGTGCCACTTAAAATTTACATCCAATGAGGCCGAGAAAATAGTTATGGTCTGTTCTTACCACTTTATATTTGCTGTATGCTAATTTTTTTAACAGACAGTAATGTGGTAAATGTTAATTATAATGTGAGTATGCCAGAAACTTTGATGTATTCCAAACTTCTCTGTGAATGCCAGAAATACAGGATTACAGAGAAAATGATTTGATTTTAGGTCTCGTTTAAATTCCTGTAAAGACTTGATCTTTGGAAATAATAAAAAAATTATTTTCCAAGAAATACGTAATTTTTCTCACAATGAACATCTTCTAAGCAGTAAAGCAACTTAAAAATACCTAGAAGACAAAAGTTGTATTCATTTTGTTCTCTGATCATTTCCTCATTTGAATTAACTGATGACATTTAAAAATTTTACAGGGGGCCAAAGAATCAAGAGGCTTGGGGGTGTTGTTTGATAGGGTGTAGATAGGTTAAGGATGAAGAGATAATATTAGTTCATAACTCCATGCACACATAATATTATCAGCCATATTTCATGTTTTGGTTCCCAGGAGATCATTTCTAGCAGCCATTCTACTAGTATTTAATTCATACCTACTTTGCACCAGGCAGTGTGCTAGAGGCTAAGGATGCTACATTGAACATGTCACAGTCCTGCTAACAAAGAGAACAGGAGATGTAGGTTGGGGTAGACAAGTAAACCACAAGTGCAGTACACATGCTGTGTGCTGTGTGTGCAAGGGTACAGGAGGTACAGCTAACCGAGAATTGATTTGGGAAGGAAAAGGGGCTGGGAATTTCCTCATAGTGATAACTGAACTAAATCCTGAAGGACAAGTAGAAGGTAATCAGATGAAGGAAGGGGAAGGGGTGCAGAGGAAAGGGGGCATTTTAAACAAGGAAAAGTATAACATTTGAGGGAGTAACAAGTCTCTCAGTATGGCTGGATCATGGAATTCTAGACCTACGTGGTCCAGAATTGTAATGTGAACCACCTATGCAATTAAAAAAGTTTTAGGAGTTACATTAAGGAAGTAAAAAGAATCAAGTAATATTAATTTTAGTAATATTTTTATTTAGCCCAATGTTAAAAAATCATATTGTCTCTGCATATAATTATTATGCAAGTTATTAATGAGACATTTTTACTTTTTTGTATCACATTTGAGAACTCTAATGTGTGAATTACACTTAAAGCACATCTCAGTTTGGCCTAACCACATTTCAAGTGCTCAATAGCCACATGTGGCCAGTGGCTACTATACTGGACAGTATAGATGTAGAGTGAAGTGATAAGGGATAAATCTGCAGAGATAACATGGAAGCAGATTAGGAAGGATACTATTTGTTAGTGAAATTACTTGACCCACAGGTGATGGGAGGCTTAGAACAGTTTATGCATGGGGATGATCTGAGCAAGTTAGTGATGATTCCCATTTTCACTGTGAGGAAGGGACTAGGGGTAGGCTTGACCAGATGTCAAAGAGTTCTAGTCAAGTAGTTCTAGTTTTAAGGGAGAGACTTGCAAGTACTGAGAAATAGGAGGCATGAGTCACAAGAGAGAGTGAATTGAGAGAGGAGACAAGAATGACTATTTCACTTCTACTCCACCCCCCCCCGCCCCGGGAGTACGGTAGAACCATTTGAGAACTGGGGGAAAAAAGAGGAAGAATGGGAGGACTGGGAGACAATGTGTTCAGTTTGGGACATCTTGAGACATCAAGTAGAACGTTTATATATGAAAACAGGGAGATAGATGTCACCAACATATATATAGTAACTGAAGCCATGGGATTGAATGAGTGTATAAAGCATAATTCTCAATCCTGACATTTTTATAATTACCTGGGAGCTGCTTTGAAATGTCGATTTTGGTTTTCATTTGCCAGATGCTGGTTCACCAAGGTGAGGGTTGGAAATTGCCCCTTAAATAAGAACCTCTATAGTCTCTGGTGCTGATGCAAATGGTCCTTGAAACACTCCTTTACAAACACTGGTGCAGAATGATAAATAAGAAGACCCAGAAGAAACTGCCTATGTGTATGGGAGTTTAGAGAACAAAAGATCTTGAAGAAGACAGGGAAGGTGCCATTAGAGAGGGTGATGAAACACCAGAAGAGTGCTACCTGCTGTTAAAGTGGGGAGGAAGAACCAGATTCTTAACTGAAGGGGAGGAAGGCTGGTGGTGGGACAGCTAAGCAGGTATCTTACTTGTTGGGCAGTCAGCCTGGGAGAAAGGTACCATCCTTTGGCTACTTCTCAAGCTTTGTGTCCTGGGCAAATCTTTTTAACCTACTACCAAACCCATCAAATTCCACGAGTATCTAAAGGAGGAAGTGGTTTAAACTGCCTCTAAAGGAGCAGGGAAATCAAACAGAATACCAGTTAAAAGTGACCACTGGGATTTAGTAACTAACGTCATTGGTAGCATTTGGATGACTTGCTAGGGATGGAAACCCAATTTCAGTTGGTAATTTGAGAAAGTGCACTAAGTGAGTGTGTAAAAAAAATTGTTAAGAATATTGACTATGAAAGGGAGGAAAGAGAAGTCAGGGCATAAATATCCCTTGTTCACTTGGAAAATGTAAGGGATGCATGCCTTTCTTCTGAAGATCTGTCCCATCCTCGTTTCATTTCTATTGCATGGGTTGATTCAATACTGTAAAACTATAGACTCTCTATCCATGCTTCATCGAATACAGTTATTAAATGATATTTGTGCTTATACAGTAGAGTCAGTCAAATGATATTCAGTCATACTATCACCTCTTCTACTAATTATTGGAATGGATAAACCATTTTGCAGAATAACTGTAGCTAATTACTAATGGTTTGAAAGAAGTGCCAACTTATGATAGGTTGGTATTGGATGAGGGAGACAAGAAAGTAGAAACCAGAAACTTGACCCTGAATTTCTCAGTCTCCTTCTTACCTGTCCTCTACTGGCCAATCACGTGTCACTGGCAGGGCCTACCTCACCAGCCCCAGACTGCTAAGAGTTTATCATCACTTAACCATGGTGAGTCCACAAGTCAATTCATCTATATCTGATAAAGAAGAGCTTATCAGAACTTCATTGTTACAGTAATTTTGTGTGAGCCGTTACTTCCTCTCTACACTTCAACATCACTCCCATTACCAGGTTAACCTAGAACTGACTGATGATCAGTCACCAAACTTATTGTTGAACAGTGCTGACTACCAATTTAAATACTGCACAAATGCAGTAAATATTTAAATGTGCTTTGCTTCCAGTAAGAATGTGGAATGCTTCAAAGTATAAACATTCAAATAAAATGAAATATAAATAGAAGTGTTAGAGCTTCATTCTAAACATTGAAAGTTCAATTAGGTTAAATGGAAATCAGCTATTTTTTTATTTCCTTCAAAGAGGATGGGTCTATTTTGGAATAGAGCCAAATCATTTTAAATTCACATTTGCATCATTTTCAGGGTGTGCCCAATTTGCCCCATACATGACCAGTCTAAGTACTTTATTTTAAAAAGATGAGTGCCAGGCAGAGGTATAACAGCATCATCTTGGCTGGTATCACTACCCACAGATTTTGGTTGTCTAAGAACTGCTCCAGCTACAAAGCTATTGTTCTATATCTGAACTTCTTATTTAAAATGTAGGGAAAAATTACAGATTAATTCTGAAAATTACATTAAAAATCTAGACTTATAAAATAACTTATGTGCTATAATTTGGTCCAATTCTTTGAACATTATAAACACTAGGTATATTTGGTTAGTTTGCACTTATTGCACTGCCTTTTTTTTTTTACTGTTATTTTGGAATTTTTAAAGCACAAAAGTAGAGAAAATAGTAAAATGAACACCCATGTAACCATCACCCCTTCAACAATTAACATATAAATAATCTTGCATCATCTGTACTCTCATTGGATTATTTTAAGGCAAATCGTGGAAAATCTTATTTCGTCCATAAATACTTGTCTATCTCTCTAAAAGATCAGGACTCTTTTCCTTTTAAGCCCAATGCTATTATCATATATTTAAAAGTTAATACTAATTCCTTATTATCAAATATCCTATCAGTATTAAAAATGTCCTGATTGTCTGAACTTCTTTTTACAATTAGATCCTTCAGATTAGGAACAAAATGGCTCCTATACTGAAATGCTATATTTTGAATGTTTATTTAGCAATAACTTCATCACACAATCTGTGCAAACCAAAAATGTCACATGGTCCATACCTTCTACTATGCCTAACTTCTTCTCTGCCTAACTTGCCATGTCATGTAGAGTTCATTAAATCTATAAAGATTTTGACTAATTCCTTGACCACTTTTTCATAAGTAAATTTATTCTTGAATAGCATATTATTATTGTTTTTGTCTTTGGGAAGAATTTTTTTCCCCAGTAATTCACTAAAATATTAATGGCTAGTCTGGCCTGGCTTCATGGATATGCAACCTATCCAACCTCACAGGACACCGTGCTTAGATCTCGTGCTCCATTTATCACCTCGCTGTTGTCATCTTGAAATTCTTAATACTTTTGGTCAAGGTGCCTCATATTTTCATTTCCCACTGGACCCTACAATGCTGTACAGCTGGTCGTGATGGCAGTAGGAAGGTTAGATAGAAAACGCATGACTCTCTGCTAAGGTCTATTGGCGCCTACATGAGTCTCCTACCTACATCTCTATCAGGAATATTAAAATCTGACTAGAGTTCAAGTCACTTACTAAAGCCCCTTTGGTCAAGTAGTGTCCTTTTTGAACAGTGCAATAAATGAAGGTGGGTTTGAGAATACTTCTTTTTTGCATATTTAATATTTCTTTGTTGACCATCAGTAATGTAAGGCTTTGGAACAGCAGTGCCTGCATATAGTAAGTGCTGTAACTGCTTGTTAGGTTCATTGTTATTAATTATTATTATCATTTGGTACTATGTTACGTAGTATCTTGGCTCTCCATGTGGTTTCTAGATAAGAAGACTTGAAATGCTTCAAAAGATATTCTTTGATGGATACTAAATTCGGAGCATAATTGCAAAGAGATTATTTTCTAAGTGATTATTATAGTTTTCCAATTTGGTCTTCATTGTGCTTCAGTAGCACAAATGCCACCTGGCCTGACACAGACACTCTAGCCTTCTGAACTAATTGAATATACAGATTTCTGAAATTTTAGGCTTTCTGAGCTTGTCTTTCAACCTGCATTAAAAGTCCTAATGGACATAATTATACATTGGATCTAGTACTTAATTTGGGAGAGCCATTCTCTACGATCTAGTGTTTGATCTAGTCTTTGGATGGACTGGCTAATTTTCCAGGGGTTTCATAGAGCAGAGCAAGTTGGAAATTTTGATGATTCTCTTGATACCTAATTTCCATTTCCTACTCCCTTAAACCTATACTGTTATAGAAGGAAAATTAGGACATAGATAACAATATAGATGATTCATAACATTTCTCTTTGATGATAGCCAAGTTGCAAATATTCCCAAGTGTGATTCCTATTTAATAAAAAGGTTTAGGGGAAAAAAGCCAGACTACCTTTGAGAGCTTGGTTATTTGGCAATCTATCAACTGGAAGGGTCAAGATACATTCCACTTATATTTATAAGATTGCTAATAAGTCAAGTATCTTAATATAAAAATGTAAAGAACTGAGAAACACACAGGAAGAGGCTCATGATAAAACCATGCTCAGAAGTAGCCACTCTTTTCATGTAAATTCAAGAGAGTTCAAGTAAAGATGAATAAGAGTCACATATCCACATGTGCAATTCACTGTAAAGAGATTTATAATGTTTATTGTGGACTCTCTCCACCCATAGAGGATAAAAGGCTTTTATAAGAGCACATGTTCTGGGTTTCTCAGGACACAGCCCACACACAAGTAGAATAGGAGACACATGGTTTTGGTAGTCCTCACTTAGAAGCCCCAGTTTACCTGAGCCTCCGTTGAGCTGCGGGAGTGTGAATGCAGGGAGTTTGGTCTAGGGCTTGTATAAAGCTGGGAGTGCCATTGGCATTTTTTGCTGCCATAACAACCCATACTATCTTGAACATAGCACATATCACTCTGTACTCTAATTGCCTCTTTAATTACCAGCTTGATTGGACTGTAAGCTACTTAAGGACAAGAATTATACTTGTTTGCCCTCATTTTCCAGCTACATAGTGACTTGCACATAAAAGGAGCACAAACTTTTTGCCTGTAGATATTTTCATTCCTGAAAACCTATCTCGTTTTCCATGGTAGACTTGCAGAGGAGGTAGATTCATCTAAATCTAAGGACTGAAATGAAACTTTAATCCCCTAAATTAATCTCACTTTAAACCTGATGGGATATATTTGCCTGCACCTGACCAGTTTTTCATTGATTAGCACATTAATAGCTCATATTTTACATGACTGTGATCAAAGTCATTTAACATACACCTGATTCTGCCTAATTTTTAATATAACTTTCTGGTAAAAATAAATACTTGAACAACTACATCAAATCACCATAAAGAGGGGAAAGCTTTCATCCAAATGTATAACCAGATTGGCTAATTAACATTCTAATTTAGGAGACTGGAATAAACATCTCCCTTGGAATTGATTCAAGCTAGTCAAGCTGAAAGATAAAGCAAATGTTCACATTATAAGTATCTTGAAATGTTTATTCCATTTAAAATTTTCTTTGACCTGCACCACTTTACGGCTCTACTGATTTTTTTTTTAATTGCTAACTTTTGCTGAGAAAGTATGTAGATATTCTCACAAAAATCGGGACCTCTCTATATAAGAAGCTAATTTAAGGATTAAGAGCATAGCCTCCAGAGCCAGACTGTCTGGACTAGGGACCCGACTCTGCCACAGGCTAACCACCTCAGTTTTCTTCATCTGTGAAATGGGTATAATAATATATACCTTGTGAGGCTGTCATAGAAGTTAAATGAGTTACCATATTTAAAGCATTTAAAATGGTGCCTGGCACATTTTAAGCCGTATACCTTCATGTGTTTCAGGTGGGAAGGGAAAAAAAATAACCACTGCTTAGAGAACACAACTATCACTGTAATTGGAATGAGACTTGAGTGGGATGAAATCATCAGAGGCTGTAGATGAGGTCATCTCCAAGAAAGAAAGTTAAGCATAGTAGGTTGCTAAGTGTTGGGTGCTGCTAGAATCATTCCTCACAAAGCATTAGGAAGTTTCTAAAACTTTTCAAGATTTGTGCTGGTAAGAAGAAGTGATTTATGGGATTCTGTGAAGTAGCTTATTCTAATAAATATAAAATATGATTTGAGCTTTAGTTAGAAACAGTGCAAGAAAAACTTGAAAATCCCTACAAGCGTCTCTTGTTTTGACAATTCATTTATTGCCTTCCCTAATATTTAGAATTTTGCTGCCTTCTTGCTGTCAGATTTCTAATAAACAAAGGTAAGCAATATTTGTTCAGATAAACCAAGTATGTCTTGTTTTTAAAAGATGTACTTGATTGTTTTCATAGATGTCATTTGCGAGATGGGTCTCATTATTAATTATCTTGGAAGCCCTAGGCAAGATTTGAAATTTGCTCTCATGTGCTGACATTTTAAAATGAATTTTAACATGAGTTTATTAATTTAACTAGTTACACAAATGAATCTGTTTGAAAAAAATATTTACATGGTAACTTATTATTTCATTTGCATGTTGATAGTGTTCACTAAATTGAAGTGTAACCATCCACAAATATTCTTCAACTTTGCAATATTCACATAGATATTTGTTACTTTTTTATTCCTTTGGACTAAGAGCTAAGGTTTGGAAAGTTGATTTCCACTGTGCCCCCAGAATTTTGAAAGGTCCAAAATGGCTGCCTGTTGGCATCCAGGCCCCGTTGGTTGGTCCAGGTGGCTGCTTACCAAGCCTAGTGTTTTTTCTCTCTTCGCCTGTGAGTGAACAAGGCTGGCGAGAAGCAGGATTGAGAAGTTGGCAATCTGTCTGTTTTTCCTTCTGTTCCTTTGTACCACACTACCCTTAGGCATCTAGATAATCAAATTTTCTCCCTGCTTAAAACTTCCTCTTTAGAAAAGACTTGAACAAAGTAACATTCTCACAGCAGTATGGATAAGTAATAAAATGGTAGTAGTAACTTCCCTCAGGATCAAAGTCTGTTCGGTTTAAAGGCCCAGAAGTGAAGTTCTAAATGTGAAATTTCAGGGATTTTTGAGCACAATAGAGTAGTTCGGAGGGAGAAGAATTTCTGGCTCATCATGTGGTCAAATCTGTGGTCAACCTGTCATCCTTAATGTAGATCTGAGCTTCTTGCTTTTGTTTATTCTTATGAGTGGATCTTCCTCTTTCTCCTAGGCTAGGTCTTATTCCTGTTTTGGAAGAACTTGCCATAGTGAATCAGAGGCTCTAAGCCTCTCCATTACGGTCTTTCTTCCAGTAGGGATGTCTAATGCCAAGGGCCTTTTGCTTGTATTACAATGAATTGAAACTAAGGGGTCTGGCTAGTCTAATGTTGGCATCGTGAAGGTAAATCATATAGAAGTTAATTTCTTATCACGAGTGGGGAGTTGCTTGAATTGTTGTTTTAATTGTATCATTTCTCTAATCTATTTTTGTTTCTGCAGAAAGCCTGCAACGCATTTTATTGAATAAGTCTACCAACTCAGAATGATCTCACTTGACTGGCTTGGTAGTCAAATCTGTCTCTCACCAGGGTGGGACTGGTTCAGCTCTCCCTGCCTCTGTGTACCCTTCTCAAAGTGACGGGCTCTGGAAGGGGATGGCCTTCTCCATCTCATGAGTTCTGCTTTTTAGAAAGAGGTGCAAGGGCAGCTCTTTTTACTTGTTATGGTAAAAACTTCCACATAAGCTCTGAAGTTCTATTTATCTTAATTTTGGGAATGGCAAGTCTTTAGACGAGACAGAGCCATATTTCTCAAGGGATCAGAAGAAGACTGATTTCCCATCCCGAGCATGGGGCTGACACGTTAGATGTCACACAGTGCCACGGGCCTCAAAGGACAGGAATGGGAGATGTACCTTTTACATTTCTCTGGCTTCAGATCTAAAGCTGGGGCCTCAATCTTTAGGCTCAAACATGTAGTCTCTGAAAGTGCATAGGCTGCTGTTCATTTTGAGGCCTAGATGTGGAGCATATTCCTGGGGTCTTCTTTTCCCAATTTTTAAATACCTATACCTGGTACTTAGTATCCTCCACCTCAGGGCTAAATAGCATATAATTTCGTTTTCCTTCTCTAGGCGTAAACTTGTCTGAACCAAACTTTTTTTGCCATGTAAAGGTCAGTTTAAACTGAACATGAATTTAAGGAGGTTTCATTATCTTTGGTTATAATTAATCTTGATTCATGGAAAGAACAATTGAGTTTGAAAGGTTTGATTTCTTAGAAGCAGTCATGTCCTTAACAAAGTTAATTACAAGCTCGTTGTTGTGTATGATGACAATTTTCTACTCTACTAGAGGGAAAACCAAGTTGATGACATGGACTTTCTTTAGTCATAGCTGAAGACTGAGGTATGAAGTATGATTCTCGTTTCCTTTGTTTATTGTAGTTGGATCTCTTCTACTCCTCCGAGGTGTTAAAAAAAAAAAGGCATTGGATTTATTATACCGTGTCTCACTAAGGTAGATTGGTCATGCTTAAAATTTTAGGTATGAGAAATAAAATTGACTGAAGCGAAACAAATGAGAGGCAAACCATTTACACATAATTCAGTACTTTCTCTTTCCCCCACATATTGCAAACCATCTATACTGTTCTTGTAGTTCAGATGTGCTTCTTTATGAATCAAATGAGGTGGCTAGAAAAACAGGTATGACCTCTCAGATAGTTCCATGATTCAAACATATTAGAAATTCCTTACCGCAATACATTCCTTGTATATAAAGCTGGTAAAAAATAAAACATACATTATAATGATATTTTTGCTGCATTTTCCATTGTTTAATTCAGCAGATGAGCCTGAGTAAGCCTACAAGTCATTTTCTAGGATTCCTTTTCCCAATAGGAAAAATAATATCCTAGTTTGCCCCTCAATCATTTATCCCACCTAGTAATTTTGCTCTAAGCCCTGCCCTGATCAGTGTGCATATACTTGATATGAATGTTTGAGTGAGTATATGAAGGTGGTAGGTGACATAGTCTATTTTCAATTAGATTACCCTCTAGTTTTATGCAGGAATATTTAACACATGTAGTGTTAATAAAGCATAAGCACCAATCAATTAGAATGGAAATCTTTTAAGAAGAGTTGGGTCCTGCAGGTTTCTTTCTTAGCCAGGCATTAACTCTTTAATTTCTGAAATTAAATCCTGAGAGAGAAAGGGCTGGTACAAGGATGTAATTCAACCGAGAGATGCAGCTGTTGACCAACTTGTATATTTCAATATTTGATCAATGATTCTCTGTACCTGTGTGTACCAGCTGAATATTAGCCTTGTAAATGCATAATTAGAAAGCAGTAAGGGTGTGAGTGCCCTAAAATATAAGGAATGTGCTATACCTTAGTGATATTTAGTAGAAAGATCTTGCATATATTTTAAAGGTGCTGAAATAATATGTTCAATAAAATAATTATGAGCCTTAAAATTTCAGGGTAATTTGGGAGCTATTTATGCCTTGGATCCAAAAGATGTACTGTATTTATAAGGAATTTATGAAGTCTAAGGACTTTAGTTCTGATTTTATGAAATCTACAGACTTCAGAATGAATTTAGACCAATTCCCTTAAAATATCCATGAATCTGAGGCCCATGGTCATTGTCTCCTAGTTAGTGACAATGGTGAGACATGAAGCTAGGACTCAGACTAGATCTCTTTCCTCTACACCTCAGGACTTCTCCCTTTACCTAATAACAGCTGTGGAAACCTGCAGGAGTGAAGTCAATGGATTGGCTTTTCCAAACAAGAAAAAAGGGACATGAGAAGCTGAGTATCATGGCTGTCAGTAGGCTTTTCTTAAGCACTTAAAAATGTTTTTTTGTAGAGATACAAAACAAAAACAAAACCACCTTCCTTTATTAAATATGCAGAAAAGCAGAAATATGTAGCCATACTATCGGGGTTTGGATACCATATCCCCTCCCTACCTGTTCTGTGGTCTTAGGCAAGTAACTTATGTCTGTTTCCTGGGGTAGGATAATAATACCTACCTCGTTGTGTTTGAGGATGAAATTAACATACATGTAAAGCACTTAGGAAGTACTTGACACATAGTAAAGCTTGCTCTTACTATTAATTATTGTTTTTATGACTCTGCTAGGTATCAGTAAGGCACCCCCAGAACTCTGGCTGGATACAGAAACAGGCACGCCAGGCCTACAGATAAGCCTCAGCATGGAGATCAAATAAATGCCAAGAAACAGAGTGATGGAGCAAGGGAAAGGTGTCCAGAGCCACTTTTTAAGAAAGTACTGGTTGTGAATTGCTTGTGAAGAGGGGAGGAGACAATTTATGTGTTGGGTATAAACAAAGGAATGGGAGCAAGATGTAGTCAGGAGTCCATGGAATTGCTTGTCTGGGTGGAAAGGTTTTGCTCTTGGGTGTTCAGAAATAATGAATTAAGCAGTAGAAGGTGGTGGAAAACCTCGGAAGTTTTCAAAAGCCTCGAGAACTCCTCCAAGTGCGTGACATGCTTGGGACTCTCTTAGGTTTGGAAGGATCACAGGAAGTGCTCTTTAGAATAAACTGGGAGGCAGGGGGACGGAGCTATGCAAAATAGCTCGCACTTAGCACTAAAAAAGTATTGGTTCCTTTTCCCCGCCGCAGACTGAAAGGTTACTGTACTAAAGAGGAGGGGGTAAATTAACATAAATGTTTAACCCATGTACAGATAAACATTCTAATTCATCAGTCTCAAACCATCTGGCTTAAGTGTTTGCGTGTAGAGCTTAGCTTCCCTTACTCATCCGCCGCCCCGGGTCCGCAGCAACCGACAGGCAAAGTAGGGAGAAAGGCGAGTGGTAAAGAGCGCTCCACGCATGCGTTAGAAGCCGCCCCAACTCCCCCGCGGCGTCTTTTCTTGGAACAAAACTAGCGCGGAGCCGCTGGGTTCCGCAGTTTGCGTAGACTTGAATTTCCTATTGCTCTTACGGTCCGTGTGGAATCCTCGAGTGGTGCAGTTCCCCTACGCAAGTTGCGTTATCCGAAGTGAATGGCTGGGTGGCGCGTGTACGCCCAGAGCGTAGCACCCATAGGCGGACGGGGTGCGGCTGCGCAGGGACCGGAGTGGGCCTTGTACGCCGCTAGCGTAGCGTGGTGTCTGACGCACGGATCTCCGCGACGCAGTTAGCGCATCCGGCTTTGGTGAATACACGATTTGGTGCAGCCGGGGTTTGGTACCGAGCGGAGAGGAGATGCACACGGCACTCGAGTGTGAGGTAACTATAAAACCCCGATTTGTTTACATTCCCTCCCCCAGAACCGGCCCCGTGCGCGGCGGAGACTGCGAGTCCCGGGACGGCGGGGGGGTAGAAAGGGAGACCAGAACCGGGGAGTCGGGGCTGAGTCCCTCGGGGATCCGGGCGCTAGGCTTCCCGCAGCTGCTGCAGTCGGCGGCGGCGGCGACGGCGGCGGCGAGCCGGGCTGAGCGCGCGGTGGGCTGCGCGTGGGGCTCCGTGGCTCCTCGTGTGCGCTCTCGGCTGCCGCGGGGTTGGCAGCCCGGCAGCCTCCGCCCCGCGTGCGGGACCCGCGCCCGACTCAGCCTCCTGCCGAGGCTGGGGGGCCGCGCGGGGAGCGGGGGAGTGACCGCTGGGCGGGCGGCGGCGGTGGTTGGGGGGCTGCGCGCGGGCGGCCTGGGGGCAGCGGGTGGAGTTGCCAGCGGAAGCTCGGACCGGTGGTCCGAGGCTGGGAGGATCCGCGGTCCGGTCTTGGAGGGGCTTTGACAGGGGCCTCGGCGAACGCCACCGATTCTTCCTCTCCAGTTTTTCCCCTCCGGTGTATCCCAAGGACCCCGGGATGGAGCCCGGGCGCCGCTGTTCCGGCAGCGGGAGGCTAACGGACGGTGGCGCCTGTACTCCTACCGCGGGAGGCCTCGTGGGGGCTTGCTTTCTCCCTCATCAACCGAAAAGCCGAGGCGGGGCGCGGGGGAGTGAATAGTGAAACCTGCCGGGGTCTTTGGAGCTGAGGACTGGGGTGGGGCTGGGACTGGGTCAGTGGGGGAGGCCGGGAGGTGGCGCGGCAGCCCCGGCTTTGTTCCGGAAAGCCCTTTGGCGGAGAGCGATGTGGGGTCCGGCTAGGGGTGGACGTAGGGGAACCTTCGCGCTTTCCCACCCCGGATCTAAGGGGCTGCTCTGCTTCTTGCTTCTCCTTTGGGACCTCCGAGTGCCCCAGGCAGGAAGGGGGGCTGGTGAGGGCGCAGGCGGCGTGACGTCGGAGGTCTTCCTGTGGCTTCTGTAAAAACTGCTCACGTGGGAGCCTGTCCACATGTGCTGTCTTTATGAACTGGGCACGAGGAAGAAATATCACTGCGGGATCCGCAGCCCTCAGTTGGAAGGGTCCTTCACTCAAGTTCCTGTTTTAAGTAATAAACAGTGACATTAAAGCACATAATTTCAAAAGATGGTAGGTTATACTGTGGGCTTTTATTTAAAAAAAAACTTTAACGTCTTTTACGCTGTTCAGTACTGAGTCATTCTGGAGGGAGCAAAACTAGGATGTGACAGGTTTACATTCCATTTGTGTGGGTTTCTTTCGGGGGGGTGTTATTTAAATTCCACATAATTAAGAACAAGCAAGTAGTATATTGAAAAAGCCAGAGACTTAAACAATGTAGTTGATTATAGTAATGCAGTTGAAAGCCTGAAGTCTAAAGTGTTGTGTCATGTTTTTTATTAGGACTTAGAATTTTACAGATCTGAACTGCCTTCTGAGTCAGTCACTTGTTCTAGACCTTGGGGGTCCATCCTAGGCAACCCACGTCCCTACACGTGCTGAGTACTCGATAGGGAGAGAGAAATACATAGTTAACAGTGAAAAGTGGTATGAAGAAAATACAAGTGATGTACTGAAGAGACTTTTAAACTTTTTTTGTGTGATGAACCTTAGAATGACGATTTTAAATGTGTGAAATATATAGGATTACAACAGAAACCAACTATTGAAATGTAATTACCAAAGTAGTAAGTATGATTTTAGTAAAGCATTAAATATTAGTAGTGGCATGTCTGATAATGACTAATTTCAGACTAGTAAGAATTGTAAGTGAACTTTAAAGGGTTTAATTTGAGTAATCTATATTGATAGTGTCCTGTACTGCATATTACTGTGATTTTTTGGCCTACCTTTATAATTGAAGGAATAACTAAATTTCAGAGATTAATTAAAATTAAGATATATCTTTCTTCCCTACCTAAATTCACAAACCTGAAATGTGTATACAGCCCCCCGGTTAAGAACCTCTGTGCAAGAGTGACTTTGGTGCTACTTTAAAAGAAGTGGTTAGGGAAGACGTCTCTTACGAGGTGACATCAATAATACATTGCATGATAGCCTGTACTTATTCTTCCTGTTTTCAATTTGTATCCCACTAACAGCTCAAAAGCCAACACAGTTCTCTTTTTTGAGCACTTGATTTGAAGTACTTTCAGGAGGCCTCAAGTTTGATATTCAAATACTACTCCAGGTGGTGGGTTTTTTGTTTGTTTTTTGCTTGTTTTTAAACTGATTTATGGAGACTATAGGGTATAGGTATTACAACAAGGGAAATTATTCAACAACAAATGATCATTTGCTTTAATTAAAAAGAATTTACGTTATTACTGTTCTATCCCCCCGCCCCAACCACCTCCGGTTTTGGCCAGTATTGGACAAGAACCGAAGGGCTACAGGTACTTAATTCATTTTATGTTCTTTTCTACGTACAGATATTTCAGTTCTTCACTAGTGATTGAAGGATTACTTTCTGTCTTGATGAGATTTATGAATGAGACTTAGTGGTCTCTACTGGGCCTTTGTGGGGTTGTAGTACAGTTATCCTGTTGTTTTGTTACTCGTGTAATAATGCCTTTTTTGCATTTTCTAACTTATAATTACATATGTACATCTTGTTTTCCCTGCCAGACTAAATTCCCTGAGGGGCATGTACGCCACAGATTTTTGTCACATAATCCTCATGACACCTTATTAAGTGAATGTGCAAAGTGTGGTTTTCAAGCTCTTTAATCAAATTTAAAATGTTAATTGAAACAAAATTTAAATTTAGCATTAACTCAAGGAAATACTTTGGATTTTTATGTCAGCCCTTGTCTATGTAGTGGCTACCTAAAGAATGGAAATGCCTTTTTTTTTAAATATCAAAAGGACATTATCACTAGGGCATTTTAAACTGATGTTCACAAGATGCAAAAGAAAGTACACGGTAAAAAATGGAAAAGAAGTGTGGGCAATCAGGACAGAAAGCTAGTTTTTTTTCCTTATCACAGGTTTTATAACCCAATAAAGTAAGTGTAGTTCTCATTGAAAGTACACTAACTTTAGCTTAAAGTTTGTAAGTTAGAAGAGTGCCCAGTTTGTCCCAGCAGTTGGATGCTGCCCCCTAGTGTTTGATTCCCATTGAAGTTTTTATGAGCTTACCTTGACCTTCAACTTTTCCAGAAAACAAGACTGTTTAAATTACAATTGAGATTCCTTGTATTTATTTATCTAGTCTACCTTAAGATTTCCTCCAGCTGGTTAGTGTTGCTAGTTAAGAGTCATTTTGAATTGGTTAATTTTGATTGCTTTTAACCCTAGTTTTCCAAATAGGGAGTAAGTTTTGGATGGAGATATAACAGAAGGTCAAGTTGCTTGCAAGATTATGTGGGGGATTTTTCAAACAGAAAGAGGAATATATGCTGAAGGTGTATATTTGAGATTAGCTTTATATATGAATAGCAAAAGTTTTATTAACTTAATCTGGGCTAATTGGCTTAATGTAATCCCACATAACTTTGTATTACCTTGACTATACTGAAAATAAAATTTGAAAATCTTAAAACAACATGGTGAGCTTTTCTTTAAAGTTCAAGTTTATTTGAAACTTTGACTTTTATAGAATGATTTTTGAAAAATAATCTCAAGAACCTTTAATAACCACAGATTTCTTCTAGTCATTTATGTAAATGCTAAGATTTCAGATAATACCAATTATCGGTATTCCAAACTACTTTTTCTACTTTCATTATTTTCTATTTATAAATTTTGTGAATGACTTTTAGATTTTCCCAAAATAATCAAATATATTCTTGATAAAAATTTGCCACAGTCAGAATATTCAGAAGTGTATTGGGTAGGTATGAAGGCAATTTCGACTGAAATTGCAAAGTTTTAAATAACAATAGCATTATTGAAATTATTCCAGCTACTTGAGATCACACTTAATGTTCAGTACACAGTAATTGTCATGTCACATTGTGAAAATACAGTTTCAAATTCTGTTGTCTTATCAGAACATAAGGTTTTTTTTATTGCTAGATATAAGGGTTGGGTATTAGATTCTTTAAAGTTGATTTTTAATATGAGGTTTTGTATGTTAAAAGATATTAGGATGGAGTGGTGGTTACAGTTTTGTAAGTATAAGGATAGAAATCTAACATCTTTTTCAAGCAGTGTTTAGGTTATTGTCACTAAGAGTTAGTGGTAGATTATGCTTTTATAATTGTAGTTTATAATTACCCATTATATTGTAGATATTTTACTGCTGAAAGAGGAAGATCAGATAATAATTGTCCTTGGCATTAACATTTCTAACAACCATGTTTACCTTTAATATGTGCGCTATTTTGGGGGATCATCCGTCCCATTTTTGGGAATTTAGAAAAGTGAATCAGAATGTTGTAGGAAATTTATTAGAGTAATAAGCATAGGACCCAGAAGTATTGTTATTATAAGAATTACTGTGAAGTATGTATGAAAGTTATTTTAAATCCTCTAGTAATTAAGACTTGTTAGTGATCACTTTAGCTTTTAGATTTATTTTCGTTCGTAAATGAAAGAAGTGGAAAATCTAAATTGCTTTCAGTTGTAGTAACAAGGTCACAAATACATACATCCCACTGCCCTGTTTAGTCTAAATAATTTCAGGTGTGCCTTCATGCCTCTAAACTTCTTTCTGAATTCACCTTATATAGTCTGAATTTCTTAGTTTTGCAGTAGTGGATTCCCTTAGAGTTGTCTGAATTGGTATTTTAAAAAATGTGTAGATTAAGTAGAATCAGCAAGCTATGGCCGTGGGCCATATCAGCTGCTTTTGTAAATTAAGCATTGATGGACCACAGCCGTGTGACTCATTAATGTGTGGTCTGTTGCTGCTTTGTGCCATGATAGCAGCATTGAGTAGCTGCCTTTGAGACTATACTACCTGCAAAACCTGAAAATATTAATTATCTGGTCCTTCTAAGTCAGCCAACCCCTGGATCCAGTTCTTAAGATTTATTTGACATATTGCCGTTTTTAAAATAGTTACATTTTCCTAGAGCCTATATGAGTGAAACACTTTACTAGAAAAACATTCAAATACAAATCAATAGGTAATAATGTGAGCTCTCAGTTATTATTCACCTAAATAGTGTAGGAGCTTCTCTTGCCTGTTCCTGTTTTCCTCTGTAGAAGGAATAGACCTACGATGCTTGGAGTTGGAATGTGGCCTTCAACCTTGAGCTACTTACTAACTTTCACAGTGTTTCTACTACTTCTTATGTCCTATCTCTCACAGTTTACCTTCTCTGATTTACAAGGTGACTGTCTTCCTTGTACCTCCTTCAGAGCAGAAAATGTTTCATATTTATTTTTATGCCTTCTCCCTGCCCCTGCCTCTTACCCCTTTCCTCCTTTCTCCTCTGTTCCCGCTCCCCTCATAAAGCAGTTCATGATTGCATGTTGACAGGCCTGGGAACAAGTGTTTAGTATAATACTTCTCAGTGCACCTCTGCTGAAGATGAATTCTTAGTTTATTTTGTTTACATGTGGATTATGCTTTGTGCTTTGTTACAGAGGAAGATTAGCCTCTTGATGAAGGGGGCCACAGAAGGGTTGATTTGTATACCTCATTGAGATGTATAGAATAAAATATGATTTGTTATTACATTATAAGTCAATGAGATCAGTAAAACTATAATAGAAAAATGTTTATGTAATTATAATGTATTTCATTATTATATAATTAAATATGTAATTAAAATAACAGCAGTTAGATATTATGTATTATATATAATATATATGTTTCTTTTCCCATGAACCTTTCTTAGTGTAGAATTTCAGCTGACTTCATAACTTGTTAATGTTTGGAACATATTTTTTAAGATTTTTGGTTTCAATTAGCATACTTTAATTTTTTCAAATAAAAAAATTTGATGTATATAACCAGTGTAAATAAAAAGTTTATTTTCAAAAAAAATTATACCAATTTTTAAAAACTGAGGGAAATCGGAAGTGTAGCTAAAATCAAATCACTGAAAGAGATTTTAAGATAAATTGTTTAACTAAATACAATATTATATAACATACAATGTAATTTATAATTTAAAAAACAAATGTTAAAGCTTTTCTTATGAAGATTTCTGCTTAAAAATTGCAAGTTTTATTGAGGCTAAAGTGTAAACTTTCTTAGTTAACAGGTAAATATGCAAGAATATTGTTAGTTCAGTGGATGTTTTGTTTTCCCTAAAAAAAAAAAATGAACGTTAGGGGTCATGTTAATTTTAATTATAGCTTTTTTTAAGAAGAAAATATATATGAAATATAGGGAGAAGAAACTTCTTAAATTTAGGAATCACAGAAGAAATTGCAAAAAAACTCATAGGTTTCAATGCACGTACATGAAAGCACCTCTACATGAAAGGGAGAACATTGTAATCAAAGTAAAAAGGCATTGGACAAAACTGAAGGTGTTTGCAGAAAATATGATCAAGCCATGATATATGAAAGCTTGTATATGTTTATAAAAATATTGAGATACGAGGAATAATTTTAAAAGCATCAGCAAGCATAAGGTAATTTCATTTGTTCCAAAATCAGTGATACACCACTACCAAGGAGAATGCTGTGATTATGCTGCTGGTGGCAGTATAACCAAATTTAATTTCTCTAGAAAACAATTTTGAAGTATGTTAACAAGACCAGAAATGTGTTCAAATTTTTGTAGTCTTTCCCCACATCGTGGACTTACCCAAACAAGTAACCAAAAATAGCACAAATTGAAATTAAAATGATTACATACTGTTATTAAAACTTTACAAATGCTTGTGAAAATCCTGAAACTAATTCATCATCTTCCACATGTGACATAATGTGATTTTGTTTAACAGAAATGTTAAGATTTATAATTTCTGACTTTAATTTGTAGTTTTTTTGAAAGTTATACATGAATATAGTTTAAAGAATTAAATAGTTCTATGAAGATTTTAGGGAAAAGAAAATCAGTCCCCTGTCTTCCTTTCATACTCTTCCTAGAGATAAGGAGCTCCTTTAGTTCCTTTGGTTGGTTATTTTGCTGTTTACTGCCTTGTGTCCAACCTGTTCTTGTTGATTTTCAGTTTTAATTGTTATATATTTAATGAAAGATGAGGATTTAGCACTCTTCCCACCTCACCACGTACCTTCTAGTTTCCTATACCCCAGGTTTTCAGTACAGTTATATTGTGATTTTGGTTTAGAACAATACATAGTGTTATATTTTTATGACTGTTACTTACTACTGGGTCATTGTAATAAACTGTTAACTTTTTCCTTTCCTGTGCAACTTTTTTCCTAGTATTAATAATTTTCTTAATTTTTTCTTTTTCTTTTTTTATGTGCCTATATATCACAAAATCTACTCCAGTCTGTATAGCTGAATGTGATTCTATAAGAGAATATGTCCCAAGAAGACTCTGTTTAAATAAGAATTTATATACTTTTCTTTATGTTGGACAGTGTTGAACTTGATGATAAGATAGATTGATAATTGATAGTGAAATTGGTTGTTTGTTTGTGAAAATTAAGTAGCTTTAACATTTGACTTATACTTTTGTAAGATGCTGCTGTATGGCAGAACTGAATCAGTTCACTTTGTTCAACAATTAGGAGGACTTTGATGGCTTAAAGTAACTATAAGGACAGCTGAAGTTAATCAGACAGAAAGCTTCCCTGGTGAAGAAGTAGCCTGTGTTGTCAGCAGCTTCAAAAAATGTTAATGTTAAAAAAGATTGCTCTGGACATTCTGTGATTTCTCTTTTTCTTCCTGACCTGTGGAAAGGAAAGATCATTTTACTGGCAGTGCTAAGAAGGGCAAGCTGATACAAAATCAGGGACATATAACAGTGGCAAGATGCTGAAAAAGGAAAATAAAGGGAAGAGTGAAGATACATGGAGTGATAAAGATTTGAAGGCAGTAACTATTCTTAGAATGAAGGCAACTGCCAGTCAGTGACAAGTCAAAAGAGAACATAACTCTTCAGGTTGAAGGGAGAAGGAGTGTGTCTATTTCACATCCTAAGGTTAGCACTCTTTAAGTCCTTTTTGTGATACACGTTGTGTAGGTTCTTACATGCATTTGTAGTGGAAAGAGGTTGAAGCCTGTTTACTGAAAGGGTAACTAAAATTGTAACATTTTAGTGGCTTAAAAGACATCACAATATTTTATGACTGGTGAAATTACCCTGGCCCATACATACACTAATCTCAGATGTTCTTTGTATTCACAAGCAGCAAAACAGACACAGGAACATCATAAGTGGCTTTCTACGATATTGCTCTAGGCTCCCTGTAGTGAAAGCTCGAAAAGCGGAGACTTCAGATAGTTGTTTTGACATTTAATGAGAAAATACAGCTTTTGTACATGAATGTTTTGAGTACGATAAAGATAGATACATGTGGTTGTGTAATTTTGTATATTAATTCAAGGCTCAGGTGTTTATATTCTTTCTCTTAAAAAGAAAAAGCTAGTGAAACAAGAGAAGCACTGAATTTTGCCCAAGCTCAATTAGCATGCATCCACTATTTTTATATGAATGTGAGTCTGGGTAATTATTAGAGATTGTGCTTATTTTGGAGGAATAGCTACATCGACATTCCAAACTGAGACTGTGGCATTAGTAGATTAGGTAGCTGGGAAAGTAGGGAAATGAAAAAGCAGAACTTAATGCTGTAAGAATTTTGCATTTCTTGATGAGACCTCATTACTGAAATAACTTTATGCCTTGAAAATTTTATAATGCCAGTGGAATTGGTATGACACAATTCTTTCCAACTTTTTCTCAAATACTAGTGAATTGGGTGCCTCCTGTAATCGAGAGTTGGTCTGGGTTGTACTAACTTAGCTGCATGTGCTCTTGGAATATTTTTGATAGCATTTTTTGGAAGAAATCAAAACGAAGGGACTTTTCCCTCCCCTGGTTCTATTTTCAGAAGTTAAGTGAAAGATCCATAATACCTAATACATAATAGAAATAGTGGTAATAGCTTAGGTTAATATAATTTACAAAGTATACATTTCATATAGATTAGTTCAATTGCTGGATAGGTGTAGGAGCTATTTCCCCTGCAACACAGGGGAAACAGTGACAGTGCTGGGAGGAATGAGAGACAGGTTTCCAACTGTTGGTTCTGTTCTATGTACAAGATGTTACGTTGGGTAGATATATCAGAAATGGGATGTAAAATGGATCCAAGTTATATTACTATTAATAACTTGTGCTTAAATAGCATTTAAACATTACAAATAAAGTGGAAAAACATTTAAACCTTTTACCACTTAAAAAAGGGTCTATGTAATCTTACGTGGTTCTCATAATTACTGTGAAATAGACCAGGGATTAATATCCCCACTTTATAAATGGTCATAAGTGACTTGCCCAGTATCTTAGAGCCAGGAAGTGGCAGAACCAGATCTCTAACTGAGATCTTTGGCTCCTAGGTAGTGTTTCTTAAGTATGCAGTCTCATTGCTTCTCACCCAGTTTGTGTGTACTACTGCTGAATCACAGAAGGAAACTAAATTGGTATCTGACTACCTACACTCCTGTCAATATGCAAAAAGATTGAAGTCATTCAGTGATATAAATACCAGTTGTATTTATGTGATTCAGGATATAAGTAAAACTAATTTCTACCATTATTTAAAGAAACTACAATGAAATCTTTGAAAAAAATGAAGTCCTTTATGAAATTAAGATACTGTGTACATTTATTTATTAAATGAATTTTCACATTAAGTTTACTTAATGCATGATATATTTATATAATCTAGGTTGAGGGTTTTAGTAATTTTTCTTCTGGTTTCTGCTTTACTGACCTTCAAAATACCAATCTGGAACACTGAAATGGCTAGTTTTAAAACCTTGCCTAGCAATTTACAGTATTTTTTTCTGATTATTAGTTTGCATATATATGTATTTTGTGTGGGTGTGTGTGTGAGAGACAGAGAGCCTGAGACAGATACTAACTTCTGGTTCTTTCATTTGGTCTACATTTTCCTTTAAAAAATACTCCCTTGAGTAAAAGTCTGTTTTTCAGTCAGATGAATTGAGTAGATTACACACAGGATATCTACTTAGTTGGTCTCTCCAGTAAAAGGAACCAAGTGTTGGAAACAGAATTATTTTAGTGTTCATTAGTAATTTTTCTTACATGAATCATTTTGTTAAGTAAGCTAGTGATGTTCTTGTTGACTTTTTTTATACTGACTGTATTAAAGATGATTTCCCTTTAAAATGTTTTGGTAGTATATTTTAGATGGGTTACATGAGTAATTATCTCACAGTGTTCTGATTTTAAATTATATATAGATATGCTGGTGTAGCAGAAAGGACCTTTAACTTTCAGGTCAGGGGACTGCCACAAACTTGAAATCACTTTAATCTAATTGTATACCTTCACTGGGTCTTAGATTCCTGTGTATAAAATAAGAATGTTTAGCTAATTATACTTAACGATTTTTTCATCTTAAACTTTCTAAGGCCCTGTTACGTTCGTCTATATAAAATAAAGATAATTATTTTTCTTGAGACAAAATATCTAGATGGATTTGTAATGTTAGCATTTAGTGTATTTTCAGTTTTTTCTTGATGTAGGTGCTCAATTTTATTTATTTAAAAATTGAAAAATTTATTATGTAGCATTTTATATGGAAGAACTACAACAGAAAGCCTGTAATTAAAAATGTTGTAAGCCTTTATAGAACTTATGGAGGTTATCATCCCTGATTACTTACTTTTAAGGTTCTAGTTAACCTTTCTTCAGTATAATCCCATATTTTGTTAAGCAAGATCCTTTGGTTACTAATGATACTTTTTTTTTTCTGTTTAAGAAATGGATTTTCTATTGCAGTATTTTTAGGACTGCATGCAACAACCGTTTAAATTAGAATAAGGTCTGTAGTTTAGTTAATAGTATTATATCAATGTCAGTTTCCTGGTTTTGTAATGTGCTATTGATTATGTAAAATGTCCTTGGGAAAAATTGAGTAAAGAGTACGTGGAAACTCTGAACTATTTTCACAACTTTTTGTGAATCTTAAACTATTTTAAAAAGTTAAATGAAATTCGTCTTTGGGTATGATTCAGGGTCTGTTTGTAGAAACTGCATATTACTAATTTTACTAATTGTAAGTTGAAATACATATTCTTTGGGGATTAAAAATTAACTTTTGTCTGAAATGTAGCACACCTCTAGAAAAGTACCCAAATGTTAAGTGTATACTTCAGCAGATTTTTATGAAGTGAACACACCCATGTAACCAGCACCCAGGGGAAGAGATAGAACACCAACTGCAACCCAGAATTTCCTGCATGATTCCTCCTGGTCATTTCTCACAACAAAGGCTAACCACTGTCCTCAATAAGTGTTTAGTTCTGATGTTAATGTTAAAATATTAGTGAATTTTACAGGAAAATATTAGTGAATCTCATTTTTTTCTTTGCATGCAGAGCCATCTATTTGCATCAGAAGTAATGTAATTAACTAGCACAACGATTAAAGTACTTAATTGTGAATTATGTACTTAATGTAGAAATTATACAGTGATAGAATAAACTTTTAACTACGATGATATATTGAAAATCAATAACAAAAGATGAAATTAGATGTGTGGTGGCAACTACTAGCTATTTTCCAGAATTCATTGTTTTGTGCAGTAGAATCATGCATAGTTGTCTATATACCCAGAAGTCTTTGGTAGATAACTCAATGTGTATTTGCTGAATTGAGAAAAAAATCAGTTATAAAACTAACATTCTCAATGCACAAAGCTTAGAAAACTGCAAAACATAAGGGACAACAGAAGATTTTGGCTATGGCAAAACAGTCCTGTAGAGGCCAATATCTGAGGTTGAGTAGTAAATGGATTTGGGCAACATTTCCCCCATTCCTCTCTCCACCCCAAAGATGGTCTTTGTGCTGTGGATAGAAAAGGATCCTTAACTTCCCTATAATGCTTGGAAAACTGTCAATGGTAGGTGAGATTATTTCCCAGTCTCCTTATTTATTTGATTGACTGAACCTATGTGACTAAGTTATTGCCAATGAAATGTGAGAAGTGATGCAAGCAGTATCTACTTCATTTACTGCTTAAGAAATTTCTGAACCTGAACTTCCATTGTTTGTGTTTTACCGCTGGCTAGAATAGCATCCAAGTAAGGCCGATGTCTCTCTGAATTATTGGAGCAGAGCTGCTCACAGACCTGGAGCAGTCAAACTTGGACTGTTTTTAAGAAGGAAACTTGTTTCTTAGGCAACTGCCCTTTGAGGTCTCTTTGCAATAGCTGCTTAGTATATGCTGACAAATGCATACTTCATCCAAGTAATTCTTAGGTACACATCTGCTATAGTTGTTCTGAACGAAGGTTGCAAAGTTTATGAATGATTTACTTTAAAAAAATACTTAGCACAGATTTAATATTACCCCTATGATGTCACTCATGTTTGCATTCCTATGGTGCTCTCTTAAATGTAAATGATTAGGGGACTAAAGATATTAGAATCTTTTCAGTAAACAAATTGAGAACTGTACATTTTAAAAATAGAGACAAGTGGCAATTTTTTAAACAATTTTTTATTGAATTATAGTGACAAGTGGCAATTTAAAGCTTACATAGACCACCCATAGTTTTTGTGTTTCATGGAGTTATTCATTTGATGTTGCCTGATCAATGTATATGTATGTTTTATTTCCACTGCTTGTACCTATTCATTTGACAGTGAGATAATGTACACTGAAGAAACTGCCAGACATTTACATATCAGATGAACAGAGCAACATTCATTCAGAATATCACCTTTCACTAGTACCTTCTAGTGGAAAACTAAGGTAATTACAGGGAGTGTAACCTTGTCTCTTTCTGCTTAACATCTTGGTTATCCATGCCCTTTCATCTTCATTAGTATTTAGGTAAAATTGATATATTTTAAATGGTGACTTTATCCATGAGATTGTATAAGAAACTGAAGTGTTTGGATTAGAAAAAAAACCGTCAAAGTTAGTGTAGCTTTGGGATTATATATATTTTATAGACTGCTTATTTTCTAAAATTCATAACCCACAGAAGCCACATGGTAATTCAACCTAATGTATTCAGGTAGTCTTAATATTTGATTTAATTATCATTTTAAATAAGTCAGTGTGTTTTTAAAATTTATTTGTATAGGTAGTGGTTCTCAAACTTTAGCTAGCATCAGACTCACCAGGAAAACTGGATGAAACACTGTTAAACCCCAACTCGAGTTCCTGATTTAGTAGGTCTGGGTGGGGTGCAAGAATTCACATTTCTAACAAGTTCCCAGGTAACCATGATAGCTACTCCTACAACACATGTTGATTAATCACTGATGGTGGTTAGCTATCAAACTTAAAAAAAGTAAACAGAATACAGACAGTCTCTGACATGATTATTTTGACTTTATGGTGGTGCAAAAGCAATATGCATTGAGTAGAAAAAAACAGTGTTTTAAATTTTGATCTTTTTCCAAGCTCGTGATATGCAGTACAATACTGTCTTGTGAAACTGGGCAGTGGCAGTGAGCTGCAGCTCCCAGTCAGCCCACGATCACGAGGGTAAACAGCCAACACGTGATACACTTACAACCGTTCGGTATGCATACAGCCTTCTGTTTTCAGCAGTGTCCAATAAATTACATAAAATATTTAACTTATAATTATAAAACAGGGTTTGTGTTAGATGATTTTGCCCAGCTGTAGGCTAATTAATGTAAGTACTCTGTTTAAGATATGCTGGGCTAAACCTTGTTTGATAGATTATGTATATTAAATGCACTTTTAACTTATGATATTTTTCAACTTAGGTTTCATTGAGACATAGTAAGTTGAGGAAGATCTGTATAACAAACACCTGAATCCCATTATGTTGCTTTAACAAATATTAAATGCTTTGTCACATTGCTTCAGATTCCCTTCACTTTTTAAGAAATAAAATACTGCAGATGCAGCTAAATGTGTATATCCTCTCTACCATCTGACTTCCCTTCTTCTCTTCCTCAAAAGATGACCACTCTGCAGATTGTAATCATTTCCATGTAAGCTCTTGCTACATGTATATATACCCCAAAGTAAAGTATTTTGCATATTTTAATTGTGTATAAATGATATGAAATATGTGCCTTTTTGTAATTTACTTTTTAAATTATGTTTCTGAGATTTGTGCCTGTAATGTATTCTTTCAGAGTCATACATTTATAACTTTAGTGTAATCTTTAATTACATAAATATGCCATTTTTAAAATTTATCCTTCTACTGATGTGCATTTAGGTTTGTGGCAGCCGCTTGTGGTTATATAGTCAACTGCCATTCCTCATTTACCTCTTTTTTCCTTACTTTGAGTATGCCCTCCTATATGCATAGGAGAGATGCCTTCTTTCCAGTCCCAAAGGAGTGAATGTTGATTTGTCTAAGCCGATCTAAGTAGTCTGTCTTAAGTAGTTTCTTCCTTTACCAGTTTAGGGGGTGGTGTGTAGTACAGTCCTGATCAAAGATATGTAAAGCAAAATCTGGGAGAGACTTTCAGGAAAGATTTTTTTTCCCCTGGAAAAAAAGACATGAAGGTAAACCTCCCAGCTTTGGATATGGTTTTGCAAGGATGGGATGATTGTAGCAATAGCTGTTTCTTGAGACTCTGTAGAGACAGATCTGAGGATGAGAGCATTTGAGTATTTGACTGTGTAATTGTCCTGGAATTACCATTTTTCCCACCTCTTTTAATGTGGAATTTTCTTCTTTGTTTTAACCACTTCTAGTTGAATATTCTGTTATTTGCAACCAAAGCATCCTGTTATAAGATAGATAACATAAAAAAAAACCCAAACCAACAATACTGTAATAAAGATTCTTGAATTTGTCTTCTGTTTCTCTAGGGTAGATAGATAGAAGTGAAATTTGAGGGCTATAGAGTGTCATATTCAGCTTTAGTAAATGTTAAATTGCTTCCCCAAATAGTTCCCCAAATATATGCTTCCACTGCAGTGTACCCTAGTTTCTGTTTATTTACATTAGATCTTTGCTTAACACCTGGTATTTTTGTATATTAATTTTTGCCTCTTAATGTCTTGGTGCATTATCTAGATTATTAGTAATCATGTCTCTGCTCAGCCATCTGTCCTGTTTATATCCTTTATATAGTTGTCTGCCATACTGGAGTTTTTTTCCATCTTGATATGTATGTGTGTATATATGTATGTCTTACATATTCTGGATATTGATCTTTGTTTATACATATTGCAAATATCTTTTAGTCTATAACTTGTCATAACCTTTGTTTATTATGTTCTTTATTGTAGAATAATATTTAAAGAATTTAATTAAATTTAATCAAAATTTTCTTTTAAGATTTGTGCTTTTTGTGTCTTTTCTAAAAAATCTTTCCCTACCCTAAAGTCATAATAGTCTCCTATATTTTATTCTAAAAGTTGTTAAGAATTTTGTTTTTCACATCAGGATTTTTAACCCTCTTGGAATTGACTTTTGTATAGGACGTGAGGAGGAACCATTTTTTCACAATCAACGTTATTGTTTCTTTTTCTAAATTCTGTTCTGCTCTTTTGGTCTGTCTTTCTGGCTCTGTACCAGTTCTGTTATTAGTGTAACTTTATAAAAAGAAGTTTTTATCACCTTACTAATTTTTGAATTGTCTTGGTTGTCCTTGGGTTTTTCCTCTTCCATATAAATTTTTGGATGAGCTTGTGCAGTCTCACCGAAAACAAACAACTACCAGGATTTTGATTGACTTTGAATTAAATTTGTATGTACACTCGGGAAGACTTTGTATGTCTTACGCCATTTGATCCATTCATATAGGTGATATCTCTCCAGTTTTTATAATAATTCTTGACTGTCCTTCAATAATGTCTTATAAATTTCTCCTTTTAATGGTCTTGTTCTGCTTATTTCTAGGAGCCTAATAATTTTTGTTTATAATTACATTTTATAATTGGTTTTCACTGAAGGAAAATTGATTTTTAAAAACTTTACATTGAAATGCAACATGTGTACAGGAAACTACACAGAGTATAGTAAGTGCAATAAATTATCACAAAGTAAACATGTTTGTGTAACCATTACTCAAGTAAAGAAAGAACATAACCACAATTTCCAATTCTAGTTATTGCCCCTATCTTCCTTTCAAAAGTAATCATTGTCTTGGTTTAGTTTTGCCCATTTTTAAGTTTATATAAGTAGAATTTTGCCCTGTGATTTCCTTAGTGTTATCTTTTGCTCAGTCTGATATTTCTGAGATTCATATGTGTTAACATGTGAAGCTGTAATTTCATTTTCATTCCTATGTAGTAGTCCATTGTGAAATTGTTCAGTTTTATTTATCCAGTTTACTATTAATGGACATTTGGGCTTTTTCCTTTTTTGAGCTATGATGAATAATGATTATGTGAACTTTCATTTTTAGCCTTTTGGTGTTCTGTACATGTATTTTTGCTGAGCATCTATCCAGGGGTAGAATTGCTATGTGAGTGGATATGCTTGTGGTCAATTTCTGGCATATCCTGCCAAGCAGTTTTCCAAAAGATACCAGTTCAGTCTGTAATCCCACCAGGAGTTCCAGTTCAATCGGTATTCTTGCCTACATCTTTTATATGTTATTCATTTTGGTGGGTATATAATAATGTCTACTAGTGATTTTAATTTATAATTCTCTGATTACTATTGAGATTGAGAACCTTGCTTCTTAGTAATTTGGCTATTCTGTTATGAAGCACCTGTTCAAATTTCCTACCCATTTTTCCATTGAGTTGTCTCATAGTTTTCATAATGATTTATAGAAATTCCTTATATATTCTTGGTTGGTAACATTGCAGTAATTGTCTCCAAATCTATGGTTGCCTTTTTAGTCTCTTAATAATGTCTCTTTATGAATAGAAATTGCTTATTTTAATGTAGTATACTTTATCAGTCTTTCATTTATAATGCTTTTTATGTCATATCTCAAAGGTCTTGAAGCTAATCTACCAAATAAATCATCTAGATCTGCACTTTCCAGTATAGTAGCCAGTAGCCGCATGTGGCTAGTCTGAAGTAAAAGATGTTCTGTAAGTGTAATATACATGCCAGATTTCATAGACATGGTATTAAAAAAGAATGTAAAATTTTTATTAGTAACTTTTGTTATTAATAAATGATAATATTTACATGTTGAAATGGTAAAATTTTGGATATAATGGATTAAATAAAATATAGGGTGAAAGTGACTTTCACCTGTTTATTCTAGAAAACTTTAAAATTACATAATTGACTCACACAGTATTTCCATATTCTAAAAGCATGTTGTCCAGTAGAACTTTCTGTAATGATGGATATATTCTTTATCTTCATTGTTCAGTATGGTAGCTGTGAGCTACATGTGGCAATTGAGTGTTTAAAATGTAGATAGGGTGATTAAGAAGCTGAATTTTTAATTGTTAGTTTAATTTAAGTAGCTGCATGTGACTGGAGGCTACCATGTTGAGCAGCACAGTTTTGGACCCTTCATTACTTTCACATTTATTGTTTTAGATTTAGGTTTATAATCCATCTATAATTAATATTTACACATGATGTGAAGTAGGGGGTCAAATTTAATTAATTTATTTTTCTTCTATATAGAAATCTGGTTGACCAAGCACCAAGGAAAAGAAAAATCTTATCTATTTTTGGATTACTTTGTTTGTTTGTTCTTACACCAAATATCACACTGGCTTTATTTATTTATTTTTAGAGGAGGTACTGGGGATTGAACCCAGGACCTCACGCATGCTAAGCATGCACTTTACCACTTAAGCTATACCCTCCCCCCAACACTGTCTTTAGTAACTGGTAGAGTAAGTGCTCCTATTGTGTTCTTTAAGAGTGTCTTCACCATTCTTGGCCCTTTCTCTTTCCACATAAAGATTAAAAATACTCCATCAATTTTCATA